>NC_142570.1:3835833-4452916 GCF_041283825.1 Pyrus communis | reverse complement strand
TAAGAGAGGGAGAGTGTTATTCACACTCATTTTTATCTCACGCATCCTTGTTATTTGTTTGCCGTGGATCTTCTGTAATTCATTCTATCCGACGGTAAAAATTAAGAAGAGTGTATAAGAAGTAAAAATTATGTGTATGGATACCACTACCCTTGAATTTTTCTATTTAATAAGAGCAAATTGTAAAAATGGATGGTCAAAAGTAAAAGTGTAACGACAATGACATCTTAATTAATTCCACCAACAATTACGTGATAAAGAGAAAACATGATTTTTCGCATATACATGTGATAGGTAAGTTTTTCTTTTTCTTCTTCGAGTAGTGCTATCTACACTTTTTTTTTTACTTCATACATACCATTTTTAATTTTGACCGTCAAATCAAATGAACTAAAAAAAAATCAAGAATATCACTTTCCCGTCTTTAACTAGGGATGGTCAAAGTAAAATGAAACGGCGAGGGAATCTCTATCACCAGCAACCAGTCTAGCAGGCCCCTAGAGTCTGCACAGCTTTGTGAATGAAAAAAGCCCAGCTGTCACTCCTTTCAATGCCAAGCTACACCTAGCCCACCCTAAGATATAGGCTACGTGCGTGTCCTTAGCAAACCGAATAGGTTTCGGGAGAACCGTCGGTTAATTTTGAGTTAGATGCTCACATTCTAATATTTTGTCACTCGATCACAATTTAATCCTTTCATGCAAGTAACATCCAAGCAAACGTTTGGTGAAATTTACATTCACAAATACAACACACAACAAATTTCAATGTCACCAATCATTTCATATTTACATTCAGAAACAAATGGTGGTAATTATACATGGATGCAGAAGCACATAGAAAAACTAAGCATATAGCTGAATATCACACTCGTAAATCATAATCAAGCAAAGTATTAGAAGCAAGCGCATTTCTTACCGGCCAAATCCACCACTTTGAGGCTGTTCTCCATTGTTCATCAGCTTATCCAGCACAACATTAACGTCCACCGACTGCCCATTCTCGGTCATTTTCCTCACTGTTGCTCGGACCATGTCCCTCCGGAATCCCATCGCGACAACCTTATCAATGACATTATCAATCGGTATTCTGTTTCCAGTCCCACTGGAACTCGATTCCTTATCCACACTAGCAGCCATGGGTATTGCGTGTGGCAATACCTTGGCAGTTGGCAGTTTCGAAAAGCTGCTTCCACCAGAACGGTCTAAAGAGGCTGGCGAGACTTGCGAATGTTTCATGTTTGAACCGCTGTCGTGAGATGAAGATCCAACGTGGGAACGAAAATCATCAAAACGTGAATTTTGAACTGGTTGCACATGCCCAGGGGGGAACTCCAGGTAGTGATTGCTTGCGGTTTGATCATGCGTATATTGAATGGAACCCGCATACTGCTGTTGTTGGGGTGGGAGAGCCAAGCCAGGTGCATTAGAGGTGTTGTGGAAGCTTGGAGGATATCTTTGAGATGGCATGGAGGTTTCTCCAGGATTATGAACCAACGAAAACTGGGCTTGGGGATCAGCAGCATTGAAGGGTGGGTGCTGTTGAGGCAGCTGCCGCGATTGTGAGGTTAGTGAAGGATGTGGTGCTGATGGAAAAAGTTGATACGGTGCAGTGGGTGGCGGTTGCGAATGCTGTACTTGAGGGCTGTAGTACATCTGAGGTGTGGGCTGCGGATTTGGCCCAGGTGGTGAGTAGTTAGAATCTGCATATTGAATAGATCGGATTTGACTCTGAGGTGAATGCGTGGGGACCTGGACCTGTGCTGTAGGTGCTGGAGGAAAATTCTGATGAGGTAGAGTTCCGGGATCATTAGTAGGAAGAGAAGGAACTTGGAGGGTGGGGGCCTGAGCTGAATGCAGTTGGTAGCTTTGCTGAGGAGCGGATGATCGTACTCCTGGAGATGAAACTTTTTGTACATTGCTCGCTTGGTTTTCCGATTGCTGCTGACCCTTTAACATTTGAAGCTTTGCAAGCTCCAACCGAGCCTCTGCTATCTCTTGTTTATCTCTCAAATTCTGCATACCACTGTCAACCTACAGTTTATTTACAAGCAACACGAACCATGTCAAGAAGCTGTTGGCAGGTATTACAGAATCTCCTGCACACTACTATTTTTCCCTCATTTTTTTTGTTTTTTATTTTTTTATTTTTTTATCACTTGCAACAAGACTTAAACCTAGTTCCTACCGCCTTCAACATGATTTTAATTATTAACATCTCACAGTTCAAATCAAAAATCCGAAGGCTACTTGAACACTGTGGTCAAAGTTGGTGCTCCAGTAAATAGAATCACGGTCATTTAAGTACATTGTGCCTCGTGTTACAAAAGTCGAGCTCACAAGCATATTTAAATCAGATAATTGCCATGAAAACCTATCTGGCTATGAACCTGCTAAATAAAAACTTCGACCGAACAAATTTGCCATCAATATCAATTCTGTGCATCTAGGACCTAATTTGTACCACCCAAGTTATCCATCCTCTTAAGTTTTACTCATAGAACAATGCAACATACATTGACCGGTTAAACGAAAAAACCGATAATTTCACAATACCTCTTTTAGCATATTCTCTAGCCGCCTCAGTTTCCCATCAGCCTTCCCATGGTTGATTTCAGTAGAATCCTTGAAGTCGTCAACAGAATTCTCCAGCCGGCGTAATCGAGTCTCCAGCTGGGAAATTCGTGCACTGAGACCCTCAACCGCATGCAATAGACTGCCAAAATGCTGGTTCATCTTTCCCTCAATCACCGAAATCAATGGCGAATCCTCACAAGCCCTGACAGCATACTTGCTTCCAGGTTTTGCAAGGTTAAGGTAGTCCATAGAACTGCCACTCTGTGATTCATAACAGAAGCAACCAATCACTTGAAACTCTTCAACAATCACGAACACGAATCGAAACATATAACTTACAAAATTCAACAGCATATCAGTTCAAATTTCCAATTTTTTTTCTTTGGTAACTTAAAATTACCAGATGAATTTACATTAATTCGATTTAATAACACAAAATTGAATATAAACTCCATACAAAACCCTAATTACAGTTAGAATTCAACTTCCCAAATTTACCAAACACAGAAGGTTAAAGCTTTAGCTGAAATTTGAAATGCACAAACCTCGAGAGCGGTAATGCGCGGCTCCTGCGAGGCGACACGTCGTGCGGGGCGGAACTGAAAGCTGGAAACGGAGTCGGAGTCGGAGTCGTCCTTGCCGTCGTTATCGAATTGTTGAGGGTACGAAAGTTGAGAGAAATCCTCGGAGTGGGACCGAGAGAGTTCCATGATCTGCTTATCCATGAACTCCGTCGTCTTCATCGTGCTAGGAATTTTCTCCGAGATTTTCCGGTGCTTTCCGTCATGTTGTCTGAGAATCCAAACAGCTGATTGTGTAGTGCTTAGTGGCCCGACGGAGATGCCTACGGAGGAATGACCGGCGTTTGATGCGCAGCCGCAGAGGCTGATTCCTCCACTGTTCTTGATATGTTTCCTTTCTCTTTTGGGTTGGATTGCGGGTGGGTAAAGCCCAAACGAGATTTCTTTTAGCTAAGCTCAATAGTAAGGTTTGATATTTTTTTTGTTTATTTATTACTTTTTGTAAAACTAAGAGAATTGTGAAACAAGTTATGGAATCCGGATTCTCTTTGTGAGAATTCTAAAGATACATAAATCATATTTGTTCATTGTATATCGTGCGATCAAAAATCATTTTAAATATTTTTATTTAAAATTAAATACAAACAATACCTGACAAAAACTGACCGTATGAAGTACGATAAACGGACACAATTTACAGATCTTCAGAATCCTCACCAAAAGATTCGGAGAGGATCATGTTGGCAAGTTATGATTCAAAATTCTGAAAAAGTTATGATATAGACAAAAATATCGATATGCAAATTTATGAAAATATCAATATTAATACCGATTATCTTCGAAGGAAATTATCGAAATTTGTGATGGAATAGGGATCAACTCATTCAGTTTTAGTCGAAATTAGAGAAAAATTTCTCAAAAAAAAAAAAAAAAATATCCAAAATTTGAAATATGCAATAGATTCTGACAAAATTTATGTAGTGAATTGATAAATGTTGTCGGTATTCAATGATATTCCTATATATCGCCGATATATAGTGAAATTTATATCCCACTCCCTTTTCATATCGATCCTTGATTATCGATGATTTCGTGAATATTTTAAACACTGCGTAGATAGGTTGATTCCTTATTTAAAATACTAAAAAAAGAATTCAATCATAATCTATATCATATAATTCTTAAAATATAATTTAAAAACATAGTCTTCGTTGCATTTTCCATAACAAATTATTAATTTAAAACACACTTCTTGTATAAAATCCACAAAGTTCATGATCACTTACCAATCTAGCATATCATATCACACTGTTTGCTGAAATAAAAAACACGATTGAATTACAGATTGAAATTGCTAGCAACAAGGATCAAATTCTTTACATTTGATCAAAACAAGTAGTCAACTAGAACTGATCTTGAAGAAGTAAGCCATGGCACTTGGACTCTGACCATCTTATCAAAATAATCAAACTTCACTCCATCTCCATCGATCTCACAAGCAGTTGGCCTTTCTGAAGCAAACATTCTCATTTCTCCACAACCCTTCACTCCAATTCTCACCAAACTAGGGTTCCCCTCATGCTCCTCAGCTTCTACTGAATCAATTGCACCGCCAGTGTTGAGCATGTTGACCAATCCAATCGGAGCAAATTGGATCAGTTTCTTCCGCAAGACCCTCACCGGAGAAACAGTGAGGAGCTCAAAACTAAAAGGCTCAAGTGGAATCTCTACCTTCTCTGATGGCTTCAAGAACTTCAGCTTGTTCTGCTGGAACGTGTACACAGCAAATATGGTCACTCCTTGTACTGAAATGGGGTTCTTCCCTTGATTCCATTCCACGTCTTTTGGACTAGCAAAACAGGTCACAGACTTTGAGCAGTCGGGGGCGATTTTGTTCCGCCTGGATTTCGAGCACCATCCTCCGCCTTGACAATTAAAAGCACCCAAAACTCCAGTACACTGGTGCAAGTACATGTCGAAAAACGTTGAGTTAGAACTAAAACTAAAAAGGGCATCTTTTTAAACCCTATCTTACAGTTCAAGCAATATTTAGGGTTATTGCTATCTAGCTTACCAAACATTACTACACTTTGAAAGGAGAAATCCTAGCATCGGTGATCATCACGTTGGTAGGGGGTTGGAGCCCATTCACGAGACTCACAACCAATAACAGTTTAAGTCACACATGTACATGAAACTTACTACCATTAACAATTGTAATAGAGTTAAGCAGGTACATGATAACCGACGCTAGTTTTCTCTGCTAGAGAAATAATTTATGCACTCAATTTTTCTCGTATGACCAACGCTAGCTTCTCTCTGGTATTTATGTTCCAAATGCAAACAATAAACAAACACCATGTAGAGAAAGAAAAAGAGTGCCAAAATCACTTCCCGTGCTTTTAAAAGAGTTTCTTACTTTGTTGAGGTTCCATATTTTGAGCATTGTTTTGCCATCATGCAAAGGGTCTTCAAATAGGCAATCCCTAGCAGGAAGGGCATAGTGTTGGCATCGCAGTACGGACCCATCAGGCATCACCAGGCTCTTAAGAAGCTTGAAGTTGTGCTTTCCAACAGAGTCACTAATGTAGATTGGTCCTCCCGATATAGCTCTTGACGCGGCATGGAATTCAGCACAAGGGTGAGTAGACTGAAACATGTCCCAATCTGGCTGTATGATGTTGCCCATCCAAAGGCTATTGTAGGCGCAGTGCACCGTGTGACACCCTTGCAGCCAATATGTTCCATCTGCTTCCGCCGTCGTCTCAGACCAAAAATCATCTCCTATGACATTTGTATCAATGCGAAGAAATTGGTTAGACCTGCAAATAACTGAAAAGAGAATGCAAATTCTTCAAATAAAAAGCCTATTGAGGTTTTCTACAAATTGTTCCCTGAACCTGTATCAATCACCCTGTCAGTTTCTACTAAGAACTTTTTGTCCAGCCATTATTCTATGAACTGATAAATAGGCAATTATCTCCATACCGTTCCGTTAATCAACATTACATCCAAAATTTTGTCCACATGATTTCACTTCTCCAGTCGAGAGTAAATCCTACTTCCTAGCCTCACTAAGACACACTCCTACAAACCAAATTATCCCTCGTGTGCAGATCTAATCTATCTACCTCTCTATCACAAGGACTTACCAGATAGCAGCAAAATTACGTTTTTATTCTCTTAAGTGGCTCATGTGACAAATATATAGATGGAAGAATTGATGAAAAGTTTGAAAATTTGACAGTTTGGAGATAATTGGCTACTTGTAAAAGTTCAAACGGATAATTGGCTCAAATAAAAGTTTATGGTGGAAATTAATAACTTAGAAGTTCGTAATGTAAATTGCAAAAGAGAAATTCGAATGCAAAATACTTGCTCGGAATATATAGTCTACATACCAACACGTCCAAGGGCTATGGCCTCGGTTCCGAGGTACATAAAGTCATTGCAGTGCTGCATGCTAGCAATCACGCCATTGCCATTGAAATGCTTCCTCATAGAAGCAGTCAGTGCCTTGTAATAGGCTTTCGCCAGCTCAACCCGACCCCCAAAGTCCTCGCATAACATCTCAAGCAACTGCACCATGGCACGAAATAGAAATTAAATCAAACAGAATATCTCTCGATTTAATATGCAAACTCACCTTTGAAATATGACAATGATAGCTTATTCTTTTTGTTTCTTTTGTTTTGCGAATGATAAAACACACTAGTAGAAAAAACTACATGCCCGACAAAATTTTAGTCAACAAAAATGATTAATAGTAATGATAATATGAATTAGGTTAATGATCTCTACGAACAAAGATGTCATATAACAGTGTTTCAAACCATCATACATAGACCATTACGACATTCACGCTTATCCAAATAATTAATGTCCAAGTACAAGTAACAATTCCATAATTTGAACCAATAAAATATATTATAGAGCTACATAATATTATAGTTTAGTAATGAAAAGTTCAAAACGGTGCACATGTGTCCAAACTCGTACCATGTAAGCAAAAATATTTGTGACGTTTTTCAAAAGTGAAAAAGGATAAAAAGAGCTTAATTTCGAGAACAAACTTACGTGTATGACATCAACCTTAACACCATCGATCCCTGCCGACTGAAGATAAGAGTGCATCCCCTCATACAACTTGTGCGCCACCTCCGGCAGAACCAACCCTACTCCATTCCTCACAATTTTGTCCACCGCCATGTCCTCCATTGCCCTCTCCAACCCCGGAGACAACTTAGGATTAATCACCCTGCACTCTTCAGGCATCACTGGACTATTAGTCCCGGGCCTAATCCCACCCCAATATCCACAAAGCGCATGCCACACATACACATGCTCCACACTCCCAAACTCCTCCTTCAAATCCTTGATAAAGCCACCCATGCCCTTGCTAGACGCACCCTCATAGTCCTTAAATTTATAATTCTCTTGAAAACTAATCAGCCTGCCTGGCATTTGTTCCCCGGCTGATATCCTGGTCATGCTTTCTTGCCCCTCCACCGGATCCTCATCGCGGCATATCGATTGCCATCCGTCGTCGATGAGGACGAGTGCTGGAGGGCACCCACCTTCCACTAGGCCCTTCACACCGTCCCACACCCCTCTAGGGTGCACCATAAGATAGAATGCATCCCATGTACACCACCCAAGCTTGTCCACTATTTTTGGTACATTTTTCTCCTCTAGGAGCTTGAACGTCCCCAAGTGGGCCCTCACCACCTTCATTGACTCGTTGACCAAACTATACGGATCATCGCCGACGTGCATGTACAAGCAGCTTCTGAAGCTCGACCTGCTGACACGTATCGAGCCGCTTTCCACGCACATGTCCACGTAGTCGTCGTTTGCACGACTCGGTTGGAGAGAGGCTCTGAAGGGTCCTTCCAGGAGTGGAAGAATCACAACGTAGGGTCGGCCAGAGTCGTTTTTGTCCAAGAGCATCATCTGGGTCTCGTGCTCCACGTCGTTTCCGGTGGTTCCAGTCCAGTGGGTGGACCACCAGACCTTGAACCGGAATATGCTCATGAACCTGATGCCGATGAGTTTTCCGATGTGGACCACGTGGCGGCTCTTGGGCTCGTCCGCGTCGAATCCCAGGAAGCAGCCAGAGGGCGTGGTCTTGTTAAAGGGTGACAGGGTTGCTGTGACGCTGAGAGGGACTTCAGTGAGGATTGGGTGGCCATTAGCGAGAAGGTTGGATCCATTGAGAGTTATTGGGAGTTGTGACGTCGTGTCATCCACTGCAAGGCCCATTAGGTCTAGGGCATTCTTTGTTAGGCTTGGAGCCATGGAAGCCTAGCTTAGAGATAACGAGTGAGAGAGATTGTGGTAGCTTGGTGAGTAGAACTCGGTAGTAGGGAGTGGGGGGTTATATAGAGATGATTTGTAAAGAGGTTGGTGTGTGTGTGTGAAGACACTTTTAATTAGTTAAGGTTTGTGATTTGCTTTAGACCAAGAGAGAGATAAAAAAAAGTTTCTGATTTGCCAAAGAATGAGTGATGAAAATGTACAAGGATGAATCATTTGGACTACTACATAATTAGGGTTAGGTTTCCGGCCAAAAATAAAAGGAAATAAAGAAAGCTTCGTTAATGTAATTTTTTTTTTTTTTTTGGTGAACGTTAATGTAATTTGATTGGTGAGTTATTTTAATTAGGGTTAATATGAAAAGGCTACAATGAATTCATGCTCTTGTTTAACTTATCCGTTTTTTTTTTTTTTTTGATATATTTAATGCGAGGGTCAGAAATAATATATATATATATATATGTATGTATGTATAAGAAGCTGAAAAAATAGAAGTTCTCCCAAGATGAGACACTTGTCATTTATCATTTTTATTAGGTTGGTAAGAAATTAATAATAAAAACGTAATGAATAGTAATAGGTAATTTTGGTAAAAGAAAAAGATACAGGAGTGGGATGGAATGCAACAAAAATATAGAACAAGTTATGAACCCTCGTAAGTGGTAAAGCGTAACCATGAAGAGAGTAGTGGCATGGGATAGGGTTGTGATATAAAGTAATTTAATGATATAATATTAGGAATAAGCAGCACGTTATTAACGCTTTAAGTAATAAATCAATCATCAACTTTCGTGTCTTTTAATTTTTAAAATTGTGTTTACAAATTGAATCTCCTTAAGATTACCATTGTTTGTTGTTCCTTCTTTTTTGCATTTTCTGGGTCTATCTCACTTTTCTAGCTATATGTTCAATCCCTCAGCTTCTAATTTACTCCGGCCATTTCCGCCCAGATGATTCCTCCAAATTAAAGTTTCAATGTTATGGGATCTTGCTTAATTTTCTTTAGAAAATAAAGAGAGGGGAACAACAAATAATCTGGATCTTAATCAAACCAAAAGGTTGGATCCAGATGATGAACTACCACACTCCAACACAAGAAAGAACAAACTAATTAGGAAAAATTAGTATCCGATTCTTAGTTAACAATGTTTTTTATTGAAAGTTTTTTAGTTTTCAGATTTTGATCAAGATCCCTAGCATTAATGTAATAATGAATTTAGATGTCAATTACATCATTTTTAAAATAAAAATTAATAATTGATATAGGATTTTAATACTCACACCTTTATTAAACTCCTAACAAATTTTCAATTCAAAACATTTCCAAAAAAAAAAAAAAATTAGAATAAGTCTATACCCCTTAATTTTTTTATAAAAGGTTTTCAAATTTTTAATCTTATATGTACTCATTCATGTAATTTTTCAAATTTTAAATCTTAAAATGTACTCATTCTTAAATATACCAATTTGTTGTAGTAAAATGTACCTTTTTTTTATATATAGAATCTAATCATTTTTTTTCTAATCCATTTTTAAACTTATATGGGTACATTCTTTTTCTTGATTTGAGAATGTATCCATGTCAAGTTTAATCAAAGAACTTTACTAATGTTATTAAGTCTAATATCTATTATTTTTTGTGTGGTTTTGAAGAATGTACCCATATTTTGGTACAATAATTTTTTTGTTAATTTTAATGAATGTACCCATGTTTATATATACATACACACATACATATGTATATACATACATATATTGGAGAGTATAATTTATATTTTAATAATTTTAATCCACAAGTTATGGGTTTTTTTTTAATTTAAAATCTCATTAATACAAACAGTTATAAATTTCAATTTTTAATTTAAAAAATATAGTAACCTACGTAGAAATACATTATCACATTAATTTCAAGAACTTGGATCAAAAATTGAAAATCAACAAGATTTCAATCAAAGAATATTAATAATTAGGGACCGCATCCAAAATATTCCAACTAATTAAGTAGGCAAGTAGGTGCCTATTGTCTGCCAGCTGGGATGAAGATTAGACAGAGGGAAGTGACATTGCTCTCAAATTCTCGACCGCTTCCATGCATGGCGAACGCACTCAGTGCCACGCGCACACACCTCAGCCTACACTTGGCATCCCAGGAGCTACGCTGTCCGCATGCATGAGCCATGAGCTTTCCGGATTACTGAACCTCCCACGGCCAATAGCCCATCGCTCTTAAATTTTTATGATGGTAGTTCCGCATGTTTATGTTTATATTGCGAATTGATTTTACGATGATAGTTCAAATTTTTTTATGTGGTATTAAAGTTGGTTGGTCAATATGTGAAAATTTTAAGGACAACATGTGTTCGTGTTATTAATATATATTCATGTATTTTGCTAAAATATCGTCAGACGTGAGAAGACTTGTTAACGCAAAAGTACCGTTCCATGCTAAAAACAAGAAGCCAATGTAGCAGTAGATTAAACCACTTTAATGTATTTCATGACGAGGCACGATAAATTTGGGCAACAACCTAACTTGACGCCATCGTTTCATGTGAGTCATTCTCCTGCAATAGAGGGGGGTGGCATGCAGGAATTCAATTTAAGTAATAAAACAAGAACGATTCCGTTTTGTATGAATGAATGATATGAAACCACGCAACTGCACGTTAAGCGTTAGGAACTTTAACCTCGATTCCGGCGGCCTAAGTTTCACAAGTTACTTTTACATAACAAAAATGTTCTGAGCGAAAAATAAACTCGAACGTTAATGTACATACAAAATGAGGATTATAAACGATGATTGTGTCCTACAATTTTCTTCTTCTTACTTCAGCTGTCGACTTCTCCAGGTACCATCTCATCATCGTCGCTAGCTTTCTTAGCGTCAGAAGCTGGATCTGCTTTCTCCTTCCCTATCAAGCTCTTCTGCTCCAGCTCCTGCTTTAACCGTTTGATTTCACAATCTTTCTCCTCTAGCTGCTCTTGCGTGATACGCACCTGCAATGGAAGACGCTTTAAATTCTGACTCTCATTAAGTACCAAATTCGTTAGATAAAGGACAGATTACGAGGCTTCCTAAAACTAAAAACTGGAGGTCTTGGGTTCGAAACCCGCTGCTGGTGTGGAAGCCAGACTTGTGGCCAGAAGGAGGCTGAAATGCCCCTGTGAGTCTTCCTAGCCCCTGGAATGGGTGGATAACCGTGGCTTGCCACCAGTTGTCCCCCTTTTTAAAAAAAAGAAAAAGTATATTAACCAAATCAGGTTGACAACTACTCTAAAATCACAGAATCGAGGAACAAATAATAGGACTCGTAATATCAAACTGAACTGAATAACATAGGAAGGGAAGGGTAATCAACTAAAGGACTACATGTAATCCGTACGAGTGGTCTTAATTTAAACTGTGATCGATAAAATGGCAGCAAATTTGGTGCATTATCGAAACAAAACGGAAAAGTTTAAATTGTGCATCTATGAAGCTAGGATGATGTACGATCTCTGTAAACCAAAAAACGAAAAAAGTCGAGAGAAGAAAGAAAACCATTTCATTTGATCTTTCAACATCATTTGTGAGCCCCTCCATATGTTGGTGCAACCCTGTACGTAGAAACACAAAAAGAATGAATGGGGAATGACCTGACAATATAAAATCCAAGATGTAATAACATTTTTTTAGTACAATGCATAAAGAAATTATCATTGACATTAAAAAACAACAGTTTAAATAACAGCTTTGGGGAAAGAGATGCTCAATTGAACAATTAATAGTGACATACGCAGTCATGCAGTACGGTTCCCAGATATAAAACGGGTGCAAGGGCATTGGATGTACCATTTAGCACACACATTCTACTAATCTGAGCGATACTGATAAGTTGATAACTAAAAATTTTGATTGGTTTAACACTGACCTTCAAATTGACTTCTGAGTTCTGCATTTTGGGATTTTTGCAACGCAAGTTTCATAGATAATTCATGCATCTGCACACCAACAATACCAAAATCATGTTAACCAGATCGTTGGTGTATAATATAAACAAACAGATGACCATCCCAAGAGAATAAGGTACATTTGTTTAAAAACCTAAGGAGATAAGTTTATTCATAAGCACAACATATTAAGGCATCAAAGATGTCCATGTTCGCTTCAGTTCTAACAACATACTTTTGTGCCAAAATCAGTATTATTTATTCAAAGGGACTCGGGTGCTCAAAAGAATTTGAATGGTCCAATGATTGTAAATAGCATTCACTGTCTAACCCAATCCCATTTCAACATTGAAAATGTGAAGAGTTGATAAAATGTGCATGTAGACATGCAAAATCCTCTATTAATGTCTCAACCCCAGGAAAATTGAACAAGTAAACAAAATTGCTAGGAAAAACAAAAGATATTAAGTATATCTGTGGATAGAAGTAGCACATGGAAAGCATAATATAACATCTAATATATTGTAAGTGCAACAGCAGCACCTTTCCCTCAGAAGCTTCATTGCCAATCTCCTCATTTTCCTCTTGGAGTGTCCGACATTTAGCCATTAACTGCTTCCCCATCTTGCTTGCTGCAGTAAATGAAAGAGCTTCGATATCTTCCTTCAACTCCTTAACCTTTTTTTCCTTCTCCTCAACCAAAGTCTAACATTAAAGCACCAACGGAAAACACATAGATAAGTTATTTATAAATATAAGGAAAACCTAGGAAAAGAAAATACTTGCAGAGTCTCACAATTGCCTTCATATAATATATAAAATTTTCCTTTAATCCATACAAGCAGGTTAAGCCGATTCACGAAAAAGAACATAAAGAAAAGTTATCCACCTGAAGTGCTATATAAAAAATTTTCCCAACCTTTTTTGTTTTCTTCTCACAAGGATTCCTCCCTTCAGTATCTATTTCTCAGACTTATAATGTAATTTCTTTGTGTATACACAGAAAAAAAGGGATGTGTGTGCTATAATGAACAGATATAGTAAAAGCTTAAAAAAGAAACGCAGACCAGCAGCTTCAAAATTTTAACCTTTAGACGAGTAAACTCCTCATGAATTGCTGGATCGAGTAGCAATCTTCTTGCCTGTACAATTAATCAGCACACAGAATTGCAGACCAGGTTGAAATGAATCATAAAGAGAATTTACAACCAAACCAAAAATTAATAACTTTACCATTGGTCTGAAATTTCAAAAGCTCAAGGTAGGCAATTTTAGAATCATATAAAACTAAAGGATTTTAAACTACCTGCATTGATGGTGGCTTGAGTTGAGCTTTAAGCTCCCGGACTGCAGACTGCATTTTAAATAAGTTAGGTCTTTATAGTCACAGAGAATTAATCTTACTCTTTTTACAAATAAAATCTTCCTACTAAAAAAGCGAATATGCTATCAAGCTCTTAATTCTGACATAAGAAAGGCGCATGAATTAATTTCTCTTTACTTTTTACAAATAAAATCATCCTACAAAAATAGCAAATATGCTGTCATGCTCTTACATTCTGACATGAGAGAGGTACATGATACATCACATGCAAAAGATATTTACAAAAATAGCAAACATGCTATCATGCACTTACATTCTGACATGAGAGAGGTACATGATACATCACATGCAAAAGATATTACCTTGAGCTCTGCTATCTCCTGCTCCCGTTTTGCAAATGTGACAATGAACGCAGCTTCCTTTTTCTTTGCTTTCTCTAACTGTTAATAAGAACAACCCGTGAACAAAAAGCTCAAGATTAAGAACAACCCGTGAACAAAAAAGCTCAAGATTACCGATGACTTATGAAAAGAAACATTTAACACTAACCTGTTCTTTCAATGACTCCTCGGAGTTTTTCAAGGACTGAAGATAATTGATAACCAGTTTAGGATCTACAAGATAGGTTGAAATCATATTCATTAATACATTCAGATAATGCATGTAAAATGATCATAAGATAAGTTTATTGTCAAAAACATATAATCTAACTCTTGACATACAAAACAAGGATGGGCAAAGCAGCAGAAGGCCCTGAAAGGCTAGTATGGGACTAACCAGGAGAAGTTCCAGAAGCTAAGCAGGGTTCATTCTGAAATGAAGAATGCCACTTTTGAATCTCAGATTTTGCAGCTTCAAGTTCTGTCTGTAGCCAAGCCAAGTAATTGTTAACAAACAGAGCATTTAATAATGGGGAAGAACCATCTAACAAGTATGACTGTAGTGAATGCATAGTGCCATGAAATTTTCAAGCTCATGATGAAACTATGTTCATTCAATCTATGTCCACAACTGTAAGCATCAAATATTTTACCTATTTGACTACAAATTAAATGGAATTTGTTATCAAAGAATTGATAAGAGAAGGAAAGAGTTGAATTAGGAATGCGTACTTGGCATGTTGCAAGAGTATCTTTACAGTTTTGAAGACTGCAAAACAAATACAATAAAAATTAAAAACTCAGGCCTAAAGAAAATTCAAAGCATTAGTATTGCCAGTGGTATGGAAGTTTGATCAGTAGAACATAACACATTACTTCATAATACCTCTCACGAAGAGTCAAAATCATCGCTGTTGCACCACCAGGAGCAGTTTCTTCAACTTTCGAGTTACCCTATATTGTAAAAGATCATTTTATTTTCCTTCAATGGAACGAAAACTGAAGAAAGGGGAACATACAAAGAAAACTCTTATATAAGAAAGAATCTGTGGAGGGCAATGCATGTTTATCAGAGGCAGCTTCTTAGGAGCATCCTTCCGTTTGACAAGTACAATTTAATAAAAACTATTCGATTTAGATACACATTATATATCCTACTCTTTTACAAAATTTGTTGGCTGTGGGAAATAAATTTCACATCACGTCCCAACTATAACTGCTCTTTGAAGTGCATCAACATACTTTAAATTCTTTCACGTCACGTCTTTTTTCTCACCCGAAAACTTTAAATGCTTTCTCCACAAATGGAACCTAACTTACGAAACATCATCTCTGCATTCTTCAATACTTTGGTTCTTCACCTAAACTATTTGCTAAAACACACTGTTGTACACCAATACTGTTGTGAATCCAAGAATTTTTTTTTCTTTACCATTGTTTCATATAGGTCCAACCTAGACAGTAGGCCAAAGAATAAAGATACCCAGATCTAAGTGCTTTTAAAACAGCTAAAATCACTTCTGAAGGAACAAGCCAAAAGTGCTTTTCAGAAGAAGCACCTACTATGTGCTTCTATCAAGTGCTTTTTCAAAATGCACTTAGATTTATTAAAATTTTCGATGTGCTTCTCATAGTAGCACTTCCAGCAAAAGCACTTATGAGTCAGAGAAGCAATTTCAAGCAGACGCCTGGCAGGAATAAAATGCAATACCTGTTTCGAGCCGAAAGGATCAAATTCTAAGTCGTCATCGCCAAAGCTTCTCTTTTTACCTAGATTGATAAAACACAAAGATACAGAAATCAATAAGCAAAATTCAATCACACATTCAGAGCCACGCTGTTTGGTTGCCAAGAAAGTTAAACATACCACGCCTGGGACTGGGAGAATCGCCACCGAAGTCATCATCCTGTATTTTAACGAATCAAAAACGTGGTCGAATTAATCACTGAGAATTAGAACAATTAAACCCTAAAATCGAACTAAAAGCGGAAATTGAGGTAGTAGCTAAAGGGGTTTGGAGGGCTTACGTCATGGGTAGCCATGGAATTTGAAATCTTCAAAACCCTAGAACTTGATAAGCGAACTGTAGCTGCGAAGCTGGAAGCACAAGCCGTTTGATGCAGTGCGGATCGGAAACAAAGGGATTTTGGGTTTGGGGGGAAAGAGCAGTTATCAGCTGCGCGCGGTTCCACAGTTCGACCGCCTTAGTGTAATATTCTCGATAGGCCTTCTAAGAAATATAGCCCATTTTATAAAAATGATCCATTGGGCTTTTAAGGGATGAATCTATAACTATGTCATTTTCGAAATTTTTCTTTTTTTTAAAGCGGGACAATTAGTGGCGAACCACAGTTATCCAGTACTTTCGTGTATGGAAGAGGCTAGTTAGGAATTCCACTACTTGTGGTCAGGATCAAGTTGATTCACATCTTACAAAGTCTCGAACCAGGACCTCACCTTTTTTTCTTGTAGGCCACTTGTCATGATTCGGGAAACATAAGATTTTTAATTTAAGAGGAAATCTCTGATCACCTAATCTATCCACCAGTTATTATTAAAATTAGGGTCATTTTGATTTTGGTTCATAATCAACCTAATTGTTAGACTGGAACCTTATTTGCTTAAATATATTGATCGAGGTCCTTAACCTCATTTAAGACGAACTCCAATGGTGGGCTAAAAGCCAAATTACCCCCCAAAATTTCCCTCCAAACGTACTCCAACCCAAGGGGAAATTTTGAGCTAAATGCTAAACCAATGTCAAATTCCCCCCGAAATTTAGCCCAGAAATCGGGGTGGACTCTACCCAATATTTATCGGAATTTAAATTTTTTTAGATTAAAATGTTCATAAAATTAATTTATGATAGTCTACATATTTATTTTAAAAAAAAATAATTTAACAAAAAAAATAGCCTAAATTCATTCTTTAATAATCCCGGGCTAAAATTTTAGGGTAGAATGGTTGGAGTAGAAAAGCTGTTTTTGGGCTAAAAACTAATTTTTTCGGGCTAAAAAATTTGACTTTTAGCCCAACCATTGGAGATGGTCTAAGAGATTTAACTCATGCATTTATACGTTTAATGTCCCACAAATTATGTGTCACATCCCGCCCCGGGACAGATCACTTCCCCGCCCCGCTCCACCACCGTAGCACGATATTGTCCGCTTTGGGCCCCAACCACGCCCTCACGGTTTTGTTTTTGGGAACTCACGAGCAACTTCCCAGTGGGTCACCCATCATGGGATTGCTCTAACCCCCTTCTCGCTTAACTTCGGAGTTCCCACAGAACCCGAAGCCAGTGAGCTCCCAAAAGGCCTCGTGCTAGGTAGGGATGAGAATATACATATAAGGATCACTCCCCTAGGCGATGTGGGATGTCACATTATGAAATTTAAACAAATTCAAATAATATTTTTAAATATAATAAATACTTAAAAATCAATTTTAGAGTAATATTGTTCTTCACAAAAATTATAGCAAAAAAAAAATAATGTACCCACATAAATATTAACATATTTTAAAAATTAACTATTGATATATTTTAAAACATAAAATAAATACATATAATTAGCTTGGGTATATTTAGCAAAATTAAAAATGGGTACAAATAAATTAAAAAATATGGGTACAAATATAAATAAGAGTTTTTTTAAAAAATGGGCACAAAAAGGAATTAATATAAAGGTACAAATTAAAACTAAAAAGAAAATTGGTACAAATTTAAAAATTAAAAATAAAAAAGTCACATTCCGGCCCGGGGCGGATTACTTCCCAGGCCCGCTCCACCACCGTAGCACGATATTGTCCGCTTTGGGCTTAGCATTCCCTCACAGTTTTGTTTTTGGGAACTCACGAGCAACTTCCCAGTGGGTCACTCATCATAGGATTGCTCTAGCCCCATTCTCGCTTAACTTCGGAGTTCTTACGGAACCCGAAGCCAGTAAGCTCCCAAAAGGTCTCGTGCTAGGTAGGGATGAGAATATATATTTAAGGATCACACCCCTGGGTGATGTGGGATCTTACAATCCACCCCCTTAGGGGCCCGACGTCCTAGTCGGCACACCACGACCAAGGTTAGGCTCTGATACCAATTGTCACATCCCCCCCTGGGGCGGATCACTTCCCGGGCCTGCTCTACCACCGTAGAACGATATTGTCCGCTTTGGGCTTACCATTCCCTTACGGTTTTGTTTGGAAAACACGAGTAACTTCCCAATGGATCACCCATCATGAGATTGCTCTAGCCCCCTTCTCGCTTAACTTCGGAGTTCCTACAGAACTCGAAGCCAGTGAGCTCCCAAAAGGCCTCGTGCTAAGTAGAGATGAGAATATACATATAAAGATCACTCCCCATAGGATCACTTCCCCCGCCTGACTCCACCACCGTAGCATGATATTGTCCGCTTTGGGCTTACCATTCCCTCACGGTTTTGTTTTTGGGAACTCACGAGCAACTTCCCAGTGGGTCACCCATCATGGGATTGCTCTAAGCCTCTTCTCGCTTAACTTCGGAGTTCCTACGGAACCCGAAGCCAGTGAGCTCCCAAAAGGCCTCGTGCTAGGTAGCGATGAGAATATACATTTAAGGATCACTCCCCTGGACGATGTGGGATGTCACAATAAAAGTTGCAAATTAAAAATGGATACAAACTAAAAATAAAAATATATGATAAAAAATTTAGCCATGGATATAAATATAACAAATGTAACGTTTCTAATATTAAATGAATATATTTAGAAATAAAAAATATTTTATTATTGAAATAATTAATGATGTTTATTAAAATCTAGGGACTTTAATCAAAAATTGAAAATGAATAAAGTTTTAATCAATGGAGTAGGAAAAATAAGGATGGGAACCTAATTTTTCTTTAAAAGTTATTACCACGGCACACAACGCTTTTTTAAATTCTCCTTGATAATGTGGTTTCATACGCTAAATCCTCAATTTTCTCAAACCCCTTGTAAAAAATCACGCACAAAAAAATCAATGAAATAAAAAAGATGAGGAGTTACCTAAGCAAATGTCCATTCTCACAGCATAATTAATTTCCAATTTTTTTTTGCACTAATGTTTTTAGGAAGAGAATTTGAAGAAAATGAATTATTCGAATTACATGATGAGTTTCAAGATTGTCTGTGTCGTATTAAATTATATAATGTATATTGATGTGTATTTGAACACTCTTCAAGATAACGATTGGTTTCACTTTAATTGATGTTTATCGAAGAGCCATCTACAAGATCAAGCTCAAAAGTATTTTTAAACTCCATGGATCAATTAGTATCATCATTTCCCTGCAGAAAATATGTCTGGAATTTGCTCCAACCAAGTTCTACATAGGATAATCCACTCACCAAGAATGGCAAACACATGTATTATGCTTGTCTTTGGATTTTGATTGGTCTGTTTCATGTCTCCTTTCCTACGAGAAATTTTTCAGTGTGTCATAAACACGACTTGGTACACCAAGTGTAATAATGCGATCGGTTGAAAACTTGAAAAAACTCGATAAAAAAAAAAACTTGAAATACACTCAAAACAATTGTATTATAACACTCGGTATATCAGACCGTGTTCCCAGCACATTAAAAAATCTCTCATTTCCCACCACCCCTGGCTAGTATTAACAACTAGTTCAAGTGATCCACCAGTGCTAATCACAAATTAATGTATGCGTTTAGTTAATTTTTTAATTAATGTTGGTGGGAAGGAGGTATGTCCATGTCTTCAATCAAACCCTCACACTAACTAGCTGGTTCTAGGCTTCCATTTTAAAATAATCCCACGTCGTTTTGGTCCGATAAGGTTCACATATATATGGAAGATGAAGACAAACCCCCTTTTCTCCGGTTTTCAAAAAAAAAAAAAACTCCCTTTTCTCCAAATCTTGCATAGATTGACCCAGCCAAGGAAAAAAATTAGGAATATATAGTAATTAATTAGTAAATTAGCTTTTTAGCATAGGTGAGAGATCATAATTAATAATCTAGCTTATAATACAATTTCTCCCGTGATTGACTCTTCTTGTGAGGATAAATTAGTGAGAAACTTTTATGGTATCGGAAAACACAAAAGTTAGATAATGTATGATTTTACGTGTTTTAACAAAGATGGATAATATATGAGAAATTTTATTTAAACTCATTTAACATCTTTCTACACCAAATTTATTCTCTTCACCCATATTATTTTTTATTAAAGAATTAATCTCTCTTTAAACTCAAATTTATTACCTAAACTACCCTTTCAAACCCATTTCAAAATGCTAAGTTATCTTTACACTCATTCCATTTATAAATAACATCTGTAATTGATTTTTTATTTTTTTTTTAAAAAGAGGCGTCTTTGCCCCCCCCCCCTTCTTCCAACAAGCATTTTCATGACTACTTTTTTTTTTTTTTTCCTGCTATCAAACCCAGACATTTGCCTTTTTTTTTCTTTCTATTGATATGCATAAGTAACAAAATCAAACAATTCATCCTCTTATACTTATCAACAAGCAAGGAAGTTTATAATCTAAGAACATTGGTAAGAAGTTTTTCCTATAGAATTTTCCAATTGCAAAAAGTTTAACAAACCATTCGGGATTGATGAAAAAAATTGAAACCCAAATACTCATCTTCTAAACTTAAAAAAAAATTCAAATCAAACGAACAAAATATTCATAAATTGAGTCATACCTTAGTTGGAGGATTCAAAACTTCAAAATCACCATCCATCAATAAAAAAAACTTGTTTTTCTCTACAAGACCTATTAGGGTTTTAGTCAGAATGAACGTAGGATAAACAAGAAGTGATGGTAGGGTTTTAATGGGTTTATTGATAAATTTGAGTTTTATTATTAATTTCATTTTGTACTTAATATTAATTATGCAATAGGACAAAATAGACAATTAACAATTTAAATTTAAGCTAGGTGTAAAAAGATGTTACATAGGTTCAAATAAAATTTCTCATAATATAGTTTATTTGTTCCACATTCAGAATATATTTATAAAAATACGAATTTAGGTGTTATAACTTGAAATAATAACGTTGTGTGATCATGTTATGAACACACTGAAAACTACTCACTTGTGACGGTCCCTTAATTAGTTATCCAATGGTTGGCTTGTGAGTGGCAGTCATCAAGATTAAACCTTTTTCCTTAATCTTCATGGATGGCAAAAAGGGTTGGTTGATATGATTGATATGAGGAAAAAAATTAGGGTTTGTCGGCAATGGGAATTTAAAGATATACAGAACGCATCAATTCAGGTATGAATTTTTGTGGAGGGAGGAGACATCTTTTTAACACTTGGGGCCTTTGGTTCCTTTGGACTCATTTCAATTTTCTTCCCTATCAAATTATCAATGAGAAAATGTGACCACATTCTTAAGTGAATTACGGGTTGTTGAAAAAATAACATCATTTTCTTTAGGTTAGGTGGAGATTGTGTTCTAACCTCTCATAGACTTCTTGACCAATATTAGTTTGGTGGAGTTGTTGGCCATTTATTTGGAATAGTAACTAAGTTGACCAACAATATCAAAAGATGATTAGGAATTAAGTTATTGAACTAATAGTCTTATTTTAATAGATTTTGATCTACTAAATCTATGTTTTTTAACGTATAAAGTGTACCACCTTTTCTTAATTAATCTATCACATGAATCACATTAAGTAGGTACGTATCCACCTCCAAAATTAGAAAGAAAATAATATATCAAGTTGTATTTTTCTCCTTTGTTTATTTCATAATTTTGTGCTTTTTTGAATAAAAGATATTTATATATACTAATTTTGTGCTTAGCATAAGTAAGAATCGGGAAAAGAATAAGCCCCAATTTTCAACTAATTGATTAGAGTCATTTAAAATCATAAAACAAGACCCTATGACGCAACACTAAGTAAACAAAAGGGTTACCAATGTAAGCTCTTGAAGAATTAGATCTGGAGTCCATTAGGTTCTGAGAGAAAACCTAAAGGGTTTGTATTTGATTAATTCTTGAATAATTACAATTGAAGCATCCTATGACATAAATAAAAGGTTACAACGGTAGGAACAACTCAAAGGACTTTGATAATTAAAACAACATTAATCGGACGGAAATCGAAAGGTCTGCTTATTATTTCAGAAATTAAAATGTTGTTTTGGAAGCCTAAACGGCCTCAAATGGTTAAAATCCATCATATATCACAGCAATTGGAACCACGATATTGTTCCCTTTTCCAAAAAGGTATCATGGCTTCAATTCGAAACTCGGACCCCAAATCTGCAAATTCCCACTGTCTCTTTGTCTTTCATCAGTTCATTCCCTCTTTAATCCATTCGGCCATTTATTCTACATTACCCTACAAACTTATAATATTGAATTAGAAGATGGAAGTTTAGTGATCAACAAAAATTAGTCAAAATTTGATATTTATGTTTTAATAAAACGAGTTTATCATGATTTTGAATTAGTCTAGTTTTAAACATGGATTTATCGAGTGAAACTAACATATATTGAGTTTGTGGTTTAGATTTGGGGTTGGTTTAGCATTAAGATAAACCCTAAAAATGAACTATGGTGGTTGGATTTGTCGTTAGACTGTAGATATGGACGCTTAATTAATCAAGTAACTTTAGTAAAAATGCTTGATTTTATCAGCGACAACAATATAATATTTATCTTAATAAGATATTATAAGATTGTCTTCTAAATGAAGAGAGTAGAAGATGATTCATCTCCTGCAAGATATATATAACATGGTATAGAAATAGATATATATAACATGGTATAGAAATAGAAGTATAAATTTCTCCAAAAAAAGCATTGTTCTCATAGGTCACGCGCACGACAAAACTACATGCAAAAATAGTTCGAATTCGAAAACAAGTTAAAGCCATTCACATTCTCTCATCCTTCTTTACCTTTTGTATCCTACAAGCTGCAAGCGTGCATGTATATATGCGCATATGTACCCAAACAAATGGCTTTTTCAGTCCAATATATGGACTTTAGTGTTTACACTTTTTAGCATACCATGTCATGAATATGAAGCAAATAAAGTTAGGGTAAGAAATTTTGGACATAAAGTGCAAGTGATTTATTCGTAAATACAAAATTAACGCAGTGTAAGTGATTTATTCGTAAACACAAAATTAACATATTTGTTAACATAGTTTCTAATATAAGTGAATCTTACCTATAATGATAGAGCTCAAATTTACCGAACATTGTGTTGATAAGTGTGTCGATTTTGTGTGTCCGAGTAGTTTTATTGTAAAAGTATACGAAGCATTGGATGTAAATAGAGAAAGTGAGTGAGAAAGAAGTGCATCTTCGTGTGTGGCCTGTCATGAGAGGTGTATGCAAGTTTGGAAACACAATGGGACCCTTGTGCAATAGCCAGTTCACACTCCATTGCTGAGGAGTCAACCTCATTGCTCTCTTTTAGTCCATCAAAGATCCAACACCGTCTATCATGATTATTTCTCAACACAAAAGTTTGGAAAAATGAAATGGCTATGGGGACAAAAAGGACTAAAGTAGAGACGTGGAGAGGACATATCGCACGCAAACAAAGCATTTTTGTCTATGCCACTTATACATATCTATGGCCAATATATGCAAAAGTCCACATTTAAATGGTAAATTCTCTGTTGTCTCATAAAATTCAAATTATCAACGATTGCATGTAGTGTAATTATCATCTACAAGATCATTTCCTACGTGTGCACGTGTGTAGGGCTTTCTAATCTACACCTTTTTTTTTCTTTCTAAAATTTTCAATTTGGTGGATGTAGTTTGAGTACTATGTATGCATGGGCAGCATATAGGATAGAAACCGAAGTTTGAAAAAAGAAAAGAAAAAAACCTGTATCGAAGCATACACAGAGTCATTGCCACCAAGAGAGACCACATCAAAATCATCGCTAACAAGTGAGGCCACATCACTATCTGAGATATTGCTAAATGTGATAAATAAACAAAAAAACCTAACCTAATCAGCCATTCCACGGCAGCAATATTATAGATGATGTATCAGTGACATGGGTATATGCCAAATGCTGTCATGTTTCTCATGCACAGTAAGATTAGACTTCTGAAGTTAACATGCATGGTTGATTAATCTTAATTTACACTTAAACAAGCAATCAAACGCCTAATAACTAAGCACAACATCATTATTATTACTTTCCTTTAGCTTTGGCCGGCATCAGAGGACAGTAATTTCTCTGAGATGATTGGATAAGAAGATATTATCTAATACGCAAAGTTTACTCGTGGCTATCCAAACCAAGCAGATCCAAGTTCAGAAGATAATAAAGGTGCGGGCAACATTCAACCACCATTTTACTTGAGAATATACTACAATATTGATACTTTTTCTTTTTGTGAATTGGGATGGATGATGATTAATTTTACATAATGGTAAGCAATAAAATGCACTTGAAATTGAAAGTCATGCCACTGGAAATGACAAACTCACATCCTATCCATCACAAAATATATACAAATGGAAGCCACTCAATGAGGGGCACAGACAGTAATAATTAGATTAAACAAAGACAAAAAGTAATGGGTGAATTTTTTTTCTGAATAGGGTTTTTCCTCTAAACCCTAAAGTTGTAAATGCTCAAAAACACATAGCCCACCTCAACCAATCATTTTCATTTGACTGGTATCAGAAAATTCTACAAATTGTGTTTATTGGTTGAGACCACCCTAACTAGGGTGGTCCAATCGGTGCCCTAAAAATACTTGTCTTCTGTATATATGCACTATAAATTTATGTGATTTTCCACCAAAAGTAGCACTTTCTTGCAGAATTGCAGTTTCTAGCTAGGATTCTTTGTTTTTGGGAGCCCCATGAAGGAGACACTAAGGTACTTGGCAGGAATTGCAGGGCCAAGTGGTTATGGCTCAAAATCAACTGCTGAGCAAGTCACTCGGGATTGTTCTTCCTCAGTCCCTTCTCAACTCACTGCCATAATCACTGGTTAGTTTATCAGAACCAACCATCTCTTATAAAACCCAAGAGAATTATAGATAGTAATATGAGCAAATTACAAATATGCACACACATGCATCTCATTATCCTTTACAATTGCATGGTAATTTGGATGCAATTTTTCCAAATATGTTCTATATGTATCCCTTGTTGATAATTTTCACTAAACAAAGGTCGAAGAGATTTCTGATCAGAAAAACATTGGAACACATGAATATATATATATATATATAGTGTATGGTTGATTTCAGATTTTTCAGGCTCTCTTTCAATCTCTCTCTCTCTCTCTCTCTCTCTCTCTCTCTGGTTTTTCAGTGGCCTTTACTGCAGTTACATGAAAAAAGGTTTTTACTGTTATCGATAGCATTCTCTTAGTTTTTCAGTCTCATGAATATATGTATACATATACATATTTCTAACCATATTTCTATTATCTCTCTCACCTTATTTTGCTCCATTAATTTGGATATGTGTCGTATTTTCTTTTTTTTTAATTTTTTTTTTATAATGTTTTTGTTAATTTTCAGTAACATAATTCAAAGACTTATTCATTTTTTTTAACCCTTTATATCTCTCTCTAAACAATTCTTCTTCTCCCCGATCTCATTTGTTTCGCTTCATAATGATATGAAAAATGAAGGGACCGTTTACAGAAGAACTCTTCAATCCATGCTTTCTTGGATGGAAACATAAAGGTCATCACAATAATCCTGAAAAATATAAAAACATACCTAAATTCCTGTCCAATCCCACCAAATTTTGATACGCTAGAATATTTTAATTACTATTTTAATGAATACATATATTCCATGCAAGGAATTTAAGTTGTATATTAATTTCTTGCAAGTGGTTCTTTTTGGCCCTAGCAAGATATGGTTTTTGTCTCTTTTGAATAGTATTCTCCCATTGGTTCAGAGTTGCTCTCTATATCACAACTGCTTTCTGGACCATTTAATCATGCACTATTTACCCTAATTAATTAATTAATTACTCTATTACCTGGGAATTACAGGAGCAACATCAGGGATCGGAGCTGAAACGGCAAGAGTGGTGGCAAAGAGAGGAGTTAGGGTCGTGATTCCGGCCAGAGATTTATCGAAGGCAGCGGAAGTGAAGGAGGGGATTCAAAGGGAGAGTCCAGAGGCTGAGGTTATAATCTTGGAGATTGACCTGAGCTCACTTGCTTCTGTTGATCGATTTTGTTCTGAGTTCTTAGCTCTAAGACTTCCCCTCAACATCCTCATGTAAGTTTTTTTCATTTACACACACACACACACACACACATACATACATACATATATGCATATATATGTATGAATATATGTGTGTTTGTGTTTTTGGTTGGCTCTAATGTATGAAATCTGCACAATTTGCAGAAACAATGGTGGGATGTTTTCTCAGGCTTTGGAATATTCTGAAGACAAAATTGAGATGACATTTGCTACAAATTACTTGGGTAACTTCTATTTCACTACCCATGAAATTTTTTTATGTTAGACCATCACACAACCACCTAGTGTTACAAATTTTTTCTTGTTATAACACGCGGAAAAGGATCCTCTCCTGAGCTCGGGATGGGGATCCTCCTGACCAACCCATCCGGACAGTCAAATTTAATCCAATGGTTGCAATTATTATAACTTTTAGAGGGTCCCCTTGTTTGGAGCCGTTAGATTAAATTTGAACGGTCCGGATGAATTGGTTAGGAGGATCCCCATCCTGAGCTCAGGAGGGGATCCTCTTCCATAACACGCGTATTCATTTATTAATATTATATATTATAAGTTCACGGACAACTAATTATGTCATTTAGTTGCCACTAATACTACATTCTAATGATATTAGTCTGCATTTGTAAGGAAAAAAACATACATCGTTTACTCATATTAAAACATATGAATCAGTAATATCACACGGACAATGACTGTGAACTACCCAAAAAAACCGTAGTTTGGGACATGAATGAGGTATTCACATGCAAGCAATGGCCTCAATTGCTGGAGTACAAATTTTGTTTTGAGTGGTTCTATCCACACATCCATTTTTACTTCTCACACACATTTTGTTAATTTCTATATTTTGACCTTCTTCAATTTATTCAATCTGACAGTCATAAATTTAAAACAATGTGTGAGATAAAAAGAGGGTGTAGATAACACCAACCTTTTGCTCCCTTCCAAAAGATGCCAAGAAAACTTGGGCATGCTCATGTGGCCTAGAGTATGTGTGAAATGGACCACAAGGCACGTTTTTGGATTCTCTACAAGAACCCCTTTTCATTCTTGCCCGTGACAAAAAAAAAACAGCCCATTTGGGAAAGCGCATGACCATTCAGTCCTTTTCTTTGGCAGGACACCATTTTTTGACAGAAAAGCTGCTGGAAAAAATGGTGGAAACAGCAGCTCAGACCGGCATCCGAGGGAGAATAATCAACGTTTCTTCTGTGATCCACAGCTGGGTTAAGAGAGATGACTTCTCCTTCAACCAATTGCTCAACCCTAACAAGTAAATTAATCACACACTTAATCCTAATTAACCATTACTAAGGCGTGATTAGTAATATCCGTACAAGCACTAATCGTGTTTGTTCATGCAGTTATAATGGTACAAAAGCATATGCTCAATCCAAATTGGCTAACATATTGCATGCCAAGGAACTGGCAAGACAGCTGAAGGTAGCTACCATTTTTCGAAGATTTTTTTTTGTAATGCGCCGGTTATATATAACAATCTCTAACCAGGACGTTTCTTAAACGTTACAGGCAAGAAATGCAAGAGTAACGATCAATGCCATACATCCGGGAATTGTGAAGACGGGAATTATGCGAGCTCATAAGGGCTTTATCACAGGCATGGATTCATTCCTTTGATCTAAGCTTACATGTGAATGACATCATACAGTTTTGCAGAACGAAATCTAACTTCTCGGAACCTTTTTGTTTACATGCAGATTCTGTGTTCTTCATCGCGTCCAAGTTACTAAAATCGACATCTCAGGGTGCTTCAACAACGTGCTATGTTGCTTTAAGCCCGGAGCTGGAAGGAGTGAGTGGGAGATACTTTGCAGACTGCAACGAAAGCACCTGCTCGAAACTAGCAAACGATGAATCTGAAGCTCGTAAGTTGTGGAAGCAGACTCGTCTGCTAATCCATAGACGACTTTCTCAACCAACAGCTTAAGAACAACGAGAAAAATGTGTATTCCATACCTCTGCCATTCAGCCATGTATATAAGGGGATTTATATAAGCAAAAGGTAGTTAGAGAGGCTTAGTATATGGAGACTACATAATGATCAGACTCCGGAACCAAAGAATCATCACTTGGTGGTGCGACCGTGACACTGATAAATTCCTCCCACCACCCAAATAGAGAAAAGAATGTATAAATTCCAAGGTAATTAATAACTGAAAGAACTTACATACCCTATGTTGTCACTGTTTTCATACAAGAAAATCGATATTTACATAACAAAATCTGAAATTCGACTTCTAGATGCAATTTTGCCTGCTTGTATTCTCCGAAAACATGATAGATAAATTCAGAGCATAATGATGTATATCTGTGGCAGTATATACAGTCAAATATTTAAATCAAGGACTTACACATCGAACAATATGAACTTGAGAAATCCATAACCAAAATCATACATCCCACTAGCGTATATAATTCTTGCTCGTCACCTGGACATATCCCTAATGTCAAGGCAGGGACAAGGTTCAAGCCACGGTTGCCAAAAACCAAAAAATTCTGGCAATTGGATAAAAAATATCAGTAATATCAGAGTAGTTATATCATAATTTACCGTAAACTGCATGATCAAAACCAACAAAAATGAGATACCAGAAGACATCCTGTGTGTCATGGGAAGGTGAAAGTGAAACTACAACCGAACAAATTGTGAAGAAGGGAAACAAAGATACATTCTCATAACCCATGCCATCTACTACACAGTAAAAACACAATTCATGAAATGATAATACACCGAAATCTAGGATACGATGAAAATACAAGTGAAACACACACGTTCACTAGCAAAGAAGGTTGTGGATTACAAGGCTTACATATTCATTACGGATTAGCTGTTCCGTTCAAGGAAGACGCTGAGTACACGAGTGAAACAAACCCAGCAACAAGGTGGTGCTGTCAAGTTGGGCTGCAACTCTTAACAATGAAGCTCTTTCTTTCTGTCTACTACACACAGAAATCAAGTTTCCTGGCTGACAAGTCAAACATCAACATCATTAAGCATCTTGGGTTGTGAATTATAAACATTCAACGTTGTCAAGTGTCTCCTCCCATCTTCATTTCTTGACCTGCCATG
Source organism: Pyrus communis (assembly GCF_041283825.1). Taxonomy (NCBI): domain Eukaryota; kingdom Viridiplantae; phylum Streptophyta; class Magnoliopsida; order Rosales; family Rosaceae; genus Pyrus; species Pyrus communis. The sequence goes on along the minus strand of NC_142570.1, from coordinate 4,423,557 downwards.
GTTTTCAATAGATGTTATCAAAGGAATTCTACATCACCAGTTATATTTTCCAAAAAGGAAACAAAGATTATTGCAAAGCATTAAAGAACTGCGAGCAATGAAAATAAATAGCAAGCAGAAACTTAGAAAAGAAAATGAAACCTATAAACCAAAATAAGGAAATACCCTTAAACGAGGAGACCGACGAATAGATAATGCAGAGGCAGGAGATAGAATTGCTGCTCTACTCCCCTTCCCATGGTTTGGTTTCTTGAAATGTCTATTTTCTTCTCCGTATTGAACTTGGTGGTCATAAATCTTGGCCGGAGATTCACTTCTCTCAGTTGAGACAGACAAAACTGGAGCAGACCCAGAAACTGTGGAAGAATCTTGAGGAAGAACAGCTGGTAATCCTGTTGAGCCATAATGGACACAAAAATCAATACCGTATATCAATAAGTGCAGTAGAGTCAGGAACTAAAACAGCTTTTAGAATAATATACGGGGCCATTATTTGAGGATGTTCCCCTTCCAGCACAGAAGATTTTAGGGAAATACAAGAGAGAAGGCCTACCTTGAGCTGCAGCATCTTGAAACTTCACTCTCATATCTCTGGCAAATTTAAATAACTCATTGGTTCTGTTCAATTCGCGAATCATCTCTTTGGTCTCGTTCAAGTACGGATCACAATCTAACACTAAACATTAAAAGAAATGCAAAATTAGAAAGTTGGAGATAGACAATATAAGATGTACATTCAAGATTAAACTATAACCTACAAATAAGAGGGACAATACTTACAGGTGTAAGTATCATATGCATGGCGAACAGTGAAACAGAATTCCTGATCTGGATTCTTCAAACTAATGTTTTTTAATGTGAATTTTACACCTAGTCACAGACGGATGTATGTCATTCCCCATAAACAGTATATGAGAAATATTGCACAATCAAATAACTTAAATTACCATATCCGCCTTCAATGTAGAAACCAAGAACCCTATTATACCACGAGATGGCCTCTTTTATTTCATCCTTTCTGTCTGGGATACAATTTTCTTCAGATTCTGCCAAAGTTTGAACGTTACTAAAATTTAAGAAAAGTAACAAAATTTGGAATCACAATTATATATTGATGTCCCTTGAAATACCGAGTCTCCCTCCTTTAACAAAGCCAGAATGCAATCAAACAAAGAGAAAAAGTTTAACTATTAATAACTATAAAAATGATAGAAAGCTATAACCAAAAACCAGCAATAATCCAATAACTGAAATAATAAGAGGAAATTACCGAAAGATTGCTGAGAAAGGATTGCAGCATATTCATCCCTCTTAGCCCTTTGATCTTGCACTGTTCTCTTAAGTACTCCAATTCTAGCTTTCCTAGCTTCAATGGCCTCCATCAATGCCATTCGCTTGGCCTCTTTACGGGTCTTCACTACAAAGAATAATAAGAAATATAAACTAACACAGATTAATTTGAAGAAACAAAATATCTTAAAAGAAAAAAGATTACAGCTAATCATAGCAAAAGCAGCAACTAAATTGATTAGCTTTCACAAAATTTGTGTAATTTCTTTGCAATTTTAACTACAAATTTTCCCCAGTAATTTCTAATTTCCATTAAAATTATAAATACAAAATGCAGAAATATACCTGCTAGGGCTTTAAACAAATCATCCTCAGCTTCCCTCAATTTAGCTTTAGCCTCTCCTAATTTACCTGCACTTATTCAAAAGAAAACAAACTTCAGCCAAATGAGATGTACAAAAATTTAAATCCGAAACCCTAATTTCGCACCAACCACACATCCTAACTCTGCTCAAGAACCCTAATTTATGCACGAATGACAACAAAAACACAAATATAAACCCTAAATTGAAGTGCTTTTTGACAAATCGAGTATATTAAAGAGTTAAATGAGAAGCTGGACCTTGGGACTGGAGGGTTTCTTGTGCGGTAGCGCGGACGGAAGCCAGGGAATCCCGAAACGACGCCGTGAAGGCATCCAAATCCTGCTGGTGGATAGGAATCTCACTCTCGCAGGCCATCCGTAGCGACTCCATCTTCGTCCGTACGGACTCCTCTGGTTTGCCGTCCATTTGCTAAGGACTGAGGAGCGTGTGAGGAAAGAGGGAGCGTCGGACTATTTTTTGAAAAAATGAAATTTTTGCGCCCGCCAATTTTTATTTATTTTTTTTTTTTTTCGGTGAGCGCATTGGATTTGGTTGCAGACATATGGGCCGTATTGGATTTGGTTGCAGGCATATGGGCCGGACAAATATATGGGCCTCATGGATAAACCCGATTTGGGTTTTGGGATTTGGGTTGTGGTTGTTGAACTGATCAAACTAAGGTTTTGTTTGGAAATGCCTCTGAAATTGCCAAAGCGTTTTCTGGAAAAGCAGGTGGTGGATGCTTCTTCACGAAAGGAAAAACACTAGGATTTTTATAAAAAATTTGATTGCGTTAATAATAGAAACACTTTCAGTAAAATCGCTTATAACCATAAGTGTGTTTTAGATAAAGCAATCTCCAACGAGAGTTAAATTTGGTCCCTCTAACAGTATTTTACCGCACGGCACGTAAAAATTGTTGTAATACATGAACAATCAAGAAAAAATACCGATATTGAATGTCACATTCCTAAATTTTTTATATATCATGAGTTTACTAACATGGAATAAATATTGAAATAGTAAGTTTTCCTCACATTAAGATTATGTATGTCATACGTAAACAAGCAAGTATGAGATAACCACGGAGGATTGTTGAAATTAATGTATTATTGTCATTCATGACTACTTGCATTCCAAATAAATAAACATGTTAGTTTATCTTATACCTAAACAACCATGTATCATTCAAATTCATCATTTTCTTGGGTAATTAAAAGTTGTGGTTTGTGAACATTAGTCCTTGTAAAAAATTAAAATTTAAAAAAAAAAACCTGGTGCTAGATTATATATTCAATTTAATCCTTGAAGTGTACTTTTATCAAAATTTACATTCAGTTTTTGTTATTTAATGTGTATTTTTAATTAATCTCTCCACATTAAATTTTAATTTTATTAATATGCACATATTTAGTTTTTTAATGATAAATGAATGTAAATGAGAAAATATTAAAAGAAATTTGTGATACAAAAATATATAAATACATTAGTGTACAGAAATGATTGTGCCGAAATATATAATTGACTTTTTTGTACCGAAATATTGTACCTACATGATTGTACCGAAATATATTATAATGAACCTAAATGTATTATATTGAGTTAATGTACCTAAATGTCAATACCGAAATATATGTACCAAAATGTACGTACCTAAACGTCAATACCGAAATGTATGTACCTAAATGTCAATACCGAAATGTATGTACGTATGAAATGTATGTACCAAAATGTACATACCTAAATGTCAATACCAAAATGTATGTACCTAAATGTCAATACCGAAATGTATGTACCAAAATGTACGTACCTAAATGTATGTACCGAAATATAATATATTGAATTAATGTACCTAAAAGTCAATACTCAAATGTGTGTACCAAAATGTACGTAATGAAATGCATTATATTGACCGAAATGCATTATATTGAATCAATGTAATTATATGTTTGTACCGATGGATATACCAAAATATTCAAATGTATTAATGTACCTAAATGAAGAACATAAAAAATTGTTATATCGGAATATATATTATAAAAAAAATTAGTTCCCTAAATGTAGACATTAAAATATATTATGATGAATGAAATAAAAATTAAATTTAAATGTAATTAATACATTAAAATAAAAATAAAAAGATAAATAAAACATCAAAATATAGCTAATAAATGATATGATTAAATGTACTAGGGGACTAAAATTGGATTTTAATCTTACACAAGGTTATAGTCTAAAACTCATCTTTTTTAAGGATTAAAATGAAGTTTTCTATTAAAAGTTTAGGGGGAGATTGATTACTCTCACCACCAGCGCTAGGGCATACCCACAACTTCGAACTGGAAGAACATACGCATGACACCTAACTGTCAGCTGCTACCAGGTGCATAATCAATAAGTAATTCTTTGACCTTTAAAGCCAAACAATTGTGTGAGAGTGGAAAGAACATGTAAGACCCACATGGATTATGATCATTGTATCAAATATATGTTTACTTGGACTACAATCTTCCTTTTCTTTAAATTAGAATGTTGTTAAAATAACAAGAAAGTACAATGATTGTTTGAGATGCTTCATGCATGCATATATATATGATGTATTCCAAGAAAATTAAGGGAGTCGTAATGATCTTTCTTGCAAACCAAATCAAAGACGGAGTTGTATTAGTGCATGTTAATGTATATATTCTCCATAATTATGGGCTCATAACTTGTAAAAAATTATTATATTGCTAATTAACTACTTAATCAATCCAGCTATATAAGATTCCACGCAACAAACCATTACTATTCACGGCAGTTTGTTGTTGGGCACATCACAATTCACATGCAGTCTAGGCTAGGTTTGACACCCTTTTTTCATAGAGAGAGAGAGAGTACTCATAGATTTGAGAGATTTTTTAATGTGACAGGAACATAGGATGGTACATTACGTGTCATTATACAAATTATGGGATATATATATTAAAAAATTAATAACTTAATAAATTAAATTTTTCACCACTTATATAATAACACATAATGTATCACTTTTGTTCCGGTCGCAACAAAAAATTTCTCCATAAATTTGACCACTTATTTCGAATTACAAGGTGCACGCAATGCAACGAGCAAGGATCAACCTCTCTCCGTCTCTCTTTATCATTTTAAGTTAAATGTGAAGGCTCGAAATCCTCGCAACAATTTAAAAGTCAACAAATAGTAGTCTGTTACTAAAGAAAAAGTTAGCCAGACAAATTTTTAGATCATATATTGTAAATCACGTATATGATGTAGTGGTTGATGGCTGGACTAATTTTTAATTGATTTAAAGAATGAATTCAACCATCAACTGGCACATCATTGAATTTATAAAAGATTATCTAACAATTTGATCTTTCTAACATCACCCGTTAATAAATATCCGAAAAGGATCCATGAGTAACACACGGCATGTGTGTGTATGCATTGGTACGTAGAGGTCCATGCATGCATGCATGGACAAAAGTTTTCTTGCTTAATTCAAAATTGAAAGATGATCATTCAGTCTTAAAGAGATAAAGCTATGAATATATATTGTATGTTAATCAGATTTAATTATATATATCGCGCCGAAAGAAGGAAAGCTAATTAGGCCATTAACCTTGAAAGAAGGGAAGAAAGTCCTTCTATATATTAAAAGCAATACAACAAAAACCCACCACCACCTCAAAAGTTCGTCAAAGATGAAAGCTAGGACAACTACCATACCCTCAAAGAAAAGAATAGTTAGCCTTCACTACGTGTGTTTAATTATTTAAATACGAGATTAACTCATTACTAATGATTAATTAGACTGCAATAATGCACACATAAGTTCGTAATTGATGACATATAATTCAAACAAATTAATGTTACTTAATTCCATTAATTAACAACTTTGTTCAATTAATCATATGTATATCTACCATCATCAGTTCGTGCGTTTTCCACTCTTGTTGGTGACCCAAATGGGCCATGCATATATGCATTCATGCTTGGAAAATGGAAAAGTTTCTTAGTCAAAAAGCCTCATGGTTGATGACGAACCCTTGATGATATAACCTTTTTCATTGGGATCGTTTTTGCTCTTATTGTTTAAATCACTATGGAATGATTCAGTGGTTGGGAACGAATTTCAAATCTATATTTCACACGACATGTCATGAGTTTGATTCCTAGCGTTGGTGAATCATAAGATAGTGGTTAAGAGGAGGCTAAAATGCTATTGTAAGTCTTCACAATTTCCGGAAGTATGGATTGCCATTGTGAAGCCACCATATGGTTTTTTATTATTATTATTATTATTATTTTAAGGGAAAAAAGCTAGCAAAAACTACATAACATGTTACAAATGTGCATTATAGAATCTCTCCTTTCTGAATCTTTAGAATTTGAAGGCGTCGAAAGAGAGAGACAGAGAGAGTAGATATTACAACGTTTACAAGATTTTTCTCAATACTAACTAACAACATATACCTATAGATAGATTAATAGGTCACGTAATATTGCACCATTTACTCTAAATTTGTAATTAACTATAAGGAGATGTCAAATACGCTAACTAGGACTTAAAGACATCAAAGCGTTCTCTAAGAAAATGTCATATATGACGTGGTAGCTGAGTTATTTAGTCATTGCTTTCTAGTTGTTTTCTTTGTCCGCTAACAAAGATGGAGTCTAATGCCTTTAATTTAATTTTTTAATGTATGGATCTCATTGACAACCAATAGGATGAATTTTTAATTATTTTTTAATAATTAATGTAACTATAAGGCCCAATATATTAATAAATAAATATTTAACACATTCATTAGCAATCAAATAAAATTTTAACATATTATATTTGACATATTCTTTAAAAATGCTCTAAGTCAGTATATTTGAAAAATGGTATACATTAAGAAGGACATTAAAGAACAACAATTAAGAATATATAACAACAAATCCAATGAGGGAATGATTATATATATATATATATATATATATATATAAAGTATGATTTAGAGAGTTGTTGAGATTCCAGCAATAATGCATTCTCCTCAAAAAATAAAACACACACACAAAGTCACTTGGTCGATAGAAATATATGATCGCTATTTAAATAACTAATAAAAAAGTTTGGAAATTAAAAAGTAGAATACTCAATCCATGCTATGCTAATATTATCATAAAAAAGGGAAGTCATATCATCCTCCCAAATTCTTCGACTACATGATTATATTGTATATAATGTGTTATTGATTTACATGTTATAATATAAATGATATAATAAGATAACTATTTATTATATATAAACTATTTGATTTAGCAACATTTAACCTTTACTTTGTTGCACGACAATTTATTCTAACAACACTCAATTTTTATTTTATCGGATGAATTCATAAATTTAAATTACTCATGAAATTGAAAGAGAAAAAATTATCTCAAAAGGGTGACAGGTTTGACCTAACGCGCCTCGTGGCCCAAACCCATGGCTAAAATAAAAAAATAAATCGGTGAAGGCTGAAATTAAGCTAAATATCCTTTGCAAAGCAGCCTGGCCAAGATTTGGTGTCTAACGTCTGCTATGCACATGATGTGCTTTGCTTTCCTCCATGCAACTATTTAAGAAGATATACGCTCAGAGTAATGTTACGTTAGCTATGCATTCAAACCAATATATTGATATTGACAATACCAAGGGAGCATTTTTGCTCATTACTTTGCTTAAGTAGTGATGAGCTAGCTTTATCACCTCATTAACTGTCGTTAAACAAGTGAATATTTTGAGAGAAAAGAAACTTAAATTGCAAAGTCTCGAGGGCACATAATACAAGCAGCGTTAAACTAGTACGAATTTCAAAATGTTTGTAGCGCAAAGATTAAATCACACTCGTCAATGACTATAATGCTTATCATGCACCAATCAAGGGGGTGAGCAATAATTAGCGATCCACGACCAATGCATGATTTAGGTTATCAATTTTCGTTCATTGTCTTATGATTTAGGTCTAGTTAAGAAAATAACTTGTCTAACAAAACATAATCTGTTGTAGTCATATTTAGAATAGGAATGTGATTGTGTAAATTCTAGTAGATATCGGAATGTATCTTATATTTCTATTAGGAGTAGATTACCTATTAAATGTTGTAATCCTAATCCTAAAGGGAAAGGTTTTTACTTATCCTACTACTATAAATAAAGGCACAATATGGTGAATCAAACAACCTCACAATTAAATCACTCTCTCTTCTCTCTAACCATAGTTGGCCCTCCTCTTTCTCTCTAAACCCTAAATCGATCAATCAAATAGGCCTACAACATGTCATCAGCACGCTCTTGCCAGAAGCTGAGGAACTGACGCATCGTAGGAGGAGGCTATCATCCACCAAATTCAAAGGCTTATTCGTTTTCTGCTAATTAGGTACGCTTAAAATAAAAGAAGATATTTGAAATGTCCACAAAGCATGAAAACATTCCCCATGATGCATGAACCCCTCTATGTTTATATTTTCCTTCTAATATATATATATATATATTGTATACGTTCATATATTTGTCAATATATATTTGTTTCATGCATTGCACAATTAAATTGTTATGTGGAATTTGTGAGTCAAAGTATCAAATTAAATTAGAAGCAAATTTGGGTTTCCTAAACTCTAGGGGATTTGAAAAAAATGAAGAAGGGGGAATTAGACATGATGCAACACACCACCACAGTTGGCAAGCTTGCTGGTCTGAAGCCCAGCTGACCCTCACAGCCACCAGGACTCGGCCTAGGGTCCATCTCGACGAGGCCTGCAGCCCTGGCCTGTTGCCATCCAATCCAGGCCAGTTGGCTGGGATTTTTCCCACGGCCTGCACCAGCCCACAAAGCTGGGCTTAACCCTTACGCGCCCAACCCACAGCCAGCACTACGCTGGACCTCACCCGTGACCCCCATTGGCCCAACATGCCAGCCTACACGGCCGGGCCCACCCCTGTGACCTGCAGTTCACTCCCGAGGCCCTTTTTTAGGCCCTGCCTTCTACTTAAGGCACCTAACCCATGCCCCTTATCCACAGCACCAAGCCCAAATATTTTTGGGGCTATATTTTTCAATCCAATAATATTATTTAGCTTCTACAATCGACCCCGTATGGCCCGATTTATTGAATTAATTAAAAGTGACCTGTAGTCCATTAATCTGGTAATGAATCCAAAATTAATGACCTGGAGATCACTTTTGGACATTAACGATTCAATAATTTATTTTTATACTTTGAACCATCACATACTTTTGTAGTACCGAAGCTCTCACACTTAAGTTCCCGAAGAACCTCAAATCCACTATATTCAAATTAGTATATTGCATTCTGTGTTTTTTGCAGGAACCTCTCATTATGAACTAATTGTTCATAAAAACTAAATTGAACTTATAGTTTCAAATTTAGTGCCTTTGAAACCTGAAGTTTTCATCCAAAACATACCACATGAAACCTGTAGTTTTCATGCATAAATTAAACCAATACATGTCTATAGAACTTGCATGTTCTACAATATATGTCTATGGCTTACCATATGACTACTCACGTTTTTCCCTCTATTTTAGTGACATGTCGAACTTGAACAAGCTCGATTTCTCCATTCTAGAAGTCTCTGGAAGAAACTATCTAAAGTAGGTACAAAACGTGAAGCTCCATTTGATTGCAAAGGGTACTAGAGCCATCATCGAGACACCTATCGCCGACAAACCTATTGACGAAGCTCATAAGGCTACTGCAATGATCTTCATTCGAAGACACATCCATGATGCACTGTAGACTGAGTATCTCGCTGAGGAGGACCCACGCACCCTCTGGCTTGCTCCGGCCGACCGTTTCGATCACCAGAAAGACATATACTTGCCCGAAGTAAGACACGACTGGCAGCATCTTCGCTTCCAGGACTTTAAGTTCGTGAATGAATACAACAACTTTGAAGTTTGTAGAATCCGTTCATTGTTGAAATTCTGCAAAGTGGAACTAACCGAATCAAATCTCCTAGAGAAGACTTATTCAACCTTCCATGTCACCAATATTGTCCTGCAGCAACAATATAGGGCATAGAAATTCACCAAGTTTTCGGATTTGATCTCTATTTACCTCACAATTAAATCAGTCTCTCTTCTCTCTAACCATAGTCGGCCCCTCTCTCTCTCTCTCTAAACCCCAGATCGTTCAATCAAATTTCTTTCTTCAATAATACAAATGGGAAATCGAACACAAAATCTAAAAAAAATCTAAAAAAGGATGATTGTATTTGATAATTTTTAGTTCAATATTGGATTTGTAGTCGTAGATAGCAAATATTATAGAAGGCAAATTAGAGAATGAGTGAGATGGATGTATAATACAGTGAAGTGATACGTCTACTTTTTGTGATGGGATGTGCTTGTCTCTTTCCCTTTGCCAACGACAATGCAAAAAGGACTAATAATACACTAAAAAGATGTATGTCTTATACTCAAAATTGAGATCTCTGTAGAGCTTAAAAATCAGATGATTTCGGTCATTCAAGATAGAGATTCGGATTCTTACTTTATGTAAAGTAGGTCAGTAAAATGGACAATAAAAAACACAAAATTTAAAATGTGTACTTCGAATCACCTGATCCGTTGGCTTCGTACACAAAAATCCAAAGAGTGTCTCGATTCCTATCTCCATCTTCTCCCACTTTCTCTCACCTCTCATGTGCAAGGCAAAACCCTAACTAGCCCTCCTCACAATCTCGTGCTTGGATTCCTAATTAAACACACTTGTAAGATAATTTGATTGGATTAATAGCAAGCCACTCAGTCAAGTCACGGGGCTGTAAGCAAGCAAGGCATTATGTGTGTGACTGACTAAACATAATTAAATAGCATAATCAAAAGGGAAAATTAGAATGTCCTAAATATTTTCTATAGTTGTTAGATTAAACATTCATCCCTTTAAAGATTTGATTAAGGTGCTTTGATCAATTGCCACCTCAATAATTTTCTATTTATTTAATTTCCATGTCATTAATTTAAATGCATTTATATAGAGGCATAAGGTAACTTAGCAACTAATTGCCTACGATATAAGAATATAATTTCGTCAATCCCCTTCTACACATTAAATGACATTTTTTTTAATAAAATAAAAAATAATTAATTAACTAATTCCTCATTACCTTATTATCAGTATTTAAAAAAAAAAATCCCTTTCTATTAAAAACGTCTCAATAAAAAGTTTTCAATATATATTTTTTCACGTATAGATATATAAAAAATATACTTAAAACTTATGGTACATTTGAGAACAAAAGTATCAACTTTTGGTACGTTTAGATTTCAAATGTACCGATAAACCAAATGTACCAAAAATTCAAATGTACCATAAAACCAAATGTACCCATTGTTATGTAACCATTTTGGTACGTTTAGATTTCAAATGTACTGATAAACCAAATGTGCCCATTGTCAAGTAATCATTTTGATACGTTTAGATTCCAAATGTACCAAAAGACCAAATGAACAAAAAATCACAAATGTACCACAAAACCAAATGTCTCTATCTAATAACCCTTTTGGTACATTTACATTCCAAATGTACTGAGAAATACAAAAAATCAAATCCACTATAAAACTAAATGTGTCCATATTATAGGTAACTAGATGTAGCTATATAATCAAACAAATCTTTATTATGTGTTGAGTCTTCTAAATAATTAAAATCTTACAATTTTTTTTATAAATATTCTACTATATTCACAAAAAAAGAAGAAGTAAAATTATAACAAACAATAAAAAAAAATGCATAGAGATGGATAATAAATGCATAAATATAGGAATAAGAGGAAAAGAAAAGAAAAAAAAAACGAAATGTCTAGGAAAAGTCGTGAAAAACTAAAATTCTAAACAAAATAAACTTACGTGAAAAAATGAAATTAATAACCAAAATTTTAGGAAAATGTTTGATCAAATTTTCAAAAAGAGTGTATGTTTTGTCTAAAAAATTAAAAAAACGAGACGTCTATATCAAAACATTCAAATCTTAATTAAAAACACATGGGATTCGTATTATTCTCATTATGGCCTCTTGTCACACGACACCACGTGACCAGTTTTCCCCCCACTAATTGCAATTCTCGAGTGTTAGTGGGATTTAAGTATTTAATAGAAAATTAAGGTGGCAGATTTAGTGCGTTGCAGGCCACCAAGTAAAATAATCCCAGCAAGCAATATAAATCTGGTTAATCATAATTGGATGAAATTATTATTTAGCTAGATTTTGATCTAGTAAAAATATGATGGATTTGAGAGCTAAATAAATCAGATTGGTGTGTTATTTTTTTATTTTTTAATTCTTATCCAGAGGAATCATTCTAAAAGAATATGAAATTTATAGGATGAAATAAGCTCAAGCAATAAGAGCAGATGACATTTTACCGTAATGACGGAAAACAATTTTGCGTATACACTCTAGTGCGAGTTTGATCTCCAATGATCCCCTTTTCTGGCCTTTTCCCCTCTCCTTCCTCCCCTCCTCTCTTAGTTTCCTCTTCTTCTTTCTCTCACTACAGAGAAGCTAAAACAAGATGATGATGCGGCTTAATCTTGAGCATTCAAATAGGTGGGGAGGAGAGGGGAGAACGAGAGGGGAGAGAATCTAGATCTATTTTGAATAATATGAACATATCTTATTTTAGGTTATCATTGAAAGAATAATGTGCAAATGAGAAATTTTATTCGGACCCATATAACCTCTTTTTACACTTAACTTACTTTCTACACTCATATTACTTTTAACTAATCTATCAATATCTCTTTAACCCAAATTTACAACCTAAAGTACTCTCACAAACTCAATTCAATACATAAATTTATCTTTACACCCATTTATAAAATATAAATCCAAAATCGAGAACTATATAATACTTGAAATGGAGCATTAAGAACTGTACCAAAGCATGTTGCAAAGAAGGACCCGCAATCACACGTTGTGCTGATGACTTCATCAACTATTCTACCTTATCTGCTGAAGATCTGATGCGATGGTTTGTTAAGTATTTACACACTTAAGGGGAAGTGTTGCAGTCATATTTAGAATAAGAATGTAATTATGTAAATCCTAGTAGATATAGGAATGTATCTTATAATCCTATTAGGAGTAGATTACCTATTAAATGTTGTAATCCTAAAGGGAAAGGTTTTTACCTATCCTACTACTATAAATAAAGGCACAATGGGGTGAATCAAACACACCTCACAATTAAATCACTCTCTCTTCTCTCTAACCATAGACAGCCCCCTCTCTCTCTAAAGCCTAAATCATTCCATCAAATAGGCCTACAACACAATCAAATTTCTTTTTTTTCAATAATACAAACGGGAAATTAAACACAAAATCTCAAAAAAAATCTAAAAAAGGATGATTGTATTTGATAATTTTTAGTTCAATATTGGAATGGTAGTGGTAGATAGCAAATATTATAGAAGACAATTTAGAGAATGAGTGAGATGGATGTATAATATAGTGAAGTGATACGTCTACTATTTGTGATGGGATGTGCTTGTCTCTTTCCCTTTGCCAACGACAATGCAAAAAGGACTAATAATACACTGAAAAGATGTATGTCCTGTACTTAAAATTGAGATCTTTGTAGAGCTTAAAGATCAGATAATTTCGGTCGTTTAAGATAGAGATTCGAATTCTTACTTTATGTGAAGTAGGCCAATAAAATGGACAATAAAAAACACAAAATTTAAAATTTATACTTCGAATTACCTGGTTCGTTGGCTTCGTACACAAAAATTCAAAGAGCTTCTCGATTCTTATCTCCCTCTTCTCCCACTTTCTCTCACCTCTCATGTGCAAAGCAAAACCCTAACTAGCCCTCCTCGCAATCAAGTGCTTGGAATCCTAATTAAACACACTTGTAAGATAATTTGATTGGATTAATAGCAAACCACTCAGTCAAGTCACGAGGTTGCAAGCAAGCAAGGCATTATGTGTGTGGCTGACTAAACATAATTAAATAATATAATCAAAACCCAAATCTTAATTAAAAACACAAGGGATTCGTATTATTCTCATTATGGCCTCTTGTCATACGACACCACGTGACCGGTTTTCCCCCCACTAATTGCAATTCTCGAGTGTTAGTGGGATTTAAGTATTTAATAGAAAATTAAGGTGGCAGATTTAGTGGGTTGCAGGCCACCAAGTCAAACAATCCCACCAAGCAATATAAATCTGGTTAATTATAATTGGATGAAATTATTATTTAGCTAGATTTTGATCTAGTAAAAATATGATGGATTTGAGAGCTAAATAAATCAGATTGGTGTGCTATTTTTATTTATTTATTTATTTTTAAAATTCTTATCCAGAGGAATCATTCTAAAAGAATATGAAATTTATAGGATGAAATAAGCTCAAGCAATAAGAGCAAATGACATTTTACTGTAGTGGTGAAACACAATTTTACGTATACACTCTGATGCGAGTTCGATCTCCAATGATCCCCTTTTCTGGCCTTTTCCCCTCTCCTTCCTCCCCTCCTCTCTTAATTTCCTCTTCTTTTTTCTCTATCTACAAAGAAGCTAAAACAAGATGATGATGCGGCTTAATCTTGAGCATTCAAATAGGAGGGGAGGAGAGGGAAGAACGAGAGGGGAGATAATCTAGATCTATTTCGAATAATATGAACATATCTTATTTTAGGTTATCATTGAAAGAATAATATGCAAATGAGAAATTTTATTTGGACTCATATAACCTTTTTTTATACTCAACTTACTTTCTACACCCATATTACTTTTAACTAATCTATCAATATCTCTTTAACCCAAATTTACAACCTAAAGTACTCTCACAAACCCAATTCAATACGTAAATTTATCTTTACACCCATTTATAAAATATAAATCCAAAATCGAGAACCGTATGATACTTGAAATGAAGCATTAAGAACTGTACCGAAGCATGTTGCAAAGAAGGTCGATACCAAAGCAACAAGGTACAACAAAGAGGTGAACAATTGCAGGCCTTGATTATTAAATCATAGACTGATGCCAAGGAAATTAAAATTTCATGGTATAGTCTCCATATCCATATCCATGTTCTTTATTTCTTTTTATGTTTTAAAATACAAAAAAAATTATTGTAAGTATTGGTTGTCATGATCACATTCTGATGAGAAAAATGGAGTATTGACTTAAGAATTTAATTCAATTGGAGTTTTGGTTTTTAATTTAAAAATTGGCGAGTCATGGTTCCAAACTTGTTATAGTGTAGATCAATGATCTTTTTGGATAACTCAGTTAAAACTTTTGTCTCTTATTTTTTTTCTCTTGTAACTCTTTATTTTAGCCAGAATGGACATAAGATAAAGATTGCGTGGTGGTAGAGATTGATTATTGAGTGTGGGTTTATTGATAAATTTTAGTTTCATTGTTAATTTCATCTTATACTTCATAGTAATTATGCAATAGGATAAATTTGGGTATAGAGGTGATTATATGGGTTCAAATAAAATTTCTCTGTGCAAATATTTCACTCAAATCGAAATTTGTTTAGTTATCTTATTGTGACTAGAGACGAACATAATTGTTGATAAACAATGAAATGTTCACAATAATAATAGAATGACTGAATGATTTTTTTGAGTTGATTAATTTTTTATAAAGATGTTGTAAAGATGTTATATGAATGATGACCTAAAAAATAAATTGATCGAATCATGAAATTACTATGTGGTCCGAGTCCATACTAGTGTTTAGCGCTGTATTATGTGTGTATATGTATAAATGTGTATATACAGTATATGGATTACTGTATAATGCAATATCTTAATGGAGCAGTACTTGAATGCAAACTCTATTGAGAACCATACATTTCTGTTCGAGTCCATATTTTTCTAATATAGATTTGGATCCAAATCTGAGCTCAGTTTTAACGTTAGGATTAGGATCTGCAATTTTACAGTAGATATGAATATTATTGCTTAAAATAATATGGACATGGAGCCAATATAAACAAATATATAGTATTTCACCTTTCAGCTTTGTTTTTCATTTTTCAGCTTTTGAAAAACTTTTAAATGGTGACTTTGGAATCGAAAACTTTCCAGATCTCTGTGTCCGTAGTCGCCTGTCCGACCATTCAATTTAAATTATTTGGTACTCATTAATTTATTTCACAAGTTTATTTTATACAAAATCGAGCTTTTGAACGGTTCAGATTTCGAGATCCGTCGACTTTGGATAGAGAGATCCGAAAAGGATATCAATTTGTGGTTGGACATAAACAATTTTACCATTTTGATACACAAAATTCACATGCTTGCCGACACACGTAAATAAAAATAGATTACATCTTTCTTTACAGAGAGTGTACATCAAGTTGTCAACAACTATGTCAATTTTTTGTGTCTGAATATTGTATTTTCAGTCCAATCGTTTTCTGAATTTCATGCAAAAAATCAAAGAATATGATGAAAAAAAGAAATACAAATCCAAGAGACAGTGAAAGATCATTGTCCATGTCCGATGCCTAAAAATATAAAAAAGGAAAAGTTTATCATAAAAAACAAAGAAAAAAAAATATATAGAAAAATCTCACCCACCCATCTCTTTCTCCCCCACCAATTGTTTTCAAAAAAAAAAAAAAAAAAAGTTATCCCCTCCTGCTCTTCCCTCCACCTATATACTTCCTTCAACTGTAAAACAAATAAAAAAATGCAGAAAAAAACAACCATCTAAAATTCCATTTCACTCTGCTCAAACATCATGGCCTGGCTGTTGCTCTTCTTGGATCCCGAGCTTTTGGGTCCTAAACCCTATTTAATATATAACATCCTAGCCCACCAACATGATTGGCTTCCTCTCCTTGTCCCTCCCTCCTAGGCAGCTGCTGCACCTCCTCCCCCTCCTCCTCCTCGGACTTCTCACCCCTTTCTTTCCGTAGCCTGCAGCCAGCTGTTTGTTGTAATGCCTGTTCATCCATGGATGACCCTCCCCTCCTCCTCCTTATTCATGTTGCTCCTCCTCTCTTTTTCTCTCGCCGCCTCGGCCTTGAACCCGCAAGGCCGAGCTTTGCTCTCGTGGAAGCAGAGTCTCAACGGCTCTGTTTCCACGAGCGCATTGGGAAATTGGGACCCGAATGACGAAGCGCCGTGCGGGTGGTTTGGGGTCACCTGCAACTCCAACGGCCAAGTTGTGGAGTTGAATTTGAAGTACCTTGATTTGCTGGGTCAGCTCCCTTGTAACTTCACCTCGTTGTCGACCATCACCAAGCTCACGCTCTCCGGCACCAACCTCACCGGCTCGATCCCGAAACAGATTTCCACTCTCAGAGACCTCACCGTACTGGACTTGAGCGACAATGCATTAACCGGCGAAATCCCAACCGAGATCTGCTCGCTGCCCAAGCTCGAGCAGCTTCACCTCAGCGCGAATCGATTGGAAGGCGAAATCCCAACCCAAATCGGCAACCTCACCAGCTTGAAATGGCTGGTTCTTTACGACAACCAGCTCAGCGGCAACATTCCGAAATCGATTGGCGATTTGCACAATCTTGAAGTGATCAGAGCCGGCGGGAACAAGAACCTCGAAGGCCCTGTGCCCCACGAGATTGGAAGCTGCAACAATTTGGTAATGCTGGGATTGGCAGAAACCAGCATTTCGGGCTTCCTCCCTCCATCTCTTGGCCTCCTCAAGAAACTCGAAACACTCGCAATCTACACCGCCTTACTCTCAGGTCCGATCCCACCTGAGCTTGGAGACTGCTCCGAGCTCCGGGACATCTATTTGTATGAGAATTCGATAACGGGATCGGTCCCAAGCCAATTGGGGAAGTTAAACAACCTTCAGAACCTTCTTCTCTGGCAGAACAACTTGGTGGGAGTCATTCCGCCGGAGCTCGGCAACTGCCTGCAGCTATTAGTCATCGACATCTCGATGAACTCATTGACTGGAATCATTCCCCTGTCTTTCGGAAACTTGACTTCGCTTCAGGAGCTGCAGCTGAGCGTCAATCAAATATCGGGCGAGATTCCGGCGCAGCTCGGAAACTGCCGGAAACTGACGCAGATCGAGCTCGACAATAACCAGATCACCGGTTCGATACCGGCGGAGTTCGGAAACTTGTCGAACCTTTCTCTTCTTTTCTTGTGGCAGAACAAGCTCGAAGGAAGCGTTCCGCCGTCGATTTCCAACTGTGTTAACCTCGAGTCCGTTGATTTGTCACAGAACGGCTTGACGGGGCCGATTCCCGGAGGGCTCTTCAATCTCCAGAATCTCACCAAGCTGCTGCTGCTATCTAACAACTTCTCCGGTGAAATTCCGTCGGAGATCGGAAACTGCTCGTCGCTGATTCGGTTTCGGGCCAGCGGCAACAAACTCGCGGGAGGGATTCCGCCGCAGATTGGGAATTTGAGAAACTTGAATTTCTTGGATCTTGGATCGAATCGGCTTAGTCGAACCATACCGGAGGAGATCTCCGGCTGCCGGAATCTGACGTTTCTGGATTTGCATTCCAATTCGATTGGGGGAGATTTGCCTGGAGGTTTTGATAAGCTTGTATATCTCCAATTCGTGGATTTCTCAGACAATTTGATCGAAGGGACGTTGAGACCTGCAATCGGATCACTGAGTTCACTCACCAAGCTCGTTTTGGGAAATAATCGGTTCGCGGGTGCGATTCCGAGTGAACTCGGTTCGTGCTCGAAGCTACAGTTGTTGGATTTGAGCGGGAACGAGCTGACAGGGAATATTCCGGCCAGCTTGGGCAAGATTCCCGCGCTGGAAATCGCTCTGAACCTGAGCTTGAACCAACTCTCCGGCGAGATACCGAAGGAGTTCGCCGATTTGGACAAGCTCGGGATTCTAGACGTCTCTCACAATCAGCTCTCCGGCGACCTCCAATTTCTTGCGGACATGCAAAATCTCGTGGTCCTCAATATCTCGCACAACAACTTCTCAGGGAGAGTCCCAGACACGCCCTTCTTTTCGAAGCTTCCACTGAGCGTCTTGTCCGGCAATCCCTCGCTCTGTCTCTCCGGAAACAACCAGTGCTCCGCCGCGAACAAAAATCCCGACGGATCCCGCCGCCGCAATGTAGCAGCGCGCGTGGCCATGGTGGTGCTACTGTGCACCGCGTGCACGCTTCTTCTCACGGCGTTCTACATTATCCTCGGAGCAAAGATGCGGGGCCCGGCCGGACTCTTCGGAGGGTCCCATGAGCCCGACCCGGAGGACGACAGCGAGTTAGACGTGGGCCCACCGTGGGAGGTTACGCTTTACCAGAAGCTCGACCTGTCGATTGTCGACGTGGCGCGAAGTTTAACTCCTTGCAACGTCATCGGACGGGGCCGCTCGGGCGTCGTTTATCAAGTCACCATCCCCTCAGGCTTATCCATCGCAGTAAAAAGATTCCGTCCGTCAGAGAAATACTCGGCCTCCGCATTTTCCTCGGAGATTGCCACGTTGGCAAGAATACGACACCGTAACATCGTACGGTTACTCGGTTGGGGCGCGAACCGGAGGACGAAGTTACTGTTTTACGACCATCTGGTCAACGGTAATCTGGGTTCGTTGCTGCACGAGGGGTGCGCAGGATTAGTGGAGTGGGACACCCGGTTCAGGATAGCGTCGGGCGTGGCGGAGGGGTTGGCGTACTTGCACCACGATTGCCAGCCGGCTATCTTACACCGCGACGTGAAGGCGCAAAACATTCTGCTGGGGGATCGATACGAGGCCGTTTTGGCGGACTTTGGACTTGCTAGGCTGGTGGAGGACGATCCAAACGGTCCATTTTCAGCCAACCCCCAATTTGCCGGGTCCTACGGCTACATTGCGCCGGGTAAAGTTTAAAAAACAATTAATTTCGTTTTAGTTGTCTTAATCATGGGTTTTACTTTTAACCATCATTGTCTTTGCTCAGTCATTATACCCGTTATGAATGACTTCTGATTGTGGTAATTAGATTTTTAATTAAGCATGTCTAGGAAAAGAACTTAGGTCTAAACACATCAAATTTAGCTTCTAGACAGTAATTTGACATCAATTAGTGATTACCATTAGACTTTTGGTTCAATTATGAGTTTGATTAGGTGACTTTAGATGAATATGATGGAATTGATGTGAGTATGACAGATGTTAATATGTCTAGCAGGAAGAGAACCTCCGCCATTACCAAATTTTCATCCACTTAGATGTACTCGGAATTTTTTCTCGCTATCAGTATCACTCACATCACATGATAAGATAGAGATAGAAAGAGAGCGCTGTATCTGGGATGGAAAGCTAGAATCCACTAAGTGGGACTCAAGATGGGCAAGTAGTAGTACAGCTTTAGTAGACGGACCCTTCTAATTGTAGCTTTTCTTGTTGCTTGGTATTTGTTTAGTTAAATCACCTATATGGTCCATATGCTGTTGGGGTTATTGGAAAAAGGGGCTTTAAACTGTGTGACATGACATGTCTTTCACCTTGATATATCAAGTGTCCAAAACATCACATTCTTGGTGCTAGCTAACATCAAAAGATGCTTACTTTTTCAGCAATATTTGCATGGTTTTCATTTCATCTTTTTGCATTTGTCTTCCTCTCAGAAAACCGAAAATTTTACGGTGCTTTTGAGTGTCGTGTTTTTAATAAAAATTAATTATTAAGTCTCGGGTATTGTATTTTTGTGAAAAATCTAACGGTTAAAACTCCTGATATATAGAATTCATCGGTATATATCAGAAAATCTCCTTAAAAACTTGCATAGTTTTCCACAACACCAAAGCTGATAATTCAGTTGTTATCTGCAGAATATGCCTGCATGCTAAAAATCACTGCAAAAAGCGATGTGTATAGTTATGGGGTTGTCCTTTTGGAGATCATAACTGGGAAAAGGCCAGTGGACCCATCATTCACAGATGGGCAACATGTGATTCAGTGGGTCCGAGACCACCTGAAGAGCAAGAAGGACCCTGTTGAGATTCTTGATCCTAAACTTCAAGGTTATCCAGACACACAGATACAAGAAATGCTCCAAGCTCTTGGAATCTCACTCCTCTGCACCAGCAACCGGGCGGAGGATCGTCCCACGATGAAGGACGTGGCGGCATTGTTGAGAGAAATTCGACACGATCAGGGCCCGGTGGCAAGCGAGGTGCATAAGCCGGCTACCAACGCCTTGAAGAATTCATCGTCTTCTGTGACACCGGCTCAGTTGCTTCAGCTGCAAGGCTCCTCTCATTGCTCACTTGCTTACTCATCTGCTTCAGCTGGTTATCTGTCAGGAACTCAATAACAATAATGTCATATGTTGTTGAAAACATATAATTATTCGTTAGGAATTAGGATTAGGTGTGAGATTATTTGTAGGATTAGGGCAACATAATATGGGCATTGCCAAAGAGTGCTTAATTTGCAAGAGTGATATGGATTAATTGATATCACAAGTTGAGCACAGTGATTGTACAGCAACTTGACATTATTGTACTAATTAGTGAGTAATGAATGAGAGGCCAGCCATCAATTTCTTGAATTTCAATTTACTTTCACATCTTATTAATGTTACGGATAATGAGTTGCAATCCACATACAGCACGCGTACGAACGGTTGTTAATGATTTTTATTAGCTCGTAAGTCTTTTCAAATATCAGTTAATCACATGCATTATCCTTGAAAATGACGCTTAATTCAATTTGTCGGGCTATGGAACAAACTCCCATGCCATTGGCCTGATTCTTTTCTTTAATAAACGACAAATTTCAATACAGTATCAACACCATGTCAATGTTACTATGACCAACATAACGTACAGACATGATATCGAAGCAATTTCAACAATATCGATGCGCATTCATTCTCTAGAGTAAAGAACAAACGTCATACACAGAGAAATTCTATAATTCGATAATATGAGAGAGAGAGAGAGAGAGAGAGAGAGAGAGAGAAGGGGGGACAACAAAACTACTTCTATTGCTTGAATGTGAAGTCATTTTCCATAATTTGTTTCTCAAAAATGCGTGTGTTGTGTGCATGCAGATTGCAGATACAATGTCTTATTTTTCTCTTCTCGGGGATGTGAAGGTGGGCGAGAGAAAGGTAGGGGATTTATGTGTGGTGGGGAAATGTGGGCAGCTATTATAATTTGAGAAGCCAACCTCCTTATCTTTCCCACAGTCGCTGTTTTAAAGATAATCAGCAGCATCAAGGCCCACCATGTGATAGTATTGGACACAAGAATTTATCTTAATCAGAATAAACAAATAATATCTAAATCTTTTTATGAAATCATGGTTGTAGCTACATTGTTTAGAACGGATGCACTCGAGTTTGAATTGTAAAGAATTTCACCTTGGAAGTTTACTAAAGATTGCATTTACTAATACAGAGTCGGGTTATTTCTCATACCGTCAATTAATTTTATAGGATAATTTAAATTTGTTCATGGTATTATAGTAAGTTAATCCATGTGTGAAGCCTAGGCTTACAAGTGCTCTACGTCATCCGATTTGTTTTGTTTATATGTAAGAACGGAAAATTCCTCACACCTTATCACACGCATGTGGCCGTTTTAGGATTTGAAGAAATGTCTAACATTGAGTTGAGCCAAACTTGTATGTCCTTATAACGAGTTGGGTTAGTCTATATTTTGGCAATTGGTTTTATGATAAATCATTCATGTAGTTTGGATTAGTATAAAATAAAATGTTGCTTGTATGAAAACAATATTGTATCATAAGAGTATTTATTCTGTATTTCTGCTTTAATTTATGGCTAGCTACATTTTATACCTTTCAAGTTTGAGGTGACTTTTGAGGTTTCATTTTCTCAATATCGCACCCTTAAGTTTTGAAATTGTATCCGTTTACACCTTTTATCTCTTTAAACATCTAACCATCTATTAAACTGATGAGTATTTTTGTCAATACAATGCAAATTTGTCTTACATGTTAACTTATATAAGGATCTCAAGCTCACCAATCATCAGTTTAATGAATTATCATATAATAAATCCGACCGAACACACATATTAAAACAATTTTAAGACCTCCAATATGAAAAAATTAAAAATTTATAATCCATTTTAAAAATCACTCCAAACCTAAAAACCTAAAAGTTATAAAATGAAAATATTTAGCAGTATCTTCCATACTGGTGCAGAAAGGTAGACAGGAAAAAAAAGAAAAGAAAGGATACCTGTCTGGTGATCCTTTTGCTCGCTTGAGCTCACGTGATACACGTGCTAGCATGTGAGATGAGAGATCTGAGATCTCTTATTTTCTTGGTGTTGATATTACTTTTTTTTCTTTCAAAAGCACACATCAAAGATTCCCAGTGTAGATCATGAGGGACTTGTATGGCTGTATATGCAGCAGTTTGCAACGTTGTAGGGTCCACTGTTCATGATCTAACGGCTATATGATGCTCAAAGGCCTAAGGAAACCAAGGCAGGCGTGGAGCCCAGTTTTTGTAATTCACATTCTTAGTTACTATTACAGATGGAAATGTTAGGTCAGTCGCAAATACGTTTGCACGGGTTGATTATGGCCGTCCATACTTTTTGATCTGGTTAGTTTTCGTCATTCATGTTTGTAAGACGCATAAAATATGATTTGTGACTTTCAATTTGTTGGGAGGGAGAAAGGGTACATCTGAAAATTTAAGACCCAAAAGAGACGTTGTCTTTGTTAATGTGAGAGTTTAGTTTTCTTTGGTAGAAGGTCACTAAAGTAGGGTTTATTTGGAACTACCTTTAAAATAGTTAAAAACGTTTTTTTGTAAAAATATTTTTGAAATTAAATTTTAATAAAAAATCCAAATGAATTTTAAAAAACCCTTGAAAGTGCACCCTACAAGAAACACATAACTGGTGCTTCTTACAGAAAACACATAACTGGTGCTTCTTACAGAAAACACTTATTTTTAAAACCCATTTTTTTTATAAAAAAAAACCACTTTCAATCATTTTAAAATCACTATCAAATGAGGCTATAATTGTTATTTATCAGACAAAGATTGCAGAACAATAACCAATTCGGTAGTCTAATTTACTTTCATCCAAATATTTATACAATAAACAAAATATGACCTCAAAGTTAATATTTATTACATTAATATGACAATTCTTCCTCATCAAAGTATAACCTCAAAGCTGAATATTTACCTAGGCTGCTAAAGTATCTAAAAGCTAAAAAAGAATTGGTTGTAATTCTCAATCGTAGAGATCATCTTCCTCTCCAGCAACTGTGGCTGAAGAAAATGGGGTTGGAGCTGCTTCTCCTCCATTGTTCTCTGTCTGTGGAAATCGAAATTCAGATCCAAACCCACGAGATTGTTGCAAAGTCTGAGCAAACACCTGGTACTTCTTGATGTCTGCATCACTCACACTTCTTCGGGCATGTTTCATCGATTCCTCAAAGTGCACTGGCTTGATCTCGGGTCCCTCATCAGTTTCATCTTCCTCCATGGCTTCGGAGTTCTCGTTCTTTCTTCTTTGCCTCTCAATATCCTATAAATGTTTGAAAAGAGGAAAAGATTAGCATAATTTTCACGAGTGTTGTGATTTTCATGTGATTTATAATAAAAATTCAGAATCAACTTCAACCATCATCTATGGATCATGTTTATGCTGCGATTAGATTTCTTGTGTGTCAAGGAATGTTAAGGAAATTTTGTATTAGAAAACGAAAAAAATCTGTAAGGAGCATAAATTTTCTTCTGCAATTAGGCTTCTTGCTTGTGCTGCAAATAATTGCTCAATTAACTCAAGTGGGAGAAAACCTCTTACCTTCTCAATGTCTTCTCTGATGGCATATTTGCAGGCACGTTGACATATCTCGGTGATATCTGCACCACTAAAACCGCGCGTATAACGGGCAAGAGCTGCTAGGTCAATATCCTTAGAGATGGGTGACTTGCGCAGACATGCTTTAAAAATCTGAAGGCGCGAAGCCTCATCTGGGAGCGGGATGTAGATAAGTTGGTCAAGACGTCCAGGCCTGAGCAATGCCGGGTCAATAATGTCTGGCCTGTTTGTCGCCCCAATGACAAAGACGGTTTTCTTTGCATTCATTCCATCCATTTCGGTTAGAAGTTGGTTCAAGACTCTGTCTCCGGCACCACCAGCATCCCCCACAGAATTGCCACGCTGATAGAGGAGGGGGTTTGTGAGTTAGTTCAAAGTGAAAAATAGTTAACCTCAAAAGAAACAAGTAAATGAACCCGCAAACAGAATTTAGAATGTGATTGAAGGGAACAAAAATATAATCGTAAGTACCTGAGTTGCAATTGAGTCCAGCTCATCAAAGAAAAGAACACAAGGAGCGGATTGGCGAGCCTTGTCAAATATCTCGCGCACATTTGCCTCACTTTCTCCGAACCACATTGTTAGCAGCTCAGGTCCTTTGATACTGATGAAGTTGGCCTGACATTCATTGGCAATTGCCTTGGCGAGAAGGGTTTTCCCACAGCCAGGTGGTCCATAAAAGAGAACGCCTTTTGAAGGTGACATCCCAAATTTCTCAAACATCTCTGGATGCTCCACGGGGAGTTTAATAGTCTGCCAGAGGTAAAGTAATTAGTATAAATTTGGTCCAAAAATATTACGTATTGAAGAGGAAGATGAATCGAATCACAAACCTCTTGAAGTTCTCTTTTGACGTTCTCCAACCCGCCAATGGCATCCCACGAAACATTAGGTACGTCCACAACCTGTAAACCAAGAAAACAAGTTATCATTCTCAAGTCCAAAGATATTCTAACTCTCTGAGTAGCAACTTCTAAAAAACAAGTAAAGCTTGCTACCCCAAAACTTCAAAAAAAAAATAAATAAATAAAAACTTACAGTTTCACGCAAGGCAGAAGGATTTGTAGAGGACAGTGCGGTCTGGAAGTTTTCATTCGTCACAGCCATCGAATTCAACACCTCAGCATCAATCGTATCGTCTTCCAAGTCAATAACATCCATTTTTTCACGGATGCACTGGAGCGCAGCCTCTGTGGAGAGAGCGGCAAGATCTGCACCAACAAAACCATGGGTATCTTTTGCAACTCGTTCGAGATCAACCTGTAATAGTAGCAAAACACCAAGTAATTAACATAATTTATCGCAATGCAGGATAAACGATATGAAAATTTGAGGATAGAAGATCTTACATCATCTGCAAGTTTCATCCTCTTTGTATGGATTCGCAAAACTTCCAATCTTCCAACTTCATCCGGGACACCAATGTCAATCTCTCTATCGAATCTTCCAAATCTCCTTAGAGCAGGGTCGATGCTGTTTGGCCTATTCGTTGCTCCCATTACAATGACATGTGCACGGGACTTAAGGCCGTCCATTAAAGTCAGGAGCTGGGAAACTATACGCCTTCCCACTTCACCGTGGGTCTTTTCCCTCTTCGGAGCAATAGAATCTATCTCATCAATAAAAATGATTGAGGGTGCATTCTTTTCAGCTTCCTCAAACGCCTTCCTCAAGTTGCTTTCACTTTCACCTGCCATCTTGGACATTATTTCAGGTCCATTGATCGAAAAGAAGAACGCTCCAGTCTCATTTGCTACAGCCCTTGCAATCAATGTTTTCCCCGTCCCGGGTGGCCCATAGAGTAAAATCCCCTTCGGGGGTTTCACTCCAATCGATTTGAAGAGCTGTGGATGTCTAAGAGGCAGTTCTACTAACTCGCGTATCTGAGCCATTTGCTTTCTAACACCTCCAACATCATCATATCCTACATCCTCTAGTCTTTCCTCGTCCTCGCGTTTGACAGGCTCTCCCTCACAGAAAATCTCAGTATCCGGTGCAACAATGCAGTACTCATCAGGGTCTGTCTCAATGATCTTGAACTCAATGCTTCGCATCATGCCCTGAACCAGGAAAAGATCACCCTTCCTCACAGGGCGGTAAGCTTCCGCAAAGTATGCTGTCAACCAAGTAACAATGTTAAGAGACATGTCACAGAAGCACAAAGTGTAATTGCAAAAAAAATATTTATGTGTGACATAAACAGTCAAAAAGGAAATAATTTTCGAAGA
Source organism: Pyrus communis (assembly GCF_041283825.1). Taxonomy (NCBI): domain Eukaryota; kingdom Viridiplantae; phylum Streptophyta; class Magnoliopsida; order Rosales; family Rosaceae; genus Pyrus; species Pyrus communis. The sequence continues at coordinate 4,396,891 of NC_142570.1, read as the reverse complement.
GAATACTCACGCTTCAAATATGCATCGAATAAGCTTCCTGTCACGCCTTCAATTGTATCATCGATTGGAAGGATGTGAACCTTCTTTCCATACTTGACATCATGGCAGAGACGAACAGACACAATATCCCCGAGGCGAACCCTAAGATTAGCTCTCACAACTTTGTTCATTCTGATTTTCGGCTCCTCGCATTCGTTATCAGCCATAACAATGCAAATTGTGTCTCTCCTTTTCTTCCCCTGTACACCCAAAAAATGAAATAGTGAGATTTAATTTCTAACCATTAGACACTTAAAGTTCGAGGCATTAGAAACATAGAAGAGCGAAATATACCTTAATTAAAACAGTGTCTCCACGGAAAAACTGAAGCTTTTCCATTGCAGAAGGGTGCAAGGAAATCACAGAATTATCATCATTGACAGCTTCATCAACAACAAGGCGATTAGGAGACTTCTTTCGTTCCGAAATGGCGGTCGAAAAATCTTTCTTGTTACTTTTCCTGTATTTGCAAAAATAAATACTTTAGTTTCTCCTTTCTCGTAACGAAGCACTCATCAAAAACCAAAAAGGAAAATCACCAATGTGCATAAATTAAGAATCTAACGAATATCAAATTGTATCATTCAAAACCAAAATCCAGCAATACAAGACTTTCGGCAAAAGTTAAACATGAACTCCCCGGTAATTTTGCGCTACAAAATTGTTATGTGGCTCTCTCCCCCTACCATAACCAAGCAATACAAACACAGCAGTACACGAGCATTCTTTGGAAACAAAAATATGGTGCAAAAAAAAGAAAGGTTGAATCTATGGAGTTCAAGATTAGCTAGAGCGGATGTGCTCCCCATGTGCACTGAGTTTGAATTTAGTCGGGGAAGTTTAGATTAGTTTAAAGTAGAATACCGTTTACATTAAATCAACAAAAACAAAAAACACACGCATAGACACATATACACTGCCGTAAACCCTAAACCCTATTCAGTTTCATGAAGATTTTAGAAGTTAGGTTCTTTTCATGAAATTTTCACACGAAACAAACAGAGGCTAATACGAACTGCGAGAGCAATAACATATGGCTACGAATACGTACGGGTCCAAGGACGAAGACGGCTGAGATTGATCAGGAGCAGATGGACTAGGTGGCGCCATTGTTGCTGCTTCTTTGGTTTTGGTTTTGGTTTTTGGTGGTTTCTTTCGATCGTCAACGAAAGGCTTTTGCGAGTTTGGAAATCTGTAAAGTATGAGACGGTGAGAAAGGTGTTTCGTATTTATAAGGAGCTATAGAGAAAAGAGTGCACCTATTCCGATTAGGAGTAGGGGGTCTCTCCAGCAAAGGAGTAGGAGTTTTATTCCGGTTACTTGCGGAAAAAGATACTTCTCTGCCAACAGAAAATTTATGGATTATTTATTGTTTGATCCCTGTAATTTGGGCGAAGTTCCACTTGGGTCGTTATAGCTTCAGTTGTTGGGGTTTAAGTACTTGTAATCTACTATTAAAAAAAACTTAAATTGATAATTTTTTTGCTAAATTAAGGGTGGTGCTATTCTGCACACATCTTTTTATCTTTTATATACACCTGTTAATTTATGTCATTTAATCATTTTTAATTCATTCAATTCGACGGCTGAAAATTGAGAAATGCATGAAAAAGGTAAGGGCATGTTTGGTATCCTATTTGAAAATTTTAATCATTTCTCAGAACATTTCTTGAAAACAATTTTCTTTAAGACTCAAAAACTTGATTGGTTTGCGATTTAAAATTTTTAAATCTTACGACTTAAATTAGACAAAGAGATCTAAAAAGATGGGGTTGCATGAGAGGGAGAAATAGGAGAGAGGAGGAAAGAAAGTAAGAGATGATTGATGGAAAGAGAAAGAATAGAGAGGATCGGATGAGATAGAGAGGAAGAGGAGTGAGAAAAAGAACCAAGAGAATGAAGATAGCAGATTAGAGGAGAGACAAAAAAGGTAAAAAAAAATAGAGAGAAAGAGGAAAATAGAGAGATAGATTTGGAGTGAGAGGGGAAGAGTAACAGAAAAGAAAATAGTGAGTTTAAGTTTAAAAACTCTAAAAACTCACTTTTTATGTTTTTAGATAATAAGCTATATTTTTTAGTTAGTCTTGAGTTCAGTTTTTGAAAATAGTTCTATTAAACAAGTTTTTAAAGCCTAAAACTTGAAATTTATTTTTGAGTTTAAAAGGTTGGATTCAAGTAGAATATCAAACATGCCTTAAAATTTTGATTCTCGCCTTTGCACTATTGCTTCTATGAAATAAAAAGAAAACGAGAGAGTGATTTTTGCACTTTTGTATTTTTAGTCATTTGATTGAATACCTCAGCCAAAAATCAAGGGATAGAATTAAGCAGAGAAATGTAGAAAATCACAATTAGAGTGGAAATTTGGACCTCCTTTTATATAATTTTGTTCTGTTGGTATTCAAATTACCCTTGACCAAAAAAAAAAAAAAAGTCAAATACTTTTGACAAAATTTTATTGGGCCCAGCCATAAAATCACTTCGGCTCTCTCTGGCCTGGCCTCAAGTATTCTTCTGCAAATCAAAGAGGGCGCGCGGAGAAACAGAACGTATGAAATCCAAATTATTATTTGACCATAAAAAATGGAAATCCGGATTAACTCGATAGCATAAGTTACAAGAAGAAACATGGGTATTCAAATTGAGGGGCAAATAGGGAAGGTGAACGGGAAAAAATTGGGGTACAATGAGTTCGTGGAAGGGTACATGGAGAAAAACCAGCCTGTGATGCTCACAGGTCTCATGGACGATTGGAGGGCTTGCAGAGGCTGGGTCACCGACAATGGCTTGTCAAGTCTTCAAATTTTCGCCACCCATTTCGGAAATTCCAAAGTTCAGGTACTAAATTTCTTGAAGAAAGCTGATTTCAGTGAAATTCATGAATTATGAAGTGTGTTTAGAAGGAATTAATCATAATTAAGAGGATTGATTATGTGGTAACTAGATATTAGCTAACCCATCAGTTCTTTTTTGTTTTCTGTAGTTAAAGATTCAAGCTTTATACGTTTGGTGTAATATTGCAATGCTAATTAGTTTTAAGGTGATGTGTGATTGTCATGATTAAGAAGTATGTTAGAGGAATTAAACATAACTAAGAAGATTAGCATTTTGGTAATTAGATATTAGAACCCATAATCCCTTTTATTTTGCTTGGTTTTCTGTAGTTTGTAGTATAATTAATGGCTTAAAGGTTCAGGCTTTGTGTATTTGATTAATTTAAGGTGAGGGTATAGTTTGTCACTTAAAGGTTGCAGATTGTGGTACTAGAGAATTCACAGAACAGAAGAGAACGAAAAAATGACCGTTGCGGACTTTGTCGAGAAATGGCTCGGGGACTCCATTCAGGAGCATAGTGAGGCTTCAGGTCACGAAGCTATGAGCCAAATGTTGCTATATTTACTCAGAAAAATAATGAAATAAGTTGCTCGGATTATCGTTTTGTTTACATGGGAGCAAAAGGTTACAGAATATTAGTGATACGTTCATTCTCTTTCTCTCGCTCTCTAGTCTTAGATATGATCAGACTCAAACTTTTTGAGATTAGCTGTCCCTTTCTTTGGTTTATGCAGGTACTTAGACTCCCCTTCATGCTGATGTTTTCAGGTCATACAGCTGGTCAGCGAATGTGTGTGGCAAAAAGCGGTGGATTTTGATCTCGCCTTTCAAAGTCATCTTGTGCTTGGCAGGCAAGTTTACATTTACCTGCAATAATCAGTTAGATCTATGTCGGGATATTTTGATACTGTATTGCTTTGATGAAAGAAGCGTGTATTTCTCTGCTTATCCAACTCTTACTCTCTCTTTCTGTAGCTAAAAGCTGTGTATATAATATCTCTGGTGATGTTAGCGAAACTAATGTTCCTGGTTTTTCAAAGGTAAATCATCAATCTATATCTTCAAGTTTTCTCTTGTCTAGTTGTATTTTTTGCTGCTTTTCGTGTGTTGAGATTGTGTATTCTTCTATTGAGCAGGCAATCCGGTTGGAGCGCCTTCAAGAACCAAACGAGATTATCTTTGTACCGAGCAGATGGTATCATCAAGTCCATAATTTGGTATTTCTTCAAGTTTGTTTTGTGCTTGTTGTTCCATTCTATCATAAAATTTATCATCTTATTCATGTTCGTAATGCTTTCAGGAAGATAGAATTTCCATTAACCACAATTGGTTCAATGCCAAGTATATCGTGTTAAATTGGCGATGCCAGTGTTCTATGGCACTAATTTATATCTATTTAATTATAGTGGGATTTGCTTTTGAGGGAGTACTAATTTATATCTATTTAATTATAGCCTAAAGCTTGTTTAAACTTCCCCAGTGGCTATTCCGAAGCACATGGGCATAATCAACTTAGCTTCCGGAAGAGAGGGGTGGAATTCGGGATTTTAGAAAAAGAAAAGGAAAAATCATAATCTACTAGCTAATTGTTTCTTTTTAATGCAGGATGAACTTCAGTGATTTCTTAATCTTCCTTGCACGGTTCTTCTCGGCCAACTTGATCCAACTTCGTTATCTTGCTAGAAAGAATGGAAATCACACTCGGAATTCATCCCCAATAGCTTAGAATTTCACCTTTAACCTTGCAACTGTTCAAAAAGTTGCATCTAATATAAAATATATTGAAGATCTGACAGGAAGTCATGGATTTCGTTTGGATTTCCGGGAAGCCTTAACTGATCCTGAGTTCTTTAAACTTAATACTGATTTGGGAAGTATATATGGGATGGTACACATGCAACCGGACTGGAATTGTGATACTAAGAAAGGAAAACTAATGAAAAAGGCTTGAAAACTTTGAGTTTTAATCAAAATGACAAAAATGTGTTGTAAGTGAATAGAACTCTCCCTTCTAAGAAAGCTTGGTTAGATGATATGAGGGACATGGACATTGTAGGAACTTGTAGGTCTCAAGTCTGTACTGCCAAGGGTCTTGTTAAATTTATAGAGCATGCTGTTGCGGAATTCATGGATGTTTAAACTGCAGAAGATGTTTCGCCCTCTAAATTGTATAATGAAAAGAGTTTCATGAGAATTGTTATCCAGCTACAAGATGTCCATGGTGAACTACTGGTTCTGTGCATCTTGACCCCTTTTTGTGGTGCTTCAACGCCAAGATACAAATCTGTCTGCAGCGCTGCTTATTCGGCTTATGAGGGTTTGTTAAACTTCAAGCACAATTGCCCTTTTCGTTTATGAAGGTTTGATTTTCGGTTGTGGGATCCGAATGGCAAGAATGGTCATGCCAACTCGAAGTTTGAACAGCTCTACCGAGTCGCTGAATCCACTGGTATCATTCTATGAATCTTCATCTTAACTAAACGATCACTTTCTTTTCCTCCGTGCACCGCTGTATATATGTTCTTTTTGGATGAAGTTCAAATGATGATTAAGCAGTTCAGCTTGCTTTACTTTGTTACTTGCATTGTACTTTAATGATGTTTAAATTTGGTAAATAGGAAGTTTTGAATCCTATTAACGCATTTCATGATTCATCTGCCCCAGAAAGTAAAAGCTAAAAAGAAATGTCTCCTTCTCCTCCTGTTTTATTTGCTTTCACGTTAAGTGGTCTTCTGGTGCTTTTGCTTTTTCATATACATACATACATACATACATACATATACATACATACATACATATATATATATATTGTAGGCCAAACATTGATTGTGTTATCTGTAGTTTGTCAAAATTCCACTTTGGTCCTTATAAAGTTATGTAGTTTACTAATGGTTGTAATTTGATAATAGCTTAAACCCGTCAGGTTTTTTTAACAAAATTATCATGTGTATGAGTGTGTGAGGGTAAATGTGTGAAAAAAACATAGAATTAGTACACCATGCCTCGAATTTTGTCTAAACTAAAGGTAGAAGATGAAAAAACAAGAATAAAAATCATTCGTAAACTACAAAAATTGTAGGATTAGAAGGGATAGTTTTTTTGTCATCAGTGATTTATCATCTACCCTCAACTTACCTAATTAAAAAGTTGTCTATTTTTTCATTCAATGTGCCTTGAATTTTATGAATTATTGCATGTAAGCCAACATTCTCTATCAAACACGGCGTATAAGACTTAAATCGCGACAATTGAAACTCCTGAGATCGAACTAGAACTTTGCCCAAACCACATGGACCAAAGTATGCTTTCCCCCATAAAATCATTGTCACATCCTTGTTCCTAACCTTAAGCACAAAAAGATGGTGATGTGATGAAAGAATTGGTTGAGAAGTATGGAGTTAGGTAGGTAGGTAGGTAGTTTCCATCTACAAAACAAACCTAGCTTCTCTGCACTCCCATTTCCCCTACACTCTCATCCTCTCTTATTTGTGCGGTCACGTTAACATTTTATATTACTATTATTTTTTGTCTTATTATCTATATAAAAAAATCAATATAAAATATTGATATGTTTTAACTGTGATCACACAAAATCGAAGAAAATGAGAATTTATGAGAAGTGGGAGGGTAGAAAAGCCAGGTCCTACAAAACTGAACACCCTGTCCTCAGGTAGGTGGTACACTCTCTGGTCATTTCAACCCATAAAAAAAAGACCACTAGTCGGGAGAGTTCAAATCTTCTGCACTCAAAAGTTTTTGTGATCTCTTTGTGAACTATTTCATTTGCTGACATATGATTATATATTTAAATTTCACTTAAGAGTTTTAATTCTTCAACTTATCTTTTCAACAAAATAAATAAAAAAAACACATCTCGCTCAAGTAGATAAATAATAGAAAGGTCGCACCGAATTTTGGACACCGAAAATTTGAACTCTGGCTTGGGAATGCAAACTTCTGCTTTTTATATATTTATTGGGGTTGACAACTACATGTTAATGTCACCAGTTTCTTTCAACAATTTATTTATTTATTATTGTTGTTGTTGTTGTGTGAAAACTGAGATTCTTGTAATTACATGCAGATGTAGAAAGCTTAGGATATAATATTATAATGGTAGAAAAGAGGTTCCAAGTAGTTAAGTGGTTACGTGTGCTGGATTTGTTTACACTTTGCTTCCTTGTCTGCTTCCTTGTTGCTGCCCACATGCTTCGGCCTTAGAACAAGGATTTGCTTTACCTATAAAATACATAAAAAAATCATGCATTATATGTGCTTGGGAAGAAGAAAGTTTTGTACTTTTAAAAGCAGTGTGGATTTTGCAAGAGAAATAATTTTTGCACATGCTTTTTTTTTTAAATTTGAGACTGAAATAATTATCAAACCGTCTTTAAATTTTTCAGTTTTGCTTTCCTTATATTCGGTGGTGTATTCTCCTGTCATGTGGAAAGAATTTGAAGAAAGAAATAGAAAGACACTATGGATCCATACAATACTGTCAATATATTTTTTTTATATATATAGAAACATTGTAAAATACAACAAACCCTGTTGTTGATAAACTCTTGAGTGCAAACGGCCAAACTACACACAAAGCTCCCCATGCTCTTTGTATGTTGGTCTCACTCATTCTTTTGTGTCTGGTGCCCTATACAAACGTCCAGACACAAGAAACTCTCCCTATAATGACTTAGAGGCTAGATCCCACGCAATATTGTCAACACTTTTTATTTTTTTTATTTTTTTTTTATAGAAACACTACAAAATACAACAAACCATGTTGTTGATAAATTCTTAAGTGCGGACGGCCAAACTACACACATAAAGCACCCCATGCCCCTTGTATTTTGGTCTCACTATACTTTTGTGTCTGGTGCCCTATACGGACGTCTAGACACTAGAAACTCTCCCAATTATGACCTAGATCCCATGCAATACTATCAACACTTTTTTTTTTTTTTTTTTTATAGAAACACCTGTAAAAATACAACAAAGAACAAACTCTGTTGTTGATAAATTCTCAAGTGTGGATAGTCAAACTACACACCCAAAGCACCCTTGGTCTTACTCATCCTTTTGTGTTTGGTGCCCTATACGGACGTCCGGACACAAGAAACTCTCCCTATATGGTCTATAAAGAAAAAATAATCAAATACCTAAACACAAGAAATAAGAAAAATAAACAAAAATTACTATGCTGTTATTATATTCATGGACACCTCACATTTCTTCCAGGACCTCCATAGTAAAAGTAAGTTCCCCACACATTATTTCTTCCCTGTCTTATATCATAACAATTAGGGTGATCAGCCTGGAGGTGGAGATTTGCTAGTGGGAGCAAATTGTTATCCCAATCCACAACCTGCAAGTTTCTGAAATAAGATGCTTTTCCAAACCCTGCTTCTGCAAATTGTCCACTCCCCATTTGTGTCGATGTGTGGTACCCTCTAGATCTGCTATTTACGATTTCACCCCCAAATTGCACCATGCTTGCATGGCTCCTCAGGTGACTGAACAGGAATGCTGGCCAGTATCCAACCAGTAGGCCATTTCCAAATTCTAGCCACCAATGTCCATGCTTTGGATCCTGCCAAAAATACATGATTTCATGTTGATTAACTCTGTTTTAAACAAAAAATAGTTGTGATCAATTTAGCTTCTTTTGTCTTGCAATGTTTTCCTTGACTACATAATGATGAGTTTTTGGGCTTATATGACTGCACCAATATACTTTTTTTCTTGTCTTTTGATTCTCTTTTAATTTACCTAATTTAAATTTTGAAAAATTATAGAAGAGCGCATAAAGAGAAAATAAAAGCAAAAAGAAAACGACATGCAGGATAAAACCATAATTTTGTGTGATAAAGCTTCAAAGCCAGTTGGAGGAGAGAGAATAAACATGTAAATAATACAAATGCTCTTTTAAATAAGAAGAGATTTTTCAATGTAACCGGTATACGAAATGGTACACCACATATCATTATACAAATTGTGAGATATGTGTGCTAAAAAGTTAATAACTTAAAAAATAAAATTTCTCACTACTCCTATTAAAACACGTGATATACCACTTATATTTCCATCACAACTAAAAATTTCTTCTAAATAAAGCAGCAAAGTTGACACGTGTGGGATGATCTTGGGGAAGTGAAGGAATCTCACTCTTTAAATATAAAAAAATCCTTGGGGCAGTGAAAGAATCTCACTCTTTAAATAGAAAAAATGAAAATATTTTTATTCATCACATTCAAGTAATACTTTATTTATTCAATGTACAGATCTCAAAATTTAAACTTATCATAAATGAAGTGCTAAATGTTATCATCACTTAAGAGTGACGAGTAAATATATCCTCAAATAAGAAAGAAATAGATCGATTGAAAGGTATGTTTGGCCAGGTTGTTTATACAAGTGGACTAGATGAAAAAAAATTCGAAAAAGGTTTTTTTTTTTTTTTTTAAAAGAAAAATTGGCGAAAAAAACACTTCTTGTTTTGGCTACCTTAAACCTGAAGGTAACAAATTGAAATTTCATATAGGAAAAATTATACATAAGACTAAATTTATCTAAATTGCGAAAAGGGGATGGAACTTAAGCGAAAAAAAAAAAAACACCCCTTTAGCCAAATTAACTAGTAATATGTCCATATTTTTATCATCTATTGACTTGAGTTTATTTTTGTTTTTTTTTTTGGATTTGAATATTGACTTGAAAAACTCACCTTCCAAACCATCAAGCCAATGTCAAATTGTCTGCTACCATAAGAGGACCTTGGGGAGATTGCTGCCCCAATTGCAATTTTATTATTTGTTTGGACAAATCCAGAGCAAAGCAAGTTGTAGCATCCCGTTGCTTGATATGCATCTGTCTGAAATTATATATTAAGCAACAAAATTAGCACTAATCATACTTTATTTCCTCATAATTTATGTCTGTATTCTTCTCTATGCAGAAGAAAAAAGAAGAATTTAATTAAAAATTTTAATAAAACTCACTGTCCAGTATGTAAAGAATCTTGGGTAATTATCTCCATACAACTCTGGGCTAACCTGGAAAAAAAAAAAGATAATGATAAATTTCGCAATTAATAAATATTTTATACAAGCGATATTAGGAGAAGGACTAGACGACGATTTCCGCTTAAATTTTTTAAGAATCCAAGAAAAAGACAAACCTGCCATCCAGCTTCAATGGTGTTGAGATCATGGCCAAAAGAACCAGAGATAACCCAAATCTGAGACAAGCTAAATTCATACTGATCAGTGACACGTGGCGTCCACACATTGATGCTGGCCTTTGCTCCATAGTACTGATCTCCATTTACAAACACAACCGCATGCTGTAAAAATCCAACCCAAAATAAAGTCAACATATTAGTAGTTGACCATTGAATTATTGGACACCATTTAATAGCTCCGAGCGAGATGACAGTAGGCTGCTTTTGATAGTACGATGGCATACGTAGTGTGCAGTTTTAGTCGTCTAATATTTTATTGAGTCGTTATTAACAAACGAAAATAATTAAAAATTAAAAAAAAAATAACAAACCTCATGGCCACCGCCTGAGGAGTCTCTCCTCACATGTCTTCTCGGCTTTCTGCCGAATCTTCTGATGGAGCTTGCTCGTAAAATGTCTTTCTCTCCGGTCCGCCGGATCGGTACTGTTCCTTGTGGACATGATTCACCTGAGTCTGTCCATAGCTGATAGCTCTCACCTACTATATCTGTGCTGTTATGGCTTTTGGGCCTGTCTGGTTCCTCCTGTAAAAGTAAAATCATTGTCCTAATTAGTCCCTTAATCATAAATTTACAAGTTAATTATCCCAAAATTGACAAAAATAGAAGGGATGTGATATTCACACCCTTCTTTTTATTTCTCACACACTCTTTTAATTTTTAGCATTGAATGAATTGAAAAATATCAAGAGACAAAAATTAACAAAAGATGTGTGTGAATAGCACATCTCAAATAAAATTGAGAAGGGCTATTGTGGAAATTACCAATGGCTTCTTCCCCTTGAGCTCAGGATGATCAAAAGCTGGTTGGAGATGAGATAAAACACAATCTATCACATCACCATCTGGACTCTGCAAAAGAAATAAAAAGAAGAATCCAAATCGTTAAATCTCAAAAACAATGAGAACGTAAATGACTGTTTGGTTTAACGACACTTAGTTTGCAGTCAAAAATAAACAAGAAGCCAATCAAGAAATCTCAAAAACAAGAAAATGTTAATAACTATTTAGTCTAGCGGCGCATAATTTTCAAATCTTATGAATGACATTTTGTCCTTCTCTATTTGTTTATATTCAATAAAGAGTGCATAAGGAAAAAAAGAGAAGTGCGAAAATCACTTCCCAGCTGAAAACTGCAGACAAGAAGGAAATGAAGATTTGCAAAGAAATCACTATCAAAGAAAAGGGAAATGCCATGCCTGAATAGTCTTGACAGCAGGCTTGTTGATTTTCTTTAAATATGATTGGACTTGGAACCCCGTCAACTTGTTGATCTCCGAGCTGGTCCGAAAAGTCCGATTGGCCGGGGAGGGGCGCGGTAGGCCGGAATCCAAGACAACTGGGTGGGACAATGCAGGAGTAAAGAGAGAAGAAGAAGCAACAAGAAGTAAGAGAACAAGAAGCATGGAGACGAATGAGAAGGAGGTGGAGGTGTGAGAATAAGTAGGAGGAGCCAGTTTAGAGGAATGTTTGGGTTTGATTAGTGGAGTAGGTTGTTGTTGCTGCTGTCTCTGTCTACTGTTTGGTACAAAAACGGAATCAGAAGTTTGTGTTTGGTTGCATTGGACTGGTTGTCTAGTTGTTGTTGTGTAGTGGGATATCACATTCCTCAGTTTTGTCCATGGAAGTTGTGGTGGATTAGGATTAAAACCTTCTTCTCCTACTCCCTTCATGTCCTTACAAAACAGAAGCAACCATCAAAGATGTGAGAGTCTGCCGCTGCCACTGCCAGCCAGCTAAGTTGTTCGCTTGACTCACTGCCTCACCATTTCCAGCATATAAACAACTCCCTCTCTCTCCCCCTTTCTCTCTCTCTACAACTTCTGAGGAGAGAGATTCTTGCGTTTTTCTTGGTTTTTGGTGGTCCTGACACCTAAGAAAAACTTGCAAGCATGAGGATTTTAAAATAGGGGAAGATGGGTGGGGCTGTACTTCCCCAAGTTTTAACTATTAGGGCTTTGGTCAAAAATGTTTTAAATTCTTTTCACAAAGGGGGGCAAGAAAGATACGGGTGATTCAAGTTCAGGTTTATTTACAGAATGGTGAGATATGCGACTGCTTGAGAGCTAAGTCAAGTAGTATGGCTAGCAAGTGACGGCCTACGGGTTGTATGCTTTTCTTTTTGGCTAAAAGAACGTCGTTGCTTCGCAAATAAGCTTCTCAAAGCTCCGTTTCATAGTCGGAAGCACTTTTAAACTTCCGTTTTGAATATAAAAAAATGTCATGGATCCAAATGTTATTTTACGCGATTGTTATTACACCGAATTGCATTTTAGCATTTTGTACTTACTTTGCATGCGCATTTGAAGTATTTTAATTCTCGTCTCTCCTGCGTTTACAAAAGCATGTGTATTGATCATTCCAAGTCCTGATTTTTCATGTGTTTGTTTATTTCTTTAATTCATGACTTTGTTCTAAATAAATAAACACGTCATGATATTACTAATTGTTAGAGGAACTGCACGATCAAGGAAAAGAATCTTTTTATTTTACAATTCTGAAAGCTCATTCCATGTTTGGCCCTTGCAGCATCTTTCCAGTCTCATTATTTCATTTCTTTTTATCTAACTATAATGTTCAATAAACAAAATGACCTATCATGGTGGTGTTGTCACCAGTTACCACTAGGAAGTGGAACAGTTGGAATGCACAAACAACCTTACATTCTTAAGTGTCTTATACACTGTTCTAAAAATTTCCGCCTAGCGCGACGCAAGGTGGTTGGCCATCATCTCAATTAGTTTCTAGGGGTTTGAAAATTAAGAAAGGGTGTCTAAAGCTACCTAGGGGCCTACCTTGCCCTTCTAGACCCGCTTAGGTAGTGACTTTCATTTAGACAGAAAATAGATAACTTTCATTTTGCATTTTATTTTTTCAATAAATTGTAAGAGACTTGTTGAATATTTGGATGAACACTCATTATATATTTGTTCCCCATGTTTTCCACATGTTCTACTGCTCTATAATCTATATGTCATTCTAATTAAGCATAAGTAGAAATTTCTTAATATGCTATATAATAAATTTAATTAAAATTAATAAAATCGCCTGGACCCCTGTTTGTCGCTTGATTAACACTTAGTGCTTTAATCTTATATATTGATCATTCAAATTGGACCATGAAAATTACAACAACAAAAAAAAAGAAAAAGAGAAAGATAAGTTCCCACTTTACAATTGGATAACTTCTTTTGACTACAAAGACTTATTGGTAATCAAAAGATTCCTGAATTACTTATTAGTTATGACAGAAAAGAGAAGAAAAAAATATGGTATTGTAATTGGTTAGATCAAGTGAAAATTTGAGGAAAAATTCTGCCGCATGTGATTCTTGTGCTCTCTCAGCGCTTAACTTGCTAAATTGGTGTGCCTTATTGTTTGTTTACTGGATGGTCAATGCCTTGAAATTCATCCAAAATTCAAAAAGTCAATGATATATATAGTTTCAAGTTTTTAACTAAACAGAAACTTAAAAAATTTAAACAGAAAATGTTGGCAAAGCTTATTAAAGTATCCTAATTCTAACTAACTAGCCCTCTCAGCTAAATTAGTAAAAGTAAAAACGATTTAATCTGCAACGTAATAAAATGAACTAGAATATGTATCCGCAGAGGAACGTAGAATTTGCGAACTAGCCACAATCACCGGGTCAATATCTACTTCACCCAGGGCAGATCAAATTTATTGCAGAATTTACCAAGGAAAACGGTGCATATTGATTAGATGGGTCACGGTACATATTGATTAGATGGGTCCAATCCTGAAATCCATGTATTGATGTCATAATCTATTGATCTTGAGTAACTGACGCCAAAGGTCAAGCATGTAAAAGCCTAGTATGCCGACAATTTGTGATGCCATATATGATGCATCCCAATAACCCTCCAATAGAGAATGGTAACAGAATTACTGTTGGAATTGATATTCTAACTAACTTCAATTTTGGTGATTAACCAAACTTTCGGAAGAAGATGTTAGGATTAATTTTGCATGTAAAACTGAGTTGATTCTGACCATTCATGCTTGTAGAACACATAAAACATGGACATAATGATCCACCCATTTGCATGTACACGACCAATAGTAACAATCCGCATCTATACCTTTGCTAGCTTAATGTCACAAGAGATTACATAATCTAAACTCTATAATAAGAGCTTGAGGGCCACATGTATATACCAGTCTAATGTGTAATCATATTAGGCTCAAAATCTTGGAAGTTATTTGTCTTATCATACCAACGTCACATAATGTTAGTAGTTGATGTGTAATTATACTAGAAGTAATTAACTAGATTGTACTTTAGAATATGATACTAATAAAAATACTCATGACACAAGTGAATTCAGTAACTCGACCTAACAATATACCGAAAATATGTCATTACCGCTTTTTATTTTAAGGTAGGATTACCAATTACGATTAAAGTCAAAAGATTCCTACCTAGACCTAGTAATTTTGTAATTATACCATATGAAGATATGAATCTCTAGGGCACTAGTTTGTGGGAGGCAGAAAGGTATGGGCCCTTTGCGCTTTGGCTCTCTTTCTAAGGTCCTGGTCAAGCAAAGGTGCTTGCCACTTTCAAATGGCCTCCCAACTCCTTATCACTGTTTGTTAATTATACACCATGCATTCTTTAAAATTCTCTCTTCTTTTCAGAAAAGACCCTCCACTAACTCACACTCCCAACAACCTCTGCAGCAACCAGTATGAAGAATATGTATATATATTGGTCCAGCCTCTAAACCACGCTCATTAAGTACTTCCATGGCCCTCCCTTCTGTAAAGGCCTCCCAGAATTGATTCCAGCTACAAATTTAAATATATATTATATATATTTATGTGAAAAGAATACTTTTTTTTTTTTGAAATTTTACATGGTTGAATTTTGAAGTAATCGAAAAGATTAAGATCTCTTAGGGTGGATTATATCCTATAATTTTAGGGTTTGTGATTTGTGCTGGTAATCCATAAAGTTAATGTCATTTCATGGCATAAACTATATAAAACTGTTAACTTTTTTTTTTTTCTGGTGCATAATACTGTGTCACTTGACTTGGAGTGAAAGGCTGCCATTCTCGTGCTTTTTGAAAGGGAGCACCAACCGGCAAAAGGACAATTAGTTACCATGTAATTTTTCGTGGGGCTTGCTAGCTCGGATTATGCTGAGATTTGCTCTAATTCTTCAAGCTTGGTGTGATTAGGATGATATAAAATTGTACTCAATGTCTCCATCATCTGCTGTTTGTATTGTTTGTAGCAGAAGGCACGCACCAGCTGGTAGATTGAAGATTCTCTTGTGAATTGTGTACATGTAGTTATTAAGGAATGAAAGAACAATATAATATAATCATAATTATTCAATGATTAAGATTGCAGGTTAAGAGAAGGGAATCTTGTATTATGCAACATTTGGGTTCAGTTTGATCCCAATGTTTCTAAATATTGGCAAAATACAAACTCTAAAGTTACAAATTGTTATATCATTGATCCTTCATCTATTTAGTTGTCAAGTTAACTTTTGTTTTGTTGTCATAGCACTTGGAAAGTTCATTGTTTGTTTAAATGGATGCCCGGCCAATAAAATGCGAATTACGGGAAAACTCTAACCTTCTAAATATGAAAAATCACCCATCTATCGTCAACATATATAGCATTTATGTTAGCAAAAGATAGGTCCATCAAGTGTTACATCAAAAAACATATATTGACTTGAGATTTAAACGTGCACTTGGAGTAATAGTATAACAATTTGTACCTTAAATGTTGTTTTTTGATCGCGTAACTTGAATGATGTTTTTTTTTTTTTTTTTTTTTTATTTTTTTTTTTTTTTTTTTTTTAAATTGAAAATATATGAACCAAAATGGTACAAACTGAAAAAAAAATCCCATTGGCAAATTCACCAAATTTCTTGACCTAATTTTTCAGCACCCATCATGAGACAGTCCATTTTTAGCTCAGGAGACATATATAGTACAAGCACTAGCAAGCTAGGGTGAAGTACTGAATGCGATGCTTGCTTACCAAGCATGAGTATCTTGTCTTAAAAGAGAAGTGCCTGCAGAACATAATGCAGCAGTAAGCTATAGTCCCACTACACACACACACACACACACTCATATACATATATGAATGATGTTTTTTGATCAGCGTAACTTGAATGATGTTTTTTTTTTTAAAAAAATTGAAAATATATGAACCAAAATGGTACAAACTGAAAAAAATCCCATTGGCAAATTCACCAAATTTCTTGACCTAATTTTTCAGCACCCATCATGAGACAGTCCATTTTTAGCTCAGGAGACATATATAGTACAAGCACTAGCAAGCCAGGGTGAAGTACTGAATGCGATGCTTGCTTACCAAGCATGAATATCTTGTCTTAAAAGAGAAGTGCCTGCAGAACATAATGCAGGGGTAAGCTATAGTCCCACTATATATACATACATACATATATATATATATATATATATATGTATGTATATCTTAGTGCCTACCTTGAAGGTTGAAGATGGTGATGGTTCATACAAATTCATAATCTGATATAAATACGGTGACCATGTGATGTTTATCTTGTATAGGAGCTACACTATTTTACACTATTTATATATATGAAAGAAAAAGTTGAAATTATTTGCCTTTTTTAAAAGGAAAACACTTTAAACCTTCAAAGGTATGATGGAATTGTACAATGTAGGGACTATCACAGTCACATGGGTAGCCACCATCGCCACAAAATGTTAGAACTTATATGGGTTTTTATTTTTATTTTATTAAAAGTTTGACAGAAAATATGGGTTGCGGTTTGGAGGTCAAAAAGATTTCTTAGCATCATGATTTACCCAGAAAAAAAAAATGAAAGAAAGACCAACTTTGAATTCTTCTGAGAAAACTGGTCTGGAAGACTGGAAGTGCTCAAGCAACTCAAGTACTAAAACCACTATCGGTTGCTAAACTTGACATTTTGAAGTTAATAATCATACTAATCTGGGAACAGGGCTACCCATGATGATATATAGGTACAGGTTTTCAGTTGTGCTTTATTGACTAACTAAAAAAGATGATCCTAGCTGAAGTGATTAAAAACTCAAATACTCATGCACTTAATGTCCTACATTTGAATTCCAAAAATCGTTACACATAATATTCACTTTAGCTTTTGTCTTTGCTCTACAACGTGCTTGGAGAGCTCAAACGGTTAAATTTTTTTATCTCTTCATTCGAGGTCCTGTCTTCAAATACCCTTTTAATTATCGTTTATTAAGAACTTTTACTCCTATATTTGAGGTTCTGTCTTCATCTTCGTATACACCCCTCCTCATTATCCTTTTTTTATGAACTTTTATGTATCACCACGAGTTCCTGTTTTCAAATCCCCCTTCCCCATTTTCGTTTTGCATAAAGGAAAAGGGAAAGCTCCAAGATATGTGAAAACGAAATTGTCGCACATAATATTCACTTTAACTTTTATCTTTGTTCCAAGATTGTGGCCGCCCTTCACTTTCCAGCTTTCAAGTATTTGGTACTTTTAGAGTTTTTCAAAAATTGGTATTGAAAGAAACATTCATGGAAGAACAGATTCTGAAAATAAACAGATTAATTTGTACAATCAGTGGAAATGGCCTTAATTAAGGAAATATCCATTTGTGCAAAAAGCATGAATTCTTTCGTAATTTTACGTTCAAAAATAAAAGGGTGATGCTGTCTATACATCCATTTTTACCTCCCACACACTTCCTGTTAATTTCTGTGATCCAATCTTTTTTCGATTTGACGACCAAAAGGATGTGTGACAGGTAAAAAATGGGTGTATAGATAGCACCACCTAAAACAAATCTTTCAAATTCGACTCTGGAAGGATCGATTAAAAGATGGACCAATCTGTTACAGTCTATAGAGATGCTCCATATTGCATGAATCTCTTGCTCATTCAACGGTGGATTGTATCACAAGCAAAGCATAATCCTCTCCTTTCATCTTTGTAGACGCTAAAAAAGAAGCATCTTCACATTCTTTAATAATTCTCTTTTTATCTCCACAGTTGAACTTTCATCTAATAAAGCAACAATGGAACTGATTGATTGTTGAACTACTTTGAACAACCATATATCTCAATTAGCTCCGCTGTCGTGTTTGATAATGTTCGTAATGGCTTCCCTATAGGCTTCTCGTTGTAATTAACTGTCTTTCGTATATAAAAAAAAAAATTAAGGACTGTCTCAATTGGTCTTATTACAAAAGAAACTTTCAATTGTCGGCAATGAGGGAAGGCATAAGATCGGCAGCGGAGCCCTCTTGCAGTGGGATAGTTCGCCGGATGGTAAGCCTTCCGAGAAGCCTTATGGGAGGATTTTCGAGAGCAGTGGGGCACGGTAGACACCTCATAGGAATAGGATCAGGAAGAAGAACTCAAACCCTGCCATCAAACTTTCCAATGCAGAATCCAGAAGAGCCTCTGATCCTTCCAGAAGTATCGGCTTCTTTTCTAACTAGCTTCGAGCAGCAGTATGGCACCATGCATCCGTTCTTTTATGCGTGTAGTTTTATGGACGCCTTAAAGATGGCAGAAGATGAGCATAAGTTCTTGTTCATTTATCTCCACTCACCGGAACACCCTTTCACACCGTCTTTCTGTAGGGAGACGCTGTCTTCGGAGGTGGTGGTGCAGTTTCTTGATGCTAACTTTGTTTCCTGGGGAGCAATTGCAGATGGAGAGGAAGGTCTTCAAATGGCTGCAACTCTGCGTCCTACTTGCTTTCCATTCTGTGCTATTATAGCTCCCGTTGCTGGTGATAACATAGCAGTGTTGCAGCAGGTTAATTGAAACCTTAAACTTGAAGGATTTGAATGAACTTGTCATCCATTAGTTCTAGATTTATTATTGAATGCCCAAATTTGCATCCATCAATGCCTATATTAACAGAACTTCCCTGCTACGAGATGTCACTGTGACGGTATCCTAAGTGACTCAATGTCATGTGACACAAGCTAATTAAAACGTATCATATATAATATTCACTTGAGATGCCGCCACAGTGACACTCCCTTTGTAGGTAAGTTTCTCTCTTTAGTAACAACAACAGTTTCAACTTCCACTACTAATGATAAGGATACTTCAACTCTCTTTGTTCTCTTCTCTGTCCATGTTTAGATGGAAGGGCCAATTACCCCAACTGAGCTGGTGGGGATTCTGCAGCGGACGGTGGAGGAACAAGGGCTGGCGTTTCGCAGTTCAAAGGCCAAGAAGGCAGAAAAAATAATGGCAGACCGCCGTCTAAGGGAAGAACAAGATGCAGCATATCTTGCAGCTCTACAAATAGACGAGGTTTGTTTACACTTCTTTTGTATTAAAGGAAAATTTTCAGCAACACCCCTAAACTTACGGTTTTACTTTTGTCCGTTCAAGTGGGGAAACTAATAGAAAATGTAATACATTTAACGATAGAGGGAAAATTGACGCGTTTTAAAATTTAATGGAGCTCAAAACCAAATAGAAAGTCTTAGAGGAACTCATATTCTTGCCTACTTGCAGGAAAAGGAGAGACTAAAGAATTTACCTCCAGCTGTTAGACCTCATAAACCAGCAGAAGCCCCAAACAAAGCAAGTCATGAGAGGCTTCAGAACCATTCTGCCAAACAACAGCATGGAAAAACTAGAGAGGCTGCCATTGATCCTCAAGATCCTCAGGCTGCCCGGATACTGATAAGGTTTCCGAACGGCGAAAGACGAGAGCAATGCTTCTTGTGCACTGACAAACTGCAGGCAGTTTACAGATACATTGATTCATTGGGTGTTCCTGATATAGGAGGAAACTACAGATTGATATCAAGCTTCCCAAGAAAAGTGTACGGAGTTGATCAAATGGGGATCACACTCAAGGATGCTGGCCTGCATCCAAGAGCAAGCCTATTTCTTGAACTTGTGTGACCGATCGATATCAAGTTGAATTATATTTGTATAAAAAACTTAGGCAGATTATCAGCTTGCAACTATATTATTATTAATGATCAAGATTAATATTGGGGTTAAGGAGAGGTGATTCCAAATTGATCCAACCTTTTAAAATATTCTAAACAACTACTTAACGCTTTGAAAATTTAACATACGTTCACTAATGTTAAGTGATGACGTGGACAAATATTGAAGCACATTATAACTCTCAATTATTTATAGAGCTTCGAGTCCCCGAATTAATCACTTTTGCAGTTTAATTTGGCTTAAATGTGTCGAATTAGGGACTAGAGCTTCAAAAAATGACGATCAATGAAAACCAACTTCAATATTTGTCAACATCATACTTAACGTATGTGACCTAATCAATGTCAAATTTTTAAAACAATAGTTATTGAAAATGTTTTAAATAGTTATGGCCAATTTGAAATCACCCAAAACAATGGGTAATTATCTGTATTTAACTTTTACTATATGTATCGATATCATACCATGTAGAAATATGATTCATTGTATTAAGTTGTGTGAAGTATTACAATATATAAGGTTATATCAATTTCTATTTAGATTGAAATTTTACACTAATTACAATCGAAAATTACATTCCTCCAATACAAACGATAATTATTTAAGCATCAAGATTATGTATTCTTGTAATACAAACGATAATTACGAAGATAATTCTGGATGAATTATCTCTAATTTAACATAAGGCATCCGCCCCAATGTCGTTTCTTTTCTAAATCTATTTACCAACCAGTCCTCTTGGACAAATAGCTTTTTTTTTTTTTTTTTTTATGGAACTTTAACGAAAAGTTTTTGATAATGTTTATTTTAATGAAAAATCACATTTTTACACTAAAAAGTTAATCATACCGCTATCTACTTTACCTTTTATTTTAAAACTTAAATTTTCAAAGTGTTTCATTAGCTTTTTTTTTTTTTTTTTTTGGCTACGTGGCGTCACAGTGAGATGCCCTCATCGTCCTCCTACCAAGATCCGCGATGGGATTCAGCGGTTTGGGACCACTTAATCAGAGAAAATGGAGCTCCGTAGTATCTGTAATCCCCTGCGTCATCTTCCCGTGCTCTCAAATTGTTCCTACCAAATTAAATCCTTCCCAATTCGCACTTTCTCAGTTCGGAGCTGCCGCTTAGACGTCAACGAATCACACAAGGTCAGTGCACCTGCAATTCCCACTAACTCGGGTTTCTGTTTGGTTTCTGAGAAAATGTGAGAAAGTGACTGAGAAAGTTGTAAATTATGGTTATTAGATATGCCAGCTGAGTTTTGAAGTTTGTATGTTTGGTTCACAGTTTGTGGATCAGAAAGATTGGAGTTTTGAAGTTTGGATTCTCGGAAAATGTGGGAAAGTGGCTGGGAAAGTTGTGAATTATGATTCCTAGATATACAAGTTTGAATTTTTAAAATTTGGGTTTTTTAATTCACATTCTGGGGAGCATAAAGATACAATTTTTTTTTTTATGTTTCTTAATCTTTGGGTTTCTTACATTATCCTGAACTCTGTACTCTGTTTGGATACTCGGAAAATGCGGGACAGTGACTGGGAAAGTTGTAAATTATTATTCTTGGATATGCAAGTTTGAATTTTGATGAGCATAAAAACAGATTCGTATGTTTCTTAATCTTGTTCGAATTGGTTTTGCTTGCATTGTATTTTGAATTGCTGATAAGAAAATTGTGGTTGTTCTTATCTTCTGTGCTTCGAGAAGTTGCAGCTGGTTGTGGAAGTGAAGGAGAAGCTTGAGATGGATTATCGAAGTCTTCCTGTAGGGAAAAATGGGAGAGATGATGAGGATATGATCCTCTGGTTTCTCAAGGACCGCAAGTTTTCGGTCGAAGATGCTGTTGAAAGATTGAATAAAGCAATTGTATCCTTCGCTAGCTCAATCAATTGCATAATTTGCATTAGTCATTGCTTGAACATGTTCAGCATTAGTCGTTGCTTGAACATGTTCAGTCACTTACATTTTACGTTGGAAAAGTTCGTTCCTTTTAGATTTTTCACACCTTAAGCAGGAAAGGTAATTATGAATACAGTTTCTTTTTTGGTATTTCCCTAATCATGTGATAGAAATGGCGTCAAGAATTCAGAGTGTCCGAATTGTCTCAAGATTCAGTGAAGGGTATAGCGGAAACTGGAAAAGCTTATGTACATGACTTTCTCGATGTTAACGGCAGGCCAGTTCTCATAGTGGATGCTTCTAAGCATCTTCCTGCTGTAAGTTTTATTCTTTTGGTCATGTCCGACTCCATACCATATAAACTTAATATTCTTGTGGTGTTGCATACCAATTTTAATCAACAAAATAGTGTTAGTTTGTACACCATGTCGAAAATTGTGATCAATCTTTTGCCACTTTTGGCTTAGTTCAAGTTTTGTATGGTACATTGGTAACTGTACAAAAAGTGCCACAGGTGCATGACCCGGTTGAGAATGAGAAGCTCTGCGTGTTTTTGATTGAGAAGGCGTTGAGTGCCCTTCCAGAAGGGAGCGAAGAAATACTCGGAATCTTCGATCTACGAGGGTTTGGTAGAGAAAATACAGATTTAGATTTCATAACATTTTTGGTAAGCTTTACGAGCCACCTGCTGATTGTTCCTTTGACTACTTACTTTAAAGAAATTAGCTGTTTTTCTTGTTGCTGCCTCTGCTTGTCATGCATCATAATTAAAGAACTTTGGTCTGCTAATCAGATTTTCTCGATTAGTTACATATTAACCGTCAAGACGATTATATGATGCCCATTGTGAGTTGATTCCTTATCTCTTGCAGTTTGATATTTTCTACTACTATTATCCAAAGCGATTGGGCCAAGTCCTCTTCGTGGAAGCTCCGTTTATATTCAAGCCAATTTGGCTGCTCGCCAAACCACTGTTAAAATCGTATTCTTCGCTGGTATGTATTGCAGTTAAAGATGAATATCTACGTACCATATTGTTCAAAAAACCTATTCTGGGTCAAAAGGAAGTTTCATAATGCGTTCTGTACTGGAACGACATTCGAATTTGATACCTTTAGTATGTGCATATCTAATTAAGAGGAAGAGGATATCCGACAGAGTTCTTGAAAGTTTTGCTTTAAGAAACTCCTCCACCAATTTGTGTAAGAGAAAAGGAAAAGGGGAACAAGTAAACAACCGATGTAGCGTTACAAACCAGAAGCATGCTTAGCCACGAATTTCTGAAAGTTTATTCTACTCCGTGACGTTAGGCAAACTATTGAGGTTTTCTACCACGGAGTTCTTAAATTTTTTCTTCAATGTGGGCTGTCAATTAAGTTACGAAAGTGATTAGGTGTCTATTGTGAACCTGATGCATCCTCCCTACCGCTACTTTCTGCAGTTTCATTTGAAGTAATTGTCTTTTGTTATCTGTCTGCTTTCATTTCATTTGAAATTGTCTTTTGAAGGTGAGGTTTTGCTCCGTGGAGACCGTCAGGAAGGAGTACTTTACAGAAGCAACGGTGCCAGCTAAATTTAGAGACTGAGAAATGTTACTCTCAAGTTTTGACTTGATGCACTATAGTACATGTTTTTTTGTAGAAATATAACTGGCTTTCAATGTAACAATTTTCAATTGACAAGAAGCGTCGTGCTTTTGAGTTTCGGTGATCCGTTAACACAGAAGCATGTAGCATATGTATCACAATTTCTGTATTTATCAAAGAATTTTCACAGTACGTAAAATCTAATCCATCATCTTCTGTTCTCTTACTGGCAAAGATGCCCTAGCTGCACCCTTCTTGCCGATCATCGGCAGCTTGACTTGACTACAATACACAACCAACAGAAGAAAAAGAAGTAAGACAAGTACAAAAATGGGAGATGATGCAACCTCCATGTTTAGGGTCAAAATGCTAGTCCGAGATCGAATTGTACTCGACCATAAATACTCTCCTTCGACCAGGGCAGCTCCTAATGTCCAAGTAACGTCTGGAGGACCAAAAACGATTGTTTTGTCACCAAGACACAGAGCATCCTCAACGAGTGATGCCATGTAAGGTACCCGAAAACAATATTGCCAAGCAAAATAACCATTTTGTGAGATGCTGGTTTGGTCAGACCATGATTTGGAGCGTAGTTGCTGGCCTTTCTCCCATATCTTGGGCAAGGTGGCTCGGCCACTCAAATTCAACTTGTCATAAACAGCGAAAAATCCAGATAAGGCGTGAAAGCGAGCTGTGGGGTGAACAACGGCTGTCAAATTCACCATTTCACTGCCTGTGACAATGAGCAGGGAATCAATTACAACTGTGATATGAATCCTCAAAATCAACTTCAATGAGAAGGAAAAAGAAAGTAAACAGAGTAATGCAAATAGAGTTATAACGATGTAATGAACGAAAAAAGGGGAATTCGAACTTGGGCATGCAAACAGCCAAACTGAGACCCGCCTTTCACCCAAATGAACATAAATTTTTTCTGAGATATATTTCTCCGCGAAAGTATGTGACTTTTCGACAAAGGAAAGACTTTGTTTAACTGAATGAGTCGAGTCAAAGTGCATAAAGATCAAAATTTTGAGAAAACAAAATAATTTGTAGCTGGTGGGGAATGAAAGGAGTACTTGCCATTATCAGAACATGACCTTGTTCTTTGTTCTGCGTCAGATGTGCTTGAACTGATAGCAGCTGCCCTAGCAAGTGTTCTGCATTGCTCCCAATCCGGTGCTCCAACCAGATGCACTGAAGGAAATTTAGTTTCTTGCAATTGGCCAATGACATTTTCTGATCAGCACCATTTTGTCGGACACAACCATAGCATGTATAGTTTTGGACCACATCAGTACGAAGACAAGGATGTCTGATCTCTAATACACCTGCAGCACTTTCTCTGCGTTGGCTCAGCATAGCAACTGTCCGATCAAATGCTTCATTTAATCCGAATTCTGACAATGAGTAGGCTAAAATCTCGTGTTCAACATAGCCAAATTTTGATCTCAGCAAGTTTGCATCTTCTCTTGCACCATCAGTTTCCACTACAACCTGCAACGATGAACCTCCCAAGTCAAGAAGTCCCAAAGTGGGCGACCTTGAAGGATTCTGAAAACTACGGCTTTTATAATTTAGAGCAACCCAACCATAATAAGCTTCTTCTTTGCCACTCAACACCCTAATCCAACTATTTTTGTACAAAAAAGAACATGCTTTTAGGACGGATTCGATATCATCTAAGACCTGCCTAGAATCCTCCACTGCCAATCTCCTTAATCCAGCAGTAGCTAGAACAAAAATAGGAGTCTCTCTGCGTCTTTCGGAAGGAACCTTATGTTCAGCCAATGTAATTAGTGGTTCCAAAGACGCTCTTACTCCTGACAAGTTTCCAACAAATTTATCCAAACCAGGCTCAGTTTGCAGACAGTGATACTTACAGCTCTTGAAAACCATACCCTTAGTTGAATTATCCGGATAAGAGTACAACAATGTAGGCAATTCCTTACCACTAACACCCGTTACCAGCCACTCGTACACGTTAACTCGGGTACCCGTGCTTCCACAATCAACCACCACAGTAAAGTATGACCTCTTAGATGCACTACGGCCTTTCGTGGAGTTAAATCCGAAATACGCACCAAAGAACAAGAGCATTATAACTATGATCACAATACTTGTTTTAAATGCCTGTTTATATTGAGTAGATCCCATGATTGAGAGCTTAAGTTTTGAAGGAGATTTGGGTTCCATAGATGCATCACTAACAAAAATGCATCCCAAATTTAAGAACAGCTCTTTCACGCTCACTTCACCTTCAATTTTCCGTCAAACCCCACTTCGAAATACACTGATTGTAGGATTAGAAGAGAGATAAGTTTCGAATTAATGTTGAATCCCTTCTAATCCCATCAATGAAAAATCATTCACCTCTACCTTCACACAGACCTTGAATTATGATCCGTTCCAATCCAATCCAATCCAATCCAATCCAATCCCGGACACCAAACGAGCCCTAAATGTTATTGTTACAAGTCAACTAGGAGATAGCACAATAGTCTAAAGTTGTAAACCAATCAATGTCCTACTTCCTTACTACTCAATTGATCAAAATCAAACCCAAATCGAAAACCATTCAACTGAATGTGACCTAATCGACATAACTTTCGCGATCTCAATTCGATGAAACAAAATTGAAAATAGCCAGGCAAAGCTGCAGAAAAGGTCATGCTTAGTAAGCAAATTTCAGTGTGTAAATAAAAAGTGAGCCGGAAAACCTATAAAATCAGCATTGAACAAACAAATCTGTCATGCCTTGTTCGATGCCAGGATTGGATTGGATAATTCGCCAGATTCAATCAGACAATCCTAAATACCAAACAGAGCATAGGAATGAAAAAACCAGCAGCCATGATTAGCCAAAAGCCAGAAAGTTTCCATCTTTGTCAAGAAATCGGAAAAGTAGTTTGCTTAAAATGGGCATCACAGAAGAAAATGATAGGTAGGCGAAAAAGGAGACGTGCAAAAAAAGGCCTATAATTATGTGGAAAATGACATGATTGAAAGAAAGAGATCTGAATCCAATCCAATCCACCCAAATAAAGAAATGCCTGAAAGAAATTAAAGCAAAGCAGTGTTTACCTGGCTTCTGGTTTCGGCTGCAAAACATTCATCAAGCTTCCCGTCGCATACAACCGTATAAACTACTTGCGTGCGTGTTTCGGTGGGTTTTCTACGCTGTTTGGGCCCGAACCCAATACTACCCATTCTCTAGTTCGGATTGGGTTCGGACTGTCTAATTTATCTTTTTGTCGGCGTGATCTCATTTATTTTGGTTGAGGTTTTTTTAATAGACGATATAATCTATTCTAAAAAATGAGTGAGTTAAGCTCCATAATAGACTAGCACTAATGTGGTTCAAATTCACCTTTGACGATAATTGAATCTAAAACTTCTCACTTACAAGTAAAAATAAATAACACTGGACTGTAAACTGTAATACTTGAGTTGGGTTTTAGGAATGAGTATATAAGCCATTTTCTATAGAAAATAAATTTCGAAACTTGAATGCGTTAGTGAATGTTTTTAATTGATTGAGCAACAAACACTTGTGCTCGTTTATTTTTTGTTTAGTAAGAACTAGAGTCACCTAAACTTTCTTTAGCGTCGTTGGATTGACTAAATCTACTTGTGAAAGGGATAATCCTATGATCCCAACCCTCCATTCAATATCCTAAAACAAAAGCAATTAGGATAAGGACATTTTACACCTAATCTCGCTACTAGTAATGTAAAATGACATTCTTACCCCTCCCACATCACTTGATAAAACAAAAATACAATGAACTCTGCCCTTTTTCAACAAAAAAAAAAAAGTTATAAAACACAAATTATCAAGGATTTATAGCACAATCACCATAGAACGACACATTAGCTGGTAAATCGCACGATGCGGCAAAGAAAGACTGAAATATCTTTGTGAGTCTTCTCAATTTTTGAAAAAATTGAAATAGAGTCACCACTTGGTGCTTTTTTGAGTTAGAAACTAGTATATGGGCACACATAAGGTGTGAGAAAATTTTTTATTTTTGTTTTTGAAATAGAAGGAGAGAGGAAGAGAGTGATAGAGAATGTGGTAGCGGGAAATTTATTTATTTATTTATTTTAATTAGAGATATGTTAGAATTATATGTATGTGAGATTTTGAAAAAAAATAGTAAAATTTGGTTGTGTAAAATTACAATTCTGCTCCATATTTTTTATTCATGTTTTGTTTTAATTAGAGAGTTAAACTGATATTTTTATAGAATTTTAATTAACAATAAGTATTTTATTAATTAATAGAGATATTATTTGACGAAATTGGATATTGCTGCAGTCCATCTAAAAACCAAACCCATACGTTCTCCAAAATCCTAAAACTCCTCATAATTCCAAAAAATTCTGGAAAAGCCCTAAATTTCAAATTTAATTTTGCGAGAAGTTCCTGTATTTACAAATTTACAATTTATCGGATTGCATCTCGTACATCCTCGATCTCCCTCTCTCTCTCTCTCTCTCTCTCTCTCTCTCTCTCCCCCCCCCCTCTTCTCCTTCTCGCGCTCTCTCTTCCCCTTCGCCTTCCTTTGATCTGAAACCGATCACACTCAGATTCTCTTCCAACTCACAGAGATCTCTGTTTCTCCGAACCTTCCTCGCGATCTCACGAACCCTTAAACGCTGCGTTTCGGTCGTTCATTCTCTCCCAAAACCCACATCAACTTTCTAGGGTTTCCACGAGCCTCATAGAAACCTATTCTTTTACCAGGCAAGTCATTGTTATTTAATTTTCTCGATTATTTTATGCTAATTTGGCCTGTTTGTTTCCCCGGAAAATAAAGGGAATAGAAAATCTGTAAAAAGTGGATGAAATTAATTAGAATTTGCTATTGAAAACTGTAATTTCTACGCTTAATCTGTTTTGGAATGTTCTTATCGTTTCACATGATTCGTTGCCCAACTAAGCGAACGCATTCGTGTGGTGGGATTCAGTGCTTTTTTGTTAAGTATGTATATGTGTGTATCTGTTTACCAATCATTTTAGGTATATGCTTATCATTTGTTTCATTGAGTGATGAACGATTTTTCGGATATTGTCATGGTTGGATCGATTCTTATCATAGTATTGGGCCATTGTTTACTACAAATGTTTTCGATGTCAGGGAATTTTTGTTGTTCTCGAAAACTGGGTCTCGCTTGAACAGTGCTGTACATTTTTTGGAATGGAAAACTTGATAGGTTTAGTTTGGCGATCGAAGCTATATAAATTGCTCAAACTTTAGTAGTGCTTTATTGTAAAAAGGGTTAAGAAAAGAGAGTAACAAATTTTAAGACCTAGCATTGATCATACAGCAGAGGCTTACTTAAGAAGGATGAAGTTTGCGTCTTTGTGCTTTGTAGGTGCAAACACATGCACCGGAAGTAGTCATGTTGTAATTTTTAGTTGTAACACAAAAAAAGTGTTTCATGCAAGCATGCAACATGAACTATAAAATATTCATAGAAGATATGATAATTTTGAGTTTTTGTGGTGTCTTATGTCACTTGCTAACCCTGCTAAAACTGTGCTTTATTTTTATTTTTGTCAAGAAAACTATGCTGTATTTGACTACGTGGTTCAGTTACTGCAATGTCATGCTGATGGAATCTTCAATTGTCTTCTATTTTTCCAGGCTTTGATAAATTGGCTTGAATGATCGTGTGGCAACAATTGAAACATGACATCGAGTATGTTGTTTGGGGATCGGAGGTATGAAAATCTGGCAACATTCACAATGTTTCAGCCATCGGAAATTGTTGGTTTTAAGTTTTTTGAGTAGTCCGATATTGGGAGATTTAAAGAAAAAGCATTGAGATTTTCTAGGAAAACTGATTTACATACAGAGACAGACAAGCACATAGATATCAACATCCTCTGGTGGTTTTTAATTCTGTCATTGCTGTTGCAGGATGACTTCCTCCAGAAGAAGTGGAATGACTGTTTTAGGGAAAGTTCCAAAACCTGTAAACTTACCCAGTAAGAGGTATGTCTTTCTACTAAACTACCCTTAAATCAATTTATTGTGGTCCTTTGTCTTTCGGCTAAAATTCTTTTCTTGTCTTGACTGTTCAAGGTTAGAAAATCATGGTGCAGACCCAAGTGTGGAAATCGTTCCCAAGTAAGTTCTCCCTCCATCCCTCCCTCCCTCCCTCCATCCTTCCAATCCATTTTCTGTTGGGATCGGTGTGTAATATTTTATTTCTACTAGTACAAGCGCATCACCTAGGTGTTTCTTGATTTCAACTATTGCAGGGGCACCCTCAGTTGGGGCAGTAGATCATCTTCTGCATCAAATGCATGGGGTTCGCCATCATTGTCCCCAAAAGCTGATGGTGGCACATCACCAAGCCATCTCAGTGGCCACCTTTCACCTGGAAGTGGCACTCGACCATCAACTGCTGGTAGCGACAAAGGGCATGAACCTTCTTCTAATCCATGGGGTTCAAATTCTAGGCCATCATCGGCTTCTGGGGCCTTGACATCAAATCAGACAACACTGACCTCATTGCGTCCTCGCAGTGCAGACACAAGACCTGGTAGTTCACAGTTGTCAAGATTTGCTGAACACTCTGACCATCCAGTGGCGTGGAGTGCTCCTGGGACCGCAGAAAAATTGGTATTGTCCTTCATTTGTAAGCTTTGTGTTTGAATATGTATTAGCAACACTTACTTGGTTAATAAAGCTTACGACCAGTGAGTGATCATCCTGGGAATCTCTCATTTCGATGTAGATGGTTCAGTTAGAAACCTTTATAATGTTGATGTTAGTGGAATGTCAGAAAAAAAGGAAGACTATAGCCAAAACATCCAAGACTCACCTAACACCTGATTTGATGAAGACCGTATCCTTTTTAGCCTTTAGGTGTGTGTTTGCTAGCTAGCTGGGTGGTAGGTGAGCCTTGGATGTTTTGGCTACGGTCTTCGTTAGATAAGAATTTATCTTGGGTGGTGGGGTTTTTGATAAAAAGAAAACGAAAAAGAAAAGCCCAGAAAATGTCACTGGAGAATCCATATGTCGGCAATAGAGCTGATTAGTACCTTTTGTTCTCTCCCTTTCCATCTCTTAGAATGAATGTTCAAATATTTTGGCAACTGTTTGGATTGAAATCAGATCTTGCAGGTAATCCCCCAAATCAGAAATATACCCCCATATATCGGTTAGATTGTATTAATGTTGCATTCCTTGATCATGTCTTATGTTTGATTGTGTTGAATAAATTTTATTCATATAACACGCTCATTCTTAAGAGTATACGATTGTCAAGGTCCCTTGTAGTTTACCGAACATTTCACCATGGCTCTAGTTTCAGTTTTAATCATGTTAACCATGTAGTTTCCAGTTTGTGCTAATATGGTATTTCTAGTCTTAATTAAACCATATTAACCTGTATTTTCCAAATTTGGTCAATTTGGTATCTTCATCCAATTCTGTTAAGCATGATATCAGCTATTCGTCCAAACCACTCTTTCCAACCATCCAATCTGACCTTGTAAGTTATATGCGGTTACTATCCCACCTCTTTATGCTGCTTCTACAAACGCTCTGACAAGTTGGAAAATATGGTCATGTTGATAAGTACTTCCGGACTAAATAGCTACATTCTATATGTAGCAAATTATTATTAATTTTTTTTTGGGAAACTTTACACCCTTTATAAAACATACGGTTTGTTATTGACCACATGAGACCCACATATGTATATGTGAAAGCAGTAATTTGACTTGTTACGGGAAAAACTTATAGATGTTGAGTGTTTCCTTCATCCACTCTAGCTAATGAAATTAGATGGAGGGGAAATATTGAAATAAAAAGAAGTGTAGGTTGACATTTTTTTTAGTTTGCTTTTAGTTAGTTTAAAGGAAAATAATTTTAATTGTTAGGGGAGTTGTATTAAAGGTAAAATAGGGTTAGGATTGAGGTTTTGCCCCATATGCTTTACCCATTCCAATCTTAGGGGAGCCCAAAGGTGGTTGAACACTGCCTCTGCTATTTCTACTCTCTTGCAGTCAGCCCAGTATTTATCTGAAGTCTAATTTGATTAACTGCTGTCACACGTGCAGGGGATGATGTCATCGAAGAATGATGGATTTTCACTTGCTTCTGGAGATTTTCCGACGCTTGGTTCAGAAAAAGATAATCCTGGAAAGAGTGCCGAGCCACAAGGTCTTATGCCTATATTTCACTTATATAATTTAACATTTGAAGACACTGTGTACCAAGATTTTTTTCAAATTTCACATGATGGTTAAGTTGGCATGCCACACATTGCATTACCTCATCAACTGTTTTTGGCAGTGCCATCAGATTTTTATTAATTGATGTGGCACTGACATGTAAATTGCCGTTCCATGTTTACAAAATAATTTGCAAAACTTTACACCTAGCTGCCAATTTTCCAGCACGTCCAGAATGGCTGCCAATTTTACTTATTCCAGTGTTTATATACATTTTCTTTTTTGCCAAATGGAAGAAGAAAAAAAGAAGCTGAAAAAATAAACTATGCATATTTTTTTGAGTTCAAGTTTGTATTTCTTTTCTTATGGAACAATTATGTTGTTGTAATGAACTTGATGCTCCATTTTGGTTTACTGATTGCTTGATCAATCATTTATGACAGATCACAGTTCTTACAGTCGTCCTGGCTCTTCTAGTGGTAGAGTGGCAAAAGAGACGACTGGGACTTATGTAGTTGGTTTGTGCACATGCTCTTAACTCTTTTGTGTTTTATTAGAGTGTTGCAATATTGATCTTTTATTAGTTAATGTCCGTGGTTTCTCATTCGCTCATGTATATAAGTATGTGCTTGGTTTCCATATTTAGGCGAGATTTCTGAAAATGCAAACATGAAGGGTGGAACTGCTAATTCATGGAAAAGAGAAAATCCCTCGTACAATGAAGATGGAGGTAGACATGGTATGGAGAAGTGGCAGGGAAATCCCCACCCTTACCCTAGTGCTAATGTTCCTCCCCAGCACTATGATGGATGGCATGGTGGTCCAGTAAATAATCCACAAGGTGGTGTTTGGTATAGAGGACCTCCAGGAGCTCCCTATGGAGCTCCGATCCCTCCTGGTGGCTTTCCTATGGAACCATTTCCATATTATCCTCCAGGACCTCCACAGATTCCACCTGCTGCTATTGCCAATCAGCAATCCATTCCTCCACCTGGAGCAGGACCAAGAGGACACCATCCTAAAAATGGAGATATGTACAGACCTCATATGCAGGATGCATATATCCGTCCTGGTATGCCAATTAGACCTGGCTTTTACCCTGGTCCAGTGGCCTTTGAGGGCTATTACAATTCTCCAAGGGGCTACTGCAATCCAAATGAAAGAGATGTTCCGTATGTGGGAATGACAGCTGGTCCCCCTGTTTATAATAACTACCCTAGCCAAAGCGCTCACAGGCCTGCCATTTCTCAAGGCAGACCCAGTGGATACGGTCCCCCCAACCCCAAGCTGATGTCGGAGCAATTTGAATCTGCTCATCCGCCTGATTCTCGTGGACCTTACAAAGTTCTTTTGAAGCAGCATGATGGTTGGGATAGAAGAAATGAGGAGCAAAGGAATGAGGGTGCTGTCACAGGACTTTCAACTGATGCATCATCTCTTGAGAGGGAGGATCATCCTAGTACGTTGGGAGCAGAGCGTGATTGGATATCAGATCACAGAAAGGAGGGAGTGAGGGATCAAAGGAAAATGGTCGGTGAAGAAGCTGCTTCAAGGAAGTTTGACAACCAAGGAGCCGCTTCAGTTCCTGAGAAAGTGATGTATCCTGAAAGTTTGGAACAGATAAAGACAGTTGATGTCATCTCAATGAAGAAATTGGGTACCGAAGCCTATGGCACGCCGGAAGTTGCACAACCACTCCTGGATGCTGCAAAAGACTCCAGTCTGATTCAGAAAATAGAGGGATTAAATGCAAAGGCACGTGTTTCTGATGGACGAAGTGATACTTCATCTGTTTCCACTAGGGAGGAGCAGAAGAACAGATTCCAAGTCAATGCTAAAGCTCACAATTCAGTTAATGAACCTGTTGGTGGTGGTATTGTAAATCCGGAAAGATCTCATGCCACAGAGAGCATAAATCCTTCTCTTGAAGTGGGCAGCACAATTTCCATCTCCAGGTTGGTTGGCGACTTTATGGTTTCCATTGAGAATGTACATGTTATTGTAAATTAATGGAATATGCTGATTTTCTGATCTACAGGCAATCCAATCGTGCCATGCATGATAATAGATCAGATCATCGTGGTAGAGGAAGGAATAATAATCAAGAAGGTGAAGGGTGGTCAAAGAAGTCCTTGGTCTCAGAACCAACAACTGTTGTATCAACTGCACGTTTTGAAATTCCTTATGACCACCTTGTTTCAACGGAAGCAATTGAAAAGTCAGTATCTTATCCACAAGGCAGATGTGAGGAGGAATTGGCCATGCCAATGGTTGATCCAAATGATTCTGAGGCACAGGTATACACGTTAGTCATATTCTTGTTAGATTTTGTGTCAGCTTTGCAACTAACATCTCTTCTTTACCAGCGTGCTAAGATGAGGGAATTAGCTAAGCAACGTACCAAACAGTTACAGGAGGAAGAGGAGGAACGGACAAGAAGGCAGATGGTCAAGGCTCGTGCAAAATTGGAAGAGTTGAACAGACGTACTCAAGTGGAGAGTTCAAATCAGAAGATTGAAAGTCACTCAAGTGGTGCCATCCAGATTAAGCAAGAAGGTTCTCAAACCGTAGGTGAACCACTAAGTGGTGGCAGGAAATCAGCTCTGGGATCTAATCTTGATGGTGCTTCACTGATTAATGAGAGTAGCACTGGAAAAGCTGAAAAGTCAACTGTTCTGGCTAGTGACCTCCCTTCAGACACGCTAAAGAGTGTCTGCAAGGAACCTGTTCTGATGCACGATGAATCTATGCCTAAGCCGAAGGAGGTTATTGTTGCTAATGTCGTTGATCACAACAATGCTCCCCAGGCTCATGAAAGCAATATTACTAGGGTTAAGCAGGCCCCTAAACAAAAGCAGAACAATCAGTTAGAAAAGAAGCCTACTGGAAAGTTTACTTCCACCAGCACAGATGATGCAACAAAATGTCAGACAGATTCCCTGGTTGATGTTTCCAAATCCCTTGGAGTTGTACCAAATGAAACAGCCTCAAGCAGTGAGTCAAGCCAGACTGCTAATCCCAGTGTCATACTTGAGTCAACTTCTCATCCCAGAAAGAAAAACAACCGAATTGGAAAGAATAAGCAGAAAACAGAGAGCACATCGACGGCAGCTGCAATGCCATCATCTGCATCGAAAGAAACAGATATTGCAAATGCTACAGTTGAAAGTGGAAGGCCAAGGGTATCTGAGTTGGAGTTGGATCCTAGCTCGGGTCAGTCACAGACCATTCCTAGAGATGCATACCACACTTCGGAGCAACACTTGTCTCTATCAAATGAAGAATCTAAAGGTAAAGGAAATAGCCAGTGGAAACCTCAGCATTTTCGCAGGGTGTCAAGGAATTCGCAAGCTATTAAGCACTCAGAAAAATTTCACAGCACTGATGCTGTTGTCTGGGCACCTGTGCGGTCACAGAACAAAGCTGATGTACCTGATGAAGTCATCCCCAAAAATGAAGTTGAGGCTGTTAGTGCTGTAAAGACTGAACATAAAGTGCAAAATAGTTCAAAAAATAAGAGGGCTGAAATGGAGAGATATGTTCCAAAACCTGTAGCTAAAGAGATGGCGCATCAAGGAAGCACTCAACAGCCAGTGGCTTCTGTAATCAATCAAACTGCAATAAATGAGACCATTGAGAGATCAGATTCTGGTTCTCAAGTTGCTGAAAGTTCTCAACCTATTACTCTAACTATTGGAAAAGTGGGGATTGCCATAGAGCCGAGGCATGGGAGTAGTAGACAGAGTAAGCACGGAAAAGCACATGGATCATGGAAGGACCGGGGGTCAACAGAATCAACTGCCATGCATGGTTCGGAAGATGGACCGTCATATGCTTCAAATGTTGATAAAAATTCAGTCCAGAATCATCAACCCCAGAAGCCTGATGTTGTCTCAGAGATAGAGCAACCAAAGAGTTATGATTGGAATGATTCTGACGGATGGAACATGCCTGAAGAGCCTGTTGCTGTTGCACCAGTCTCTGTATCTGCAAAAGACCAGGGAAATACCAGAAGGGGAAAGCAGCATCTATTCAAGGGACACAGAGCCATGGGAAACAATCATGATCTGGATGAAAAGAACAATAGCAGAGGGGATACCTACAAAAATAACAATCAGTTTTCAGCCTCAGAAATGGGTCAAACAGACTTAGCTGCTGCTTCCAGAGAGAATCGAGCTGTTGGGGAACGTGCAGCGCCTCATTGGCAACCCAAATCTCCGGCACATTCAGGCAATAGTCAACTGGGAAATTGGGCCAGTGGTGGTCAAAACGTTGTTGTGGAAGTTGGTCGGACTTTCAAAAAGGAGACCAGTCCCCGAGGTGCGGTGCCACGTCCGGCAACACCTAACAAGGATAATACTGAATATGTGGCCCAGTATCAACATGATCAGGTGATATCTGAGAGAAACAATGCAGGGGAAGGACATAGTAAGAGAGAGAGGAAAGCCTCATTCAGGGGACGCCCCCGCTCTCCAATCCAGGGTCATGATACCCCAGTTGAAACAGCTCCTGTTAGTATGGAT
Source organism: Pyrus communis (assembly GCF_041283825.1). NCBI lineage: Eukaryota > Viridiplantae > Streptophyta > Magnoliopsida > Rosales > Rosaceae > Pyrus > Pyrus communis. The sequence continues at coordinate 4,360,593 of NC_142570.1, read as the reverse complement.
ACTAGACAAGAGCAGCATTTTAACACTGGGTTCCGCAAGAATGGAAACCAAAACAGCCGTTTTGGGAGAGGTCAAGAGTCTCGTGGGGATTGGAATTACTCAGGGCATGATAGTAGGCAGCACAACCACCCTGCAAACCGGGAGAGACAGAGGCACAGCCCGCATTTTGAGTACCAGCCAGTAGGGCCGAACAACATCAATAACAAGTTCAACAATTCCGAGGAACCGCGAGATGGTTCTTACAATACTGGTGGAAGAGTCAAGGAAAGAAGCCAGACCCATCCGCGACGTGGTGGGGGTAACTTCCATGGACGGCAAAGTGGCGCCTCCCAAGTAGATGCAGACATGGAGCAGTAGCTGAATGATTTAAGATTCTGAAGATGAGGTTTTTATCGATTGAAACCCACCTTTTTCCCACTCACGCATGATAGCATTCAGGTATTCTATCAATTGGTCAAATTTAGTGTTCATACATGTTAAGTAGACAACTGACGGCTTCTGTCCACCGAGCAGGGCTTGCGGCAAAGTAGACGGTGCTGAAGTAGATAGCCGCGGTTGGAGGTAGTCAATCGTGTCGTAGTTCTTATTTATCTTCTTGTTTCAATTGAATGGGATGTGAAACATTGTGATATGGTCACCCCTTGTTTCGTACGGAACGATTTTAACTTTGTTTTTCTTGTTCTGGCCTTTGTATTTACTGTTTTAGAGTGACTCGTAATCCCTTGCCTTGGCTCTAAATATTAATATTGGAGCGGCGGGAAAGGAATGAAATTAGAGATAGCTTATGATTTCTCTCTCGATTCTCTGCTTTGTTTGGCCCGATCGCTTCGCTTTGTTTATATCTATTTGTTGATTAGTAGTTTTTTTGGCCAAAATTAAAATATATAACGTAAATCCAACAAAGCGAAAATGGGGTGTCACCTAACAAAACATGCGTTACTTAATATATTCATCATCTAACGGTCTAATATGCCTATGCGGTTAGATATGGTACTCACTTTATGGTTAGTAGGTCACCAAAATTGTAAGGGATAAAGAAAAAGAAGTTTTAACGTAAAGCTCCTCGTATTGTTTACTTTAATGAAAAATTATATTTTTACATTAATAGTCAATTGTGGTATCATTCATTTTATCTTTTATTTTGTTATTTTCGTTAAAACTCAAAATTTTCAAGCATTTTTCATTAGTTTTTTTAAAGAAAATTGTTACCTAATTAAAGTAAAAATATTTTTTTGTTTATCAACAAGGAAAATTGTATTTGAAAATGGTTAAGTGAACCTGAAAGCAAATTGTCATGTCATCCCGCGGTTGATCAACACAGGAAAACAATATTAAAATTATAAATACAAGTGGTCGCTGGTTGAGCCGGGACCCTTTTTTTTTTTTTGGATCTGGACTCGACTTTTTTTATTTTTTTTTATTTTTTTTATTTTAAACGAGTTCAGGCCAATCTAAGTTTAGTGATTTTTATTAGTGGAACCAACTCATTTCAATTCGTTTGATACGGTCCGGTTTTACGAATCAAATGGATCTGTGTTTTTTCTTTTGCAAAGCATAAGCTTTTGACTCGTTTGAAAATATTTTTAAGGATTGAAAATATTTTTAAGGATTGGTTTAAAAAATATTTTCGTCAAAGCATTTTTTATCATTTTAAAAGAAATGAACTTTTTATCTACCTCTACTTTGGCTTTTTCATGTCAATTCGAGATGAGTGATTGTAGTGGCGTGATAAAAAACAACTCAAATTAAGCCTATTGTCGTAAAAGGAAGACTGGTGCTATTCACACATATATTTTTAAGTCATCTCCAACCGAGGGTTGGCCAGAGGGCTCGTTTTAGCCCTCTAGTCCTCCAAGATATTAATATTTTAATGAACAGTACATGGTCATATTTGTCTCCGTCTCCAACCGAGGGTCAAATGGCCATAGAGCCTAATATAATTTATTATTTAAAAACTACAATTTAAATTCAAATCCAAAGGCTAACTGACGTCAGCTAGCCGTTGGTAGCTGAAATCATGCTGATGTTATCTAGCTGATGGATTTGATTTTTTTTTTTTTTTTTTTTGCTATAATTAGGGTAGATATTGGGCTATTATTCACACAACTTTGAATTCAATATATTTCAATTCAAGTTTGCAATGAATTCCAACTTTGGATTCTCTTCGGATTCCAACTGGAGGTCCTCATCCAATTCCAAATTGGAAGCAAAATGGGCGTAAATGAGACGAGAAGATGAGGAGTCTAATGAAAAAGTTCAAGTAAGGCGCAACAAACAAAACAGAGCAAGCGTTTAAGTTTTATGTTATTAAATGTTTTAAAAATGTTGTTTAAGTTTCATGTTGTTAAATGTTTTTTTTATGTTATATAATTTGCATGTTGGCTAATGTTATTTAATGTTGTTTCATATTGTTTAATTTGTTTCATGCTACTTAATTTAATTTAATGTTGTATAATGTTACTTAATTTCATTGTGGACCACTAATAAAATGGTAATCGTTTAGAAACTCTTAAATGGTCTGGACTAGGTTACTAGCACATAACAAAATTTGAACTCAGTTTTGGACTTGTTTTTTTTTTTTTTTACACAAGCCGAGTCTAACTAGAACCATATTGAAAATTAAAAGTAAGAACCAGATAGTTTTACATCGAATCGGATGTGGTCTGGATTCATGGGTCCAAGGACTTGTATGCCCACACTTATACAACTCATACTGTTCATCTTAAAGTTACGGAAATATTATTGACCTTTAAAAAATCTAATTATGCAGCCACTCAGTATTATAGTCTGATGTATTCCTTTTCATTGGAAAGTGAGAGATCTTAAGTTCGAATCTCGTGGATGACAAATTCAATACCAAATTAAGTTGCTCATTGTGTGGTTTAACCGAACTCACTATTCATTTTATCCTTTATTTTTTCCTTATGATTAAAATCTAAAGTTTAAAAAAAAAAATTTATTAGTTTTCTTTAAAACTTTTTTTTATTAGTTTTCTTTTAATTTTATCAGGGAATTTTGTCATCTGGCTCCCTGGCGTGGCTCCTCGCCGGCTTTGGTTTCACCTTAACCTCTGGTTGTTCGTGCTTCATTATCCTCCACTCCACATTCCGCTGTTAAAAAAACATTGCATATAAAAACCCTAATTGCACCACAAAAGGGTCGAAGACCTTCCTCTGTCTATCTCTTTCTTCTATCCACTCTCTATTTTTGGCAAAATTCAATTCGGAGAGCGCGATAAAGATAAAAGCAGCATTTATCCCCAAATTTCACTAATTTTTGTGAAGGGAGGGAAGTTCATGGCAGGTTAGTTTGAATTTTCCCACCAATTCTTTCGTTCTGACTTTCAGTTATGCAATATAATTGTTTTGGTTTGGTTAGGGTTTGATTTGTGAGCCTGGGATTGTTTGGTTGTTTGGGTTTTTCGTAATTGGAGGAAATGGGGAAGAAGCGAACTCTAAAGCTATGAAATTTATGTTGTTTTGTTGAAAATTCAGCTCCTTTTTGGTGTTTTTGGGTGGTTTAGTGGGTTTTGGAATCCATTGCTTGTTGGGTTGCTGGGAATTTTGAGGAAAAGAGAGAGGGATGCGAGTTTTCAAGCTATTGCTTAATTTTGTTTCTGGGTTTTTTTTTTGAATAATTACGATTCTATTATTCGAAATATTCTTAGCTTGAGATGAATTGGTGTTCTTGGTTTTAATTGTTAACTGTTTGTGATAAGTTTATGAATTCTGTTTATTGGTGTTGAGTTGTTCCTTCTGCTTTGCTTGCTGCAAGAGCTGGTGCTTATGTGTGGTTGTTTATGAGATTAGGCCCTGCTGAGTAAATGATTTGGTTGTTGAGGTGGAGACGATGGCATTGGTCGTGCATCAAATGCAGGTAATTGATATTAAGAGTACCCTGAATTTCATATTACATTGTATCCGTTTGACCTATTAGAGAGACGATCCATGTTTGCCCCTTGGTTTTCAGTTTACCTCGGCGATTTCTTGAATTTGGGATTGTATCTTTCTGTTACTAGCTTTCTCTTTTTATGCTGAAGTTTCTTCTTGTTTTTTTACTATTGCATTTCAGGGTACTTATGTTACGTATCCCTCAAGGCCCTTGTCATGGAGCAAAGGGATGAAGTTGAAGCAGTGTGTAACAACACATCAAATGGTGAGGACAGAGAGGTGCTTTATATTGAAGCGCAACCTTTGTTTGAGGTGGGAGTTTTTCCTCTATAAGTTTGTTATCTTGTTAATTGTTCTATTTACTTTCCTTTAGGCTTCGTGGTTGTCACTTTGCATTGAAATTCTTCTACTTGCACTTGTGGGAGTCGCATATGCACTATGAGGGAATGGATACGCACACCCACATCCACACCAAATACACATTTTTTTTATCTTGATCATTTAAATTCAGAGAACTTGTTTCACAGTGTAGGGGCTTCTCTCATGCGGGGACCAAAAGTTAAACCTTTCAGAGTTTCCGCCTTCAAGGGCAGTGCCCAGAATGGTAAATCTGGAGGTAGAACAAGTGGATCAAAGCTTCCCAAGAATTCAGTCAAACTGAAAGAGAATGAGGATACCATTACGAAATCTCAGGCAAATGATATTCCTCTTTCTTACGCCTCTGAAGCAAATGAAAGCATTGCATCGTCCCCCATCATTCATAATTTATTTAAGAAATGGCTGAGAATGCTTCGAACACCATCATCAAGTGAAGTAGAAGATGGGCTTTTGGGGGAAGAACCGCCTTCAATGAAGGCATCAGAAACTAAGCATGAGGTTCAAAACAAGGAAAAGGATGGGATTCTACGGATGTTTTGGTGCAATTTTCTCAGTCTAAATGCTACAATAAAGATACCCTTACTTATATTGTAAGTATAATGTGTGCTCTATCTCTCCATCTGCTTGTCTGTTTTTCCAAGTCCAAGATTATTCTGTTTGCACGAACTTTTAGTTTTATGGGGTTAACGTGAGACATCTTGGATTTATTTGCTTTTATCTATGACGTCATGTTAATTGTTCACTAAATATGCAGCATACCCATGTACCTGGCAGTTAATACGATTTATGGGGCCGAAGTTTCAAAGGAGTTGACGCCTTTGTGGGTTTTAGGACCCTTCATTGTAGCTCTCTACATCAAGATGCTTCAGTGGTTGTGTGCACTCTATGTTTTCAGCTTCAAGCAGACTGTTAAAGTAATCAAGAATTTACCCTCCTACTACATGGTGGCCTATACAAACGTTGCACATGGGAAGCTTAAAGAGGAAATACGGACTCGTTTCTGGCAACCTTTACTGAACATTAAGAATTTAGACTACAAGAAATTATCAAGAAGAAAGCTGAAAGCACTGCAAGAGTTGATAGTCGAGAGATACCTTGATTTTGTGGAATCAATATGGCCTTATTACTGCAGAACAATCAGATTCCTAAAGAGGGCTAATCTCATTTAGATGCATCTGAGAAATGTCTTCTGTGAGAGCAATGGCTGAAAGTCGGAGTTGCTCCTGATGATGGTTTTAGAAGTTTGAGTTTCTTTTCGAAGAGCCAGCGGACCCCATTTTAGACCGGGGTTGTTCTTGATGTCTAGCTAGTCGAAGGATCATGACAAGCGGATTTGTCCGGTTTCTGTAATTTTTACAAGGTAGCATTCTTAATTTTTGGATGAGGTCCCTATCATTTTGTTTCTGTATTGTATTCAGCTGCCGCGAATGCTTTTGAGGTTCCATGATGAGATGGGGTTTGGAATTGGATGTTGTAGAACTTGCTCTTTTCTTTTTTGTGCTTTGGTAGCTAGTCTGAGAATCATCATGCATATCACCTTAAATCTTCTGTATTCTTCCCCTATCCTTTCTTCCTCTCGTTCTTCCGAAAACCGTTTAGGGTTCAAGGATGGATCGAGTTGTAGGGGCTTGATTGTTGGAATAGATAGAAGTAGGGCCGGGATGGATGCCCGGATGATAATGTACTAGAAACATCATGTGCCGGTGTGATTGCAACACTACAAAAGAGTTGAAGAGAAAGAAGAAGAAAGGATTCCCTTGGGAAGCTTGTGTACAAAATACTTGGTTCATATGTTGAACATGTTAAAAAAATCTTCAATAGTTATTTTGTTATGAACACGTTAAAATAAAATCTTCAATAAAAAAGAAAATTGTTATTAGTACTTTAAAAATCTTATTTGGCACTTCAAATTTTCTATAATTGGAAAGAAAAATACACTTGTGAGAAGTGTAGAATGAGGTTTATGAAGTGTTAATAACAGTTTCAAAAAAAAATTGTGTGTTTTCTGAATAAGGATCTAATATGTGTTTCTCCAAATAATGTTTTTATGACTCATAAACACTATTAACTTTTTCTGTTAAATGCAGCTTTAAGCACTTTTATAATTGCATTTAGGCTTTTCAAAAACAAATGTTGAACATGCCCTAAAGATATAAAAAAGGTGTGACTTGAATGTTACGTATTATTCAATATGACAGGTATTTTAATCATTAGATTTAATTTTCACAACTATTTAAATCTTCAATTTTCAATCTCAGTAGTTCACCATTTTATTGTTGGGAACTTTCATGATAAGGCTTTGGGCTAAGTTTATTTTAACAAAAAACCGTGTTATAACTTTATTTAATAAAAAAAAAAAGAATTAAATTTTAACGAAAATGCCTATTTCATAAATAGTGCATAGTCCAATTTCATAAACAATTTCCACCTATTGGTTTAGTTTTTTAAATAATGCCTAATTCTTTTTTTCGTTTCATAAATAGTGTCTACTTATTGGTGAAGTTTTATAATTAATGTTTAATTCTTAGTTCAATTTCATAAGATTTGCAACCCTTTTTGGTCTTGTAAAAGCACCCACTACGCCAAAAATGATGAACCAAGAAGTGACTCTTTAGATCAAAACCTTGAGAATATTATGTTCTCAGTAATTATATTTAAAAAGCTGTTTTCAATTACCAAATTAAAATTTCCTCACTTTTTTTATATATCTACAATAATAAATGTAACTCTCCATCCAATTTCTTGAGCTTGGGTGTCATATTGGAGAAATTTTTCCTTGTGTATGTAACATAAATGATATGCCACATGTTATTATAGAAGTAGTGGAAAATTTTATTTTTTAATGTTATTAAATTTTTAACACAAGAATATCACAACTTGTATAAAGTGTACCATTCCGTATTTTGGGCATATTGAAAAGTTTCTTGTCATCATGACTACTATTTTTCTTGTTCTAAGCTAAAAAAAAAAAAAAAAAACTATTAATGTAGCTGACGATGGGACAAAAAGGTGGAACGTGCTCTACGCAAGTTGGGTTTGTTAGGTTTTATTAAATAAAATTGACGGAATTTTTTTTATTAAAATGTAAAAATTTGAAGTTATTTTTAATAATTTTCTATTGTTCGGTGTTATGCGGTATTAAGAAATTTCCAAAAAACAAAAATAGAGAATACTCCCGTGAGAAGCAAAGGACGGAAATAAAAACAAAATATCCGCATAAATGTAACGTTGGGAGTAGGATTTTGTCCAAAACGATCGTCGTCCGCTTCGTCCCACCGAACACACAAACGAAAGCCGCCATCTTTCGCTTCAGTAACTCCAAAAACCCCCACTCCTCAGTTTCTTCGAATTCCTCTACTTTCTCACCCTTTCCTTCATTTTCCCGGAAAATTTTCTTCATGGGCAGCCTTAAATATTCATCGAATCAAACGGGTTTGCGTTATAATCCCGCAACATGCCGCCGTTGACTCTGCCTTGGCTTCTTGTTATTGCTTCATAGATATGACGCTTAAATGTGGTTCTTCGTTTTCTTGCTTGGCCACTTCTCCTGCTTCCCATTGCCAAACGAGAAGGGGTTCCCAGGTGCGTTGTAGGACCGTTTGGTTACTGAGAAAAAGTCTTGATATCTCCCAAAATATTTGTTTTTTGTTTTCATGTTTGCATATGAACTTGTGGAATGTGTAGTGGGGTTGTTTCTGGTAGCTAAATGGTTTGGAATTGGTGTTTTTTTTAGGCCAAAAGGTGTGGAATTGGTAGGTGAATTTTGATTCTGCAAATACTGGTCAAAAAACAAAGAAGGAAAGAAAAAGTGGGATACTTTTTAGTCTTTTATGTAAGAAATAGGGTATTATGATGTTAAAGAATCTAGTTTGGGAGAGATTTAGTTGTATTCGGGTTCGTAGTATTCAAAAAATTTCGATTTAGGAATGGCTTTGTGAGAAGCTAGAGGTATCTCTTGGGGCAATTATGCCATATCAAGAGTAATTTGTTCATACCCTCTATTGTTTTATCTCCTACATGAATGAGGTATATTTTTTCACTTATACTCAGCTTAAGCTTCTAGGATTGATTCACATCAACACATTTGAAATGCACCTTGTGCGGTAGATTTTACCGTTGTTGACTAATTGGTGTCATTTTGCTATGCTGAAGTAAACCATGCTTGAATTCACTTCCAATCGGAGTCATTTTTCTAAATAGAGTCATTTGTCTTGAGATTTTTTTAATCCACATCTAGTTGTCTTATATGACTCTAGTCTGTGTCAAATGACTGCCTCCTTTTAGAAGAACTTTATCCAGTCTTCAGCTTATAAATATATTTCCCTTGATGTCCAGTTGAGCTTATTGCATGTACCGTACTGCAGCCAACGATGTGGTGCTCAGCGGCTAAGATATGTTAAAGGTAGCCTTCATATTTGGTCTATAATTACTCAAGCCTTCAATTTTTTTTTTCTCTATAGTGCAATGTAGCCAGCATAAGATGTGGTTTTTCCCTGACATAATGAGTATAGCGAAATTGTAGAAGCGAACCTATGGATTTCATTTTATTGTATCTACTTTTTCTAATTTGACCATTATTAGGTAACTTTTTTACCAAATAGTCTTTGAACTGTAATGCCATTACTTTGAAAAGTGCGAGATTTTTTTGGCTCTAAATATGCTTGGTCTATTTTTTCTGTTGCTGTAAGCAGGTAATTCATGTGTGTTCAGACATCAAATAGGGCAGGCAAGCAAAAGGATTCCAAACAGTCACAGTGTTCTCTTTGCTGTTGCTGAAGACCAGTCAGAATATAGTGATATAAAACCAGATGCTACGGAGCTAGAAAATCACTGTCCTAATTCTGAAGATATATTTCCTTCTAACAGTTCATATATCCATTTTGATGGTACTGGTGGAAAACCAGGTTTAGTCTCATTTTATAACCGTCCATATAAAAAGGAAGAAGAAGTTTCTACAAATAATCCAGAAAGGAACCAAAACAGCCTCTTATGGTTCATCGGTCCAGCTGTTCTCCTAGCTTCTTTCATTTTCCCCTCACTCTATCTGCGCAAAATACTATCTACTATATTTGAGGATTCATTGTTGACAGGTGAGGATGCATATTTATATGTCGTGATTTTATGTTTATTAAAGTCCAGATATTTTTCATCACATGTTTTTTAACTAAAACCTTAATTGCAGTAGATAGGATAGGCAGAACAGAAAATTTGTCTTGTCAGCTTGAGATTTTGTTTCCTTATATCTATATACACCTTTCTGTGTATCACTTTCTCCATGCCACAACTTGCATTATTTTTTATTTTGCGTAAGACTATCTTGGGGTGTTGGAGTGACTCTATTAGTGTGATTATACTAGGTGAAAGTTAGTGCAGCCCACTCGAATGGATGAGGGTTAGGGACTCTAAAAGTTGTTGGTGAAGGAATGATTCTAGGAAACTTTAAGGAGAGTTTTGCTTCAGGTCGTTGTACTAATGATTGGTAGGTGGGACTGATACCTAACTCGGTTATCTATCCCTGTGGAGGGCCTCCATTCAATGATCAGATATGTCCATGGGATTAGGTATGAAAGGGGCCATACCAACTTGTTGCTTGAACAAGTCCTAGTGGTAGGGAAGGGTTGGGTGACTGGAAGTGGTTTTGGGTGACGTGTGACGTAGGTTAGAAAGTTTCAACATGAATATGATAGAAATAGACGAGAAAGGGGAGAAATAACTACAAGTGAAGGGCAATAATCAATTGAATATGGATGAAAATATTGAATAATGAGGTGAAGTTCTAAGAAGTAACGTTAGATGTGGTTCAATGGACTGGCAAAGTAATGTCTGTTGTTGGTTCAACTCTTGGGAATAAATGAAAGTTGGCATTATGTAAAAAGTTGACATCTTCATAAAGTCTATAGCATATCACAACTTTTGGCCTATATCCTTCTTAACATATACATTCTATTTTCCTTTGTGAACTCATTTAATTCTTTCAGTTTAGAAAGTAAACCTTTTTCTCTTGTCTAAACCATAATATGTTTCTTCTCAGATTTTCTCATCTTGTTCTTCACGGAAGCTCTCTTCTACAGTGGTGTTGCGGTGTTTCTTCTTCTGATTGACCGTTTAAGGAGGACAACTGAACCAGAATTGATTGTCCCCAGTAACAGAACCCCAGCCCCTCAATTAGGACAGCGAATCTCGTCTGTTGCTTCCTTGGTACTCAGTCTTATAATTCCTATGGTGACTATGGGTTATGTTTGGCCATGGACTGGCCCTGCAGCTTCTGCTACTCTTGCTCCGTATCTGGTTGGTATAGTGGTCCAATTTGCATTTGAGCAGTATGCAAGATATAAGAAGTCACCTTCGTGGCCTGTTATCCCAGTCATCTTTCAAGTAATCCAATCCTTTCCTTTTCACTACGGATGTTGCATAAAAATTGAATTTGATCGTAGGAAAAATCTTGTGTCTCTTGTTGTCTAGTAGGTTGTCAGATTACTACTGGATGACAGTTCTTAAATTCTAGCCTGTCTAATTAGATATGCACCAATCAATCTCCGTCCTTAAACTGCATGTGATTTGATAATGTCAGTTGAATCAATTTGAAAAACGATAAAAATGATATGAAGGACCTCCTGTATATAGTTTATAATTGTGTAAATATGCTGGCCTACAAATCAAAGGGTTTATTTTCGTTACGATTGGCAGGTCTATAGATTGCATCAACTGAATAGAGCAGCGCAACTGGTGACTGCTCTGTCCTTTACAGTCAGAGGAGCTGAGACGACACCGCACAACTTGGCAATAAACAGTTCTTTGGGTACACTGTTGAATGTCCTTCAATGCCTTGGAGTTATCTGCATTTGGTCTCTCTCAAGTTTCCTTATGAGGTTCTTCTCTTCCACCACCACTAATCCACCCTAAAGCCAGCAATATCATGTACGGATCATGTAACTCGGTGACACTACCATCAGACTTCTCTCAAGAAAATTAAATGAATCTCAGTTGGGTCCAGATTCCTTTTTTTCCGTGGTTTAGTTCCGCTCAGGCGGGAGTTTGACAGCAAATTGCCATTGAAGTATTTGACTGGTCTCAAGCAAAGTTAGAAGGTAGTTGCAGGATTTTGTAAATGAGATTCTTAAAATGCAAGAGAGAGAGAGAGAGAGAGAGAGAGAGAGAGTACATAAGATTATTTTTGTTTCATTAAATCCTATTTGTTTAGAATTTGACAGAGAACTCAGTTGCAAGCTCATCTGATTTCTTGATGAAACCTCATCAGAGTTTAGCAGCTAATATTGGTGACTGCTCTGTCCTTTTACCTAATATTGGTGACAGAGAACTCACTTGTCTTAGTAACCTTTTACCTAATTAAGTAATATTGGTACCGTGGTGGTTCTCTTAGCGGCATTTCCCTTCCTCTACACGGAATTTTGTCGGAAAATCAAGATGTAGCGATAAAAAGGCTGTCAAAGAAGTCAGGGCAAGGACATACTGGAGTTTTGGAATGAGTTGGAGCTTATAGCCAAGCTTCAGCATACCAATCTTGTTGGGCTCTTGGGTTGCTGTGTCGAAGAGGAGGAGCTGCTACTGATCTGCGAGTACATGCCCAATCGAAGTTTGGACAAACTTTTGTTTGGTATATCCTCATTATTTCTAAGATTTTTGATTAGGTTTCTCCATCGAAAAAACACTAGCTCATTGTCCTTCATGGTTTGTCCAACCAGATCCATGTGAAAAAATAGAACTAGATGGGGGAAAGCGTTTTCGAATTATAGGTGTCTCTCTCAAGGAGTACTTTACATCCACAAGTACTCTAGACTGAAAATCATTCACAGGGACCTAAAAGCAAGTAATGTTTTGTTGGATGGCTCGATGAACCCAAAAATATCAGACTTTGGAATGGCAAAGATTTTCAAGATAAATCGGACTGAAGCAAATACCAATAGGATTGTTGGCACATTGTAAGGCTATATGGAACATGCTTTCAATCATCTAAACCTTATGCAATCGCTACTTTAGTACCTTTGCTTATCGTACCATTAATTGATGCAGCGGCTACATGTCTCCCGAGTATGATATGACCATTTCTTTGAGAAATTAGATGTATGGCCATTTCTCTGAGAAACTAGATATATTTAGTTTCAGAGTGCTGGTGCTGGAGATTGTGAGTGGAAAGAAGAATGCTGCTTTTTTTCGCTTTGAACATTCACCAACTCTTGCTAGATGGGTAAGTGCTAAAAAAACATTCCAACTTATGACCATTCAATATTTAAGCCTTGCAACTGCAAATGACCGCAAAATTCAACATTTTAATTAGGCATGAGAGTTGTGGAAAGAAGGAAGAGGAAAGGAGGTGATTGATGAATCAGTGAGCCTGATGAAGCTTTGAGATGTATCCATGTAGGGTTTTTGTGTGTTCAATAAGCTCTAGCTGATCGACCAACAATTTCTTCGGTGATTCATATGCTACAGAGCAATAAAGCTACATCTCTTCCACCTTCCAAAGAACCTGCTTTTTCAACACGCAGGAATTCCAGTTTTGTTTGCTCTTCTCAAACTCTAACCTGTTTTTCCCACAACTCAGTCACCATGAGTTTGCCAGAAGGTCGATAGGGATTGGAAGAGAGTGACTGGCAAGCAGATGAGAAAATAGTGTATTAAATTGGGAAAAAAAAAAACAGCCCGAAACTATAAGTTTTATACAAACACTTCAGGGGCTCAATTGGAATATGCTTATGATGATGTTGGTTTTACTATGTGTGTATTTGATGTGTGGAGGTACATCATAAGATTGGTGTAGTGATATACACTTAATCAAAGAGTGTGATAAGATGCCTGACTTATCATAAGAGTTATAACCCTTCTGTAAGTTATATGTCTTATCATGAAAGGATAAGACCATTTAAAGAAGTCTCACAACTCTCTCTCAAGAGTAAGATGAAGTCTATAAAAGAAGGATTCATTTCTCCAGACAAATGATCCAATATGAAAAAAGTTCTCTCTTCTTCCCTTTGGTGTGCTTAATCAATAGTCTAACGACATTAGAGATTGATCCTGTAAAATCCTACAATCCAAACTAAACCTAATGGCACCAAATTTTTATTGTTATTCAGCTACAGATGTGGGTGTAACCATATCATAAAAAGACAAGTACATTGAACTAAAGAAAAAAGAGGAAATTTTCAACATCGTCCAACTTTTATAAAACAAGTACACTACACCGACAACTAATTTGTCTAGAACAAAGATTTTCACATTAGAATATTCATAATTCACAACATGGGTTTTCCAGGGTTGGAATTGCAAATTATACAATCTGACATTGATAAACATCTACCGAATAGCAAGTTGACAACTTGAGCTACAAGTAAAAGATGTGTTCAACAAATCTTTTATCAATGAGAATTCGAACTTGAGACATCTGGACCACTTGGTGCGTCGGATCATGTTAAATTTTACTTGTATTAAAAAAAGGATTGAGCTGTGATGATGATGGGCTTTCAGGGAGCAGAGGGATTGCTTGGCCTGCAAGAATAATTGGATTCATAGCCTCAACATTCCTTTTGTCCGGCTGGGACACATTCACCAGTCTGCTCAAACTATAGAGAGACTGAATGCACCCTGCAGATCCAGAAAAGAAAAGGATGTGTACCTGACGGAGTTCAAATAGTTGTGACTTCTTACTGACAGAAGCATTGGAAAGTGAAGGAACAAAATTTCACAATTTTTCTTCTGAAATATGTTCGACTGAGTAGTCCGGAAAGTTAACAGTTAGATCTTGCATATAGGGATCTAATGTATCTTTTCAATGATTAGATCATGTATAAAACTCGTACCAATGAGTAAGACGTAGCATTGTATCTACTGGCAGCTACTGGTCAGAATTAGATTGGAGAAATTTTTTTCGGATGACAGAAGGTATTGCTCAAGGAGTACTTTATGTCCACAAGTACTATAGATTGAAAATCAATCAACTATACATTATCTGTTGAGACTTGAGAGACAAGCAATTGCAAAACAATTTGGAACATCTTTTGCTGTTGGGAAAACTTCTCTTTGTTCTTGTTTGGTAATCAGGGAAAACTTCCCTTTTGTCTCTTTCACTTGGATGCAAAAATGGCCTCTAAATCTTTGTACAGCCCTCTTGATTTCGATTTATAATCAACGGAAGAATTTGGCGTTGAGGAGCTCCCGCTCCCTTTCGCACTCCAAAACCCGCTCCATCTGGTTCGAGTGTGACTACTCGAAGGATCATTCGTAACTCCACTTCCTTCTTTACTAAAGCTAGATTTTGCCATCTCCCTTAGTTGTTTTAGCCACGGTTTATCTGTTGCAGCTGAGCTCCGGTAACCTCCTGTAGATGAACTAGGATCCCTTGTTGCTCCCTCGGTCTGCTGACTCACTTGGAACTCGCTCTCCACTTGGAACTTGCTTTCCAAGGTATTGATCAATTTCCGCGGCATGAATAACAGGAAGCATCCAACTGAAGCTAATTTCAGACCCGTTAAGAAGTTCTCAGCAGGATCCAGCAGCAATGTTTGTTTGTACAATGCATACCATTCATTAATCATCTGTGCAATAAATCCGACTAGGAATAGAAATAGCATGAAAAGTCCAAGTTTAGTCTTGTCGCCAGCTGAAAAATCCTTCTCCAAGAGAAGCAAGCATGTTGCAAATAATCCGACTTCACTGGAAATCGAGATGATCTCCACCAGCTGAACCTTTTTCTTAATGAAGGGCTTCTTGAGAACAATGAAAAAGAGTTGGAAAGAGGTTATGCAAAGTAAGGTGATCGAAGGAGTTTTCGAGGACCATTTGCCCATGTAGACACCAGCCATGATCCCAACAGCAACCCTTTTCACGCATTCCAGCAGCGTGTAGTATATTCGCAGTATTCCAAACACCTTTTGGATAAAAGGTGCTTCTGCATCTTCTGTTTCATCATCGGAAGCCATAATGGAGTCCCCATGCTTGCCAGCATTGCCCTCAGAAATCTGAGAGAGCATGTACTTTGGGGGGCCTCTTAGATCTTCAAAGAGAGGGCCGAAAATGATTAGATAAACAGAGTTCTGTTGACCTTTCCATGTCCACTGACCTCTTTTGCCCGGACCTAGGGTCACCCGGACTAGCTCTTGATACCAGTGAAACTTCAGGCCTTCGCGATGCACTTCCTTGTACTGAAGCAGCTTTCCGAATGTAATGCCAACTGAGAGGAACAAGAACAAGGCTAGCAGCAGAAAAGATGTGACAACCAGCAACAGACTGCCAACTATAACCCCAGATGAAACTCCTCCTAAAACAGTCAAAGTAAGATTTGTTTACTCTCCGGAAGTCTTGTATGAGAACAAAATAACAACAAAACTGAATGTTTATTGGGATTCTAGTTTGAGGAAATAAACGGTTTATGATTCGATGCTGATATCCAATTACTCGTCTGGTATATACTAAAACATGAATTCGAAAATCTAAGCAAAGCTAAAGATGTTTTGATTCCTGCCAAAGAAAAAACCTTAGAGAAATGAGAGGACGAAAGAAACAGTATTGAGTAAATTGTACCTCTAACTAGAGCAGCAGAGGCCTCACAAATACAAGGCAATGCAAGTATTACAAGAAATATCTCAAATCTGGGGAATGTGAGTGCTCCATAACATCCCCGTTTCTCAGAATTTTTCCTCAGTTTCAGGATAAAAAGAACTAAAAGACGTAACAGAATCAAACTGCTACAAAACACAGCTAACCAGAACATCGTTCTATCAAAATTCCTCCACCTACACAGGAGACAAAATCTTTAGAAAAGTAACTTGTCTCTTTATACTTCGCCTGAGATTTAACACAAGGTATCAATCAAAAGAAGAAACTGCAGCATTCGGAGTACAAAATTTAGTAATGACGTTGTAAGGACGATGATTAGTATATTTTGCAGAGTTAATCTACAAAATCTTCATAAAAATGTAGAAATTTGGATTGTGTTTACTTCTTTGGCATGCTGCATGCCTATTGAATTTGTGTTTATTCCTCCCACTTCGAAGTCTCTGCGTTAGAAACATATCTACATAATAAATACCATTAACTTACCGGTTAGCGTTATAAGGATTGGAGAGATACTCAGCTTCAGGTCTAATGTTTTCACCGTCCAACTGCAGAATGCAATTATCATAATTATATCCACTGGACACTAATAAAAATCGCTAATTACAAGAAAGGCCAACATTTATCACCTCAAAAAACATTCTGTATTCTGTTGGACTAAGTGGCAACCCGTACAGTGAAGCATCCTTCTTAAAACTCTCTTCTTCTAGTTGCACACTTTGCAAAATTTCGGAGCTATAATTCTCGATCATGTAGGAACTCGAGCTGGTGAAAGGATTAGAGACTGGGAAGCCATTCCCTGATTCCCATGGGAGACTATAGTAAGGAATGCTCCACTGTAAACCCCTTATTAGTTCATAAAAATTAACGGGTAGCGTAACTGCCAACCATCTAGAGAGTGCAAAAACTTGAATATGGCAAGCAATTCTCTGGATAAGAGTAAAAAGGGAAGAAAATAATTAGATTTACAATGATAGAAAAATGGTGAATCATACAAGTATCTGTTTATTAAGATGAAGCATCAAAAGAAGTTGAGTGTCGTACAAAAAGATTTCTTGCTGGTTCAGATGCCAAAGAAGGTCTGCTAATTGACCAAAGAGATTGAAGGCTTGCAGTTGAAATCGAAAGCAGCCCTGCAGCTATGGACGTCACCACAAAAAGAGCGGTTGCAAATGCTGATATGACAGAAGATATCGCAGGCACCGAATCTGCATATAATGTCCGTAACGTTCATCACTGATAACTACGAGAAAAAGAGAGAAAGACGGTTGAATTGCTGATAGCAATTAATTAACTAGCAAAAAGTTTGATCCTTACAGTGTGTCACTCGAAGAACATTTGATGCAAGATTTTTATTTCCAGCAACATCTCCAGATGTGTTTTCAGGAACATTGACAAAAACAATGTCATCAACTCCTTCTATTTCGGCAATGTATGTGCTCTTACTTATTTCGCGAAAGCTGTAGATAGTAAAGATTCTCAAACGGTGTACAAAAATAAATATGCAATAGACTTCACAGCAATACGCTATTGATTCATCGTGTCATAGTACTGTGCATCAAATGAAAAACATGTACGAATAGGAAGGTTGGGAAAGATTAACTACTTGCCTTTGTAAGCGCCCTCCTGATAGTGCCAAAGAAGAAGAGTTGAAATCAAATACAGGCTTCACGAACTTTATAACTACGGGGATACTGTGTTCTCTTGTTCTCATACTTGAGGGTGTACTCAACTTCACAGCAGGTCTTTTTGAATCTAAGGTTTTCGATATCCAGATTAACAAGTGAAGAAAAGAACCAAATGTCAGAACCCGCATGTAAAACTACTTTAATGCATACCAAAAAGATATGTTTGAATTTCTTCTGTCAATGTAAGGGCTCATCACTTCAAAGAGCAAAAATGTAAAGTTATACAAACATATATATCACAATTAATATCATGGAGAACATATGAATGGACTCCAGGAAAGCTCTACAAAATCAAGCAGTTCGTACCAAAAAGGAAAGTTGTCGGTGAAATTGGAGAAACTGGAGTCCCTTGTCTGCTTATTATCAAGTTCGAATTGAGGCTCACTGTGACTATAGCGACGCCAGATATATATGCAACCTGAAATGGAATCATGTGACCAAAATCCAAGGATTAGGAGAGATACGCCTAACATCTACAACATTAAAATTCAAACTAAGGTACATCAATCTATAAACCAACTAACCACAAAGCCAAATCTGCGATTCCCGAGGTTCTTTCTGCTATCAGGGAGAAGTGATCCCTGACTTATGTTGAGGGAATTTAAAATTTCTGCAGATGAATTCAGAACTGGTTCTGAGAAGTACAAATAAATCTTTAGGTTATTGTAATTGTTAGTTGCCTGCACTGTTCTGGTTTCACCATTCAGCTGAAGTAGCCTTTCGGGAATATGAATCCTCAAGTTGACAAACACATTTCTTCTATCTGCAGAAAAATCCATGAAAAGAATACATTCTGAGTACATTTACGTTGAGTATATAATTTCGTATGTGACAAAATGGCTACAATTTTTTTTTTGTAGAAAGAAAACAAAAGTTAGATTTAAGTCCGAATTAGCATTCAGTGTAAGTTATAAGTGAGATGCTGCATTCCAAAGGTAAACAATACTGCAAAAATCAACAATCCTTTCCAACGAAATTCACAATCATATTCACAAAGATATACATATCCTCTTCCAATGTACCCTCGAGAAGTAAAAAAACACTCACCAATGCGTATATAGAATCTTGAATTTTCCGTTCTTACAAAACTGTTTCCAGCATTATCGGTGCAGAAATTCTTGTCCATCACCAGGATAACTCGTCCGTATTGAACAGAAGGTGATAAACCCACAAGAAGAGAATATCTAAGGTTCGGCTGCAGAGTATTGAGTGAAGATGGTACAACTTGGCCAGCCCCATAGACTAGCAGCTGCAAAGAGAAAAGAGAAATCCATCAAATCTCCTTGTTTTCTTTACAACAAAAATCGCTGGCCAGAGGAAAAGTAGCCATTCACAATAACAAAGTGCACCTAGAGTACGTGAGCACCTATGTTAAATCTGTTAATTATACTAACACGAGATCTTATTCATCGTTATAACTGATTAAGCTATGTTTAGGAATGGAAAATTGCCGAATGAATCTTCCTACTTTAAAAGCGTGACTAAAAATGATTGTAAATTCGTAAACACAGCACGATACAGAAGAATACATGCTAAAATGTTAGCATTATAATTTTGAGTTTGCACCTACTCACGTTGCAGGTGTTCGTAGACAAACATCCAAAACCTCCTCCACCACTACAGGGCTCACTGAAAGAAATATTTACAGAAACATTCAAAGCGTTCGTAAAAGATCTAGAGGCAGTAACAGTTGCTGTTGGGGGTACTGTATCTGCAGAAATGCATATAACTTAATGTTAGAACTAAATTCAAACTTAAATTTCGAAGTACGCGATAGTTTTTTGAAAAATTTGACTCCATTAAACTTCTTTTGTAGAAAGACACTTAACTTTTAAGCAAGGGCGGGATTACTAAGATTCGGAGAATAAATTTCGAAAAGAGTAATACTCAAAAAGGATAAGGGAAGGGTTCTAACCAACAGTCCAGTTATGTGAAGCACAAGCAACTCCTGGAGGCCCATTGGTGCAGACCTCAACTGTATGATTTCCATCCTGCAAGCCTGAGTACGAAACGTTTCGAGTTCCACAATAAGAACTCACCCCATCATCCAGCTGCATCATATTACATAACCAATTTCTTCACTTTCAGTATTCATATAAAATAAACAACAAAACTCCAACACAGAACATGAAAAAATTTGAGTGATGAGAGAGAGAGAGAGGAGAGAGAGAGAGAGAGAAACCTTGCAACTGAAGCTACAATTTGTACAGGACTCTGCATTTCCTCCAACCAAAGCTTCAAAGGAAAATGTGGCTGAGTTGAGATGAGAGAATGCATGTGGAGCCTTCAAGAACTTAACAGAAACCTCTGAACCATCAGAGTTTGCTTTCATACACAAATATGGAACCACCCAAAGAATCAAAACTGCCCATGAAATTTTAAGAAACCCCATTTCAGATGAAGCCTCAATGAACCAAAATTTACTGTAAAAGGTGTGAGTTTGACATATCTATATAAAAGTGTTTTGAGCAATAAGAGCAGGACACTGCATTATAAATTTTGTTTTGGGTTAGAGAGAGAGAGAGAGAGAGAGTGAGAGAGTGAGAGAGAGAGAGAGATTAAGGAAAATATTGGAAGTGAGAGGAGTTAGCAGGATGACTTGGGGTGTTTAGTGGTTGATGAAGTTTCAGATAAAAAATTGGTGCCTCTAGAAAGAGTTGGCTGGCATAGCAAGAACAAGTGTTATCCTGGGTGGGGGTGGGTAGATAAGAGAGAGAGAGAGAGAGAGAGAGAGAGAGAGAGAGAGAGGGAGGGAGGGAGGGAGAGAGAGACTGGTAAGAAACACCACTGCTGTTATCAGCTATAAATGAACTGCAGGCTCAATTGTCCAAATGTCAGCCACAAAGTCTTAAAGTGGGAGCTCCTAAACCAAGAATAGTAACATACTAGTGGCTAATATCTTTTTAATCTCCTTTAATATTACCCCTCAAGTCTAAGCTAGATTGAACAAAGTTACAAACAGATGTGAAGTTAAACCATCGGAGTTTTTTTTTTTTTACAATCGATATTACTAATTTAAGCTGCACTAAAAAAATATGGGAGAGTTTGAACCTAAAAACAGTGAGTGAAGAAGACCCTATCTTCCAAGGTAATTCACCGCTTGCAGATTGTCGAAGCTTAAATTTTAATTAAATAATAAGCTGTGCATTAGGACCCTAATCACTGCTTGACAAGTTTTAATTGTTTAAAATTTTGGTGAAGAAAAACATTTCCACGTGCATGGATAGCTTCCAGGGACAAAAGAGAGGCAGACCCATGTTTTCCTTCTCAGAACTTTATAATTTTAATGTTTCATATTTTATTTACTCTGCTACAAAAAATATAGATACATGTGAGAGCAGATTTGCTCCAATAATCCCACTCGAGAGCAACTAATAAATTAATCAAATTCCAATTCTGAATACGGGTTAGTAAAAATGTCATTAGTCCAAAGAACTTCATATAATTTATAAAGGAGACGAAAAAATGTTGGGGCATGTTACTTCTGCAGTAAATAGCAACAGCAGAGTCAAATTTATGATGTTCTCCACAAAGACCAATCATTTGGTTGGTAAAAAATGAAAAGTAACAAAAATATTGTTACATCTAAATCATGATGTGATTCTCAAAGATGCAAACGTTCATTTGAATAAAGCCAAATTGTTGTGCGTCTTTCGTTCTTTGTTCAATTGCAGCCAGTGAAAGATTCAAATTGTGATAATTTGTAGACCATCCCTGTTTGACGCTTCCTCTTTTCTTTAACGGATAGGGGTTAAATCAGTTGGCCAAAGTAGTGTGTTTGTCATTTGCATTCGAAGTCAATCTTCCATGTAAATCAAGTAATTTAAGGCTTGTT
The DNA here is from genome assembly GCF_041283825.1 of Pyrus communis. Classification (NCBI taxonomy): domain Eukaryota; kingdom Viridiplantae; phylum Streptophyta; class Magnoliopsida; order Rosales; family Rosaceae; genus Pyrus; species Pyrus communis. The sequence continues at coordinate 4,339,234 of NC_142570.1, read as the reverse complement.
TGGAAGTACTTTTAAAATGACTAAAAACGCTTTTGGAAGAAGCACCATATATGTGTTTCTTGCAGGAAGCACTCAAGTAATTTTCTAAGATACATTTGGAATTTTACTAAGGATTGGTTTAAAAAACATTTTCACCAAAATCGCTTTCAGTCATTTTAAAAACACTTCCAAATAAGTCTTCAGTACTTAAACAATTAAACTAGTGTGTCAAAGCAGTGTGTTTGTTTCTTGCGTCCAAATTCAATCCTCCACCCTTAAATAAAAGAATTTAGTGTTTACACTAGTTGGCCAAAACAGTGTGTTTGTTTCTTGCATCCGAGTTCAATCCTTCACCCGTAAATCAGAGTAATTTAATATATCGCATTGATTCTCACTGAATGGCCAATAGTTTGCATGGGGACCATGGGTATTTTCAAGAGTAAATGTAAACCACGAAGGAATTTAATGGACAAAGAGGGGGTGAAATTAAGTGACTTGCGTCTTGTTGGGGTCGTACTTTTTGGGCCACACATGCATTGAAACAAATAAAGCAAAGACAAAAATTGGGGAAGATTATTGTCAGATTGTGAACCCTAGTGTGACAGTTACATTAATTCTTGCTATAGAAATATATATTTGAAAATTGTCATGGATGCTCCACCTCAAAAACATTATCTCTCTCATTCAGTACAGTGCTAGGAGGAAAGGACACTGATAAAAATACCGGGTTTTTGATCGTTAGATTCTTGGTTTTTAAAAAATGGAGGTTTTCTATTACGTTATGTGGTATTCTACACTTCAAGATTTTTTGTCGTTAAATTTTTAATTATTGGAATGGGGTTGTCTATTATGCTTCAAAGTATCTTATACCCTAAGGTTTTTTATCCTTAGATGGGCTAAGGATTCGGTGTATGGTATACGTCGGTCCTTGCAGCGTAATAGAACAACGTGACAAACAATAAAAGGAGACAAAACAAAAGAACATTGTCATTTTTTGTACACAAACATGACCTTCACATGTACCTAACATCTTTCCTTCACTTGGCTTGTTGTAGCTGTAGAGTTCCTGGAAAATGGCCCAAACGTTCAACAACATTTTTCAGCAGGCATAAATTCTGTACAATCATTGATCGTTAAGTATTGAATTGAGAAGTTTGGTTAGTACCAGGACAGGTGAATCCCCAGAGTTCGGTATGAAATCCGACTCGACAAAAGGAGAAAAACTTCACTGGAACTATTGAACTATGCCGCTATGCTACCAGCTAGTTCTTAATCTAGTGATACAGTGCTACTTCTCCTTTCGAGATCCCAAATTCGAACACCTCGCCCGTCATTAAAAAAGTGCTACGCATCACTCGAAGGAACACATTCATCTAAATTTGTCATCGAAAAACTTGAACACCTTAGTTTATTGTTTCTTATTTTGTTTGTATTTCTCTCTCTATTTGTTTAGTTCACAAGGCTCACAGTTAAAGTGGCTTTTCACCGGAAATAATCCCAGTAAAGCAGGACCCCCTGTTTCAAGGTTGCTGTCCAATCTTAGCAAATAGTGAAGTGTTAATTGTTTAATCATAAGATAACTAGAACTTGAAGCAATTAATACAAAAATGAAAAGATTAATGCAAACTCCGCCGAGAATTATCGTAGAAGCAAAAGCAGACCATGTTTCGTGGGTTCCTGTCTTAGCTTTAGATCATAAAGTAGTAATCATGTTCGTTGTTTAACCTTAACATAGCCAGAATTTGAAAGTCTCGTATTAACTTGAACGAAAAAAGATAGGGTTCATGACTAATCCGTACCTAATAATGTGCGAATGCAGAATCTGTCAAATTGACGCCATTGGATCGTTCCCAGCTCAACTAAAATGATGTACTCAAAGCACAGAATCCTGCAAATCACCTTCCGGCATCCATAAACGAAGAAGACGGTCATAAAATGAGCAAGTAGCAACTAAAGTGCTATTCCTTTTGCCTTCATGGAACGATTTGTCTCTGTGCCAGTCAGCTCCATATGCAAGTGACTCGTGCTTGCTGTACGTTTCAATCACTTCAGTTTTATCCTCATTAATGTTGACTATCGAAAATCCGTTGTGCATACAAGCTGTCAAGACAAGACCGGCCACAAAAGGATGGAACTTGATCCTCCACACTCCTCCCCCTAAGCAAACAGAGGTTTCATTAACTGGTGTTGATATTGATCTTACATCCCACAACCTCAGGTACTCATCATAGCTGCCAGTAACTACACTATTCGAATCGTAGGGATTTTTGGCTATGCAGCAAACTCCCATTGTATGGGCCTTGGTGTTCTGAAATGCCAACTTCGAAGGACCGTCTCGCAAATCCCAGCATTTGAATTTGCAGTCATCTGAACCACTGTACACCAACTGGGGCTGGTGGATATCATAGGAAGCTGTCCAAACCTCAAAATCGTGCGCTTTCCATGTTTCTTGTGTCTCAATTTGGGATTCCCCAATTGAAGCTATCGCGACAAAGCCATTCGAAAGCCCCACGGTGATAGAAGTGGCTGAAGGGTTCCAATCCAGGAAAAGGCACATGGATGAACTGATCTTTTCATCAGTTATCTCCCTCAAAGAAAACCCTGCACCAAAATTTCATAACAGTGATCATATTGAAAAAGCTAAAATATTTTCATTGCTTACAACTCAAGGAACACATAAGCATTCCATACCTTGTGCTTCATCCGAGCAGGATTCCAGACCGTGAATTCTCAAGTAACCATCAGCGTCGGCTAGAGCAAGAAGAGGACTCACGCTGTCTCCAACTGGGTTCCACTTTATATCGAAAATCCCTGCCGTTTCAATCCGCTGAAACAAATCAAGCCGACCCAAGTCAGCACCAACGTTGAAAAGCGATATACTTCCAGCTCGGATCGGTTGTTCACCCTCTCGCAGCGTGTACGTTGAAGCTGCCAGAACATGGCGGTATGAATCGTGCGGGCAAAACTCTACGGCATCGGCATTGCCCTCCAAATTACAATGTGCGACATCCATTCCTTGATCACTTTCAAACAAATTACATACTCATTTGACGATTCAACGTCGATTCAAAACTACTTAGGCATTTCGTCAAACACGTAATATGCATAAACTTGAAGTGATTACAGTTCGTGTAAAAGGTGTGGCCTTTGACAAAAATTAGATTCTTAATTTTAATTGTGATTAGGAAGATAATATTGTAATACAATAATTGAAAAGAAAATCTATGAGCTTGATTATATTACGTATATAGGTATATGATCAAAGGAGAAGAAGATGTTACCGTTGTTCGTTGGCGGGTTTTTTTTAACCGCAAAACGGGTGCGAAGGACTTAAACGAGGTTTGGGTTGTGTTTGGCGGGTGTGTGTTATTACGTAGAGATTGCGGACACGACTATTGAAAAAAACCCTTAACCCCAAACACAGCTCAATTTTTTCTTGTTTTTTAAAGGGTAGCGGTATTCCCTTAGCATTTTATGCTTCTCACACATCTTTCTTAATTTTTTGTCAACAGATAGAATGAATTGAAGACAATTAATGAACAATAAATAATAAGAATGTGCGAGATAAAAATTGATGTGTGAATGCCGCTATCATTTTAAAATAAACCATTAATCCCGAATATAGCTCAAAATCTTTTTTATTAGTCTTTTCACATTAGAATGTGTTTCGTCTCGTCTTAAGAATTCATGGTTATTATTATTATTATTTTTTTTTTTTTTTTTTGCCCTTAATATTTAAAGCTATATATTCATATTATCTGAACGCATTCATCAAAATAATTGCTTGTCAAAGATACAAATGAGAAATAAAGCATAATATAATGCATCACTTGTTATTTATTTCTCTGTTTCAATTAGATTGTGTTTGAAATAGTCCTCGGATACGGTTTTTAGAGTCGGGTTTGGGCTGGGTCATGGGCTTTGATGTATCAAGGCCAAGTTCTTTCGCTAGTCACCATGTCATGTCACTATATAAGTTTTGGCTTAATATAGCTATAGTGAGAAGAAAATTAGGTTTCTACCAAAGTGATTGGATTATTTTACATGCAATAAAATTAGACGGAAAAAGTGACATTTAATCAACCAAAGTGATTGAAGAAATGGAAATTCAAGGGCTAATAGATTATTTGCTGTTGTCATATTTAGAAAATAAATGTTTTGGACTATTCGTGTTGTCTGGATTAATGCAATTTTGATTTGGCATGTCAGTTTTGGGCTTGTGATAGATGGATTTGAAGCAAATGACGAGATTTACAATACTTGATGTTAGGGTCAAGTTACATTATAAATAGGTCGTCTTGGACTTAGGTTTGTAATATTTCAACAACTACTTAATAAACATGAGTTTTCTCTCTATTTCATAGTGAACTCTACAGCTTGACAGTTGATTCTAGCATTGAGATTTCGTTCGATTTCTCTTATCAAATGTCCTACTGCATCAAGGATCTCCCTTCTCTTCTATGGGATTCACTCTCAACACAGTGGACAATTGAATTAGTCTCATCTATTCTGGTGGAACTTTGGTTTCTCCAAATTCCGTGCAGAAATATTTTTCATTTTGGAAAAACTCATTTTAAAGTTGCCAAAAAAGTTACTTCGGCCGTATGGGATTTCTAAGTTGCATGTGACCCCAAATCCAATCTTGAAACCCAAACACAGAGTCTCATTGGAGTAAGCATCCCAATTAGTTACTACCCTGAACCCCTCCAATTAGTAATCTTCAAATCCTTTGTGAAGTGAAAATCATCAGGTACCTCTACAGTCTACTATGTGTAGATATTAACCAGTGCGGGTTATGGTACCCATACATTTATATTACGTATGAGATGAGAAGTCACGCAATGTCTTCAAGGTATTCCGTGATACTCTTAAATTGCTATATATTATTTTATATATTTAACTAAAATATATTTTAAAATTAGGTGAAATTAACTCTCCAGTACTCTCACGTTGTTATGCATTATTTTATATATTTAGGGCCTCCAAGTTAGGTATGCATGGTATTTTGTCCCTTGCTTTTAAGTAGTTGCTTTGCAAGCTTGTAATCAAAATAGCCAATGGATGGTTAACTCTAAAATCATCAGTTGAGCATGTCGAGAAGTTCGGCATAAAGTGATCAGGACTCAAGATATATCCAAAGTCAAAGTCACAGATGCATATACTACTAATTTTCTAATTTGGTATATAATATGGTTTAAGAACATAGGATTGTGGCCACAGGAGAATTGCTTTTGGAGACATAAGCTTGTGGCGAATCAGTTTTATTCCACAGATAGGGTTTCAGTCACGTTTCTCTACCCTAATTCGGCCGTGTAATTTACTTAATTAATTAAACTTTTACTTTATCATCATTTTAAAAGTTTTTATAATTTAGTAACTTTGAAAATGTCATTGTTGCATTTGGATGATGTACAAGAATTGGCTTCCTTAATTTCGTGCTAAAGAAAAGTTGTATATGCTTTGCTGCTTAAAAAATAATCCCACCAACTAGCTTGGCCCCAATACGATCGATAAGGCAATACCGTCGTACCTTGATGTACGCGGAGAAATGTTTTCTAATCGGTATTGTCAGACAAATTGATATATTTATTTTGCTTTTTCTTTGTATATTTAACTCACTCGTAGTAAGCACCATCTAGTATCGAATTTTTACCACAATTATATGTTGTTTTACGCTAGATTTGGGAAAATCATTTATGATTGGTTAACATGATACTAAAATGCACGAAAAATTCGGTGTTTTGAGCCTTAATGAATTATGTTGACAAGCAGATGGACCCGTTTAGAAATGGATCATGTTTGTATTAACACGCAAAATTCGTTAGTAACCATTTAATAAATTAAGTCATTGTATCCTATTTTATGTTTATGCCATTGATTATATATTCTGGACATTTTCTTTGAATATATGTTTCTTATGTATTAACTTTTATTCTTTGTTAAAAAAATGAATTTACAGTATAATTCTTAACAAGCGAAATGGATTATGTTATCTGTTACTTGTTTATTTTGAAGTTCATATTTGTGCTTGGATGCCCTCTAGTTTATTGTGGTTGTTTTCGTGTCAATCTTTAAGAAAAGAGTTTGTGTTCAACATACTTTTTTTTTTCTTTTCCGAACAACGATATTATTTACGTTAAAGAGAGGGGATGTGCTTAAATTTCTTAGTTTCACAATTGGCTAGTAATTATGTGGTTCAAATTGAACCTTGACAAGAATCGAACCTAAGACCTCTCACTTACAAATGAAAGAAATAACATAAGACTATAGTACTAAAGTGTTCAACCTAGACTTGAAAACAATAAACTCATTTATGAGGTCTAATAATGTGCAATAATTATTAATAATTACTGAAATAACACCCAAAAAGAAAGAAAAAACTAAAGAGAATCTTGGTACCTTCTGGTTGGGAAAAATTTAGGAGGAAATTGGTTATTCTTACCACCAATGTTATGATATACCCATAATCTTGAGTTGTAAGAACTTACGCGTACGTGATACCCAACTGCCAACTGTCATCGATACGAATTTATGCATGAATTTACATATCGTACACCAATGAGACTGTTGACAATGAAACTCGAACCTTAATGAGACGACGCACAAAAAAGGACTTTAACAACAAAGCCAACCATCGTCGGCTGGAATCTTGGCGACTTCATCTAAGGAAAACCAAGAATATATGTTTTGATATTCGTTTTCGTATAATCTCAATCTATATTTGTTTAAGGGAAGAAAAGCAAGCACCTTCACTAACATACATTATATATGCTGCTTATTATGGTGATGGAATAGGATTGTATAAAAATAGGAGATTAATTAGATATAAATAGGAATCAACCCAAGGAGAAGAGAATAACATCTAACCATGGAATGAGACCTATAAAGAACCGAACGCCATTATCATTGAAAAGAATACACGAATTTCGGTCAGCATCAAAGCATTAAGAGAACCATGACGACGAAAATGAAAATGATCAGGTTCCGATACGCTCTTGGTAATTTGGTGTATCATTTCATTCACTCAACAGTATAAACCACTGACTCTCTCTCTCTAAAACTGTGATATATATGTATACACACAGAGTGATACAGTCGTACCAGTCAGTAGGTAGCATAGTGTATAAAGTGGGTGGCATCCCTTCTCGTATCACATGCTTGTGTTATTCTTCTGCCTTTTCGAGGACTTGAACCAAACAATCCATGCCTAAACGCTGTTTAATACGCGTGGAGAACGAAGAACACTCATGTCTAACTTGGCTTGCTCAAGGAAGGAAAGTTTGGTTGCCCTTGTATATTTTTTTTTCAAATAAAGTTAGAAGATGGAGAAATTCTGAAGAAAATTTATTCTCTTAATCTTCGTAAAAATGGTAGGATTGAGAGGTATTCAAACTAAGCCAATCTTAGACATCAAATGTGAAAAAAGTTGAAATTTCACCATAAAGCTACATGACAATATAGGGATTAGCCCAATTTATTTATAACCTCATGCAAGGTCCTCATCCCATTAATATGTGATTCACTTTCAACACACCTCATCATGTATGACAAATTTTCAAGTCTAACACGTGAACAACACAAACGGGGTGACGTGGAGCTTGCTCTGATACAATGAAAAAGTTGATGTTCCACTATAAAACTAATTGGAAATGTATAGAGAGTAACTTAACTAATTTATAAACCCATTCAAAATCACTCATTTCATCAATATGAGATTCATCCCAACAAAACGAGCCCTCAAAATCTCAACTCGCAATTATATTTGGCAAAATATATATTATGACTAGGGATGAGCAAAATATCCAAGGGTATGGGTAACCGCAGTTACCCGTTCATTTAAAACTCACGGTTATGGTTATGAGTAACTGTTTAGATAAATAAACGGTTATGAGTATAACCGTTTACCTGTGAAATTTAAATGGGTAGTTATGAGTATTACCCGCTGTTATAAACGGGTACCCATTTAACCATTTATTTTAATATATGTATATATATAAAAAAAAAACATTAGTTTTTAGCTAAGTTTAGTATCTCGAGACATAACTGGTTATAATGGGCTATATATATATATATATATATATATATATATATATATATATATATATAGGAATCCTTTAACAAGAGGGATTCCCATTTTTCTAAAAACACGGGGAAATCCTCTTGACTATTGGATTTGACTTTAATGAAATTGTGTGGTTAAGATTGTGTAACATGTGATTTAATCTCAACCACACAATTTCATTAAAGTCAGTCCAACGATCAAGATGGTGTCCCCATTTTGAGATCCCTCTTGTTAAGGGGTCTGTACACACACACACACACACACACAAACACACACACACACACACACACACACACACACACATACATATACATATATATATGCCTCACTTGAGAGAAAAATATCGTTGATTGAACGGGCCTATGTTCAATATATGTGACTGAACGTGCTAAAACATTATAGTGTTTGAAAGTTTTATTTTGGAGTATTTTGAAGTTTTGAATCATCTAGTATTCAAGACAATGATTACATGAAGCCTTTAAAAGCATGTTTTTGCCGACTAATGCATACCTATATATATAAATTTAATTGACCTTGAGTTTTCAATAAATATTTGACCCAAAAAATTAGAAATCAATTAAACGGCCTGGATTGATGAACACATATTTCTAAATAAAAATCCAAATATTTATCAAGTTAGCTTATTAGCAAACTGATGCATACTTATATATATATATATATATATATATATATATATAGGGGGAGAGAGAGAGAGAGAGAGAGAGATAGATAGAGAGAGAGAGAGAGAGAGAGAGAGGAATATTAATTAACCTACAACCATGCATGATTCTGTAATAGATTGACCATCAAATAACTGGGAGATATCACATATATTCATAAATAATATTGCCATTAATACGAAAATACATGTTAAATATACTTATAACGGTGTTTAATTGTTAGAAAAAGGAAATTATGACAAATTTCTTTTTTAATTTTCAAGTTGTAAAAAAAATAGCTAGACCGGTAAATAAAAGAGTAAACGGGTTAAAAATGGGTAAACGGCTATGCAGTTATGGTTAAATGGGTATGCTGTTATGGTTAAATGGGTATGTGGTCATGAATATAGTTAACCGTTTATAACTGGTTATGGGCAGTGGCGGATAAGAGATTGCAGACAACCTAACTGAGGAATCAGCCTTGAGAATGTGAGAGAAGGGAGGGTCGTTGGGAGAGAAGACATGAGATTGACCATGAATGACGATTCGTTGACGACGGGTTTGAGAAGATAGAAAGCCAGCGTTGAGGAAGATCAGAGAGAGGAAGGGGTTGGACATTTTTATCCTGACATCTAATGAAGAGTTAAAACAAATCTCACTTTGGATCAAATTTGCTAATAATTTTTATCACGGGGATTTAAATTCTAATTTTTTAACTGCGAGGCTATCATCTGAATATATTATCACTACGAAGACCATTAGTCCAATTTTGCCCTAATTTATTATGGAATAGTTCACTTTACACACAACAATGAAATGATTATAGTTTGTAGGTTGTGAATCTTAAAAGCTTCAAACACTACTTAGTTACTTACAATTAAGCAAAACTTTAATGAAAAAAAACTAAAAGATCATACACGCTCGTTAAACTTTGATTTGTTTACTAAGTGTGCATTCCCTTTGAGCTTGAAGTCGTACATGTGAAACTTTGATTTGTTTACAAGGAGTGCATTCTCTTTGAGCTTGAAGTTGTACTTGTAGAACTAAAATTATACAATACATGTATGAGATACACTAAATATTTTACCGTAGATTTGATGCATTACAGAGTCAATGTGCTGTAGAACGACTCTCTAAAATTAGGAAACAACATCATGGCCACTTTAGGTTGTTTTATAGGGCATGAAAAGTGACTGGGACGCGCTGTTCAATTGCGTGGACCATGTGATGATGTGTTTTTTGGATGGTTAAATCAAAGTCGTGATCAGAGAATGAAAATAAGCAAAATCATGTTGCGAATAAGATACGGCTCCAGTTTCTCCTTGTACGTACACTAAAATTTACACTCCCAATGTACAACCCCTTACTTACAACTAAATTAATTAATTAATTATTTTTATGGCAAAGATACATCTACAGGAATTAGCTTATCAACTCCCTGAACAATACTATAAGAATCGTTACGGGACATCCCCCTATAATTGTGCATGCTCTCATAGCAATAACATATTTTGGTTCAGGCATTTGTTCATATAATCATACTAAAGAAGGAGCCATTTTGATTGTTACTGTGTCTGCTATTAAAATTAGGTATGCTTGTCTAGGATTGGATCATGGTACCAGTCATAGTGATCAAAGTCGAATCGTGAGCCTATTAATGAAGCAACAACTAGTACCATAGAGAAACAACCTTGAATTGAAGAGTCTTGACCAATTTAAAAGAGCACTTGATGTGGTTGAAATAACTGAATTTTGAGTTGTTCAATCAAGTAAAAGGAAATTCAATAAAGGAAGTTGTAATTGTCTCAATCTTTTATTATTGTTTGATGACTATTCAATTTAACACAATAACATATTTATACAAGTGACACTAGATAGCTTATTTATTTGAATAATATATATTCTGAAGAACACATTATGTGAAAGTTGATGGTTAAATTCCTTATTTTAAGTCAAGAATGTATCAATTATCAATAATCAAATCATGTGGTTTATAAAATATTATTTAAAAACACAATCTTCCTAATATTTTTCTATTTAATATTAAGTATTGAAAGATTTGGACAAAGACACATGATAATTCAAGTATAACCATTCAATATTGAACTTGCCATTATCAAAATTTCAACACAAAATTTATCACACAATTGGAGAAAAATATCATTAACTTCAGTGTCAAGTGCCTAATCAACTAATTGTGCTTTTAAATTTTAGTGAGAGGACCATATGGAATGCTAGTTGACTTTTTGACTTCTCTACAAAATGGATGGAATGCTAGTTGACTTTTTGACTTCTCTACAACTAAATCTACATACATACATTTGTTCACAAAAATTCTAGTTTAAAAAAATTTCTACATACATACATCATGCATGATATAGCCTTATAATGTTTTTAACATGATTTACTTTAAATTATACTAAAAGGAGGAGACCTTGAACTCAGTTAGCTCAAAAAAAGAAAAAGACGACTCTAACCACACACAGCAATTTGTCATTTAGAATTTTGTTTTGGTGGTATTTTTTTACACTTATAAGTAAAAAATTTTAGATTCGATTTTCGCTAAAGGAAAATTTGAACCACACCATTGCTAATTCATTATAAGCTTAGCTTGTCATTGACCCTTTAGTATAGCTAATTTCGTTTGTTAAAAAATAAAAAAAAATTTACATAGCAATTTACCTATCATCTCTTAAAGATAAAGGATAATACCACTGGAAATGGATCCTCTTTGGATCCCTTTTACCAAATCTACCCAATCAATCAATTCGGGCCTTTGAAATTTGATCTAATAGCTACAAACAAAAGACTCTCTTAAATGTTATAATAACTTTAGCCGTTGGATCAAATTTTAAAGACCTGTATTAAATGATTGAATAGTAGCAGTTGAATCAAATTGCAAAAACTCGTATTAGGTGATAGAATAGATTTAGTGGAATGGATCCGCCCTTTCCAATACCACTTAACCAAAATACAAAAAGTCATTAGCACCATAAGTTATTTTGCTATGATTATTGACCAACTTTCAACCTAATTAATTATTAAATTAACTTATAATGTTGAATGTGTGCGCTCTCTCTGGCCTCACACTCCCACTTTCCATCCCTATAATTATAAAGCCGGAAGCTCTCTCGTCTTTGTGTCTTTCCCTAAGCAGATAGCTAACCCTAATCTCATCCTTCCCTCCCTCTCGGTGAAAACGCAACAATGATGGAGGAGCTGTACGGCCTCGGGGGCCCATCGTCAACGCCTTCAGCTGGTTTCAGCTCTGATCAATACTACTCTTCATCAATGGCTGCTATGCCTTTTCCGGCGAATCAGACGGTTCTTGATCAACAGGTGGACTACTACGACAACTACAGGAGTAGGAGCGCTAGCTTTGAGCCTTTAGCTGCGGCTCTGGGGGAGCAGCGGTTACCCGGGACGGTGAGGCCCGACCAGATGTTTTCAGGGTCGTCGTCCGGAGTGTCAGACGCTGCTTCGGTGGTGGCAGCTGGGATTCAAAGAGAAGGAGGAGGAGCTTGGGGAGAAGAGGTTTCTTGTCAAATGAATATTGAGAAGATCGCTTCACATCCTCTATACCCTAAGCTTATTCAAGCTTACATCGATTGCCAAAAGGTGGAGTACTAGTACTATATAGTTAGTAACCCTAACACATCTAACTTTATTGTTCTGAAAATTAAAAATTGCAAACGAAACGGAAAGAATACCAAGAAATAAAGATGTTATAAGTGTTAGTCTCGCTAAGAACCGTTAGCAAATAATTTTTGAGTTTTCAGACAAGAACATACAAAATCTGAAAGTAAAATGATTATCAAACGATTTCTAATCTAATCTTCAACAAATTCGAATATTTGATAATTATATGTAAACATTTAGGTAGTAATTAAGTGCCTTAATTTTTTGCTTTTGATTCTCTTAAGTTGCTTAATTATATTGTTTGTGTTTGTGTTTAATTTGGCTGAATAACAATATTAAATGTGTGTAGGTGGGAGCGCCACCAGAAATAGCAAGTGTGTTGGACGAAATCCGGCGGCAAAGTGATCATCTAATTTCCACGAGACCCACCGCTTCAACTTGCATTTCTACTGCCGATCCTGACCTCGATCTCTTCATGGTATCTCTCTCTCCCTCTCTCTCTCTCTCTCTCTCTCTCTCTCTCTTCAAACTCTGTGAATGATGAAATCTCTTTTGTTTTTTGCCTAGCTAATTCTCTCTCTCTCCCTCTCTCTCTCTCTCTTCAAACTCTGTGAATGATGAAATCTCCTTTGTTTTTTGCCTAGCTAATTCTCTCTCTCTCTCTCTCTAATTTCTTAGGAAAGTTACTGCGAAATATTGTTCAAGTTCAGATCGGATCTTACGAGGCCATTTGATGAAGCAATCACCTTCTTGAACAAGATGGAGACGCAGCTCAACACTCTCGCCAATAATACCAGTACTCCTTCTTCTTAAACTTTCTCTCTTTAATTAACCCAAATCCTTGTTTTCTTTATGCGATTTGTTTAGCTATAGGCGCACGTTGGCGCTTTGCACATTTTAAGTACAAGGGCACAAATTAACTCAAAGCTAAGCCATTTAGGAGAAGGAAGAGAGCAGTACTGTAATTTTTTATGTGACTATCTTACAAATTTAAGCAGATGAATTAAGAAACCCTAGAATAGATAAAAGAGACCCAAAAATAGATCATAAACAGTGTCATGTGAAGGTATTTTCAAGTCTAGCAGCTGCCTATGGTCCTGGCTAGGTAATTGAGTGACTGTCACAAAGGATAAAATAAAAATGGAGCTTTAATTTGGTTTATTTATAGGTAATTTGTATTGGCCTGTGATTAGATCACTTGTGTTGGTATCTACGCATACCTGTAAAAAAATATTTTTTTCACCACTTCTGTGTTCTTCAATGTTTTTAACTTTTTAATACGTGTATTGTGGGCGTAAAGTCGGTCGTTATTTAATCCAACTTACGGAGATGCTAACATGAATTGGTTGACCAGTTTCTAAGGCAGTGTTTAGAGGGGAAAAATCTAATGTAAGCTGGTTCCTTGCCACACGTGTGTAATCTAATCGGAGACAACTAATGTATGCGTCTAGTAGATTGGCCTAATCTTCCTTGTGGTAATGACTCTTGCTTTTTGCATTTATACTAAACTTGCATTTATTGAAATGGTCAATATTGATTGTAGGTATGTTAAAATTAAATCTTCAATGAAGTTATTTGGATATGATCCATAGAGCATGAGTTTTGGTGCGTGCCATGTGAGGGAATTAATAACTTTACCTTGGTAAAGGTATTATACTTGATCAAATTCTTTCGTATGTCCAAATAAAGAGTACTTAGAAGAATGATTAAGAATAACTGCTGGCGGTTTCAATTGTATAAAATACAATCCAAGCTGAAATAGACCACTTTTCTTCTAATCATCCACATGATGAAGACAAGGAGATTCCTAATATGGAATCCTGTGACGAACACCAGTTTAATATACATATATCATGGCAGGAGAAGTACACTTAGTTGCATTTCCAAAATATTATGTCTGCCTAGGGGACCGACCTTGTATTCCTTTAATTAGTGTTGATATCCTACTTTTGAGGTTGTTCATATACTTATATAATGGCTGAATCCATGAGGTTCGTACTTGCAACAGATCGATTTTGTCGCAGAAATTGTTAGTTTAGCATTACCTTTTGTGCTTAAGGCAACAAGTTTACAGATATAGTATGACAATCTCTTTTTTTTTTTTTTGCACCACTTTAAAAGAAAGCTTCTTTCATGGGATGTTATATAGATTCTGTTGGGGACCATTGGTGTGGAACTTGGTTGTTACTACTTAATTGGTTTAGGCATGCAATAAAACTATAGGCAGTCAAAAGATTTCATCACCTTCAAGGCACCTGGCTACTGAGTTTGAAAGGTTCTATTACCTAATGTGCCAGCAGTGTGTTCTTTTCTCTTAATGACATGCTTGAGCAGATTCTTTTTGAATTTTCAAATACTATATCTCGAGGATGCCTTAGATATACATGCAGTCTTTAAGATCGATCGAATGAAATTGGCATGTGCTATTTCTTGTTGTTAATGGTTAAGAGCTGTTGAAGCTTTTCACAAGTATGTTTTGGGTGCTCTCTGCCGGCAGATTAACGTTTCTTTATTAGCTGTTCATGATTAAAATTTGAAAGTCTTAAATCATATCTAGTAAGTTTTATCTCTATAATTTCGAACGAAAATGTTATTAACACTCTAGAATGATCGTCTCATTCCTACCTCCTTTGTTTTTTCACTTACTATTTTGTAGTGCGAATAACAAAATGCTTTTACAAAATAATTTCAAATTTTAGCTACTCCTTGTCCTATAAGAAGTAGCTCTTATTGGCTAAATATAGGTCAAACGTTTTATTTTTTTGGTAGCATTTGGAAAATGTGTCTTTGAAATGTGATGTGGTCAGAATTGAACCCTAATGTACTTGGGAGGTAATAGGTTTGGTCTTTTTTTCAAATGCGTCAAAGATACGTAATCCATGTTCCTTCATTGTAACCTCTAGCTATAACACTAGGTTTTGCCGTAACTGCTATGTCATTTAGGGCTAGATACAGGTGTAGTACTCAAATGAATTAAAATATAGATGTTAAACTTAAAACTTGCATGCAAATAGTAAGTGATTAAGCATAGTATTTAGTTTATTGAAAATTGGTGCTTAGGCATCAGGATTACGTTTTAATCACTAGGTATTCTTTCAACCTCTGTTTTTCTAGCTACTGAAGTTTGAACTGTAACTGTGACTGTGACTGTCCTATATCTGCATATCCATTATCATTTCTTTGTTCTAAAGCAAATCAATCAAGAAAAAATTTGTAATACAAACATTATACGCACACAGAGAAGCGCCCAGCGTTTTCTTAATATTGTGTTCGAGTCCGCTCCACAACATGATTTCATGATCCCAACCATTAAAGTTTAGGAAAACTAATGAAAAGGGTTTGAAAATTTTGAATTTTAATAATAAGAACAAAATAAAGGATAAAGTGAATAGTATTATGATTGATTTTTTAGTGTAAAAATATGATTTTTCGTTAAAATGAATTGTGAATTTTTCGTTAAAACTCCCTTAAAGCTTTAGATTAACATATAGTATGACCTTTTTCAAGTAGGTTCAGCAATATTTCTCTATCTTCCCTGGATTGATATGAAGTCCAAAACTTCACCTGAGATATACCTTGTCAGCTAAATAAAGCAGCTAGGTTTTACCACATGTGCTTAATCACTGTGCATGCAAGGGTGATTTGAAATTTCATTGCATGCTGTGCAATAGTAAGTGTGCACCCACTAGCTGGTGAGGTAGGGCATTGGAAACCGTGTATTATTATTAGGACACAACAAAAAGCAAAGGGCATAGCAAAGGGTAGAATGGTCAATTGGTTGGATTGGATAGGGTGAAGAAGTGTTAAAGTGGTTGACTTGTTGACCACAAGGACTCCCGCAGTTTCCGCTGCAGGTAGGGTTCTGCTTTTAGGATTCAAAGTTGAAGCAACAGTGGTTGAAGCTGCGGTGGCTGCTGGTGCATGCATCCGATGCTTTTTTCTTCCCTAGGTGGTATGTGTATTCAATGATCTTCTGTATCCATATTTGTGGCACTAAACCCTAACCAGTCTTGTAGCACTCACGGAATACTAACATCTGCGTCCATAATTCTTACAAGCTTTTACTATTTTAAGTAGGTCATATTAATTAATGACACATTTCGAACTCATTTTTTAATACTTTCAGACTCAGAATTTGGACTATTTACATACCTAACAAGTAAAGTCCCTCATGTACACCTTTGTTTTAAACTCATTTGAACACTTTTATGAGGGAACTAATTTTTACAAGCTTTTCTCTTACATACCTTTGTTTATTTATGACATTTTCGAATTGTTTTTTTTTTTTTTTCCTTTTGGTAAAATGTTACAGATTTATGTTACTTGAACTTTCATCACTCCACCAAATTCTCGAAACTATATCAGATTGTTTTGTGTTTACAAGTGAGGTTTAAGTTTCATTAATTTCCAAAAGCTTTGCTGCTACTATTCGTCTTAATTTAACATTCCATTAAATATGTAATGGTATGATGTTGGCACTATACATTTTAACCTTATTTTTCATTGGAGCATGGCACTGTTGCACTTCCAGTTTGGGTTCAATTTAGGGCGCGACAGAAAGTGGTAGCCTAGTGACTGAAATAATAAACAAGGGTATTAGAAGAAAAAAAATTGTGCATGAAAATTATTATTACTTATATCCTACCATTTTAGATTTTTTTTTTATAAATAAATCTTCTATACGGATCTAGATCCAGAGATCAATTGATCCGATCCGATCCGATGAAATTTGATCCAACGATTATAATTATTATAATTTTTAGTAGAATCTTCTTGTTTGTAACCATTTGATTGAATTTTAACTGACCGGATCAATTGTTTTCTAAGCTCAGGATCAATTGTTAAGAAAATCTTCTATGTCAACTTTTTTTCTTCTTTTTTTTATATTTTTTCCTGACTTTCAATACACTATTGCACTATTGACAAAAAAGGGTAAAATAGTAATTTTGTATCTTTTGATAAAATGACAATTATATTTCTATTTTACCCTTTTTTTTTAGATAATGACAATCATATTTTTTAAATTTTACTCTTATTTTTTTATACATAATATTTATATAAGAAGATCAAAACAATAATTATGTAATATTAAAAAAAAATATATGCATTTATTAAGAGAAATTATTCACACATAAATTATGTGTTTCTGTTAGTATCATTTATGTAAAGTGTTACTTGTTATTTGATTTGATTGAAAAAGGGTTTTGTTTGTGTTGTTTTGATAAATAGATTGAAAATTTCTACTTTGGTTGTATGAATTTGGGTTGCACATCAATTCCCAAGGACTGAACAAAGTTATGGATGCTTTCTGCAACCTTTCTCGAAACTGCAAGAAATAGAAAGAAAAAGAGTTGACGGTAGATTTGAGAGTGAACTGAACTGATGGAGATTTGAGAGTGGAGCAGGCCGCGGCAGGCAGTCAGGCAGTCAGGCAATGAGAGTTCTTTGGAGTTGAGTGTAGAAGAAAATACGTAGAGTGCTTGCTTTACGCGTTACCCTTACCTCTGTCTCTGAGACTGAAGTAACAGATCGATCGATGAGCCCACTCACATTTGACTGCATGCGATACGACACAACGAACTGTTTCAGCATTTTTTTTATTTCTTTTTTAATTCAAAACGTTTGTTTTGAGGCTGTCAGTTGATGTTACCGGACCCCGCCATCCATGTAGCATCATGGCTTTATGATACATCACATCCCTGGAAACACGAAATCTTGCTCTCCATGTGTGCATGCATGCATGCATGGTCTCTCATTGATATATATATATATTTTATATATATATATATTATATATATATATATATATATATATATATATATATGTATATGGGTGCATGGCTGGCCCACTACTTGATCCACTGAACTGATACCGCAATTCTGTTCTATGGTCGAGACTCAGTCTCAACTCTCAAGTCTAAACCTAACAAATTGAGAGGGAATTGCCAAGGTTTGTTGCATTGTGGCTATTGATTATATTATTTATTCTTTCTCTACAATTAGAATGGAGAAACTAATTATGTGATTACGTCGTACAATACGTTAGGAATGAAACTTTAAAGCACTTGAGTGTGGAGCCAATTCCATTTCTTAAAGCAGTTTTCAAGTTAAATATTATGGGATGAATTTTTTTCTTTCTTTTGTGACCTTTATTTGTGAAGGTGGATTAATTTGTGAGCACATTTCTGCTACCTAAGTATGAACAAGTTATTTAAAATTTGGCATGATTGATTTCCGTTCAATTATGTGAGTCGGGATTCTTCAATTGCAGACGATGCTGCTGGTTCATCGGGCGAAGAAGAAGGGAGCGGAGGAGAGATAGAGGCACAAGACTCTCCGCGGACAAAGGAAGATCATGAGCTCAAGGATAAACTGTTGCGTAAATACAGTGGCTATATAAGCACCCTTAAACATGAGTTTTCCAAGACGAAGAAGAAAGGAAAGCTCCCAAAAGAAGCAAGGCAAATTCTCTTTGATTGGTGGAACCTTCACTATAAATGGCCTTACCCAACGGTAACTATTAACTTAAAAAGGCTTAATTTTATAGGTTACAGTCATACCCGTTTTCTCCTTTTGCACAACTCTGTTTACTATTTGTCCATCGATCCCTTTGGGCTTGTTCAATCTGAAAGGCAAAAATAAACGAAGTATGTAGAAGGAGAAAATGGAATGTGAAAATTAATCACTCTAATTATCTGGTATGGTGCAGGAAGCTGATAAAATTAGTCTTGCCCAAGTGACTGGACTGGATCAGAAACAAATTAATAACTGGTTTATAAATCAAAGGAAGCGCCATTGGAAGCCATCAGAGAACATGCAGTTTGCTGTCATGGACAGTCTTTATGGACCATGTTTTACCAAGGATTGATTTGGCAATTTACCATCCTGTTTTAACTCGTTGTACATGATTAATAATGAACTCAATTTGGTTATGTTCCTCGTTTACTAATGTTCGTTTTGTTATTAGTATGTGTAAGGACAAAATATTATTGAGGATAGTTGCTAGGTGTGGATAGACAGCTATATATGATGATTGACTGGGGACTTGTATTTTGCAAATATCCCGCAAGATATATCTCGCATTGTGGAGAACCCGTTTTAGTTTTAACAAAGAGAACCTGTGTTGTTAAGATTGACTATCACTACCAGTGAGAAAATTAGTTAATTAAGATGGGCTAAGTTCTCATTCCTAAAAGCATTGAGCGGCCCCTATCAGCTGTGTCAAGCGTAGGCTAAGTTTATGCGTAAAGACCGAAGAGAGGGCACGCAATAATTTTGGAGTCCCTACCCCTAAGGTAAAAGTCGACTTTATTGGTTTGTTGCTGAAATTGAGACCTTTCACTTACAAATGTAAATGAACACCCATTAAACCAAGGCGAGCATATCACTACATATGCTGTTGTGTACCAAGATAAGGGATACAAGTCATACGCTAGATCAATATACTTGAACCCTGTAGAAAAACACGATATTTTGAGACTCGCATTCGCTCATTGTGCCTACGAGACGTCTTCATCAACTACTTTCATAGTTGCCTGAAGATTTGTTGCATCTACAGTTTGAGTATTTACACAGTTAAGGAATGTTGTAATTAATATTTCACACAGAACTATTGTGTAAATCCTAAGTACATATAAGTTAGGAATCTTTCGAGATTAAGAAGATCTTTTTTATTTGACTTAGTATTACTTGGAGAACACATTATTTTCTCCCTCTTAGACCATCTCCAACCCTTGGGTTAAACCTAATATTTTTTACCCAAAAAATTTAAATTTTAACCCAAAAACAGTTTTTTTGCTCCAACTATTATGAGTTAAATTTTTAGTCCGAGATTATTAAAGAATAAATTTAGGATATTTTTTTTTTCTTAAAGTAACTTTTAAAAAAATAAAAATCATGTAGACTAATTCTAATTTAATTTTATAAACATTTTAACCTAAAATTATTTAGATTCCAACAAATATTGAAAAATCACTAATCCGACATCATGAAACTTTGTGGAACACTATAAATAAAGGCATTAAACAAGAGGAATATCATTACAAAATTCCTCAAGCCTTTAGAGCAACTCCACCCCTACCAAATTGCCCAAGCAAACTGCACCTCCACACCGAAAATAAATAGCCAGTCTATTGGTGTTAAAATATTATTATTTTTTTTTAGGAAATAATAAAAGATAATTTCATTTCAATTTTGGATAGAATTTTTAATCAACCTCATCACGTTATATGTCATCATCTGGAAGTACAATTTTTTATGGATAGATTTTTTAGTAGATTTTTAACCAATTTCGTAGTGCCACATGTAATGATTCTGTAAGAATTTTGTGGATAAATTTATATACGATTTTTAACCAATCTCGTCGCACCACGTGTCACTATTTGTTTAGAATCATTGTTGATAGATTTCGATAAGATTTTTAACTAATCACGGCATGCCACTTGGCAATATCTACAATCTCATCCTTTCTTTTTTTTCTCCATATAAACCCTACATCCATCCTAATAGTCACCAAAATCAAAATGGAAGAGTAAGAGCATGAAGAATGTAGAAGGAGAGATGATGAAGAACATGATTTTTATTTAGGATGTGTGGGACTTGCGATGCTCAAATTGATCTTTAGACTTCAAAGCCTTCTAATACCCAGAACTTCTTCAAATGTGTGACAGCAACCTGAGTAAGTCAATTCTCTCTACTTGGTTTGGTTTTGTTATTCCGTTCATTAGTGTAGAGATGTATGAAATGATAGAGGATTACATTTGATTGTCTAGTCCTAAGTCTAATTAGGGGAATCATATTGTTATCATGATCTCGCTAACCTTGGAAATCACATGAAAGATTGTAACTGTATTAGGCTAGTTTCTGCACTTGCCATCACTCCATATTTTAAATTTAAGTTGTCAATATCACTCTCTATCAATTCTCTCTACTTCGAATTCACTTTGTATGCTGCTTAATATATATATATATATATATATATATATATATATATATTTTTTTTTTTTAACTCAAAAAGATGGATTTGCCACTTAACATTAGTTGGTAATCTTTTTACTTATTCTAACTTTGGAGGGTCTAAGTCTCTGGCCTTCGTGAACGTGTTTAATAATTGAGTTTAACTATCAATTTACCTCATAGAGGTTTGGATTTACCACTATAATAATATTATGTGTTTTGCCTCGGCCAAGTAGCAAACATACACAGTCAACTCTAGGTCTATTTTCTGTTTGCTTGTAGCTGCTGTTAAAGACATGCTATTTAGTTTTCGGGATGTAACCTCGAGCACATGTTCTATGTGTTTCCAAATCCCTTTCCCTTTTCATTTTCAGTTTTTTCTTGTTTATTTATTTTCTTTTTATGACATCCTCCAAGGGAGATTTGCGATAGCATGTATACCAAAGGCGAGCGCATTGAGGAAGATGTTGAAGTTTTTAAAGACTTCTTCAATGAGTTTAATGAGCAAGATAAGCGTTCAAGGGACTGATATCGTTTCTCCATTAGCCAAAACAAGAGTTTGAGGATGTAGTGCTTGTTCTGGCTAATGGAGAAACGATACAAGTCCCTTGAATTCCTATCCTGCTCACTAAATTCATTGAAGACGTCTTTAAAAACTTACATCTTCCTCAATGCGCTCACTTTGGTATACGTGCTACCGGAAATCTCTCTTGAAGGTTGTCATAAAAAGAAAATAAAAAAAAAACAAGAAAAAACTGAAAATGAAAATGGAAAGGAATTTAGAAACACATAGAACATGTGCTCGAGGTTCTAACTTGAAAACTAAATAGCACGTCTTTGAAAACACCTACAGGCAAACAAAAAACAAGCCTAGAGTTGACTGTGTATGTTGGCTACTTGCTACTTGATTGAGGCAAAACATATAATATTATTATAATGGTAAATCTAAATCGTAAATTGGTAGTTAAACTCAATTATTAAACATGTTCATGAAGGCCAAAGACTCAGACCCCTCCAAAATTAAAATAAGTAGAAAGATTACAATTACTACCAACTAATATTAAGTGGCAAATCCATCTATTTGAGTTACAAAAAAAAGTTAAACTCAATTATTAAACATGTTCATGAATGCCAAAGACTCAGACTCCTCCAAAGTTAAAATAAGTAGAAAGATTACAATTACTACCAACTAATATTAAGTGGCAAATCCATCTATTTGAGTAAAAAAAATAAAAAAAATTAAGTGGCAAACAAAGCAAATTCGAAGTAGAGAGAATTGACAGAGTGACTATAGACAACTTAAATTTAAGATGCAGAGCGATGGCAAGTGCAGAAGCTCACCTAATACGGTTACAATCTTATGATTTCCAAGATTAACCAAATAATGATATTAACAAGATTCCACTAATTAGACTTAGGACTAGACTTGTCCAAAAAAAGAGTTGGAGCTCGACAATCAGATGTAATCCTCTATCATTTCCTACATCTCTCCACTAATGAACGGAATAACAAAACCAAACCAAGTAGAATTGACTTACTCAGGTTGCTTCATGCTGTCACACATTTGAAGAAGTTCTAGAAGGTTTTGAAGTCTGAAGATCAGTTTGAGCATCGCAAGTCCCACACATCCTAAATAAAAATCACCCTCACACCTGAGCGGGTGCACCCTAGCTTTGCCCGCCCTACCGACAAAAAGATTGTTTTGGCACTTATGTTTCCATGGAGACGGTTTAGCCGCTTATGGAAATTCATAAGCCCAAGAGCAATAACCTTTAAAAAAAGTATAGAACAATAACTTAAATTAGTTAAAACACAAAAAATACAGCTAAAGGAACGAAAAATTTAGCACTAACTTCATGATTTGCCTAATGTCATCTGACAAGATTCCATTATCGCCTATTTGATCATTTGTTTTATCTCGCTCATATAGAGAACACTCCACTGATTCTGAGAATATAATGTCTTCCTCTATAGCTCTTGCTCCGCTATGAGTAGGAACTCTTGGTGCTCTATTCTTGACATTAACTTTGAGGTTGTAGTGCTTGTTCCAGCTAATAGTCAAACGGTATTTACTATTTAATGACATCTTTTTTTTCACTGTGGGTTGTAGAATAGAATTAATGCATGCCGCATTTCTGTATCGTTTGACGAAACCAGAGCTAAAGAGTCCACCACCTTTCTTCTCATTCCTAAAACCCTATTTCTCCTCTTCCCTCTTGCAATCCGCCCCGCCTGCCTCCGCTGCCCCCACGCCGTCCAACTTCGAAACGGAAACTCTTCTCCAGTTGCACCACATCCTCAACATGCCATAAAGCAACATATTACTGCAGATGTTAAAACAACGGGCACTGGAATTCCACCTAGGCCTTAGAGATTCTGAACACATGACGCCAATGGTGGCCGCAGGGATTGGTGTTCCTCGAGAAGGAGCTGAGTGGGAATCCTGAAATGGTTGATGGGATTTGACCTTGGAGATGGTTCTTTGATGGGTTTAGCATGTGCAGGCTTGTCAACTTTCCAAGTGGAGCAGGAACTTCACCTTGGATATGATTGGAAGAGAGATTTAGTCTCTCCAACTTCATTATGTCTCCGAGGGATGATGGGATTTAGCGGGAGAAGAACTTTTCGCTTAGACCGAGGATTACTTGCAGCTCAGTGAGCTCTCCTACCTCAGATGGTATCGATCCGCTAAAGCTGTTCTCTGAGAGTCTTAATTAGTTCATAGAGCTTCTTGCGTTGACTGAGCGTTGATGGACTATGATCTCTGCAGGTAGTGTTTCATGGATTTTGTTTTGTTTGTTTATTTGGTACTCTTCTTTACCTCATCAAAATTCCACAACTCCTGCCACCTCCCCAAGCTTCCATATTTCAGTTACTATTCTCTCTTTCTTTAGTTCCTATGTTTCTGTTTCGAGACAACGCTGGAAAACTAACAAAATGGGAACAGTTTCCGTTTTTAGCATTCTAAGAATCCAAAGTGCATGCTTACATTACATTTCAAATCTGTCACTTTCATTCTATGATTTCTGTGTTTGTAAAATGATGAGGTCCAATTGTTAAGACGGGGTGAGGGTGCACTCTAATAACACCGATATTGTCCCCATTTGAACCCTTGCTTAATTCGTCAAGTGTGGAGTTTTATCACAAAATACATCAGTGTTAGTTAGAGTGGGGTAATTCTATTTAAAGAGCTTGGTCTCAAGCCTTCTAGCCGATGTGGGATAGAGGAATTCTAACATTCCCCCGCACGTGAAACCCCATTTTATAGGTCACATGTGAAATTCCACACATCAGCAACCACGTGGAGCCAATGGGGACCACTCATTCACGTGGCATCTCTTGGCCTACGTGGAGCTAAGTCGGGGCTCACCCGTTTGCACGGGATCAAAGGGGATCCATCCGTTCACGTGGATGTACAGGCTCGTTCCCTGGCTTTGATACCATGTTAAATTTTAGGTAAACGGGCCGAGGGCCTACTCCAAAAACACCGAAACTGTCCCCACTTGAACACCTGCTCAATTTGTTAGGTGTGGGGTTTTATCACAAAAGGCATCAGTGTTAGTTAGAGTGGATAATTCTATTTAAAGGGTTTGTTCTCAAGCTTTCTGGCTGATGTGGAACAGAGAAATTCTAATACCAATTGATTATTGTATGACTGAAAGTCCGTGATGAAGTGCATTTTTTGTGTTGAAATTGTACTTGTATGAAGCTCCGAATTTGTCATCTGGGTTTATATTGTTGCAGCACTGACAGTATTGTATAATGTGTAATACATCTTTTTTGGTTTGTTAAAAACATCGGTTGCTGGGTATGCTTTGAGGAGGAAAGGTTGCGAAACAGTAACTGGGAGAAGAGTTCAATGCTCAGCGCACGTTCCTCCTCCCGCTTTGCCAGGACATTCTGTTCCGGAGTCAGGCCGCAGGACTTGGGATGGTCCAAACCCTGTTTCTACTGTTGGATCTATTGGTTCCGATGGAACACAAGCATGGAAAATGCATCTTTTAAATTGTTTATTGGAGATTAGTTTTACAATTGTACTTCCAAGACCGGTACGGAGTTCTTAGAGAAGAGCAAACTAAATTATGGATGGCTTGAAGCTCAAATTAAGAAATAACATGATTTGCTATCATACCGGTGTGGGAGTTGCATCTTGCTGTATAAGAAGCACATGAACTAGACGGTTTGTTAGCAATAATCTTTATGTAAATCTGGATGTAATGGTCTTTACAAAACTCAGACGGCTAGTTTTGATAGTGTTATCATCTCTACAAGTCTCTTCCTTGTAGAGATGAAAGAGGACTTGGAATTTGCATTAGTTATTGCATCCATCTCTGATCTAAAGTTTTCGAATGATGGGCGGTGTTGGAAATTCAACTCAAAACAGGCTGTAAAAGGTAGCTAATGGCTGTTAGTTTCTTTACAGGTTGTATCCACACATGCTGCAACTTTGGAGACTAAAGTTTCCTCCATGTGCTAGCCGAAAGGTTGTGATTACAACCTGGAATGATGCTGCATGTGTTTGAACAGCTGGAACACCATCTCTTATTGCATGTGTTGTCTTATTGTTTATTAATTTCTGTTTTGTATAAATAGGCCTTTCTTGCTAGGCTTTAGGCATCATCCGAATCCCATTTTCTGATTGTATTCTCTCAGGTTCATAAGCTTGTAAGCTTCTGTCTTTTTTTTTATCAGTTTGTAAACTGCCTTTTATTTCATATATCAAGAAAGTGTGTTTCGTGGAAGCTTGTTATTTCCTATCCCTTCTCCATTTGTTAGTCCAATTTTATTGAGAGTGAAAGTGAGAGGTGTGATAGAGTTTGTAAACTTATCACCCACATATTTTGGTATTGAGTTAGTAAACTCTTGTCAATACCAACAATTGGTATCAGAGCCAGAATACCATTCTGGCAAGTGCAGTAGCTATGGCGTCCAATTTAGTGCAACTCCAAGTTCCCACATTGAAGAAAGAAAATTATGAAAGATGGTGCATCCAATTCAAAGCATTGTTTGGATCACAGGAGCTATGGGAAGTTGTCAGTAGTGGGTATGTTGTACCCACTGCCGAGCAAGAAGCCGTATATACTGCGGATCAAAGGAACACTCTCAAGGACTTACGAAAGAAGGACCAAAATGCGTTGTATCTTCTTTATCAAGGATTGGAAGATTCAACGTTCGAGAAGGTTGCAGAAGCAACAACGAGCAAGCAAGTATGGGATACACTCAGTACAATCTACAAAGGAGTAGATCGAGTCAAGAAAGTGAGGTTACAGTCACTTCGAGCAGATTTTGAAACTGCTCATATGAATGAAGGGGAGTGCATCTCCGACTATCACTCAAGGCTCATTGTGATAGTAAATCAGATGAGGAGAAATGGCGAGAGACTCGATGAAGTACGAGTTGTGGAGAAGATACTCCGGTCACTCACATCTAAGTTTGAGCATGTGGTGACTGCCATTGAGGAATCCAAGGATTTGGAGGTGATGAGCGCAGAGGAGCTACTAGGATCCCTCCTAGTTCACGAGCAACGCATTCAGAAGAATGCAAACCCCACAACGCTAGAGCAAGCTTTGGAGTCAAAGTTGAATATTGACAAACCAAATGGAGGTCGTGGGCAGTGGAACTCACGTCGTGGGAGTTCATCTAACCGTAGCCGAGGACGAGCTCGAGGAAGAGGTCGAGGCTATGCACAAAATCGAGGTCAGTCTCAAGAGTGGAGATCTACTCGAGGAAAGGCGCATATCCAATGTCACAATTGCAAGCAATATGGACATTATGCCAATGAATGTTCACATAAAAATGGTGAGCATGTCAACATGGCAGAATCAAGTGGAAATACCGATGAAGAACTTACAGTCTTGCTAGCACACCATGATTCCAGTAGCCAACAAGATGTTTGGTATTTGGACTCTGGTGCAAGCAATCACATGTGTGGAAAGAAGGAGTTTTTTGCCGAACTCAAAGATGAGGCCTATGGATCTGTAAGTCTTGGTGACTCCTCAAAGTTGCCAGTTGAAGGCAAAGGGAAGATCAAGATCATCCAGAAGGATGGTAAAGAAGAATACATCTCCGATACCTACTACATACCAGGTATGAAGAGCAACATTCTAAGCATTGGTCAACTGCTCCAGAAAGGGTACATTATACATATGGAGAACATGCTTCTCACTCTCAGGAATGCAAGGAGAAAGCTTATTGCACGTGTTCGAATGTCAAAGAACTGGATGTTTCCGTTGAATTTGAACACAAAGATTGGAAGCTGCAACATCGGTGTAATGGAAAATGAGTCATGGAAATGGCATCTTCGATTTGGCCATCTTCATTTCAATGGCCTAAAGTTGCTGTCAAGTGGAGGAATGGTTCGTGGTCTACCCCAAATTAAAGCCACACGCCAAGTATGTGAAGGTTGTGTGCTTGGCAAGCAAGCACGACTATCGTTCCCTGTTGGTGATACATGGAGAGCAAAGGCACCACTGCAGTTGGTGCACACAGATATATGTGGTC
The DNA here is from genome assembly GCF_041283825.1 of Pyrus communis. Lineage (NCBI taxonomy): Eukaryota > Viridiplantae > Streptophyta > Magnoliopsida > Rosales > Rosaceae > Pyrus > Pyrus communis. The sequence goes on along the minus strand of NC_142570.1, from coordinate 4,311,440 downwards.
CATTGGATCCCATGTCTTATGGAGGTAATAGGTATTTTATTACCTTCATTGATGATTTCAGTAGAAAGACTTGGGTCTATTTTCTCAAGGAGAAGTCAGCTGCCCTAAAAATTTTCAAGGAGTTCAAGGCACTCACAGAGGCTGAAAGCAACCACAAGCTTGTGGCTGTGAGATCAGATAGAGGTGGAGAGTACACCTCCAATGCTTTCCAAGCATACTGCAAGGAGCAAGGAATTAGGCATCAACTTACTGCTGCCTATACCCCACAGCAAAATGGGATAGCCGAAAGAAAGAATCGAACCATCCTTGACATGACAAGGTCCATGCTTAAGGAGAAGAATTTGCCAAAAGAGTTATGGGCAGAAGCTGTAGCTTGTTCGATTTATTTGTTGAATCGATGTCCAACAAAGAGTGTCAAGAGGATGACACCACAAGAGGCTTGGAGTGGATACAAGCCGAATGTTACACACCTAAGAATTTTTGGGTGTGTTGCATATGCTCAAGTTCCAGAAGCCAAGAGGAGGAAACTTGATGATAGAGGTGAGAAGTGTGTGTTTGTGGGCTATAGTGAAGAGTCCAAGGCATACAAGCTCTACAACCCACTAACTGGCAAACTAGTGGTTAGTAGAGATGTCATCTTCAGTGAGGAAGAGACATGGAAGTGGAACAACAAAGAAGTCAGTAAAGAGAAGATCGTCTCCACTGATTTTGAAGAACCAGAAGTTGTACCACCTATTGAGCAACAACCTGCTCAAACAATCACAACAACTCCAGTGCACAGAATTGCAAGGAGTGGTCCTACATCTAGTGAGGAAAGCAGCTCCTCAACTCCAGTGAGGTTAAGGAGTCTCACAGAGATTTATGGACAAGAAGAAGAAGAAGAAACCAATCTTTTCTGCTTGTATGCAGACCACGAGCCTCTCTCATTCAATGAAGATGTGGAAGAAGATTGTTGGAAGAAAGCCATGGAAGAAGAGATCCATGCAATCGAGAAGAATGACACTTGGGAGTTGACAAAGCTTCCACCAAATCAGAAGGCTATTGGTGTTAAGTGGGTGTACAAGATCAAACGCACTGCAGATGGGAGTGTGGATCGATACAAATCAAGGCTTGTAGCAAAGGGCTACAAACAGAAGTATGGAGTGGACTATGATGAAGTCTATGCTCCAGTTGCAAGACTTGACACGGTAAGATTACTAATCTCTCTTGCCGCTCATCATAAATGGAAAATTTATCAACTAGATGTCAAGTCAGCCTTCCTTAATGGAGTTCTTGAGGAAGAAGTGTACGTGGAACAACCGGAAGGCTTCCAAGTACAAGGAAAAGAAGATAAGGTGTATCGTTTGAAGAAAGCTTTGTATGGCCTCAAGCAAGCACCACGAGCTTGGAACTCAAGGATTGATAACTACCTTCACCAAAATGGATTTCAGAAATGTCCATACGAGCATTCAGTTTACATGAAGAATGGTGCAAAAGGGGAGTTCTTAATTATTTGTCTCTATGTAGATGACTTGTTGTTTACAGGAAACAATGAAGCAATGTTCTGTGAGTTCAAGCAATCCATGTTCAGTGAATTCGAGATGATTGACAATGGATTAATGTCATACTTTCTTGGCATAGAAGTGAAGCAAGGAAGTGACGGTATCTACATCTCTCAACAAAAATACATGAGAGATGTATTGGAGAAATTCAATATGGACAAGTGCAATATTGTCAACACTCCAGTTGCAACTGGATTGAAGCTGTCCAAGGAAGGAGAAGGTGAGTTTGTAAACTCAACCGTGTACAAAAGCTTGGTTGGAAGCTTAAGGTACCTTACAATCACAAGACCTGATATAGTTTATGGTGTTGGACTCGTGAGTCGATACATGGAAACACCAAGGGAGTCTCATTGGCTGGCCGCCAAGAGAATTTTGAGGTACATAAGAGGTACTCTAAACTATGGTCTATTTTATAATTTTGGTGAAGAAGCAAAATTATTTGGTTATTCAGATAGTGATTGGGGAGGTGACCAAGATGAAAGGAAAAGCACAACTGGCTATGTGTTTTTTCTAGGATCAACAGCTTTCTCATGGACTTCAAAGAAGCAATCAATTGTTGCTTTGTCATCGTGTGAAGCCGAGTACGTTGCTGTAGCCTCAACCGTGTGTGAGGCAATTTGGTTAAGAAATCTGTTGAAGTCAGTGTGTCATCTACAAGTGGAATCGACTGTGATTCATGTGGATAACGTGTCTGCAATCAAACTTGCAAAGAATCCTGTTCAACATGGAAGGAGCAAGCACATTGATACCAGGTTCCATTTTCTAAGGGACCATGTGAAGCAAAAGACAATTGAGCTTGTCTATTGTCACACAAAGGAACAAGTGGCTGACATCTTCACTAAGCCACTGCCAGTTGAAACATTCAGGTTATTGCGTGAAATGCTAGGCATGAAGGCGTTTTGATTTGAGGGGGCGTGTTGGAAATTCAACTCAAAACAGGCTGTAAAAGGTAGCTAATGGCTGTTAGTTTCTTTACAGGTTGTATCCACACATGCTGCAACTTTGGAGACTAAAGTTTCCTCCATGTGCTAGCCGAAAGGTTGTGATTACAACCTGGAATGATGCTGCATGTGTTTGAACAGCTGGAACACCATCTCTTATTGCATGTGTTGTCTTATTGTTTATTAATTTCTGTTTTGTATAAATAGGCCTTTCTTGCTAGGCTTTAGGCATCATCCGAATCCCATTTTCTGATTGTATTCTCTCAGGTTCATAAGCTTGTAAGCTTCTGTCTTTTTTTTATCAGTTTGTAAACTGCCTTTTATTTCATATATCAAGAAAGTGTGTTTCGTGGAAGCTTGTTATTTCCTATCCCTTCTCCATTTGTTAGTCCAATTTTATTGAGAGTGAAAGTGAGAGGTGTGATAGAGTTTGTAAACTTATCACCCACATATTTTGGTATTGAGTTAGTAAACTCTTGTCAATACCAACAGGCGGCACATCTTAAGTCTCGACTACATGAATCTAAAGGTGCTTTATTTTAGTTGATGTTATACTTTTAGATTTTGGATTTTCCTTATTAAAATGCGATGCTTATAAATTTATGTCGTCATCAAGTTTATGATGGCATTTTCAAAATTCTTCTTCTGCTGGTCCAAATTTAATTTGATTGCTGCTGTTGTTTTTGTTTTAGCTCTGGGACATGCATATGGACTCTTCACCAGTTGCAATATACAAGATCCACGAGCACCTACACCCTAAGCGGAAGAAAAAACAACATTTTGGCTCCCGTGGATAATTGGAGCAGAAACTTCCTTCATAAATTTCCCCCCTCGTTAATGTCTAAAACAACCTGTGAATTGAGTTGCAAAAGAATACAATGGGTATCATCAGCTTTTATTTTTAAGTTCATATGTACAACCTTGTATGCCGCTTCTCCGTTATCCCTACAGCTGACAGCATCTTTACCCCCTGCAGTTATCCGAGTTGTATAACAATGATCGCATTTTTGATAAATTTGGGTGCTGTTTCAGTGGAGATGGACTTCATTATGCGACTCGGTCTTATAGGTATTGCCCTTTTAGGTCACAGTTCCTTTGTTACCAATCAAAATTGTGGAGCTTGTATTTGCTTGCTGTTGCCCAAGTGTTACAACTTTCTTTTATTGTTACTTAGCAACCTAGTGCGCATTTTTTCCCATGGAGGTGGAAGTGAAGAAGGAGCTACAGTAGAAGCTAGCATAAGTCCCAACAGGTCTGTTCTAATTCCCTCAAATTGTAATTGTCGAGTTGGTGTAATGGAACCTTATAGTCAAGCGGGGAGGGTTCACTTTCCATTGATAACTGTTCGTTGTTTCCATGGACTTGAGGGCGTATGCAAATTTTGCTTGTACATGGGAGTCGGAATTCTGAAACCAAGTCAATTGTCGATTTGAAATGTGCATAAATTATTTCAATTGTCAATTGTATGTAAGTTATGTTTTGTTTCCTCCCTGAAACTTTTACTTCCCTTCTGAACTTGAAAGCAGGAAGCCAAGTCTCCACACGGCTCCAAGGGCTAGGAGTTCATCCTTGAGCATCCTAGCACAAGGATTTTACCGACATGGTTGGGCTTCTGAACCTCATTGTATCTATGTCCATTTATTATATAGAATGCACATCTGCAGATTGAAACACGTCTTTTTCTGATTTTTCAGGGCATGAAAATTCAAGCTCGTGCGGTAACAACCGTAGTTATGACCTAAGCTCCAAGATTATACATCTGGCATGGCGTTCAGAAACAAACTTGATTGCTAGTGGCATTGGGAATAGATTGTTCATGTATTATGCATGCATTTGTGTACATGACAGTAAGTGATTTTTGCACTAGCTTTTTCTCCCGTTGCACTTAGAAGGAGTGCAAATGGAAAAATAGGAATGCATAAATCATTTCGCTTTAGTCATGCTCATGTTTTCTTAGAGACATTATACTAAAATAAACATGGCTAGTCTCTCAGATATGTTTCCTCACAAGGTTCTTGAGATTATCTCAAGTGATAAGGAGAATGAAATAATGAACCACAAGAGCTCTTAGAACTAGTTCAAGCGTTGAGGAGAACAAAATAATGAATTATGATTATGACAAGCTTTGAGTTTATTTTCTTTGTTCCACCGACTCATGACCCTAAAACGGGAATAATTTGAGTATATTCCCTTTTGTATGACACTGATCTATAATATGCTTTTGACAAATGCTACTGTGTGTATTCACACACATATTTTACATATATGAATTTCATGTCACACCTATTGATCCTATAAGTACCAAACATAAATAGAAAGAATAGGGATAGTAAGCTTCACTCAATCAGGTGCAATGGAACAAGCTCAACGTTGCTAATCTTTAATTCACTCTACATGGCTAAGTAAAACGCTTGATTTGAGATTGAGAAACAACTCACTTCGATTGCACAAAGCAAATAGATTACAACATCTAATGCAACTCTTACCATAATCTCTAATGCGACTTATCAAGTTTTATGTAATTCAAGTAAAATGCCATTATTACTTGAATTTCCAATGCCAATGCCAAGGAGCCACCCTTGGGTCTCAACTATGAATCGTCAGTAAACGAAAACCTGATAATTCCGAAGAGGAAGAGTAAAATACTCATCAAGTTTCAAGATTATTATACTTAATAATGTTGGGAATTTGTAGGTGAATTGTGTATAGAACATTGGCTCTTGTATTATTATATGTGTCATTCTCGAGTTTAAATAAGATGTACTTAAGTTGAGACGATGAGTAACCAAATTTGAATAGAAATTTCCATTGAGTTAGCTTGCGGATTATTATTTCCCTTCCCATTCTCTGCGGCTTCGTGACCTGCATCACCTACCATAAGAAGAGATAAGCATCCAACTTGCGCATACATTTATTATTTGGGCAGCTCAGACACCACTGCCCAAAACCCTTCCTTCCCAAAAGATAAGCATCCAACTTGCACATTTGTTTATTATTTGGGCAGCTCAGACACCGCTGCCCGAAACCCTTCCTTCCATGCCACCAACCTGCCCGCTGCCCAAACCCCCTCACCAGTTGCCCTAGAAGACCCTCTCACATCCTCTATATAAACCAAACCAAAGCATAGAACTCTTCGTTTCATTTTCATAGCCTCCTCCCTCGTCTTCCTCCTCCCTCCTTTGTCCTTTTCTCCTGTATACATGCCATTAGGGTTTAGGGTTTATCTTTTGTTTCGTCTGGAGAATATGTTTAGCTTAATGATGGTTGCTCATCTGTTTCTCTCACCACGAGACGATCAAAGTTCAAACGTATTCTGATAAGTGAAATAGTTATCAAACCATCCCTTTCTAGCAGCAACTTGCTAGTTAAGTTTGTGATGTTCTTGATTTTATATATGTGTGTGTGTGTGTTATAGAAGGGTTTTGTTTACGTGCAAAGACCTTCCATCCGCATGCAACAAATGATGGGCAGAGCGGCCATGTTTTGCACAGATTGACTGAAAAATTGAGTGCTCATTTTGTGTGTGCTTCAGTTAGCTGTTTGCTTCTGTAAGAGGTTATATGCGATTTCTGCAGAATCTCTTTGGATGTTCCAGCATACATACCATACATACGTACATACATGATACATGCGATGTATCGATGATATCATGCATTTGATTTACTCCATTATTTTTAAACGAAATTGTTTTTGTCTTCAAATTCCAAAGTTTTATATGGAAAAGGTCAAACAATAATTTGGAAACCTTTTTTTTTTTTTTTTTTTTGTCTCTCTAAAAATAGTTGGTAAGGACTAAGAATCACATAACAATTTTGGGCTGCTTACTAAAGTTGGCGTATTGTGCCCTTTCCATATTTAGATTAAAGTCATGGGCCTCAGTTGACTGAAAAGTGATCCATAATAGAAATGTCGATAATTTGACGACCAATCCAATGATTGGAAAACGGCCCTGTCATTTGTGGATGGGCTGGTCCTCAAGCCCTTCTGGGCTTGTTTGACCTAGTTTTGAGACGTCTTGAAACTTGACTTGCTATTTACGAGATTTGAATTTAAATTTCTTACTTACGAATGTCACAAGACTCTAGGACTAATTAAGTGACAGTAAGAGGGCCTCTAACGAGAATAAACATTGTTAAGAGTGTGCTAATGTGTGAGATAGTAAGTCTCTAAAACAAAAATAGCGGTCTCAAAACCAAATACGCCAGGAAGTTGTTTTTTTTTTTTTTTTTTTTTCTTTCAAAGGATTAATTGGTGGTTTCTTGACGGCAATTCACTTTTTTGAGAGCTGAAAAGATTAAAAAAGGCATTTCAACATTCACCTGACTATCATCGTGTGATTCACCAAAGTCAAAAAATCGAACCTCATACGTGCCGTGTGAAATTCCACCTGGAATTCGAAAAAAGAAGGAAGTTGCTTTCTGTCATGAAAGGTAGGTGATCAAAATCAAATTAAGATTCTCAAAGTTGTGGTTTCCTCTATATGTGGCAAGCCAAGACAATCCCAATTAATGAAATGCTTGATCCCCACTAGTCATGCATGTGCACACATGCATACGTTTTGGTTATATTAGCCCAAGGATTCGTGAAATCTAAGGTAGGTAAGATGCACAAATCTGGCAAAGGATTACGGAGGACCCTTCGATTTGTTTTTTTATAATCACATGTTAAACGAGACACTAATTACCAACAATTTGATTTGTTTTTATAATCACATGTTAATTGAGACACTAATTACCAACAATTTGAAGACACTATTTACCTTATGATACAATGTAGAGTCTTATATGTTAAAGATAAACCCTTTGGAGGACTTGGGTTGACTATTCTAGGTAAGGATGGATATCAAATTCATTTTCGAGATAAAAAAATGTGTCATAATAAGTTTTCAATACATTCTAACTAAAATTTATGAACAAATGAAAATCATGCAATTAAATTTGTTTTTTAGTAGAGCAATGACGTTAGTAAGTTAGACAGTTATTTGTTGAGAGAAATGAGTCGACGAGATTCGAATCTTTATTAAGATACACATATATTATTTATTTTTATCATTGCAATAAAACGTCATTGCCAGTACAACCATTTGATCCCAAAGCTTGATATTTATTTTTATATCCATAAGATTTTATGTTTGGTAAAATATCTATAGCATAGCTCGTAATAAAATTACCAATTCAGAATTTATGGAGGAGCACAAACAAGCACTTCAAGAAAAATCTTTGCAATACAGATCAAAAGGTGCATGACCCGCGGCCCATCTTTGGTTTTTACATTGACCTATGGAAGTTACTGAGGACCAAATGGGAATTGTGTATTGGCTCGTTTAGATGTCATTTTAAAATGGTTGAAAGCATTTTAAAAGAAAATATTTTTGGATTCTAAAAGTATTTTAAGTGTTTTTGTAAGATTTACTTGTATTTTTACTAAGGATTGGTTCCAAAAACATTTTTATAAAAAACGTTTTTGATCATTTTAAAAGTATATCCAAATGAATAGTATATCTATTTTGGGAAACTATAAATGGTTTAACAGTATAAAAACCACAGAAAGAGATTCTCCGGATCTCTTCCACCTAATTCTTCTTATCAAATAATTCGGACTTTTAAAATTTGATTCAACGGTTAAAAATATGGGCTTCCTTTAAAAATATAATAACTTTAGCTATTCGATTAAATGTATACAGATTGTTTGATTGGACGGATTAGACGAAAGCGAACAGAGAATATCCCCTTCCACCAAGCTTTTCTGACACCAATGACTGAGCCTTTGGAGGGCAAAACTCTTTGAAAATCCTCGAAGCCCCGAAATTTCCCTCGAATTTTTTCTGGACAGTGGGGATTTCGTCCTAGCAATTGATTGTAGGACTCTTTTCAGTTTGAAATCTCAGAGGTTTTGCTGCCATGGCAGTTTCAACGCAGCTCCAATCTCCGACCAGTCTTGCTTCGTTGACTCACCGTACTAAGCTCGAATTCCGAAGCAGCTGCTGCATTCCTTCAGTTTCCAGCACAAAACAGAGAAGCTCAGCTGCCCGTGTCAATGCTGTACTGTCCACCGCGACCAGTGTTTCCGACAGCTCGAATTCGAAGCCGCAGATAGCTTCTTTCAGTGAGGTGCCAATTGGGGTTCTTTATATTTTAAATTTTCTGTGGATTTTGTGATTTGGGTTTTTGTTTTGGTGGAGAAACATGAATTGGGTATGTGAGATTTTGGTGTGGTTTGTGCAGTTGATCGAGTCTTTGATTAGTCGGGTGGATTTGACGGAGGAGGAAGCTGAAGCGTCGTTGGAGTTGTTGCTGGATGATGCCAATGAGGCTTTGATCAGTGCTTTTCTTGTGTTGTTGAGAGCCAAAGGAGAGACATATGGAGAAGTAAGTATTTTTTTCGAAAACAGAAAATTTTGAATTTTTAGTAGATTTGGCTATTCTTTTACTTGTGTTTTCGTCGTGGACATATTATAATCTACAATCCGTGCGGAAATCGATTTTATTTTTAAAAAAATGATGCTACCATTAGAGAAACTGTGAACTTTTTTTTGTGATTTATTCTCATATCCACCAAATTTGTGGACTATGTAGTCTATATTGACAGTAATCGTTGGAAAGGCCACTTTTCATCCTTTCTGTGCATCAATCAGTTCAAATTTGCATATTAAGTTAGCCTTCATAAGGGTGAGTGAAATTTCGGTATCTAAAGTTATTGACGGATTCTTTGAATGGATTGTATAGGTCAGTCTTCTTCTGAGCTCCTCTATTCTAGGAAGCATGCTCCACTTACTTTTTGTTGTCAGTCAATCTACACGAAAGACTCTGGTTTGATATTCTTACAAGAACCAACATCTATGATCACTAACCAATCCGGTTCACAAAATCTGATTCTTGGTGGATGGTTGCATCTGATTGAAAAGGCTTACCTCGTTAATTTGAGAATTGCTTACAATGCAATACTTTTGTCTGGAATGAGTACGTTAGAAAGGCGTATTTGGAACAAAAGTAGAAATCAGTGAGCTGGTCATTGAATGTGTGAGTAACAGAGCCTCGTCTGGGAAAAATATGAATAATTTTCCTAATAATAAGTGTCCGTGTGATAAGCTGATAACTGGGATTTTTTTTTTTCTGTTCTGAGTAGCACTTGGGTGCTAGTTTTTCTTTTGGTCTTGTTTTGTTGGTCTTTTGTTCTGCATTTGTGATGGCTTGTTTTTTTGGGGTGTTTCTTTTGTTTTTCTGATCTGATCCTGTTGTTTAGTAGGTCAAGCGTACCGTGATATAGCTTATTTCCTGGATAATTATTTTTACTAGTTATTATTATTAAACAGATTGTCGGATTAGCAAAGGCGATGCTGAAGCACAGTTTGAAGATAGAAGGCTTAGACAATGCAGTGGACATTGTTGGAACTGGTGGTGATGGCGCAAACACAGTAAACATTTCCACAGGGGCTGCAATACTTGCTGCAGCTTGTGGTGCAAAAGTTGCAAAGGTAACATCCATCTATATTGATATTGTAATATTTATGTGCCGTGTTTCTTTTATCAAAGTAAATACTATCAAACAATTGTTTGTATCTCAGCAAGGAAACCGTTCAAGTTCCTCTGCATGTGGAAGTGCTGATGTATTAGAAGCTTTGGGAATAATAATTGATTTGGACCCTGAGGTCGGTGCACTAAATATTTTATTTCGAATATGGTAAATAAAATGTGTAGTAGTGATATCAAATTTAGCCAGACAAATGCTCAATCAGGTTGGAATTCTTCTTGAAACAGGGGGTAACTAGATGTGTGAATGAAGCAGGCATTGGCTTTATGATGGCACCCAAATATCATCCAGCAATGCATATTATCCGCCCTGTCAGAAAAAAACTGAAAGTGAAGACTGTGTTTAACATATTGGGACCTATGTTGAATCCAGCAAGAGTACCGTTCGCTGTTGTTGGTGTATACAAGGATGACTTGGTGATCGTTTATTCGTAGAATTTTAGTGATTGGAGAAGTTTGATTTTACCTTATAACTATTGAGTTGCATGTGCATGTGGTTTATAATTTTCTTATCTATATAGGTCTTAAAGATGGCCAAAGCTTTGCAAAGCTTTGGAATGAAGAGAGCACTAGTCGTTCACTCTGAGGGCTTGGACGAAATGAGCCCACTTGGTAAAATTCCTACTTTTATTTTAAGATCATGTATTTGCTAATACAATATCATCATTATTTTGCTTCTAGTTTAACATAAAGCCTCACTTACGCGTGATTGATTTCAATATAGGACCTGGGCATATCCTTGATGTGACTCCCAATAAGATCGAGGAGTTCTCTTTTGATCCATGTGAAAATCTTGTCTCTAGTTTTCAACTGTTGATTCTTGTGCTTATATTTTGTTGGATGATTTTTCATTCAACTCAGTGTTCTCATCAATTCATAATTTTCATTATATACAGTGGATTTTGGAATTCCTCGCTGCACCCTAGATGATTTGCGAGGTGGAGGCCCAGAGTATAATGCCGATGCACTAAAGCGTGTATTGTCAGGGGAGAAGGGTGCCATTGCAGATGCATTTGTAAGTTTCCTTAATCGTTACAATAAAGCGTCAATTTTGTTACTTTCTTCCTATGTTTGACAAATCTGTTCATTACCAAAACCATTGGCCAGATCTTAAACGCTGCAGCTGCTCTCTTGGTCAGCGGCCGGGTGAACACCTTAGCTGAAGGAATTTCTTTGGCTCGGGAAACACAACTTTCAGGGAAAGCTATTAGGATCCTTGATCAATGGGTAGCACTCTCCAATGTAAGTGGTTTGGCCATACATTTGATATCTTCAGTTTGTGATTAAAAGTATCATTTTCTTTAATTCGTTTTGGTTAACGATTGCAGACAATGATTAAAGATACGGTTATTTACTGAGGACGTCAGAGCTATTGAGCCGACGCTGTTGAGAGAGCAAAATAAAGCAAGGGGTTGTATTTTGGAGTGTTTTCAATCTTCTCTTTGGAATTCATGTATACTTTAGAGAAAAATTAACTAGAATTGAAAAGAATCCCAACACTTTTCTTCGTCTGTCAACTCGAAAACCAAGTTTAGTTTTATAAATATGTGAAACAATGGAAGCAAATAAGTTTCAAAAATATGTTTACATCTCTCTCTCTCTCTCTCTCTCTCTCTCTCTCTCTCTCTCTCTGCTTACATATGCTAAATTCTGTATCCGTTTCAATATTGTTTCTGTGTAATATAAGCTAGTAGACACACCAGCAATCCTGCAAAAAGAAATTCCCAAATGATTAGACACCAAAGTTGGATCATTCGAAACTAATTTGCGCCCTTATAAGGTCATTAAAATGGTAAATTTGACACGAGTTGTTGTACTATAACGATGAGCGGAAGGAAGTACCTCTGAATGTATTACTCTCTGCCATAGAGTATGTTCTTGTTGATGCTGATTTTACTGCACATCAGACAGAAAGATGATCAATTAAGTTGAGCACTAGTAAATGGTTGGATAAGCATGCTAGGATGACTTGACCGTCTCTTGAACTCGAGTACAAATACTCCTACTTGTAAATTAGACTCGTTTAAAATATACGCATCGCTTCATTATAAGTAGCTAGAGTCATAGAAAGGAGAATAATCATGGGGATGTCTAACCAGAATCACAATTTGACGTGGAATTGAAGCTCCCACACATACACAATTGCCTAATGCCATCAGCGCCGTACCCGCACGTGCCACTGGTAGCCTCACAAGCTCTACAAAACTCATCGTTTTCTTGAACAGAGTACTTCACTCGGATACCATACGACCACCCATGGGCCCCATCCAGCTTCAGCGGGGCCAGATTGTAAGCACTGCTATACCCTTCACACTGAAGCTTGGTGAGATTAACGGCCTTGATGGCCTCAAACGGCACTGCACAACACTCAGGTGGACCCGAACCAAACATGGAACCCACCCTCCTATGGCCCAACATATCCCACGCCGGACAACCATAGTATTCCTCGCAACTCATTCCCGAAACGTTTCTGCATGGCAAGTGCTTCCCCGGAAAGCCTTGAAAGAGCGGCGACTGAGCGGAGCAGCCGATCAGCATGAACACGTTGTCGGCGGTCGGATTCATGTACGGAGCCCGCCATTGCTCGACGGAGAAGCCATTGCCCTTGGCACCTAGCACTATGCTGTCACATGTTGACATGTGAGGTTCATGCAACGTGAGGGCTTGGTAAGTGTAGTCTATGTCCAAGACCCTGTAAGATCCCGAGCTTATGTGAAACATGAGCACATCGTTGATACAGTATAAGAGATCTCGAAAACCCGGGTGCCCGCAGCCGGAGCGGACGGCGAACGGGTAATCTATGGTGAGGTTTCCGCAATACGATCTGCATGTGTTGGCAGAACCCGATGGAAAAAACGAAGAAAATAAAAGACAGAGGAGGAAGCTGGGAATTATGAGCATAGTAGTAGTACTATAGCCACTCATGGATGCGAGAGAGAGAGAGAGAGAGAGAGTTTTGAGTCAGCTGTGTGGTTTGTGATATGAGTGACAGTGGAAAACGCAGATGATATTGATACCTTGCTTGGATGATTTGTGTTGAGAATATCTTTTGGTGAATGGTTAATGGGTTTTGCTCCTCTTTTTGGTTGGAGAATTATTTGTTTTTAAAAACTTTAGTGTATGCTTTTGAAAAATTGAAATCCTGCAGAAGCTTTAGTTTGCTTTTGGGTCTTGGGACGGCAATAAAATTGCACGAAATGATTCCGATGGGGTTGCTTTATGTTCCAACGTCTTTGCTTGTCCATCACTATGACAAAGAAGGCGTTTTCCCTACCGATAGTATTATATTAGTGCTTTTCACTCATGCAAGAGGTATCATATTTTACTGACATAGATAATAAGTTTGATTTAAAGACACGTTATTTTTCAAATTTCTTATTACTGATTTCGTAGTTTTCACGTGTTATTTCACTGAGTAAGAAACAAGTATTTGACGACAATTAAATATTACATGTATTCAAAGTTTTTTAGTTAGAGAATCACTCATGTTTTTTTTTTGTGAGCACCGTGCCTTGAATCCAACATTAAAGAACAACCTAACTTAAAATTTTACCGTAGTTTTACTGAATCACTTGTCTTAATTCATGTATTACAAATGTTGAAAATATGGGTAGTATTTAGCCAACCAAAAAGGCTACTCGTTATGGTCTAACATGTCTGATTTTGCAACATAAATAAAACAACAACGTACGGTCCAATTGAATTATTAAACAACAGGTCAAATCCATAACAAATGATAGATAAAATACCGACATATCGTACACATGTCAAGTGTTTGGCGAAACAATGACATGTCGTACGTACAGACCAAGTATTTGCCAAAGGAAAGACAAGTCGTAGCCATGGTGGGGTACAATTTCAAACGACCTGTCGTATATATGTCGATCTTTTTCCACGTGCCACCTGACTGAGCGGGAAGTGAGAATCTGGCGGTGGCGATCAGTACCACCGTCCGCGTTGCCTCCTACCTTTCTGTTTGGCTGCCCAGAAAAAAAAAAAAAAAAAACAAAAAAAAAACAAAAAAAAAAAACAGTAACTTTAGCTGTATTCAGCCGTCCTCTCCTCCAAGGAGACAGGAAGAACTCTAATTTTCTCGGAAACCAAACACCCCAGTGTTATAGAAGGTCCTCTTTAGGTGGTTCGTGTGAAGATCATACTATTTGATAAATGGGAGCTCCGGAGGAATCCGAAGACACTGTCTCAAACGTAAAGAGGACCTTCAAAATTTCCAACTTTTTTAGTATTCTTATATGATAATTCTCTAAAACTGAATAATTTGGAATTAAATACGCTTGCCCAATTAATTTTTAGTTTATATTTCCTTCGTTTCTGGGTAAGTTTATGAATTTAGTGTCACTTGTTTAAATTTGGAGAAATTGAAATTTGAGTTTGATTTGTTATACGTTTTTGGAACTTGGGTTTGATTTGTTATGCGTTTTTGGAACTTGGGTATGATTTGTTATGCGTTTCTGGAACTTGGGTTTATTATAAATTGCCCACCATATGTTTGATGAAATTCCTGTTAAAGTGACTATGGCATTGTTTTCTTTGGACTAGCATTCTGCGAAACTAGCAGGAACTGTCAACTGGGGCACGGCAACTGTCATCGGAGTGTTTGCAGGCTTGTTTTATGGTGGTAGCAAGGAAGCAGCTGCATCAGTTGTAAGTTTGTATCTTAAATAACAACGTTCCAAACTGCTTAATTTGGTGCTTTGTAGTTATTCATGACAATGTTTGAACAACTGAGGTGTTTGATTATTATCGTACGCAATCTTCTTAAAAATTGAAACTTGTGAGGACTTTCTGCCTTTGCTTTGGCAGAGCAAAGATGCAGAAGTAATGTTGAAGCTAGGGAGCACGCCAGACAAGCGTGAACAATATCGTCTCATGAGAGATGCAATGGAGAAAAGGTTCATTCGTGTCACTCGGGGCTCGATAGTTGGTGGAGTGCGCCTTGGATTGTTTACTGCTACTTTTTGTGGTATACAGAATCTGCTTGCTGAGAAAAGGGGCAAGCATGATGTTTTCAATGTTGTTGGAGCCGGTTCAGCCACTGCTGCTACGTTCGCTCTAATAAGTATGTATATCTGATCTTTGGGCTTCTTTTCGTTAACTGGTGTCATTGGGCATGTGCCAATGCATCGACTTCCGAAGTGATGCTTATGGCCCTTTCAGAATGTTCGAAGTAATTTGTGAAATGCAATGTTTTCTCGTTATATAACATTCGGTTTCACTTTAATCAGTGCCTGGATCATTGGCTTGGCGAGCAAGAAACGTGATGCTAGGTGCTACCCTAGGAGCAGTGTTAGGTTTTCCACTAGGTAACACAGTCACCCGTGTAATTTTCCAAGTGTACGTTTAATCGATCATATGTCACTTACATGGGTTGATGCATGTCGTGGCAGGGTGGGCACATTTGAAGCTGGTAGGGAAGGCAAATGAAGGGAATCTGGCTGCACATCCTGATTCAGATCAAAGAGAAGCAAGGAGTGGTGTTGGTGCTGCAATTGAGAGGCTGGAAGATAACTTGAATAAGTAGAACATAAATTTCTGTAAGGCAAGACCTCCCCGTTGTCTGGCGCAAAATGAGAAGGATGAAAATTTCGAGAAAAACTAGTAAAATGAGCTAAGAACCATGCAGTATTCGTTGTTGCGTTTATTGAGGAATAACAACACTAGGTGAATCTGTTGAAGGTGTTTTCAGTATAAATGTTACAATTTCTAAAGCAGAACATTTTTTTTCTTCGTTAGGAAAACGAACATCAGAATTATCTAAGAATCCGTAATGATATGATAATTGTGAACGTAATCATGGATTTGAGTTGTTGACTTGTGTTTGTTTTGGTTTCGTTTACAACTATGCTCAACAACAACCTCAAAGCCTAACCCCACTGTCGGCTGTATGAATTTTAAAACGCTATTGCTCTTGATTTTATAACTATGCTCAAGAAGAATTAATTAGGTTTATTGATCCTCTTTGCAAATTATTAAATCCTCCTTGCATTAAAGGAATACAGTGAAACTCAAAACAGAAAAAACCTATTGAATTCATAAACATCTGTGATCTCCAAACTCCCTTCCATGCTTGGTCAAATCACCACGCTTGATAAAAGGCGAGCAAATTCTTGGACATTTGTGTTGTTTGAGCTCGTATGTTTCCACCACCTCGACGCTAGCGGAGAGGACAAGACTATCTCAGATGGACAGTCGAAACAACACTAGCCGTATAGACATCACAGGGCTGGCAGACTCTGGGCGGCCCCCCGCACCATCGTCACCATTAGTGTCTTCGTCTTCTGAGGTATACGATTCTTCCTTGAGACCCAAGCCATGGTATACCAGGCACGTAAGGCCATCGCCCAAATGAGTCACAAGAGAGTCCCGTACAGCCTCAAAACGAGGACAGAATATGCCTCGGAGCTCATCTAACACCCGAACCTCCCTTAGGACACCATCGGAGTCCAACTGATAAACAACCTCTGAGCTTAACGAACGCTTGGCAATAAAAAAGGCGTCGTAATAAGCAAAATCAGAAACAGGATAATTAGGAAAACCTCCGACCCCGATCGCTCTTGCATCCTCCCAGTTCTCCTGGATTGTGTCGAAAGTGTAAAAGGAATGGGCTGAACAGGCAGGATCACGAGACATAGATGTTACAACGATCTTATTACCCCAAGACAAGTGTTTATAGATATAAGTAGCGTTTAAAGGATCGCCAATGGAGGGAATGTTCGGCAGAACCCTCCACAACCCAGTGTTAGGATTAAAAACCTCGAAAAGAAGCGGTCATTGTTTTTCCACGACTCTGGTAAACGTCTTGGCGAAGACATAGATTTTGCGGTCAATGTTGATCACAATAGGGTTGATTTTGTGACCCGTCATACTCGGAATGTCGATTTTCTTGCAAACGAAGACGGGATCGATCTCCGGACCATCACCAACCTCGAGCTTACACTTATAAACTTGGAGGTTACCCTACTGCTGTTGCTGCTTCCTAACGCTTTTACCATTCCAGCTGCTACCCTCGAACCATTTACCGCCTAGCATGTATAAACGGTCATCCACCGCCGTATAGGGCAGATCCATCGGCGCTATTGTATTGCCCTCTGGGAGTCGATACTTGTTCATGACTTGAAACTCGGGCCTCGCCGTAGCCGGCCTTGCAGGAACGACAAACAATAATCTCCCAATATCGAGACACAATAGCTCCAAATCCATTTGCATAAACAAAAACCAACCCTTATTGTTCTCTTTCTCCTGCACCGCCATCTTCTTCGCAATTTTAATGAACTTGTGAATTCTTAGCGATATGTTGAGCGACCTAGACCTAGACTCAGTGGCAGTTTGGAGATCAATTTATCATACTAAAGTCCGAGAGCAATCAGGAAATATTTAGGAATCCCTCCATTTCTAGGATTAAGAGGAATGAGGTTTCTTCTCCTTATTTCCAAACCCTAGAGCAATTAGGAAACGAAAATTAATGGGAAAAAATAAAAACTTCGTGGTCAATTTTGAAACTTTCTCAAATTGAGGGCCTAAAATGCAGTAAATCTTTTTATTTTTTTTATAAGATGATATTTAGGTTAGATATTAAACACCCCGTATACACCTTTGTTAATTTTTGTCTATTGATTTTTTTCAATTTAGTCGATGATGGTAAAAAATAGAGATGAGTGTGTGAGAGGTAAAAATAGGTGTGTGAATAGTACCACCAAGAATATAAAGGCTTAGCTTAGGCATGTTATTTTCATACTTTGTTTCGATTGCTCCAACATCAAGTTTTCTTTGTTACTAGTGTTCTTTTACTGGTGTTGTGATTGTAGGTTATGGCAGCACAAGCTTTATTTGGCGGGGCTCTTGCAGGAGAGTTGCAGTATCGAATGGTGCGTAAGGGTAAATCATAGTGAAACCTCAACTTTCTTCATAAACTACCTTTAAGGTGTTGGTTTGTTATATTTCATAGTGTAAATTATATTTGGCACTCTCAAGTTTGAGGGCAATTACAAACCAATACATCATCTTTAAAATATTGCAATCTCATAAACAAACTTATGATTTAGTTGCAATGTGAAACCCCACCCCCATAATTAATTTGTAATTTCATTTTGCCCCTTGAAAGTTTATAAAAATGTGCAATTTGGTCCCTTATCCTATTTTAATCCAGACCCTTTATCTGGATTCTCTTTCTCCCCCGCGCTACCACGCGGCAGCCCTCTAACTCCTCTCTATCTCTCTTTCCTTGGATCTCACTCCCTTGTTCTCTCTCTCAGCTCTCTAACCCTCTCACCTCCCTCTCTCAAAAACCCCGACGTACCCCGAGGCTTTCAAGCCCAGATCCCGGCCATTTATAGCCCTTCCACAGTGAATCAAAGGTGAGAAAACACTTCCCCTCACCTTGCACTTCATTTTGGTACCTAAATCATAGTCTAAGGAGAAGTGTTGGCGGTGACTGGAGCTCAGAAGGCTCCTGCCTTCTTCCCTGGCCAGATACCAAAAACCTAGGCCCTTTGGGCCGTGCCAAATTCGGGCCCTAGGCTCGTTACCCTTAAAAGCCCAGCTTGTTTCTTTTTTAATTTAAATTGTATTTATTTATTTAAAACCCAAAAACAATCGGGCCAAGCCCAAGTGCCTAGCCCAATTGGAAACCCAAAACCCCTTTAGGTCTCAGGCTTTAAGGCCGGTTGGGCTTAGGCCTTCAGGCCTTGGCATCCAGCCCACCTAAATTCCCTAAGCCCAACCCCAAACGTAACTAAACCCTAAAGCCCAAAACCCATAGAGCCCTAATCGGCCCAACCCAAACCCTAGAACCTAACCCGAATCCAAACCCAACCCGGTTGACCTAGTTTGACCCTATCCGTTGACCGTTGACTTTGACTTCGGCTTGACTTTTCTGGTTTCGTCTGGAACCCCTCCTAGGCTAATTTCGATGTCTTGGACTCGTTTTTTATGTCCGTTTTCCCAAATTCAACCATTTGAATATAGTTTTAATAATTGTAACCTTTATGTGCTTAGGTGCAATTACTAGTGGCAATTCCGTTATTCCTATTTCATACGGCTCATCTACGACGGAGTATCTATGAGTGGACCCCTTCTAAAAATGAACGTTTTATTAGTAGAAATGCATACATGAAAAACATGGTTTACTGAATACGTTTTGTGAACGTTTTATGAGAAATTGATTATCATGTTATACTGAGCTTATTTTGGAATACCATATTTTCTATAAAACCCATGTTCTTGTAGGGTATCTGATGGATGACGATATACCATTTAGAACATGTTTTCACACACTTCCTTATAGTATAGATGATGGATGACTTTATACTATGAAGTTGCCTTTGAGATATATGTACCTATGTTTGGAAAGATTATGTTCAATGGTTTTGTACTTACCTAGCAGTCCCTATTCCGGCTGCGGGCGAGGTTTACGATGTTGGCATAAGGTCAGGAGAAATAATCTCTAGCTACGGGCTGAGAGACACGGAGCTGGCATAGGGCCTGAAGAAATTTCCTCTGGCTATGGCGCAGGGACGGGAAGCGGGCATAGGGCCTGGAGTGAAACTGGACATTCACTAGTGATTTACACTATATACAAGATATGCTTTATGAGATGTTTTATGTCATGCTAGGGTTTTCAGAAAAACTTACCACATATTATGCTATATTAGTTTTCATAAAACTTTGGGGGTTAGTATGTTGATAATTGTTTTATTATATATGATATCAACTTGGTCCATTCATGTTTGTTTTGTGCCCCCTTAGGATTTAGAAAAAACTCATCATCAATCTACTTGTAAGCCCAAGGTTTTTTGGTTCCCTTCTCTCAATACAAAATAAATTAGTTTTTTTCGTGTCTAAATTATTGAGTTCGAAGTGATTTTCTAAAGTATAACTTTATCGAAGTCTTACATATGATAGCAAATAATTTTTCTTATATGAAGTTATGTCGCCCCAGACCTCAAAAGTCTCATAACAGCCCTCCTCATACCATTGCTGGCTCGAAACACTACGCTATCCATGTTCCGGCTCATCCATATGCTCATGCTCATCCTTTTCATATCCCCAAAACCTATAATAAACCATCATACCATCCTTTTACAGGAAATCTTTGGATATCAATTCGAAGAAAGCGGGTGGGATTGGGCCAAGAGTTTCTTTAGCCTTTCTTTTCCCATCGTGGGTCCAAATAAATTCAGCCCATAATACAAAGCCCAATAAAAAGCCCATACTCTCATAGAACACCGCAGCCGATAGAAAAACACAATTATCCGCATCAACAAATCTCCCCTCGCAAAGGTTCAGACTTATTCTCTTTCCTTTCCTTCCGAAATACAATAATTCATAAAAGCAAGCTGCTTTGGGAGGAGCAAAAGCCCACCTTAGCTCTCCGCTGCCATCACTATTTCCATCGTCTCCTATAAGTTGTTTCTTGATCAAAATCTCACAATTTTAATTGTTAATTACAAGCTTTTTATTCAGTTTTTGTTGATTTTTTTTCCATTTTTTCACTGTTTCTGGTTTTTTTTTTTTTCCTTCCTTACTGCTAAGTGATTCAGTTGGAGGATGGAGGACAAAGAGCAGAACCCAATGCCATTTCTCTCTCTCTCTCTCTCTCTCTCTCTCTCTCTTTTATTTTCTCAAATTTTTGTTTTCTAATTGCTCTAGGGTTTGGAAATTCCTAAATATTTCCTGATTGCTCTAGAACTTTAGTATTATAAATCAATCTCCAAACTGCCGTTGGGTCTAGGTCTAGATCGCTCAGAATTCACAGGTTCATTAAAATTGCGAAGAAGATGGCGGTGCAGGAGAACAATGAGGGCTGGTTTTTGTTTATGCAGATGGATTTGGAGCTACTGCATCTCGATATCGGGATATTATTGCATGTTGTTCCTGCAATATCGGCTACGGCGAGGCCCAAGTTTCAAGTCATGAACAAGTATTGACTCCCTGATGGCAGTACAACAGCGCCGATGGATCTGCCCTATATGACAGTGGATGACCATTTATACATGCTAGGCAGTAAATGTTTTAAGGGTAGCAGCTGGAACTGTAAAAGCACTGGGAAGTAGCAGCAGCAGTGGGGTAACCTCCAAGTTTATGAGTGTGAGCTCGAGGTCGGTGATGGTTCGAAAACCGATCTTGTCCTCCTTTGCAAGAGAAACGACATTCCAAGTATGACGGGTCACAAAATCAACCCTTTTGTAATCAACATTGACTGCAAAATCTATGTTTTGGCCAGGACGTTTACCGAAGTCATGGAAGAACACTGGCTGCTCTCTTTTCGAGGTTTTTGATCCCGACATTAGGTTGTGGAGGGTTATGCCGAACATTCCCTTCATTGGAAGAATCGTATACCTAAGAAGACGAAGACACTAATGGCAAAGATGGTGTAGAGGGCCGCCTAGAGTCTGCTGGCCCGGTGATGTATGTACGAGTAGTGTTGTTTCGAATGTTCGTCTCAGATAATCTTGTCCTCTCCGTTAGCATCGAGGTGGTGGAAACATATGAGCTTAAACAACACAAATGTCCACATATGGGTTGAATAGGCATGGCACGAGACATGGATGTTACAACGATCTTGTTGCCCTAAGAAAAGTGTTTATAGATATAAGTAGCGTTTAAAGGACCGTCAATGGAAGGAATGTTCGGCAGAACCCTCCGCGACCCAGTGTTGGGATCAAAAACCTCGAAAAAGGCAACTAGTGTTCTTCCACGACTCCGGTAAACGTCCTGGCCAAGACATAGATTTTGTGGTCAATGTTGATCACAATAGGGTTGATTTTGTGACCCGTCATACTCAAAATGTCGTTTCTCTTGCAAACAAGGAAGGGATTAGTCTTCGGACCATCACCAACCTCAAGCGTACACTCATAAACTTCGAGGTTACCCCACTGCTACTGCTTCCCTGTGCTTGTACCGTTCTAGCTGCTACCCTCGAACCATTTACCGCCTAGCATGTATAAACGGTCATCCACCGCCGTATAAGCCAGGTCCATCGGCGTTGTTGTACTACCATCTGGGAGTCGATACTTGTTCACGACTTGAAACTCAGGCCTCACCATAGCCGACCTTCCAGGAACGATAGGCAATAATCTCCCAATATCGAAATGCAGTAGCTCCAAATCCATCTACATAAACAAAAACCAGCCCTCATTGTTCTCCTGCACCGTCATCTTCTTCACAATTTTAATGAACCTGTGAATTCTGAGTGATCTAGAGCTAGACCCAACGGCAGTTTGGAGATTGATTTATAATACTAAGGTCCTAGAGCAATCAGGAAATATTTAGGAATTTCCAAACCTTAGAGCAATTAGGAAACGGAAATTAATGGAAAAATAAAAAATTCATGGTCAATTTTGAAACATTCTCAAATTGAGGGTGTAAAATGCAGTAAATCTTTTATTTTCTTATACGATGATACTTAGGTTAGATTTTGAACTCCCCGTATACATCCTTGTTAATTTTTGTCTATGATCTTCAATTCAGTCGATGTTAGTCGAAAATTGAGAAATAAAAGTGGGCGTGTGAATTGCCACCAAGAATATTGAGGGTGTAAAATGCAGTAAATCTTTTTATTTTCTTATACGATGATACTTAGGTTAGATTTTGAACTCCCCGTATACATCCTTGTTAATTTTTGTCTATGATCTTCAATTCAATCGATGACAGTCGAAAATTGAGAAGTAAAAGTGGTCGTGTGAATAGCACCACCAAGAATATAGTAAAGGCTTAGCTTAGGCATGTTATTTTCATACTTTGCTTCAACATCAAGTTCTCTTTGTTACTAGCGCTCTTTTACCGGTATTTCAAGGTTATGGTGGCATAGGCTTCAGTTGGCAGGGCTCCTGACGCTCTAGTTGAATGGTGCACAAGGGGCTGCAGCTCTAACACTAGAAGAGACCGTTGGGGTGCCCTATGATGCCGTCAAACAAGTGAAGGGCAAGACTTGAGCGGTTTAAACCCGACCTCGGAGACACAAAATCCAGGCTCTACGAATTTAAACCATTCTTAGAAGGGATAGAGATCTTTCGCACGGAACTGAATCTGTAAGATGAGGAACCGAATCTCAAACGTCGGGATCAAGAGCTTGAACAACTCAAAGGCAGGTAAGCTGTATATGTAAAGTACAAAGCTTTAACTACCTAATGCAATATTCTTCGTAAAATTGATTTATGTCCCGATTTCTTCAACATGGAAAGTCTAAACTACAATTTTGTACTTTGAGCTATTTTAGATCCGATGCAATCCACCCAAACCGAATTCGGCAACATAGAAATTGTTTAGCAGATGGGTAGTCGTTACAACCAGAGAACTCAAGACGCCGTTTTCGCTCACTCCCCCTAACCCTTGTCTTCTTTCTTTTCTTTTCTAATCAATCAATGAGTCGCGACCACGGCGTGGGTTGAGTTAACCACCATTTCCCTTATCCTTCCTTGGCTGCAATATACAGAACGGTTAGAGCCGAAAAAGCAACAAGAAAACTACAAAAGCAATTTCATTCGTTTGTTGAGAGCACCTTGCTGTATAACGGCTTATTTCACATCCTCTAGGCTGCCCCGGGGCTTCTTCATCGCCCTCTTTACTTCCCTAGCTGTAATATTGTCCACAATTAAAGGTGAATATTGGTAACAAAAGTGGGATGAACAAGAAGATATACATTACAAGAGTAAAATAATTGCTACAACACGTCCAACTGGAAAACAATCCTAGACATAATTTCCCACAGTAATTCACTTGACCAGATGATTATTCAGTTTGTGTGGAACTGAGCTATCATCTGGCCAAAAGAGTCGAATGTTCCTAACCACTAGTACCTCTAGGATACGCATGGGGACGCTAGTGGTTCCGAACTACCCCTTTCGTGGGGCATGCCTAGGTTTGAGCTCCCGTAAGGCCATAACTCTTACTTATCACCCCTTTTTCTCCCCATAAAACAGAAGAAAAGAAAAGAGAGGGTAATCTAACTTTTGCTGTCCAAGCTTACCCTTAAATTTCCTTTTCTTGTTAGCTCTCCTCCGCTTTCTCTCTGCCTGTGTAAGCTCTGCTTCTTCTTTGATGTCGCCTTTGCCGGAAAACACTTCCTCAGGAGCTAGCATTGCTGCATCGGACACGGCCACAGGTGCAATCTGCCCAATGAAGAGACATCACATACTTCAGTTATGATTGTCAACTTTATAGCAGAAAAAGTAGTACTTTCAAGGGATTCATGAGAACTTTTTTATTTTTATAAAGAAACTGTAGAGTTCACATTACCTCTTCCATTGCTAGAGCAGGGACATTGGCTTGTACCGACATATCCTCGACAACCTATGCCACATAGCGTATATCAAACCTGGCAATTAACAAACTACAAAAGTATACAATGCATGCATATAATATAAATTTTATGACTCAGAAGCATACAGGTTTTGGACTGAAGTGGAAATGAGAGAGCGCATCCAACTTCAAGCAAAGTTTCTTGAACAGCTTGCTTGCCTGATAAAAGATAATGACCACAAGGTTAGTGAATTAGCATCTTTAGGAACAGAGAAGGATACAAAATGTAGAACAAAATCTCAAAGTATACTCATACAAACACCATATATTAGTATACACACGTGTGCATACAAGGAAATTAATTTTCAACTATTAACACAAATGAAACAGCAAAAGATAGGAGAACAAAGATAAAAGCATGCACCTCGTCCTTCTGTTTGTCTGTTAATGACAATGGAGCAGAAGCCAAATTCGTCTTTTGAACATACTCTTCCTGCAGAAAATTGACAAACAAAGGATTGTTATGTATCTCAATTAGATGCACGGAAATCCAGCTTAAGGAGATCAAAATTTGGAAGCATGTTGGGCAGCTTATCAAGTGATGCATTTTGCATCAGGAGAACCAGACCTCATAGACGTCAGCTAGACCCTTCTTGCTCTTATTCTCGTCCTATACATTAAACAAAAAGGATCAGACAAACTGAACAAGTTGCTTCATTTAAGAAACAATGGATCGAAATTAGAATGCAAATATAGCAAAAGAATAATGCTGACCAACTCTTTAAGTTCTCTTGGTGCTTTAGAGGGTAAAGTAGGAGCCTTTTGAACATCATCAAACCGCCCCTATAAAAGATATTAAGTGCAGATTTAGAACTGGTTGTATTCTACACACACACACACATATTAGAAGAAACAAGCAACAATATAAATCAAATGGTGACAGAAGGAATAAAAATTGCCTGCAAATAAAACATGAGTATTAATTTCTTTTCTGACTTATAGGGATCCATATAAACTGTGGAAAAGTTTCCAGTAAAGGTGATTGATCAAAATGCGATTCATAAAAAAATAGCTAACTTTGAACAGAACATTTTAGATAAGAAAATATGATAAACAAACAAATCCCCGGAATGCATTCACTAAAGATGTTATTTACCTCTTCGATCCTTTTCTTGATTATATCCTCAATTGATGTTGTAACCTCCTCTGTGATTACAGGGGGAGGTCTAACATTGTGCTCAAAATCCAGATCAACTTCTAGCGCACTGTTCTTTGGCCTTGTCGCTGCAGTTACCTGTTTCCCAAAGCCACAATTGTTATATGTAATTCACTTAAAGATACATGGTATCATGACATAACTAAAATGACTATTGTCCAGCAAAAAAAGAACTTCAGAAACTTACCTCTCCCTGCATGATCCAGCTTTTTGGCTCCAAATTTGCTTTTTCCATCTCTTCTATTTGGGATTGAAGCTTCTTAAGCTTCTTTTCATGGGTTGAAAGAGTTGTTTGCTTCTATATTAAAAATATGAAAATAAATGAGATGAAACTCCTTTTGAAAATATGAAGAATCTACAACTGCAAGACCATGCTCCCAAATTCCGTTACACTACATGGTTTGCAAGTACCTTCTCATCTTCTTGTTCATCTTCATCTCCTTCTTCTTGATCATCTTCATCTTGATCATCTTCCTCCTCGTCTTGTTCATCTTCTTCTCCGTCGTTTGTCCCCAAATCTTCTGATTCATCAATCAATTTTGATCTTCGTGTAGAACGCTTTTCCTTTTTTCCTCCATAGAAGTCTTCATATCTGTCGCACACAAGCAAAAGTTAAGCTTAAGCATATGCTAATGGATACATGAACTCCCACAATACATATCCACAGATGAATAACATATAATGGATGCACAGACAACTGATTAAAACGAAATATACACCATATACGGTATATGGTATACCCGATGAACAACTCCAGATGAACCCTAAATTTGCAATCAGTTACTGATTGATCCATAGTCATATAATCAACAATGGTACAATAAACATAGAAACGAAAACCAAGCAATTCGAGAAATGATAAATGTAGCACCTTGCAAACTTGTCTTTGTCATCCTCATCATCGTCAATGTCTAAGTCTCCAAGCTAAAATGACGAAATGAATCGAGTTAGAAACCGAAAAAAAAGACAAAAGCTTTCAAAATCAGCAAAATTCTCAGACCAAAAACCATACAAACTATCCAACATAAAAATTCGAGCACATCCTCACCCCCTCATCTTCTTCATCCTCATCGTCGTCGTCATCCCTTCTCTTCTTTTTCTTCTTATCAGTCTTATCTAGCCCATATTCCCTTGCTTCACTTTCCTCCAAAGACTTCTTCAAATCCTTTATCTTGAAAAATCCGTCCTCTATCGCATTATTATATCCCCCTTCACTTTCACTTTCACTTTCACTTTCCTCTCTCTCCTCTTCTTCCTCTCCATCTCTCTCCTCACTCTCACTCCCTTCACCTTCTTCCTCCTCCTCCTCCTCCTCCTCGTCACTGTCGTCGTCAAATCCATCCAATTCCTCGTCAACGCCCCCAATTTTAACCCTCAAACCCTGGCTCTGAGCTTCCAGAACCTTCTCCTCCCCTTCCACGACCACCTTCAGCGTCTTAATCTCCTCCGGGTTCTTCTCAAACCGCTTCAAATCGCGGCTGAGGGTGGAGATGAGGGGCTGAGATTGGAGGTCGATTTGCTGCCATATCTGCTCGGCGTCGAATCCGTCGACCAGGAGCTGGTCAAACGGCGACTTGGGCGTGAACGGCCAGATAGAGGAGAAGATGCCCTGCAGGGCGGCTCGAGCCGTTTGAGAGAGGGCGGGGTTCGGCGCAAGTAGCTGCGTCGGTTCTGTGGCTTTCAGGGAATTCAGGGCATCGTTATTGAACGCCATAGATGGAGCGAAAATGCGAGCTTTTGGATTTGTGTTCTGTTTCTGACAACCGGTTAGGGGTTTAGGGTTTTAGGAATGGATCCATTCCACCAAAGCAACGAATCCGACTCTTTGAAATTTGATCTAACGGTTAAAACTATTATAATTTTAAAAAGTGATCCCGTTGGATTAAATTTCAAATACCGAATCCTTTGATTTGGTAAATTTGATAGAATGGATCCGAAAAATATCCATTTCCGGGTTTTAAATGGGAGGGAGTAGCTATTGTTTACATGTCGATATTTAATTCACCATACTTCGTGATAAATATCTTTTTATATGTTAGTAATACTGAAATACTAAAAAAATACAAAAAAAAAGAGATATAAATAATCTTCTGATTTAGTAGTATTTCTCTTAGTAATGTTAAAATGAGATTTTAAGGCTGTTTCTTTTGAGAAGTAATATGCACAACCAATCACTCACACACAACTGACACAAGTGAGTGACTTCCTTAGGATGCAATGAATCATTTCCGACCATCGATGCAAGTGAATCTTATAACTCGTTAATAAAGCAAAGTTATTACGTCTGCGTGACGATTTGCCTTCTCTAGTGAGGAGTTCCGAGTTCAACTGGTGCAAATAATTAAGAGTAAATTGTAGCAATGATCCCTCAACTAAAAATTCATTACCATTGGTCCCTCAACTTATCAAAGCGTGCAGTTATGGTCTCTCAACTGAAAATCCATTACCATTAGTCCCTTAACTTTAATTCAACTGGAGAAATGGTCCTTCAACTTTAACTCAATTGGAGCAATGATCCCTCAAACTTTAACCCAATTGTAGCAATAGTCCTTTCAACATAACTCAGTTTGACAAAATTTTGACAAAGTTGGCAAAAAGAACCATAGATACACGTTTTGATTAGTTGAGGGACTCCAATTGTAGCAATAATCCTTCCAACATAACTTATTTTGACAAAATTATGACGAAGTTGACGAAAATGACCATAGCTACAAATTTTGATAAGTTGAGAGACCAATGATAATGGATTTTTAGTTGAGAGACCATTACTTCAATTTAATTAAAGTTGAAGGAACATTGCTACAATTTACTCAATAATTAAAGGAGGCATACAACTAACTAAAAACTATATAAGTTTACCTATCTAGCATCTTTCACCAAAAAAAAAAAAGAAGAAGAAATTTACCAAATAGTATTTAATTAGTATTTTGTTTTTTTTTTTTTTTTTGTCAAACAGCCCAAAAAAAAAAAAAAAAAAAAACTATCCGGAGGGTTTATACAAATGGTCCTCAGTCTCGATACAACGCAAAAATCATCTACCAAAACCGAGTGGAAGAGTGGGTGCTCAAATCAGTTACAACCAAGGTCAAAAGAGAGAATCAACTTTTTTTTTTTTTTTTTTTTAATAAACGATATTATCTATGTTAAAAGAAAAAAAATGGGCTTAGCCTGACAATTGACTAGCAATAATATGATTCAAATTCTCATTTAACGATAATCGAACCTAACTATTAGTTACCATGTTTTTCTCCCTATAGATATGTTGAAACTTCAAATGCTCAAACTGTTAGAACAAAGAGAGAAAACCATAATCAAATTTAACTAGCATTTTCAATAGTAAAAATCAATCATATATTTAATTGATTGAACAAACAATCGATGAAAGAGACATGAGACATGAGAATGGTAGGTGAGAAAATGGGAAACTAGAATTGTAAATTACTCTACATCTCTAACACTCAGTGCAATAATAAAAACTTAACATCGTCTTCAACAAAATTGTTCTAGTTTTTTTTTCTTTCAAAAAATAAAGAAATAAATAAAAACTTAGACTAGTTCGTATTTTTGGAGTAGAACTTTTGGATGTAGAGTAAAAAATTTAAGCATGTGTTTTAAAATAATTTTTCGAATTTCTTTTGGCATATTAATAAAAGACAAATAAATCGTTGAACATTATTTTTATAATAAAAAAATATACGATAGCAAAAATGTTACGTTTTTCGTTTAATTGTATTATTATTTGTACTAGATAGAACTCATCTATATTAGCAAGTCGTGTCTTTATTAGAAAAATAATAAAACTACATAGTAAGTTGACATTGACATGGAGAGCAATAGAGATCTGACTTCACTGCCCTTCCACTTTTCATATACTCTTATCTCCTCCTATTTGTGCGATTACGGTTAAATCACGTCAACATTTTATATTATTATTATTTTATTATTTCTATAAAAAAAATTAATATAAAAAATTAATATATCTTAATCGTGATCATACAAAATATGAGAGAATAAGAATATACAAGTTGTGGGACGGCAGAGAAGCCGGTCCGAGCAATAGAGCTCACAAAGCTAATTGATTTCGAAAGCCGGAACGAAAACAAAGACAACATTTTCGACATCGCAATTTCTCATCTCACAAGTAACCAGTCGCGCACACATCCACACCTGAAACTAAAAATAACAACTTTCCACTTCTTCAATTCAATCTCTCTCTCTCTCTCTCTCTCCTCACGCCACTTATTCAACCCTCTGCAACCGAATCCTTGATGCTAAACTCGCTTCACAATCTGGGCTTCCATAAACTGCGCTCACGTCCATCGGAGCTCCACCTCCCAATCGAATCACAGCCGTCGGTTCCTCCCAGGTCACTTCCTCGCTCTTCTCTCTCTAACTCTCCCTCTCTCTGGATTTCATAAATTTCGAGCTCGAATTTATGATTCATTGACTTTCCAATGATTAATGGAGAGAAGATTGCCGAGGCGGCCTCTCCCGATCCGTCCATCCCGTTCGATCCCAAATCGGACGGCGTTGGTGACGGTAGCGATTGCTATGGCGATGTTTCGCCCCGATCGCCTCCGTCGCGCTACTCCTCGTTCGGCGAGTCCGAGTACGAGCGCTATTGCAGCGCCAACTCGATGATGGGCACGCCGAGCATGTGTAGCACAATCACGGTTTTCAATGATTTCCCGGAGCCCGAATTTGGGTCGTTGAAAAGTTTGGGACTTGGGGAGGGGAGTGGTGGTTTGGATAATTTTAGCTTGGGAGGGAGGATTGAGAGAAATCGAGAGGATCGGAGATGTTTGAGTAGTGGTAGGATTGAGTTTGGGAAGGAGGATGGTAATATTGGAGGACGGAGGAGGGCGAGTTACGGGTCTAGTGGGTTGGAATTGTATGGCAATGAGGATGCTGGTGGAGCTGATGATGTAAATGAATTGATGTCTTGGAAGCTTGAGAGTGGACCGTCGGGTTTAGGGGGGGTTTCGGATGTGAAGTATGGTTCGGATAATAGTGACGAGGACAGTGAAAAGGGTATGGAAGTTTGGAGGGGGGTTGTGGGAAATGATAATATTGGAGTTGAAGGTGTGGCAGCCCAAGAGACTAATGGTTCGAATGGGGAAGGAATTCGGAACCAGTTTGTACCCGAAGTTGAAGAATTTGATGGAGGAGAGATGGATAGGGAAGAAGGGACATCATCTAGAAATGAGTATTCAGAGGATGAGGGGTCTATGTACAACTATGGTTCGGATGATGAGCGCAAGAGCGGCTTTAGTCAGCAGAGGAATGTCCACTATTATCAGCAAGAGAAACCCCAGAATGAAAATCCGTTTCTTATTAACTCATCCGTAGCCTTTGGTTCCGATGATTGGGATGATTTCATGCAAGAAAGTGGCGGGAGTAATTTAGATTCTTTCACTAGGAACTTATTTGAGGGCAGGAGAGGACGGAATGTTGAAACTAAAAGGAAAATTTCGAATTCCACTTCCATCACTTCAGTTGAGCATCAGAATGCATGTCAAACCGAGCAAGGAAATGATGTGAAAGATGTGCAGCCTGGATGCAAACAAGTTCAAGCTGATGATAAATTGGTAGAAAATGTTAACAGTTCCATGAAGCTAGCTAGTTCTCCAAGTTTTCTTGAAACCGATAGAGTAGTAGATGTGAAGGACATTCCTGTGGCCAGTTATCAAGTTCAAGCTATTGATGACTCGGTTGAGCTCACCAAAAGTTCTTTTACGATCCCTTTTCAAAATGTTCAAGAACCAGAGGTAAAAGATTCAAGAGATATGCTTTTCACCAAGAATCAAGCTCCAGGTCCCGACGAATCAGCAAAACATAATAAGGCTTCCTTGGTTGGCAATGCCTTAAATATTCAGCCGGATCCACAAGCAAAAGAAAGTCCTAACAAAAAGGGTTTGAGCATTTTGGATGATGGTGTTTCTGATGTGCATACGTATATGAATACCGGTGAAGTCATTGATATTGATCACGGTCAAGATTTAGAAAAGAAAAAGTTGGGGACTTTAAAAGTTAAACTAGACCCCCTTTCTGATCAATCAACTAATCAAATTAGCATCCATTCAACCAGAACTTCGGGAAATGTGGAGACAGACTTCCTTGAGGACCATAAGCCAAGTACACTGCCATCAATTTTTGAAAATAATACAACGAAAAGTTCTGTTTCAGAAGATATCCTTGAAGAACATCCTATGCCAGTTAAGGTTAGTCATGCTCAGTACACTTTTTCTTTTGAGTGGCACTAGATTATTATTATTCAACTTAATTATATTTTCATTCGATTGGCCTAAGCCACATACGATTTCGTGTTTGTGAATATTTAATGCATATTATGCGTGTTGTGATACTCCAAGAAGTATCTCTATATTTATTTTCTGTCCAATTCTTGATACTCAGGAAACATATAGCTTATGTTAGTCTTCAAAGAAAATTCGAGTCTTGACTTGGATGGGTGCTTGTGTTATGCTCTTATTCAATCGTGTGTGCAGCTTGCCAATGCTTGTTATCAGCAATTTGTGCATATTAGTACACCACCTTTTGCCAGTGAATTGCTGGTAAATGATATTTGTAGTAATATACTATGGCAGCCTGATTTTATCCGTATAAGACCATTTTTGTGCGACTCTGTTGAGTTAAGTTGTCTGTATCTCATTTTTTTTGTTTTACCGATGCTGCAGACAGATAATTTTGAGCATAATGAATACTATGATGAGGTTGTTGATGAAATGGAGGAAATTCTGCTCGACTCTGCTGAGTCCCCAGGAGCAAGGTTCACTCATGGCAACAGTTTCTTACAATCACAGCAATCTCTACCAGTAAGAGATGGTGGGTCGACTGCTTCTACTTCTGGTACAGATGATGCTCATTTGTTCCATCAGCATTCGTTAAGAATTGATGGGGTTGAAGTGGTGGGTGCAAGGCAGAAGAAGGGAGATGTCTCATTTAGTGAAAGACTGGTGGGAGTGAAAGAATACACTGTGTATCAAATAAGAGTGTTGAGTGGCGAGGATCACTGGGAGGTTGAACGTCGTTATCGCGATTTCTTTACACTCTATCGTCGATTGAAAACAGTGTTTTCTGACCACGGCTGGGATCTACCTTCTCCCTGGTCTGCTGTAGAAAAGGAATCCAGAAAGATTTTTGGAAATGCGTCTCCTGATGTTATTGCAGAGAGAAGTGTTCTCATCCAAGAGTGTCTACAGTCCGTTCTCCATTTCAGGTTCTTTTCCAGTCCGCCAAGTGCACTCGTATGGTTTCTGTCTCCTCAAGATTCAGTTCCTAGCTCCCTGGAATCATCATACACACCTGAGTCTCTTACTAGAAGAGCTGACACACAAAATATTTCCACTTGGGGAAAGACCATATCTCTTATTGTTGAAATTCGACAATCTAAATCTTTGAGGCAGATGCTAGAAGCACAACATTATACTTGTGCAGGGTGCCACAAGCATTTTGATGATGGCAAGACTTTGATACGGGATTTTGCACAGACACTTGGATGGGGCAAGCCTCGACTTTGTGAATATACTGGTCAATTATTTTGCTCTTCGTGCCATACAAATGAAATTGCAATCATACCTGCAAGAGTGTTGCATAACTGGGACTTTACTCAATATCCAGTTTCGCAATTTGCTAAATCTTATCTGGATTCTATACACGACCAGGTAATATGAAGACTACCACACCATTCTTTGTGATTAAATTCTGTATATGTTATGCCAATGAATTGCAACTGCATGAGTAAGCAATATCTGACATTTTTAACATTTTACATCCAACTTAATCTTTCTATGATCATTTGTTTTGCAGCCCATGCTTTGCGTCAGTGCAGTTAATCCATTCCTTTTCTCGAAGGTTCCAGCCTTGCTTCATGTTATGGGTGTGAGGAAGAAAATAGGCACCATTCTTCCTTATGTTCGTTGCCCATTCCGTAGGTCAATCAACAAAGGACTTGGGTCTCGAAGATATCTACTAGAAGGCAATGATTTTTTTGCACTGAGAGACCTCATTGATCTTTCCAAAGGAGCCTTTGCAGGTTAGATTCTAATAACAAGCTTTATCTCATATCATGCATGTCTGTTTCTTTGTTATCACGGAAATAAGACAGATTTATGAATTTACCTATCTGATATGTATGTGTGCTGTGTGCGCATATATATTTCTTGACGTACTATCTTTGTGGCAGTGCTACCTGTGATTGTGGAAACTGTCTCAAGGAAAATTCTGGGCCATATAACGGAGCAGTGTCTCATATGCTGTGATGTGGGAGTCCCCTGTGGGGCACGACAAGCATGCAATGACCCTTCATCCCTCATTTTCCCTTTTCAGGTGGGCATCCACAGTTATATTATACAATGATTATGGTTCCTGTTCATGTGGTTAATACATTCGTTCTTGTTGGTCTCTATTTATTTTCTTATATGTTTCTGAAATCTGTACTTTATGAATTGGAGCTCTGGGCATTTGTCAAATCACGTTAGTGGGCGCCACACACCTCGCCTTTAAATTTTCCATTTTTACCAACAGAATCAAGCACTTAAAATCCCAATGAGCATATAGGCTGCCTTTTGAAATTAAATCACAAGGTTTTGCAAATGTGTCCTCGTTTCTCAGATCAGCTGAACTTTTTGTTTCCTTTACTAGGAAAACCTTGAATTCTATATATTGAAGATGAATTCTAGCTGTTATAATCTGACTGTGAAGGTTATTGGCAGGAGGATGAGATCGAAAGGTGTCCATCTTGCGCATCAGTATTCCACAAGCCTTGCTTCAGAAAGATCATGGAATGCACTTGCGGGGCACACCTCAGGGAAGACGAGCCAGCGCAGCTCATTAAAAGGGCAACCTCTGGGGTCGGGGCCGAGATCAGTGGTTTTCTAGACTTGTTTGGGGGAGGTTCGGGCTCCGGATTACTCTCTGGATTGTTTTCAAAGGCGAAGCCGGAGAAGCCAAGGGAACATAAAGCCAGCGACAACGTCATTTTAATGGGTTCGTTGCCAAGCACTTCTTTATAACCACCCCTGGTATCATACATTCATTTTGCTTGATTTGAAATATGGAAATTGTATTCGTTGCACCTGGTATTGAATAATCAAAACAGGACATGCCAAAGATCGTTGTAGCCAAAACCCTAAGGTTGGACGAATGTATATTCTTTATGGCTGGTTCCTTGTAATGTACATCACACGTTTCAAGTAAATTTCAGGTAAATCTAGGCTGTTTGAATTTATAGCTCAAGTTTTTGCTTCTTGTAATGTTAGCGGTAAAACCCGCTTTTCAATCATTGCCATTTGGCACAGATATTTCAGTGTCACTGGTTGTATACAATCAGGATAGACACATAATTATATACAAATTGTGATGGGGCAGAGGTTTTCAATTATTTCATTGGGTTCCGACTTCACATCGGAATTCTCTTGGAATGATAAGGGCATTTGAGCTAAAATGGTCTATAAGATTGGCATAACTCTTCAATTTGGTCCTTGAGATTTAAAATAGATAGAAATGGCTCCTAAGTTTGTCCACACCACAGTCAATCATTTTGGTCGTTCAATTGAGAAATCTCTGTTAAATAAGGATCAAAATAACAAAAATGTTCTCAATTTAACATACAATTGGCTAAACTCAAGGGCAACTTCATGGAAAGACCAGAATGATTGGCAGTGGACAAATTCAAAGGTCACTTCTATTGATTTTAAATCTCAGGAACCAAAATGAGGAATTATGTCAAATCTCTAAGACTATTTTGGCTAAAAAAAAAAAAAAAATTGGTGGGGAATTTACAAAAGTAGAATAATTGAATGGTAGAATATATATAATGCAACTTCCTTCTGATTGCCTAATGTGCATGCAGTTGCAAGTTGCAACCTACAAGTATATGCCATTGATTAAGGAAATGCTTTGAGCATCCAAAACTTAATCACCAAGCAAACAATTTCCTTTAACCTGTTGAAGGCATTGTCTCCATAACCCTAAACTCGGATCTTTGGACTTCTGTTTGCTCTCCTTCTACGAAGAATTTCGGCAGTATATTTCTTTCGGGATACTATACGATGTCTGGTTTCAGCTCGACGCCTGAACTACCTCGCGCATGATACGATTCAGGGTATCGCGTCGAAAACAGATGGTGTTTGAGCTTCATTAGCAGAACAAAAATGCTGTAGCATGGGATGTGCAGTAGACCGACCGACAAGTACCACAGCGGAGCATATGGAGATGACAAGTCGAGAAATGGATACGGCCACCTGTATTTGAAAGGCGAAAATCGTCACTACGAGTAGAAGCTTATGGTGCAGCGAAATGACACGAAAATAGGTTTCTGTAGAAATTTGGAAAACTGAATATAACTGTAACATTTCTGAATATGGGAAACCAAAAGAGACGACGATTTTACCAGAGCTTGACACAAGCATGGAAGAGCCACTGGAAAACTACATAAACGATTGTCCACAGGAAGAAATACCCGATTCGGAACCAGGGAAATGGCTGAAAATCGGAAAAGTTATTGATGTTAATCGTCAAGTATTCATAAGGACTGGAAACCCTACAGTGAGTCGAAAATTTTGAGCTGAAGGGTTCAACTTACCAAGCTATTCAACGCGGTATCAGCGAGCAAGAAAACAGCGTTGATTGTGTGCATATTTATGATCAGCTGTCAGGAAAAGATCAAACATGTTATCTACTACCGTAATCGTTGATTACACGAACCAATCACGAGATTATGAAGCGATTAGAAAATCGAAAACAGACAGAGAAGATGAGCAGAGTATTATATGGCTTATTGGACTTACAAAATTCAAGTTGTAGTCTTTGATTGTAAGAAAAGGAACAAGTACGAACCAGAAGACACAATCCGTGAGAAGGACAGCGCCGGCATTCATCTATTTAGACGTAAACACGTAGCGATTAAGCTAATTAAACAAGAGTCTTGAAGGCCAACTTAAAATTTATAGTTACAAGTTCTAAGACGTTTTCATTACCTGGAAAATTATTTGGAAGATATAACCCGAAAAGCCAGCAAGTTGGCGAACTTGAGGTTGTTCGACATGGGGGCCTGAGGGTTTCTCTATGATTGAATCTTTGGAAGAACCTCCATGTGAAGGAGTCACATGAGCCGAGCCTTGCTCTGTATCCACCTCAAAACTATCAACCCTATCGCCGGCAGTTTTCTTATGGTAGCGGTAGCATCCCCGAATGGAGAGCAACGATCCAAGCTACACATGGAAATCGACATCAGCATCAACTGAAAAATAAGTAAAAAAAGAACAAACGTTCAAGCAGAACAAAAAAAACTTACCCCAAAATAAATTGTGATCAAAGTAAAAGTCCACCTGTCCAGAAAGAAGCCAAATAACTACAGATTAGGAGAAGCACTTCTGAAAAAAGCTGGACTCATATCTTCACAGATAGCTTGAGTTCATCAAATGGCTCAAGAGATGACAACTTACTGTGTGTAGTAGAGAAAAATGCTGCCTCCATCCACGGAAGCGGTAACGATGAGCAGAACCAAGAGCACAAAGAAAGCGAAAACCCGAAAAGCCAGAAGCCAAGCCGGGTGAATTCCCTTGAGGCATGGTCTCCAAGTCTCATCCTCAAACAATGTTCCTGCAGACGTTTGTTGCTGGTTTTCTCCGCTGCTACCGCGCTTTGAGCGGCGCGGTCTTCCTTCGTATTTGTAAACCAGAATCACCGAAAGAGTCATCGCAATCAAAATCCATATCGTGCAGAGCAAGACCCTCCAGTTCAGCCAGTAACTTGAAGTTGTTGTGTCTGCAGTCATGATTGGCTGCCAAGAAGAACCTTTCGGAACTCCTGTTATAAATCCCATGGTGTTATAACTTTTTTACTTAATTATCTGATTGTTTTTTCACCAAACAATGATTCGGGATGCCTGGAAAATTCAAGTTTATGGAGTGGATAATGATTTATTTCAGAAAACTGAGAAAACCCAAAAGGCAGAATATGTTTTCGAAAGCGAAGAGCTTAAAAAAATCACAAAATAAAATAAAAGAATGGAGTGGAGGAATAAATAAGGTGATGAAAAAGTTAAAAGTTGAAATGCTCAAAAGAACAACCAAATGACGAACAAATTGAAAATCCAGATCCAGAGAGGAAAAAGAGAGAAGACAGATAATATAATACTAATGCAAAGAAACCACATTTGCAGAACTTGGTTTTTGTAGGATCAAATGCAAACCCAAAAACCAGAAAACAAAACCCTACTCGTATATGAACACATTAAGGATTGAGATTACGCAGAGATTCCAAACTTTAGGTGGATTTTTGCAGAGAAAGGCAAGACAAAACCGACATTTTTCGAAATATTACTAAATTATACAAAAAATGGGATTAAAAGAAGCAGAAGCAGCTAAATTCAAAGCAAAGGAAAGGTTGATACTTACAAGGGAAAGCAAAGAAGACGCGGTGGTGTTTCAGAGGGATTGGAGATGCTTTGCTTCTTTGCTATGGAGGGAGAGAAATCTAGAGAGAGAAAGTTAGGGGGGGGGGAGTTGGGAGAGAGAGAGAGAGGGAGAGGAAAAGGATGGGATGCTTTGAGCAGAAGGCATAAGGCATAAGGCTCCCCCACTTCCCTTTTTTACATATATATTCAGCAAAATCTTGCAAGAAAGACCAGTCCTCTGGAGTTGCAATCTCTCTCTCTCTACCCCCACATTTCCATGCAAATATTAAATTACTGATAAATTGTAAGCTTTCATCAACTTTCTTGGATAACCATATTTTTGTTAATATTATGTCTTTTTTAAGTTACCAATATTTAGAAAAAACCAAACAGGGAACAATTGTCTGTGAATCTTTTTCATTGGAATTCATGCTTGAGGGTGCTTTCTGAGTACCAAGACTAGTTTTTTTATCCAGGAATAAAGCAAACTGTGTTTGGGTGGATGTG
This sequence comes from Pyrus communis, assembly GCF_041283825.1. Lineage (NCBI taxonomy): Eukaryota > Viridiplantae > Streptophyta > Magnoliopsida > Rosales > Rosaceae > Pyrus > Pyrus communis. The sequence continues at coordinate 4,273,032 of NC_142570.1, read as the reverse complement.
AGTCAGTTAACCCGTTCAAAAGCAACTCATTAAAAAAAACACATAAAAAAACCCATTCAATTCAAAAGCACCTTATAAAATAAAAACACATAAAAAAGTAACTCCCTCTCTCTCTCTCTCTCTCTCTCTCTCTCTCTCTCTCTCTCTCTGAGTAATTTTAAGGTGAAATTGTAATAAAATCTCATGTAGTGTTATCAATTTATTTTAATGTATTCTAAATTAAAAGGGTTATTAGATAATAGAAATGCTTTTTGAAGAAGTACTTTTTTTTAAAGCTTTTAGATTTGAGATAAATATTTCAACAATTTTTATGATAATGTTTAATTTAAGTGTATATTAGCATAAGTGTTCTAAAAAAAAACAATTCCAAACCAACTCTAATATATGTGAATTAGTAAAATGTATGTGAAAAGTAAGTATGTCACATCCCGCTCAGGGGGGGGACCATTTCCCGGGCCCGCTCCACCACCGTAGCACGATATTGTCCGCTTTGGGCCCCGACCACGCCCTCACGGTTTTGTTTTTGGGAACTCACACGAGAACTTCCCGATGGGTCACCCATCCTAGGAATGCTCTCGCGCGCTACTCGCTTAACTTCGGAGTTCCCATAGAACCCGAAGCTAATGAGCTCCCAAAAGGCCTCGTGCTAGGTAGAGATGGGAATATACATATAAGGATCACACCCCTGGGTGATGTGGGATGTCACAATCCACCCCCCCTTAGGGGTCCGACGTCTTCATCGGCACACTCACGACCAGGGTTAGGCTCTGATACCAAATTGTCACATCCCGGCCCGGGGAGGACCATTTCCCGGGCCTGCTCCACCACCGTAGCACGATATTGTCCGCTTTGGGCCCCGACCACGCCCTCACGGTTTTGTTTCTGGGAACTCACACGAGAACTTCCTGATGGGTCACCCATCCTGGGAATGCTCTCGCGCGCTACTCGCTTAACTTCGGAGTTCCCATGGAACCTGAAGCTAGTGAGCTCCCAAAAGGCCTCGTGCTAGGTAGAGATGGGAATATACATATAAAGATCACACCCTTGGGTGATGTGGGATGTCACAAAGTAGCCGTAGTTTCTACTCAAAACTATTCGTTGGTGATTTATAGAACTTCATGTTTATAATTAAAACTCTTTCATATTATAAACACTTTATAAAAATCATTTCTTAAAAAAAAAAATTAAAATTAAGGTCATTTAGCCATCAAACCATATATAAAAAAGATGAAAATAAATAAGAATATAACGTTCTTCCTTTCGGGATTGCAGCTTTCTCCAGCAAACAAATGAAATTGGGCAGTTCAATCAAGATAAATTGTTTTTGGAATTGGTAAAAGCATTACAAAATGCCTATGTATTTGCTACAATAGTTTGACTAAACATTCTTAATTTTAATTTACTTTTAAAGAGAGAATTTTACAGAGTAATTTATAATATAAACTATCCTCATGGTATTAAGCAGTGTTGGAAAAGTAATTGGGTAATTGAGTTGCCATGATTTTGTGACAGAACTTAGTTTTGACCAATGATTAGGGACCCATGAAGTCATGATTTTTTCAATCAGAATAGACATAATGAAAATGGGAAGTAGGACCCACTAAATTCAGAAACCTGCATGGCTTATTGAAAACATATATGGGGTCTCTAATGTGTAAAAGAGCAATGATCGTGTTAACTTTCAGTTAAAGCGTAAGATTGTATCTGTTCATAGCCTCAGAGATCGTGACCTACCTTGACTTACTTGTCTGTTAGACCGGACATGCCACCTATTTGATTCACTTTATATCATCTTTTGGTTGTGCATTGTATATCATTCGGTGTCCGTAATAATAACTAGCTTGAGAAAATCTTTGATCAAATTATCTGATCACGTGAATATTATGATTAACAATAAAAAAAAATATGAGAGATTCGGCATCTTTTGATTATGCATTCTATATTATCGAATTTTCATGATGAGAATTGATTCTAAAAAATCTTCAATCAAGTTATCCGATCAAATGAATAGTCCTACTAACTTTATACAAGTACGAGAGATTCGTCATTTCAATCTCAACCTTCTCCATGCCAATCACACTCCTTCAATTTGCCTGTTCCAACCATTTAATTTCGTCTGATCTCACTCTAGTACCTACTCGTAAGACTACCCTATACGGCAGCCTTACTTATGGATGTGGTGTCCACTTGACGGATTGTTCTGTTTTATAAAAGTGGACCAAAACTCACCGCCCTGAGTGGCTTTATAGCTTTCATCATAAGTTATAAATCAAAAGAGAAAAAGAAAAAGACACCAAAGGATGACAATAAAAAAGAAAAATAAATAAAATTTTGAAAATTAACAGTGGTTAATTAAATTAATTAATATTACATCCATACCCCAGAACGAGTGAAAGTTTTGCAGAGCATTTTCCTTTGGTTACTTTTTATTTTCTTTTCTTTTCTTTTTTTTAAAAAAAAAGATAATCGGTTGCAAACCACGATTATTCAGTTTTTCTGGACTTGAAGAGGCTATTGGAAATTTTACTCTACCCACAAACTCTTCAGCTCAGAACTTCGAACATAAAACCTCCGAACTTTAGTTTTTAGTTTTTATTTTATATTTTTTGCTTTTGATTAACTGCTACATAATATGAACGTGTGACGTGGATGGAAATTGACAAGTGCATCGCAAAGCACAAATCTGGGCGGGCAGAAGGGGAAAGGGATCCTCTCCAGATCCCTTCCACCAAATTCACCCAATAAATCAATCCAGGCCCTTGAAATTTGATCCAACGGTCACAAACTGGGGATTCCTTTAAAAGTTATAATAACTTTAGTCGTTGGATTAAATTTCAAGAACCCGGATTGATTGATTGGGTGGATTTGGTGGATTTGATGGAATGAATCCGGAGAGGATCCCTTTCCGCATAAGGGACGTCACTAATTGCTTGGTCAATGGGCAACCATAAATGCATTCAATAATATTTTGTCAAAAAAGTTTATTGTACGAAACACATTTACGTAGTATAATTATTATATGCGTTATAGTATAAATCCGTCGTCAACATGACACACACATTAATTATATCATGTGGGTGTTAGTCACACAATTTTTTTTTTATCTCACATTTCCCTTGTTAATTTTTGTCATTTGATCTTCTTCAATTCGATCCGATTTCTGAAAATTGATAGAGATGAAAGTAAAAATAGGTGTGTGAATAGAACCACCCTATTTGAAACGCTTATTTTGTTCATGAATTTTTTAAGATTTGGAGGATTATTCTAACTACTATGCGTGTTCTTAAAATTTAAACGGATATGTAGTAAAATAACGAAATGATGATTACATAATGATGAAAAAAACATAGTTCTTATCTAAAAGAAATATAGTTCGATTGTTTTTGTTTTCGGGCTACTATGAAAGGATACTATACTAATTCTATAATGATGGAAAAAAAAATGGTGAGAAAGGAAAAAATTGTAAGGTTTGGCATCCAAATTACGTGTATTATGAGGCTGAGACACAAAATATTGTACCTACTTTATCTTCCTAATTTTAAGGCCCACAAGGTCGGAGCTTTAAATTTGTTCTAGTTGGGGCTACCAGAAAAACTAATAAAACCTTATTATGGACCCTCCAATGCTAAAATCCTAACTAAAGCACTGAAAGGATATGAATGTATGCTTGATAATAGATACTTATATCTTCTTCAAATATAACAAGTGTATACATATGACTGCAGTCTGCATCTCAATAACAAATTACTTGTGTTTGAGGGCATATGCACCCAGTGAACCTTCATTGACTCCGTTCATGCCTATCCCACGCTGGTACCACCATCTCCGTCATTGTCCCTAGTCCACTTTTCGGACAGAAGAATGTCTCCCACAAAGGGGGTTAGAGAATAGGGTGAGTGAGGACATGTTGGTATACCTTGCAATTGTTAATTGAAGAACCCTAATTTTATTAACTTACTTTGTAACTGATAAGTATAGTACTTAACATTATAATTAAGTACTTATAGACTATAAAAAATGATTAGATCCCACACCTCACGACCCATTGTCGTCACCACAGGCTGATTGAATAAAAATTTGTTAATTATGCTAAAGAAGTTTAAGAATATGATTTAGGAGGCAAACAAAAGAAATCATTTCTCCATACGTCATAGATACTTCTGTTCTAACAGAAGATCCCTCTTCAGTTAGTTCATGCCGAAAGCTTGATTAGGTTAGCAAAAATGAGGTTCATTGGTAGACACTAGACTTTTCAAAGTAATTTTCTTTTCAGATATTCTAAACCGCTCTTAGCATATGGAAATAGAGATTCAAATTTAGGTGTAAAATGGTATGCACATTGCCTAAGCCAGCTAATCAAATCCATATATGCGGCTTTTTTAAGAACTTTCAATATCCTACACTACTCTTAACTACCGAAATGAGATATTCTTAAACGCCGAGAAAAGTTTTCTTGTCTGGAGATTTATATTCTCTTAATATAGCATTCATCGCGTGACTGGAGTCTCACAAGAAGAGAGAGGTATGCACCCTCGCATGCATAAGTTGTTCCCCATGCCCCCATCCACATTGTCCCAATAACAATACTCGTTGTTTTCATTTGATTTACTCAATCTGAATGCCAAAATAAAGAGAACGTATAGACAAAGAAATAGAATGCAATTATCAGTTTCTACACGAATATATATTTTTTAAAATGCAGCTAGAAATATGAATGGTAAAAACTTATTATTCGACTCCGAAGGACACTTGAGCTTCCCAAAACAATTGTTTAAACAAGAACATTACGTAAGTTCAAGAGAAGCTCAAAAAACTCCTTGTTACGACCAGAGAGAAACCGAAGAGGAATGTTTCAAATTTCAGTTCAGTAGAAGTTTCAAGACAACACAACAAATCAAACACAAATTAACGTATTAGAATTAACAACTTCACACATACGTGACACCATATGAACAATTAAATTCGACATTGCATAACGAACAAATCTGGTTCTTCATCCTGCATTTCATCGAACATACTCAGCACTTTCGTGTTCACGTCATGCACCATGCAACCGAAACATTAAGAAAGATCAAACGTACGATGCCAATGAAGAATGACTATCACATAAGTCCCACTAAATAGCTAAGCTTGGATTTCAAACTACTTGCATCCATCCAACCTCTAGGCTACTGAGAATCTTACACAAACATATTCCCTCACAAAACTGTCACAAAACCTAAACTTTCATCTTTACAAATTAATCATTTACACTTGAGATTACTGAATAAAACACAGAATAATTTTTCATGAAATTCCGCTGCCCTCTAAAGGGATGCCACAACTCACTTATCAAAATAAGGTGTCAACGTCGTCTCCTAATATCGAGAGGGAAAAGGGGGCAATAGCCACGTTAAATGCTTGTGAACTTACCCTATTGATGTGTTTCATCTCAAATTCACCCTCCTGCATTGTATGAAAACAAAATATGGGTCAAATTTTTTAAAGTAGCATTTAAGTTTGTAGATTTAAAACAAAGGATATTGATGTATGTATATTTGATTTAAGTTTGTCTGCATCAAATGTTCAAAACAAAAAAAGAAAATATCGAAGCTTCGGCTAATAACTGAGAAGAAAAACTCTACATTAAATGATTTGAAGTAGCGCTTTTTCCATGAGTAAATTCTCACCCATTTCAAACATCAAAATCACATCCTTCGCAAACATACCAAATTAACAGTCCTACGGTCTCTAAAACATTTGCACTAAGAAATCAGGTATTCTCTAAATCCACAAATCCAAACGCAACACAATCGTATTTTAGTTCAAAGAAGAAGAAACTCAAATTATTTGGAAACCGCAATGAAAAGAAAATTGATCAAATGAACTATCAAACTTTTTCCCAACAATGGAAGCACGTGAACACAGGTTTTAACCCAAGACTTTTCCTCCAAGGTCCATTCACTGCTCATAGAGCTTATAGGGACATATAAATGTCCATAACCACTAACTTTAGACAAAAAAATCTTCACTATGACAGAAAAACCGGGGGACAGCCTCACGACACACCATTGCCGGAGTAAGTGACTTTTGATGGGGTACACACCTATAGGTAACTCAATATGAATGGATGGATTCATACTCCATCATACATATGCCCAAAACACAGGCATCAGTGAGCGCTGTAATTGGAATATGATAATGTGATTGATAATGACCTAGGTAGCATCCCGAAATTCTTTCTAATAAGATGATCATATGTATGCACTGTTGGAAGCAATTTGAGAAAAAAACTCGGAAAATAACATTTTCAATTTAGTTTCTCAATGTTTGGGCTATAGAGCTACTTTATTTGAGATATTCATATAATGTTAAGCATCACTCCTTTAGATATGACACATAATGAGTAATTGAGAAGGATATCCAATCGCTTAAAGCACATCGAAGAGAGCTTTCTAATTCTGATTGTATCAATTTACAGAACCAATAAAAAGTACTTGTTAAATATGCTTTCATGGAGGAACAAAAGAAAAGAGTAGTGTCCCATCTTACCATTCTGCCATTAGGAGTGCTTAATGGACATGCTGATGAGTATTCAAAACTCGTTTGAGGAAGAATAACTGGCTGTTCACCAATAACACCAATCCCCCTGCGATGAGCAAAAGCAATAAACAATACATTTGGTAAAAGACAAAGAAATATCTACCATTAACTGCAAGTACAAAACTGAGAATAAGATAACCAGAGGAGAGAACAAAGCGCACAAAAGAAAACACTCACCACACATTTTCGGATTTTCCATTGGCATCCGTGATAATCCAATGCCTTCTAAGAAGTTGAACAGGGCGATCTAAGTTATTGGTAATTCGTATTCTATATGCAAAGAAGTGTTGCCCCTTCGAAGGCTGACTTCTGCCCTCTATGTACACGCTCCTAACTTGAACACGAATACCCTGAAGAAACGAAGATTTCACTTCAATTCATCAAATTGAATTAGCATGTGCACTTTTCTATCAAAATTCTTTTTCTTTTGCTCGCATTCTACCAATCTTCACCCTATCCGCTCCAGCAGTATCTTATTTCCCCAATTGAATTATCGCAGGCAGTCACGACTATTACATTTCTATAAACTTAAACAAAAACAGATTGAACCAAAACAGCAATGTAAATATATGATGAGATAGAGCATTCTCGTACCAAAGTTGTTGCATCACTTGAACATTTCAAGAAAGAGTAAGGGGCAATTTCCTTTAGCTCATCTCGATATTTCGCGGCCTCCTGAGCACATCAAGATTAAGACTTCTAATGAATTTGGCATCGTATTTTTCAGCTCAATGCTAATTAGCAATAATCACCCTCCAAATTAACTCAATTTACCTCAAATCTCTCTTCAGCAATTGCCTCCTTAATCCTTCTTCGGAGCCACAAAACCGGCTCTTCTTCTTCCAGCAACTTCAACGAGTCCCTTATCCTCGCCGCCTCTTCATAATCCTGCAATTCAAGCTCAAAAACCGTAATCCTCTGCTTGGCGTCCGAGAAAACGAAGGAAAGTGCGAGAAAGTTTGAAATTTGCAATTTACTCACCTCGGATTTCGCCGCGACCTCCATTTGCTGCTTCAACAAAGCCCAGCTCTGAGTCCGAGACAAAAACGAACTCGGTTTCTGGCCCGCACCGGAACTCGGACTCGAACTCGGCGTTCCACTCCACCCATTCCCCCCGCTCCTCTCCGCGGCGCACGCCACGACCCGACCCGATTTCCTGAAATCCCCACGCCCCGAACCGACTCTCAAGTTCCGGACCTCCAAATTCACGACGCTGAAGCTCCGTCGACCCGGAAAACACGTTCTCGTCGTCCCCGGACAGCAATCACTGCAGACTTTGAGGCTTAATGAATGCATTATTATCTTCTATCTCCGATTTTCCCTCACTTTCTTTCTCGCTAGGAAAATTTGAAAGATTTTCTCGGGAAAATTTTTATAGATTGAAGGGTCAAAATTGGAGCGAAATGTGAGGAAATTGGAGCGCTTTACATTTCCGCTCGCACGTGTTTTGCGGGATATGCTTAATATCCTAATTAATTTCTATATTAGCATAATTCATTTTATCCATAATTCTAATTTTGGATTTTAAACTACTAAACTAGCCTTACTAAATAATGCTGACGGCTGCAGATGGGACAGCATAGCGGGGCAGTTTGGGAAATGTGACATTAGGGGATATTTTTGTTTTGCCACTTGTGATTTGTGAGGTGTAGTATGTCTGACCTCAAATTGGGGATTTTTTGGCTAATTATGGAAGAAAATGTTACACGTGTGTTCTTTTGAATTTTTGGAATGAGGTTCCTCTCCGAATCTTTTTTGTGAGGATCTTGAAGATCGTCAAATCGTGTCTGTTCATCGTACATCGTGTGGTCAAAAATTATTTTAAATATTTTTATTTAAAATTAAATATGAATAGTACCTAATGAAAACTGATCGCACGATATACGATAAACAGACACGATTTGAGGATCCTCATAATCCTCACAAAGAGAATCCAGAGAGAATCCTCCTAGGAATTTTTGTATCTTCTTGTTGAGGAGAAAAACTTGTGTAGGATTTGTCGTGCCATTGGATTTTACTGAGTGGCATTACAATCCAATCAAAATTCACCGTAAGTCTAAATATAATCTTTTATTTTTAAATTTAAAGCTCTTATAAAAAAATTTCTTACTGATTAATATACACCATGAGAATAATTTAATGGTTTTTTTTTCCTTTTCTCCTCTCTCTCTCTCTTTTTTCTTCCCAAATTTTCTCTACTGTCTTCTTCCCCTCTCTGTCTTTCCTTTCTTCATATGAATATGGGAAAAAAACAATTAAGTCATCTTCTCCCACTATCATGAAATGGAAAAAAAAAAAATCCAACACATATTTCATATTTTACAAAAGCTGTATTTTTACAAGAGTTGTTCGTTCATTTAAAATTTAATTATATATTTTTAATAATATTATAAATAATAATGAACAATTTGATATTTTAAACACAAAACTTACTAAAGTGATTAAGATATTTTTACTAAAGGTAAGTTAGAATCACATACCTGAAGAAAACTATATTTTTATATATACATTGAGGAAGGTGAAAAGTAAAAAAGGAAAAATAGATTTTGAAAAATATTACACAACAAAGGAAAAAGGAACAAACTTCCATCTCCATTTTCCTTTTTCCCAGCAATTGAAAGGACTTGGGAAGAAAATTTTAATGGCTCAATGTTTTTTTTATCATATTCTTATGAAGAAAGGAAAGGAAGACACGAGTAGGAAAAAAAAACATTAGATTAATCTCATGGTGTGTATTAATTAATAGAAAAAATAATTATGAGAGCTTTAAATATAAAAAAGTAATAAAAGTTTTATATTGTAGAATTGTCATGCGGTGAGTTTTGATCAGATTGTAGTGCCACTCAGCAAAATCCAGTGGCAAGACAAGCCCACACAAGTTTTTCTCCTTGTTGAGGGGGTTGGGTAAGTTATTTACTGCGAAGTCTCGTATCAAAAAAATTTATATATATTCTTGTATTATTAGCATATGATGTTAAGATAGTGGTATATACGTATCGTGTAAGTCATTTTTTTGTAAGATGAAAAACTTATTTACCTCTATAATACGCTAATATGGAGATACTTTAAATGAATAACATGATTTTTCGATTAAAAAAATGAATAACGTGATGTTATATGTTTCAACTTTTTCATAAAATAATGTATTTGATTTAAGATATCATCATAATGATTTATCCAATGCATATAAGTTTCACTTTTTACTTGAAACTACACACCTACAAATTCAAATCTTGAAACTCCAATGGATCATCAGTTACAAAGTGTCATAAAAATATATACATGTGTGTGTAAAATAATTTACGTACATTTATATGTAAAATTACTATTTCTTTAAAAAAAAATGTAAAATTAGTATTCCTCGCATTAATTAAGCATGCATTATTACATATATTACGCATGTTTTATTATTATTATATATTAGGCGGTGAATTTATAACATTAACTGTTTTTTTAACAGCTGTTAGCACTCAAAAAAATCTCATTCTACACTTCTCATAATTCTTTCGAAGGGTTTTTATCACAAATGATCCCTGACATTGGCTTAACTCATAATTTTAGTCCCTAACATTCAATATCAATAAATTTGGTCCCTCACATTTGATGCCACATATCAATGTGGTCCTTCCGTCAATAATCCATTCAATCCTCTGTTAAAAATGCTAGTGCTATCTCACGTGACCCTTTAAGAGAAGGGCATTTTTGTCTAACTTGTTGAATTCAGCAGCAAACTTTTGCCGATTCACGTGCTGACTCGACCTTTTCCCTTTCTTGCTGAATTCGGCAACAAACGTTTGTGATTGTTTCCTTTCAAAAAGTTAAAATGAGGCATTTTCCCACTAAAAACAGTGCCCAGCCATTTTATTAAATGGTTTTGTGCAAAATGCTAATAACATATCATTCCAAAAGAAATATATCATTTCAAAATGACATCTGTTCAAACACATAAGATACAACATCTATTAATTTGCATATTTCACTATCAATAACATATTGTTTCAAAAGAAATAACCATTGTTCATAACAACATACCCATTTAATTCCAAAAGCATTAAACAACAACGTCTCATGTTTTCGAATGCAAAAACAAAAAACCTTAAATATTTAGATAGTTTTCAAAGACTTTAAAAACACAACTAAGCTGCCAAATTTTCACCAAATCCTTCAAGGCTTCCATGGCTTTCCTCTCTTTGCACCAAATCCTTGGGTTGACTGAACATGTTGAATTGGTGGAATGGTGGGTTGTGAACTTGAAACCATGCCTCTTTCTCTACATGTACCTCTTCCCATGGCTCTTCCTCTAACCACTCCGCTGCCCCTTCCCACCTACATACTCAAGATATCAATACACAACTTCACACTATAAAAATTGAAAATAAAAACGAATTAGGCCACACATTCCGCATCTTCCACATACCTTATTACAATTAAAAAAAATACAAAGATTTATACTCTTCAAACTTCACACATACAAGTCTTGTTTAAGTTGATGTAGGCTTGTTGTTAATAGATTGAGTTACTCCCTGAGTGGATTGACTAGTAGATGCTTGATTTTGTTGCTTTCCACATTTCTTGGAAGTATGGCCTTCTTGTCCACATGACCTACATGCATATGGCTTGTTATAAATCCATATTTTCAACTTCTTCCCTTCATGACTTGTAATTGGGTAATTGGGGGCTCTTCACCAAGATCTTTAGTCCTCTTTTTCTTTGGCCTTCCAATTTGCTTATTGTAAATGGGAGGATCAATTTTGGCGGTTTCATTACTAGGCTTGTCCAATTGATCTTGGCCAGGTAGTGGTGAAATAACCGATGCATAAGCTCTTAGGTATGTTGCTTGCTTGTAACAGTCATCAACATACAGGGCAACATCTTGTCCCTTCCTCAAAATACAGGCAATAGCATGAGGACGAGATTCCATAAAGATCCCATCTCCTCCAAGAACAAGTTTTAGCACCCAAGCCAATTGCAAACTCTCTTCCAAAAAGGTCTTAGACTTGATATTTCGTATCTCAAGCTAGATATGCAATGCAATGCCCACTTTCATACTTGAATTTTTCAATAATTTTCTCAATTATTGGCCCCACAGATCCTTTCCATTTCAAGTCAGCAACTCTTTTATTTACCATCCTCATTGTCATGTTCTTTCTTATGATTTGCAACATTGTCAAAATTGGCTCGTCCCTTGCCTTGACAATTGATGCATTGAAAGCTTCACACAAGTTGTTAAGTAAGATGTCACATTTGTAATATGTCCTAAAATGTGACCTACTCCAATTATATGTTGGTTTAGCATGTAACCAGTCCCAAGCATCTTTTTTTTCTTGTTGCAGGTTATCCATGATGTCTTGCCTCCAAGGAATGGTTGTAGCTCTTGCTGCTTCCCACAAAGTTTGTTTCAAGGCAAGACCACTGTAATTTTTCTTGAAGTTATTATACAAATGCCTCACATAATGCCTATGCTCTGCATTGGGCATTAGTCGTTGAATTGCATTCCCTAACCTATTCTGCTTGTCTGTAATGAAGGCATATGTTGCTGAATTCTCCATACTCAAATCATCTATTAAAATCCCCAAAAATCACTCCCATGTACTCTGATTTTCAACTTCCACAACTGCATAAGCAATTGGGAACATCCCATTGTTGCCATCAATGCTTGCTACTGCCAAAATTTGATATGGATACTGCCCTTTCATAAAACTTCACTGTGCATTAGTCGTTGAATTGGGCATTAGTCGTTGAATTGCAACTTTTTATAGTGGCTCAACTTCACCTTGTACCCCAATTCCTTTGCTGTGTTATGACACTTAACCAAGAACTGGCAGTCACCAAAAACCCAATCTAAGTATATAATTTCACCTCCACTGTAATGTTATTTATTTCCCTTCATGCGAATCTGACCCTCATGATAAATTTTATATGTGAATTTATCAGGATTAGCTGTAAAATATTGCTTAATACATTAGTAAATCCAATGGTCAATTAGTTTTTGAACCTCTAAATATAAGTCAATTAGTAAATCCAACGATCAAAACCCTTAGTCCATGCCATACACTAAAGACTAAAACAATAAAAATACACAATAACAACCATTCCAATGTCATTGAATAACTCCAAATCAGTAAAACTATGCAATCTTTAATACAAAATGACAAAAGAAAGGGAACAAGACCACAACAGTGCATATATTCATCACCTACCCTAACCCCTCACCATCTCAAACTACACAAACCCCACCACCAGATATCATAGGTATGAAGAAGGGCTATTGGAAACATCAAAAGTATAAAAAAAATCATGGAAAGAAGATACATAATACTCACCATATTTTGAAGGCTTTCCAGATTTGCGAAATTTCTCGGACATGCTTATAGGTCACTAAAATTTTCTCACAATCCACAAAAGTTCAATGATCCTTCACGAAATTCATATTTAGAGTCCTAATCTAAGTAGAACTGAATCTCTCTTGCCAAAATCCCCATTGCCAAGCCTTAGCCTTTTCACATCTCTCTAACCAAAGAAGGAAAATGTGTCACCAAAGAGGAAAAAGGTATTAGCAAAAAGGTGGGGCTAGTGACCCAAGTGGTGGGTGAGGCAATTTTACGAAATTATCCTCCATTAAAGGATCACATGACCCTTTACCATAGTGGTGGAAAGGTAGAAGACTTGAACGAACTAAATAGTTGGAAGATCCAAGTCCATGATCAATGAATGTTACTCAAATCAAGTAAACGAGGGTTGACTCAATTGGTAAAGTCTTTACTTTGTGTGACGCCCTACTAAGGTTCGAGTCTCACTGCCAACAATCCTTGTTGATTCACAATCTATAATTTCCTACGTAAATCCATACTATTAACAATGGACAGTTAGATACCACGCGTAAGTCCTTCCAACTCAAAGTCATAGACTCATGAGTATGCCCTAACGTTGATGGTGAAAGTAACCAAACCTCTAAACTTTTGATTAAAAAAAAGTCAAGTTGCTCATTCAACTTAGAACAAAGAATTACCTATAAGACACATTAGTATGACAGTGAAATTGGTATTAGCCATTCCAAAGCTCAAAGGAGGCGGTCAAAGTCTCCAACCAACAAGGTTTGGTATGACAAGTACTTGGCAAGTGGTACTCTCAAATTTGTCCTTCTCATCATGACTCCTTTCACCACAACAATTCCACCCATCAAAACACTTGTCTCCACTAGGCATTGTTGGTTGTTAGAAAATATAAAGTTTTCACTTTTTGGTGTAACTGAAACACTGTTACATGATATTGTATTGATATTATAGAGAAATTTCGTAATGTGCCAGGAACACGGCTTAGTATATAAGTGTCATAATACAATTGGTTGAGATTTTTTTTTAAAACTTTCAGCCCCTGAGCCATGTGCCCAACACACTAAAAAATCTATTGATATTATGATATCTGTATTAATGCTATAATATGATAAATTAGACTTGTTGGCCATCATATTACGACAAAGTGGGGTGGACTGGAAACAAAGGAGAAAGAAGTATAACTATGTATGTGGACGGGAAAATGGAAACTTGGGAGGAGAGAAGGGATGTGGAAGCATTTTAATTCTTAAGCATCAACATGTTAATTAATACCAATATATGACTGTATTTCAAGTACGCCTTAAAATTTTAAGAAATAATTTTCACGCTTATTTTTTCACTTTATACAGATTTCTCTAATTTTGTAATAAATATGAGTGAGCAAGATGCGTGTTTTGATAGTCGGGAGAGATGGTTTATTCCTCCCTTGGTAGATATGAAATTTGCAGATTCAGAGTTTGCCAGTCCAGTGGAATGAGAGATTTTCAAGTATGACCGTTACAACTAAAATTAAAAGATTAATAATTTAAAAATTAAAATTTTCCATCACTTACATAAAAACATGTGATGTATCATCTATGTCCCTGTTACAACTAAAAATTTCTCGAAAGAGCAACCTCAACTGTCAAAATTAACAAATGTGTTGAAGTCACTACCCAAAAGTTTTCGATACAAAAAACTTTCCCACGATAAAAGATTGAAAATCAAATATTAATTTCCAAGCCGCCCACCCCCACCAAAATGTCAATTACTAGGCCCCATCCAATTTTTATTTTTCTTAAAGCAAGCCAACGTCATAAAAATTAAGAAAAAGACACATAAATTGCATAAAAGGAAATTAAAAAACATAAAAAATAAAACTATTTAAAAGCAAATGCCCTTCACCTACCAATAAATCGAATTTCCATAGAAATTAAAAAATCTCCATAAATACGAAAAATAATAAAAAAGGAAATTCAAAACGACGCACGGTAAGAATGAGGATCTTCTTCTGATCCTTTTTGTAAGGATCCTAAATATTTTTAAATTTATATTCGTTTATCGCGATCATAAATTATTTTAAATTAAATATAAATAATTCTTAACGAAAATTGACCGCATAATATAAAAGAAGATAACACCCGAGATTCCGAAATTTCGGAAAAATACCGATTCCGCTGTATTTATTATATTTATTGAGATTTTAATTTTTCGTTTCCGTTTTACATACACGCACTGCGCTCCTCGTCAACCTAAAATCTCGATCCGTCGACGGACTCCTCGAGGCCTTCCTTCCTTCTCCCTCTCTCTCCTCCCTCTCTCTCTCTGCATCTCGCTCTTAGACTCCATTTCTGAGCATCGAAAATGCAGAGCGCTACCTTCACTCTCACGCCGCCCCTCCGCCTTCCGAAGCCTCGGAGGCCGTCGGCGAGCCCCGCCGTGAACTCTAGGTTCGATCCGATACGCATTTCGGCCTCCTCGAAGCCGCACAATTTCAATGATGCGCTCTCCGCTTCTCTGCCGCACCGATCCTGGTCTCTGTCATCGTCTTCCTCTGATTTCAAGCTCAGGCCGTGGACGTCCGTACCGTTAGTCGATTCCGATGCCGGAACGAAGCGTTTTGAGGTTCGGGCCACTGCGGAGACCGCCGAAGAGAGCACTGAATCTGGAAGCAGCTTGTTCAAAACGCTTGAGCTCGGGGCGTTGTTTGGCCTCTGGTTCCTCTTCAACATCTGGTTCAATATCTACAACAAGCAGGTAGTTTTTGCGTATTTTGCTTCTGCTTCTACTTATTGGATTTCTTGTGTTCTTAATTGCTAAATGAGTGATTGCTGTGAGTTTGTCTGCTTTTAGTGAAAATGCATTGTTAGAATCCTTTAGTTTTTTTGGGTAGATTCTGTTTGGTTTGGCGGAATTTACTTTACAGGAAGTCTGCTCGAATTTATTTTTTGAATATAAAGAGGTTGAAAACGCTTTTGAGGTAACTCTTAAAATGGTTGAAAGCGTTTTTAATGAAAAATATTTTTAGAACCAATCAAAAAGTAAGTGAATTTAAAAAAAAAAACACTTTATTGCTTCATGCATCAATCACTTTCAAAGTAGAGTGCTTTTACAATTTTTTTTTTTTTTTAAAAGCGTTTTCAGTTATTTTAAAATGTAGTTCTAAACAAACCCCGTAAAATGTGCATTTTATTCATTAACTGAATAGAAGGAGATGTAATTTTAAGGTGATAAAAAGGGAATGTAAAGCTTCATGCAATCTACTCCAATTCAATAAAAATTTGAACAGTCCGAAATATAAGGATCAAGATAGGAGTACATTATGTTTGATTACAAGCAATTTAGGGAGTATTTGATTAAGGAAACTTCTCTTTACAGGTCTTGAAGGTGTTCCCATACCCAGTAACTGTCACTGGAATACAATTTGCTGTTGGGACTGTGCTTGTTCTGCTTATGTGGGGTTTGAATCTGTACAAGAAACCGAGAGTTAGTGGTGCACAGGTACATACTAGTTTGATTAAGTCGAGGGTCAGATATATGGGTTATTGATTTCCATTTAAGTGATTCTTATTTTAAGCAACTTGTCAACAGCTCGCAGCAATTCTTCCACTGGCGATTGTGCATACTTTGGGTAACCTTTTTACTAATATGAGTCTTGGGAAAGTGGCTGTCTCGTTTACTCACACAATCAAAGCTAGTGAACCATTTTTCTCAGTTATCCTCTCAGCCATGTTTCTCGGGGAGGTAAGGATTTTCATATAGTTTTGCCCCTTTATCTGTCTATATGCTATTTTAAAATTCTTTATTGTGCGTACGTTGACTGCAGTTTTTAGTTTAGTGCAAATGATAAATTCCAAAACTTGTTTGAATTCAGAAGACTATGTATCCAATTGTAGGATTTTATGGCTTCTATTTTTCAATTGATTCCCAATTTTTTTGCCCAATTTATCTTATATGTCTTGATGCTTATATAGATACCCACTCCATGGGTGGTTGCTTCATTGATACCAATCGTTGGTGGAGTGGGACTGGCATCAATTACTGAGGTCTCATTTAATTGGTAAGAAATCACGGTAAATTCAAAATAATGCCGAAAACAGAGACAAAGAGTCACAACATCTAGATTTGATTGATGATTGATCAATCAAGAATTTTGTGCATGCATTAAAGTTTATTTGATATAATCATCGTTTTGTTTGTGAACAGGGCTGGATTTTGGAGTGCTATGGCTTCCAACTTGACAAACCAATCTCGTAACGTCCTTAGCAAAAAGGTCATGGTTAAGAAAGAGGTAATATATGTTTTCCATATTTTATGTCAGAAGTACTATTGTGTTGGTTATTGTTGTAGTGGTAGTGAGGTGGTAATTTCTGATTGGTAAGAAAATGAACTGAAAAGAAATGTCCTCCAGATCACATAGTGGCCAAGGAATGCACGGTTACTCACCCTTGGATTTGATATCAAGGGTGAAGAATAAATGGACATGCTTTTAATGTTTTAATCCCATTTCTTGATATCAAATCCAAGGGTGGGTGACCATGAATCAGGCCACCTGAGAACCAGACTCATGGACTGAATAGATACACATGTTTACTTCTTCTATGTTTCTCATTTGTCTTTGATGGCATTCGTAACCAGCAGTTTGTTTTGAGCAGGCAAATATGGACAACATTACACTCTTCTCAATTATAACAGTCATGTCCTTTTTCTTGTTAACTCCTGTGGGTATCTTCATGGAAGGGGTGAAATTTACTCCAGCAGTCCTGCAATCTGCTGTG
This sequence comes from Pyrus communis, assembly GCF_041283825.1. Lineage (NCBI taxonomy): Eukaryota > Viridiplantae > Streptophyta > Magnoliopsida > Rosales > Rosaceae > Pyrus > Pyrus communis. Next base: position 4,255,358 of record NC_142570.1, on the reverse strand, counting down.
AGTATCTTTTTACGAGCTAAAGCTTGCATTGCGACAGAGTCATTGTAGATTATACTTGAAATTGATTAACTCTTTCTCTCCAATTACAGGGTCTGAATGTAAAACAATTATATATTAGGTCTTTCATTGCTGCACTCTGCTTCCACGCGTATCAGCAGGTTAGACTTTTATCTGGTTTTGTGGTTTAATATCCCTTTCATTTATTTATCGATTTTTCTGGGCTTCTCATGAGCTTTTGTTTATAGCATTGAGTTCATTGTTGATGTTCAACATACTTGTCCTCAAGTACTGAAAAAGTATTTTTCGGTAACGGAAAGTCACATTTAAAATATCGTTTAATAGTATGTGCAATACTTTCAATCTCTTGTCAAGTCAAATTAACCAGAAAATTCTTCTTAGCTTGTTCATGCCCCAAACTTAACTGCTCACCTTTTATGTTTTCTTCAATGATTGTTTATGAACTTTCTTGAAATCCTGTAATGATCGTGCTTGTGCTGACCTCAAATTTCGATTTCGATTTTGTTTTTCCTTTTGTGGGTTCTAAAACTGGGAATGGGATGGGGTTGAGGAGCCACCTTAGGATAAAATAAATTTGTAGCCACCTTAGGATAAAATAAATTTGTACTCTGCATTAAAAAAGAGTAAAATTACTAAATCAGATCGAAAAATTTCAGGGTGCAAAATATGCGAGGAATAGTTAGAACTTAGAGAAGTGTATTAACTGTATTTGGAACCTTCCTGTTTGATGCTCGATTTTCCTAAACATAGGGGTGCTTCCTCTTGTTTTCTGCAGCTTACTCGTGTAAATTGCTGACCATTGGTGAACAATGCAGGTTTCGTACATGATATTGCAGAGGGTATCACCTGTTACTCATTCTGTGGGTAATTGCGTGAAGCGTGTGGTGGTTATTGTGAGCTCTGTTCTCTTCTTCAGGACACCCGTTTCACCTATTAACGCTCTCGGTAATATTACTTGTACTGCTTGATTTTCATTTCCCAAGGATGTAAAAATTGATTCTGTATGCTGGATACTGACTTTAGTTACAAGAAACGTTTCTTGATACGAAAGTATATATAATCTTGTTTCAATGTAATGCAGGCACCGGAGTGGCGCTTACCGGAGTTTTCCTATATTCAAGGGTGAAGCGTATTAAATCCAAGCCGAAGAGCGCTTGAAGTAGCGCAATGAGATTTTGCTCTTTGCTGTTGGAGTTGGATGAAAAATTGCAGTTTAATTGTGGGTCAGGCAGGGGAACCTAATTAGTGGTCGGGCTCTTAATATTTTCATGTTGCTTTTTTCTTGTATTTTTGTTTTTGTTTTAGAATTTCATATTTTTCTGGACCACATGATGTGACGAGAAGTATCATATCCTCCGTTCTTCTCGTTTCAAGTTGTAATCGAATTTTTCTAGGGGTTCACCATTTGGGTGTAGAACGTAACCCCGAAAAAGGATTAACCATTGAAGAAGGTGGTGGTGATGGTAGGACAACAGTAAGTGTATGTATACATATTTTGTGACAATGTGACCGTCACACTTGAAAGTTGATCTCTTGAAATAGCTTTCCTTTTTCCAAATGCAACTCATCATCGGTATACAAAGTTTGTTTCACTATCGGATACGATTGATTGAATATTTCATTGCACATTTGGTCAAAAATTCTAAGACCGAAACTTGTATTAGTCGTAAAAATTGGATTTTGATACCATCCGGATTCAAATTTTGAGGATTTTAGGGATTTTTACATCCTAGTTATTCATCGTATATCGTGCTATTAGAAATTATTTTGAAAATTTTATTTAAAATTAAACATAAATAATATCTAACGAAAATTGACCATATAATATACAATGAACGACTAGAATGTAAAAATTCCTAAGATCTCCATAAAAAGATCCGGAGAGGATCCTCTTCCATGCAAATCAATGTGGGTTGGAATACTTCAAATTATCGATCGCCAAATAACTGTCGGACTTGGGCAACACAAATCAATGTGCATTGGGATTATGTGACCTAATCATGCTTGCACGTCACGGCATGCCTAGATCGGCACAATGTTCAAGTTGGTCTAAAACAACTATAACACTCTAAAACCCTACTTAATTAGTAAGTAAAAGCATTATTAGCAACTGCAAGAACACGTAGGTGATGCATTCAAAACCCTTTACACATACTGGTGTTTAAAAAAACACGTCCCAAGACGTGCCTAGGTGGCTTCAAAGGCGGGGCGACCATGAAATTGTCTATGCCCAGTGAAGGTAGGCGTGGTCGAGGGGCGTCTGAAGTTTTTGATTGACATTCTTTTTTCTTTTAGTTGCAGAAATCTGGATTCTTTTTATTTTAAAACTTAAACTGAGTCCACTTTGCTGACATTTATTACCCTACTATCTTTCTTTCTGTTTACTTTTTATTTTTTTCTCATATACAAGATAGATAGATAGATAAGTATCTTTTTATTTGTGCACTTTTGAATGATAATGAATGTTTATTTTACAAAGTATTATATATTTTTAGATGTTTTATATAATATATTAACAAATTTAGGTCTCATGCACATATCAAAATTTTCGCCTAGGCAGGCGGGGTTATACATGAAACACCTCACTCATGCCTTCGCCTTTTAAAACATTAACGGATACATAAGCTATCAGCGAGAGTACGTATATTATGAATAAACTCACATATCCATTATTCATTAATCATAAACCATATACTAACCTGCGTATTAGGTTATTGTAATAAAACCGTGTAATCATGATATGTCCATTTCTCTCTATCTCTCATCATATGATCATCATGCGATGAGAAAAATGGAAATATACTTGCTGTTACATTCAAAATTTTACCGTACTACACTTCCCTGATAACTAAAACTCGATCGACTTCAAAGCCAATTGCATCCCTCTCTCTTTCTTCAAAATTTATATTAAATATATATAACTCTATGAAACTTCAGCATAATTAGTTCACTTGAGAAATCATCTCCACCAAATCCATCTCCTTCTTCACTTCATTACTCTCCAAATCCACTTGCATCTCCATCTCAAAATCCTTCTCATCAAAATTACCCTCATCAACATGATCATAATCAATCTCATTTTTACCATCAAAGTTACTGTTCTTCTCACCAACAGCAGCAGCGCAAGGGATGTCATCGAGCAGAGAATCGATGCTACACCCTTCCTCGAAGATGTTCTCGTCGAAACAAAAATCGGGGTCCTCATTGAAATAGTTGTAGCTCGGAACCAACTGATCATTTGCGTACAAAAGTCCCACGTTGGTTTGTGGCTGCTGATACGTAGCTGCAGCTGCTTTGGTGCTGGTGCCGCCACCGTTGTTGTTGCTAGCTGAACTGTTCTTTCGCTGCCTCCCTGTGCTGTTGCTTGCCGAGTCTAGGTTTAAGCTCTTGATGTATTCCTGCAAAATGGAGCCCCTAGGGTGCTTTGATCGACATTTTCGCTTGGAATATTGTCGCCTTTTCGTTGCGTTCCAGTGGTTTTTGATGGAGTTTTCAGTCCTTCCGGGCAGTCTCTTTGCAATTTCTGCCCACTTGTTTCCTATATCTGCATGAGCTTGTATCAGTGTCTTGTCCTCCTCCTCACTCCATGTATCCTTCTGCAAAACAAATAAAACCATTTGCATCACTTCTTATTGTATCAGATTTGTACCACGACGTTACTACGCTACTAACTATTAGTAATGTCACGCTACACAACCATACATGAATGTACGCATGATTCATGTAGCATTACTCGTCAAGTGAACTGCAAACCCAAAAGCAATATTCACGTAATTAGCATGTCTAGTTTTATAATGATCATTCATGTTTGCGATTTCTTCTTTATAGAACACTTGTGCTCATTAGTGCTTTTCCTCCAAATACAAATACTTCATGAAAACACACTTGGAAGTGATTCCGGGGTAACATAAGCACTTCTAAATTTTCAGCAAACATAATCTAAAGTACTTTTGGCTGTTATAAAGCGTTTTTCGCTCTTCCAGAAACAATCCCAAACCATCATAAGTCAGTCAATTATCGAATACCTTGATGTCAGGCCTTAGGTGGTTATGCCATCTCTCCCTACATTGCTTCCCAATTCTCCCAGGCAACATCTGAGCAATGTGAGACCATTTCCTGACTCCAAATTGCTCAACAAGTTGAATTAAGAGCCTGTTTAACACAAATTTGACATCATTAGAGACCTTAAACAACCCAAAATGCAGTTTAAGTTTTATTTCTTTCAGTTTTTACTTTTTTTGTTGGTGAAATCTTTCAGTTTTTACCTATCTTCCTCGGTTGTCCATTGACCCTTGACCAGATTTGACTTCTTTGGACCTTTCACCGTTGACCCCCTTGTTACTCCGGTAACTTCGCTTTTACCATTCATCCCAAATTTTCTGTGGTACCGAGTTTGGTCTGCATTGTTTATGCCGGAGACCTCATCCGGCACCGAAAAATTCATGGGTATAATATCTTGAGTGCAATCCAACGGCAGGAAATTAATTGCTCTCCTATGAGATGAAGTTCCCACCACATGATCAAACGGATTTGATGATCTGTGATGAGTTGGGAAATTCAAGTAGGATCCACCTTGGAAGTTGTCCAAAACTTGGCCATGTCCCCCATTGTTTTCTGCAACATTTAGAGGCTTACATTCGTAAAAGTTCACATCTTGATGTGATGAATTTTGATCGTACGGGTAGGATGTGTCGCTGTACGGATCAAAACATGGGGTGTGGGTCCCAAACATAGGGTTTGAAGAGGAGACATTGACATGAAATTGATGATCAAGGTGGTGAAAATCTTGAAGGTAATTGTAGCTTCTCTTTGAAGACGAAGATGTTTCAAAGAGAAACTCATCTTTCATAGCATAAGATTTGACATAGGTTTCCGGCGCGAGCAATGGAACGTGGATTTGGGAGACGAGTTTTTTTCTGAGCTTGTTGGGCTCCATTAGAGATGCTCTAAGCAAAATGCGTTCGGGTTTAGTAGTGAAAAAATGGGGCAGCTTCTGTTTTGGGAGCTGTCACCGTTGTACTTTTGTTTGCTTAATAGGTGGAGGAGGAAATGCATTTATTGTAAGGATAGATCCTGACCGTTGATCTTGCTTCATCCAACGGTCAGGGTTGGTTGCCGTAGCTAAATTTACATACTTTTGCCACAAGTGATTCTTTGTTGGTCTCAAATTTTGGGTCCTATAAATTTCTCTTTAATTTGTTATCATCCCGACTGTAATTAAATCTATTAACTGGAGTCTTAAGTATTGTAATGGCGTTATGTAAGGTTTATTCAGTCGGAAATGATTTTGGCACCCCGTTTTCTCATCTTAAACACTACCTTAATGGAGAATTAATGAACAAAATTAACAAGGGTGTGCAGAAGCAAAAAATTGTTATGTGAATTTCATTTTCCTTATTTATGGCTTGTTTGGAAGTGCTTTTAAAATGACTGAAATCGTTTTTGGTGAATTGTTTTTGGGTTCCAAAAGCACTTGAGTGCTTCCTGCAAGAAGCACCAGTTTAGGTGTTTTTCTATGATTCACTTGCATTTTTACTAAGGATTGGCTCTAAAAGCACTCTAATTGAAAGTGTTTTCCATCATTTTAAAAGCACTTTCCAAATGAGCCTTTATTTTGTTCCTATCTTTTGGTTTATGGTCAAAGAAAGTAAAAGTCAATTAGGACAAACTTGAGAGTAAAACTCGGTTTTACTCTAATCAATGAAGTTAATTTAGTAAAAGTCGTTAAGAAAGACTTCACTCTCAGAAGCTGTCAAATTTATTAGACTTAATCGCCACTGTTAATTGTAATGGTTTGCATAACGCCAAGCATTTTTATTGCCTCTTTTGCTTAACTGTTGTTCATTAAATTTAGAATTTAAAATTTAAAACTTAAAATTCGGAATGTCACACTTAATGAAAGATATAAAAGAGCTGGGAAATACCCTTTTGCGCTCATGTTTTCTCTTTCTGCATTCTTCCATTTTGTTCTAAGCCCCCCCTCAGACTGAATAAATCAAAGGAGAATCAAGGACATAAGCAGGGAAGAAAAATGAAGTTCGAGAATTATTTCCCTAAGAGCATTTACGTTGCACCCGAGGTCCTCTGTTCGGATCCATCATCCCCAATATCGCTCGTACCAAAGACAAAATGCCAAGCAACCCACAACTCAATCTCCGAATACAAAATAGATTTCACTCTTACAATCTTGAATGAACAAGAAATGGAAAAAAGTGCCAAGTTTCCCGTAGAGAATTTTGTCGTACATACTAATCAAGCAGATAGGGAAAAAAAGGATGACACTTCTCTATGTCATGTCTCCAAAGGAAGCGATGTGTTTCGGAGGGGAAAAAAGTTTCAAGTTGCCAAAATAGCTTTTGACTCTGAAAAATTGTAAAACTTGAAGCAATCGAAAGTTTTAGTTATATGCATCGTTGCTGGAAAGCTTTCTCAGGGTTCTTCCCGTCAATTTCTGAGTGGTGAGGGAAATCATAAGGCATTTCCGCGGCAGAAAACCATGCTTCGGTGAAAACTTTGACGACTTCTTGGTGGACAACATCATTGCCTTCTGGTGTTAGGTGTAACCCGTCACTGCAACGGAAGAAAAATGGATTAAGACAGATTATTCAATCTCTCACTGTCAAACACTTAAAAGATGTAAATTAAGTAGTTCGAGGACTAAATTAGAGTATATTTATCTTCATATAACTTCGATCCCCATTCTAACGATCAGAAAATTCATTTAGATGATCTTGATCTGACTATTATGGCAAAATCCAAGGCATTAATCAGTAAATAGTGCTTCTTTTGCAAGGGAAGATCTGGTTGCAACCACTTGATGCTAAATTGTTTCATAAACTGTACAAGTTGAAGCTTCAAAGATAGCAAACCTTAGAAATTTCTTCTGCCAACCCTCTGTTTCCTGCAATGTGGACCAAAGATTGATGGAGCGGAGACCCATTTCTTCAGCTAGCTCAATGCACTTCTTTGCATAAACTCCTGTCACTTCATTCGTCCTTTCTGGAAGTTCCCTAGCATCCTTACCATATAAAGATCTGTGAAACCCAATTACACAATCAAAATGTTATAGGTACCGATCACATGAACGTTGCGAAGAGCAACAAGAAGACAATTATGTGTGTGTAGTAAATTTTGAAACGAGAAGAATAAATCATACTGTGCATATTCATTACGCCCATCCTCGTCAACAGGCGGTGGAGTAATAAGCACAATCAAAATGGTGGGGGAACACTCCTGCAATCAAAACCCCGACATGAGCCCATGCTTGCAGTGGTAGAAGTTGGGTTATCAACCTTATACCATTGGTAGTTATAGCTCCTTTGGTCCTTCCAAAAGTAAATTACCCACGATGTCGATCTTATACAAGTTTAAAATAGCATCTATCAAACAATAAGGATGAAGACTGAATTGGAAAAACTAAAATATTCATAAGAAAGGTAAACAAATTTGAACCTTCAGATGAAGAACAGTTTTTCTGAGATTCTCCTTGTACTCTTCAAGAGGAACATGTTGCCGCTCGCTTGTTCTGCCTAAAATAGCCGCGTCATTGGCCCCAAAGAAAATCGTGGCAGCTGCAGGAGGTTTATCAGAATCCTGCACATTCACATTGGGATACGGTCACTTCCATAAACGTTTCCACATCAATCCAATCCTATCCTTTTATCACATATCGCGGCCATCACTTCTACGATTTTCGCAAACACCTCCAAAATCATCATTTTTTCCCTCAGTCATATGCATACTATCACATATCCAATCTAACATCTCAACAAGACAACTTGATTCATCAGCAATACTATCAAATACTAGCAAACAAAGACATTGACTTTCTGAAATCAAATGCACAATGAGAAACGTAAATCAATACGAGCAAGAAATCGAACAAAAACCCAATTTAATTAACAAAAAACTAAATAGAATAAAACCCTATAAATGCAATTCCAATGCCAACAAACCAGAAAAGCTTTTACCTTTGAAAAGGATGCAGTAAAAATTGCAGAGAATGCAGAAAAGAATTTACCAGAGGAAAGAGGTGCTGCAGCAAGAACAATGCCCACCTCGTGTTGTACCCGCCATACCCACGAACTTTTACATCGGCCTATCAAACCCCATCACCAAAACTTACCAACATTTACTGATCCACCATAACAGTTAGAGAGAGAGAGAGAGAGAGAGACCTTGCGGGAGTAAGAATCAGCTAGAGCGGCGCCCCAGCCACCCGATTGGAAGGATTGTTCGGTGATTGAGTCTCCGAACAACACGATCTCAGGCCTCATCGTTCTTGCTTCTTCTTCCTCCCTGCTCCTACGCTTTTTACTGTTGACTCGTTCGGTTGACGGTTGAGACTCTTGTTTTCGTACGTAAAACGACAACTCGTTTCTTAACACGGACCAAATAAAAGCATTGTTCTTTGTCGATTTGGCATCTTGGACGGTCTATGGCTTTATTAGTCATTTTCCATACAAGAATATACCAATGTGCTGCACCAACAGAAGTGACGTAGGAGAAGATAAAAGAAAATGATACTTAGTACTACGGTTAAGTGGTATTTTTTTTTATTTGTAAATGAGAGGTTTTAGGTTTGATTCTCGTCAAAAACGAATTTGAACCATATTATTTCTAGTTCATTGTAATCATCAATTCAATATTTAATCAAACAATCGTCTGAAATTTCTATCAAACTGGTGGATTCCAAACTTCTGGTTATTTAAGGAATTATGCTTGTAATCCTGTATTTCGTGCTGCGTCAAGAATGCATTCTAAATTGTTTGTTAATTCTTAAGGTACTAATTAAATTTCTAATACCGCTCTATCTCTTTCATGTTTTTCATAATCTACTAACCTCTTACCCCACGTTAAGAATAAATGTTGAGTGGGTTGATTATTATTGCACACTAGTGATGTGATTGATTTCACATTCCCGTAATAACATTCTTGAGGTACTTAAAGTGATGAAAGAAGGTGCGGTAACGAATTAAGACTAGAATATGTTTGAATTCTCTTCAATGTGACAAAGAAAAAAAACAACATGCACACGAGATTTTTTGTTCGAATCAGGTGCTTACACATTGAAAGTGTCACTAGTTTTACATTAGCTTTGAGTGGCTGTAAAGTGACCCTTAAACAAAGGTGACATCTTCATGGGAAACTTTAGTTAGGTATGAATGCTGGGTTGCTGGGTCCCCAAAAGTGGGTTAAAAATCTTAATCCGTACCATAAAACTGAGTGGAAGATAAGCTTACAAAACTAAAAGGCCACTTGGGGAGATACTCCAAACCATTTCCAGTGGAGAGTAAGCATGCAATATTCCACCATTTAATGCAAATCCTAGATCATCATCATCCATCGAGTATTTATGCAATCTGTTTCTCATCGCCATCAAATATCAATCAAAGGTTTGGAGTGGTACATGATAAGAATAGAAGCGGATTCCGAGAATATTCAGTTCAATCCTAGGCACCAAACGAGCGGTTCAAGTCTCAAGTATTCAGACAGACGATGCCTGAGTTTTGCGGTAAGGATTGGTGAATACAACGGATTCAGTGTTTTTTACTTCGGAAAACTGAAAACCAAATGATTGAAAGAAGACGCTGCTATGAACTTTCGGAAATATTGAGATAGACTGCACAGTTCGCATTCAGTTTGAATGAGAAAATTATTACAGCTCCTGCATTATTGTAATCATCTTCTCTGCCCACCAGATAATCGAGAGACAAGAACAATGATAAACATCGTACATTATCACGAAAAGTTAGAAACACACGAAAAAAGATGACACTTCGTTACACATAAACTTAGTACATAACCTCTCGAGACCATTGCCAAGAATAATCTCACCAGAGTCGCAACTTTAGCTTGAAGAACCATGAAAGCTTCGTCCAGAAGCCTGTGTTGTTTCAAATCCTGTCCGCTCAGTAGGGGGGCTTCTTTCTCCTCTCAGTCCATTTAAACGGGGGCTGAACACTCACTGTGACATCCGCGGGCTACCTTCTGGAGGAGTAGGGGTCAAACTTGATGTTTTTGGACTGTGAGTGTGGCGGATCTCACCACGGCTTCTTGTGATAATTTCGTCAAGCATCTCCCCACCGTCAATGTTAGTGGTTCTTGATTGAAGATCTAGATCCTGTCATGCATAGAAAACATCAGCATCGGCACAAGAATTTCTAAAAGATAAGCTAATGAAGGCTTTCTATAAGCACTTTAATAGGATAGAATCCGAATAGCACAAGTTCTAATCTGATCCAAACTTTGGATTTATACACCCCTCTGATCGAAACTCAAGGTCCAACTCTGGTTTGTTTTCGTGATATAGAATTCAAGATGTTCACAATTTTTTCATGTATGAACTGAATGAAAGGATTTAGATAACTCACTTCAAGGGACAGGTTGAGAGTGATGGAAGGGGCTTCCTCATATTCTGCAGCATCCAGGTCTTGAAGGTGAGCTCTTTTGAAAAACTTGGGGAGAAAATACTGCCGCACCGGGACTAGAAGCATGATCAACAATGGGAATAGCACCCCAGCGATCGGGATCCATGTCAAGCCAAAACACAAAAGCAAGTAAGCCGTCTGGAACATTGTGAAGGCCACAATTGTTTTAAAAGGCACTGTCTCAAGAAAGGTTTCATGATTCTTCTCCAGCACCCTAGCAAGATGGATGATGGTTACCATTTGACAATTCTTCAAAGATAATACTAGTCATGATCTAGATAAAGAAAAACGCTTTGAAAATACAAGTCATGATCTAGATAAAGAAAAACGGTAATATTTAAGTCTGAGGAAGTTAAATTTTAAGATTCTAAAACATGTTTCCATGCACTCGTATCTAGAAATTCTGAAGCAAACCATGTGGTATAATTTCCAATATGCAATATGCGGAAGAGTATTTAGTGAAAGAATCATTGTTACATTACAAGGGAAAGTACCAACTTACTTGTATCTTCGACTTGGAGCAGTGAAAAGAAACAATATCCTCTCCCAAAATTGATTTCCAGGCAAGCTTTCAATCGCCATGAAAGCAAAATAACCCCAAAGAACTGATGTTGGGATTTTCTTCAAAACAGGCATAGCAGCTACACAACAACCAGCCATCAATGATTGAAGCAGATTGCTGAGACGTTGCTCTTTTACTTCAATGGGCAGAAGATCGTCAATATCCTTCTCCACATCGAAAAGAGTCTCATCAACAGGGGCATCAATGTAGCCAGCACTAGAGGCCAATTGGACTGTGGATTCCTTCAGCTCTTTTAGTCCCTGTTCGAATGACAGATTTTAAAGCAGAAGGATAAAAGATATAAACTTTTGTATCAATCATGAATAATGTAGTAGATAGATTTACCAAAGCAGATGGAAGTTGGTAGGCTAGTGGAGTCTGCATTCCGTTGTATGTATCTTTCATGCTTTGGTATAAATCACTCAAACTTGAATTTTTGCGTATGCTATTTCGAGCTGTTGATGCAAGCTTATTCCGCAAAAGCTATTCCACAGAAAAGAACCGATCCACTCTATTAATTAACATATTAAAATCACAATAAAGTATTCACTATTGCATAAACACACTCGAAAGGGAAGCAGAAGAATGACTAAGAGATGTCCTCTCAGCGAGAATCAATAGTAGCAGCGTGAGAAGCAAGTATCAAGAGTCCTAATATCCATATATTGACCCATCAAATGTCTCCAAAAGACACTAATTCACGCAAGCTCGTATGCTTATCAAAATCTTGTGAGTGAACATTCCGCTATTTAAAAGACAAGCTAACTCTCACTATGCAGAAAACTAAACTACCTGATGTTTTAGAGTAGCTAAGCTTTTTGTATGCATAGGAGATTGTGGGATTACTCCATTGGAAGGGGGAATGCCAATAAGCCCACATAACATGACCTGGAAGCAAATAATCAGAATTTAAAGGAGAACTTTCAAGATATATGAGTAGGTAAAATCTCTATCTCAATTTAGCTGGCCTGGAAGCAGCTTACCAGAAAACCCAGAAGAAGAAGGTCATAATGATATGAAGCCGGTTTCTTTAGATTAAATTCCTTCTGTTGGGCAAGTTGAGATGCAACACTGTGATCAAAGTAGTAGAGCACAGCGATCATAGTTGCTGGTATAAATGCTCCAACTATATATAATGGAGGTACATTCATCATCTCCTGGACAATTAAACAACATGAGTAGGTAGCTGGGATTTAAAGGAAAGAAAGCACAAATTTGGCAACATCCAGTTGGATGTAAGGCTTAGATGTCATGGAAGTGTTGTACAAAGTGTTCGGAAAATAATCTCTACAATCTCACCTTGATAACTGTCCAGTTTGAGTATGCACCAGGAGACCATGGGTTTGGACTGAACAGTCGTCTTGGGATTCCTCTAGGGACATCATTTACTGGTATGTAAGAAACAGCAGTCCAAACAAGCACCATAAATGGAACTCCATAATCCGTAATTAATCCCCGTAGCCAACCTATAACATTTGCCAGACAGGAATGTTTCTAAGATATATAGTTGACACAGTAGACGTACAAAACTGACCATTCTCAGAGATTCAATTAAACCTTTCATAAGAGAAATAGAGATGCATTATAAATGAACATGATTTGATCTTTCAACTTCTTACTAAAGCTCAAAAGCAAATTCCACGTACCTGTTCCATAACGCCAGGATCTAGCTTTACGGCTTCTCAATGCAGTTAAAAGCAGGCCAAATGACAGAACTAGTGCAAACATTCCATTGCCAAACCGCCAAGAAGGTTGGAGTGCAGTCTGATTAAGATTTTCCCTCTCGGGTATGCCAAATTCCTCCACAAGTCCCTGTAGAATGGTTTCATAAGTTGAATTCAAAATGAAGAGAACAGTTCTAGAGCATAGAAGTATAGAGATCCTGGAAATATAATCTTTTTGTTCCCGAAAATAACACCACCCCAGAAATTATTAAATTGAGATATCCTTTTGGAATTCATGTATAATTAAATCTCAAAAGGTTTAAAACTCTAGTATACAACATTAAGATTGATAAATTAATAGTAAAGGATTATAAAGAAAACTCACCCTTATGGCCTGCTGCATAAAAAGCATTGCAATTAGCAGACCAAACAATTCACCAGCAACACGCGTAAACCTATTTATAATAGAGCACGCACCCAGAACCGCCAGCAAGAATAGCAAAAGGGCTGTCCACATACATACCCTAGATACCCATACCATGGGAAAAAAATGTTCAGTTTCATCAGAAAATCAATTGCTTTGTAATGTTAAGATTTCCAGTGTGTTCTAGAGATAACCATCCAGTCCAGGCTAAGAAGAGTTCCTGCCCCAAATCCTTCCGGTCCTTAGCAAAGTTGAACATAAATGTATACATCAATACCGTTGGCTCAGCCACCCCTAGTATAAGCAGGGGCTGCCCTCCAACAATTGAGTGGATAATGCCACAAAGTGATGTGGATGCAAGAGTCTGTACTGCAGTCAAGCTTCCATCTGTAAATATACATAAATACAGCACTTTTCAGAAAATTAACTCCAGAAGAAAAATTCTAAGAGGACACGACAGTCAAAAGGGAAGGAAAAATAAAAGGGTATTGTTCAACTTGTATTTCTTTCGAGCTGTTCCCCAAATGAGATAACTGGAATTGCTGAAGCAAAGAATATATATGTTGTTGGCGCCAAGATCCTACACAAAAGAAGATAATGGTCATAATAACTTGAGTAAGGTACAATACAGAAGTGCCAATATGAAATATTGTTTGGACAAAAAGCTTCCTAAGCTGAGATGCTTATCAGATGATTTTCATTAGAAACATAAAAGTATCCTGTTTTTGTGATATAAAAATGAGAAATACGAACCTGATTCCCGCGCGTAAACCACCAGTCCAATCCTGTTTGTAGCACAGAAGTCTCCCCTTGAGGTCATTCTTTATCCCGCGAAAGGGAACAAATGTTTCTTCCATAATATGTCCAATACTTTGGAAACAAGAAGAAAATGGAAACTTTTCTAGTTCTTGTTTGAGTGACAAGAAAGCAGGTCGTTAAAGTTCAGATCCAAACAAGGGACTCGAGAGGCCAATATGGTTTCTAAGGTTGCTTTAGGATATAAATAAAACGTACGATGTTACGGGCAGACAGAGAAAGATTTCTTGACCGTCATAGAGCTTCGAAGGTGAAAAACAAGCGGGAAAGAAAAGTGTTGAGTCATTGGATTTTTGCAGTATGATAGACCCTTAATGAGGTCTATATATGAATGAACAGATACACGAAGTGTGAAATTTACATTTCAAGGAATCAATAGAGAATGTGGTATATATTTCTATGAGGAACAAAAGAACCAGTTGGCAAATTGAGCTACTTAGATTCCATATCTTGTACCAGACAAGGATTAGCGAATCAAATTCACTGTGAATCGATCAGGAAGTTCGAAAATTATCGAAATGAGCCAGCATTTCCCATGTGCTCAAGTCACACTACTAGCGGTACACTTGGACAAAGCTGAGATCCATCCCTTCTCTTATCAGAAAAGGCAGGTGCATATAAATGCTAAAACACCAGATATTTGGTACAAATTTGCGAGCTTTAACTGGCGAAAATCGCAATCAAGTTTCAGACTTTGAGGGTTTCAGAGAAAGAACAAGCAAATTAGCGAAAACCCATCATCATAAACAGCATTTGGAATAGTTTAGAACAATTTTAAGCAAATGGGCACTCACAAAACAAAAGAAAATGCTTCTTTTTTACGATAGAACAAAACAAAAGACTCAAAATTTGGAAAAAAAAAACTGGACAAAGGAATTCTATGCAGCAAGATTAGCGAAATCCCATCACTGAAATTACAGATAATTTAGAACCCTTTTGAGCAAATGGGCAACCAAATAGCGAATATAACAAAGAAGAAAACTTTACTCGAGATTACATTATTCAAGAAAAACCCTTTGCCTTTTGGGAGTGGAGCAAAAAAAGCACAGAAAATTCAGAACTCACAGACGATGTGTAAGCTTGCAGCTACATCACCTGGGAGGTAGCAGAGTTTTCTGTATAAAAATGGCAGAAAGGCGCAGAGAGAGTGAGACACCAATGTGCTCAGAACAGTAGCTACTGATTTCTGAGGGAGTAAATGGCAAATGCGAGAGAATTAGAAGGGATTTTCGTAAAAAAAAAATCTGGAGTGAAAGGATTTTCTCTTGACTAAGACAGTGCTAGGTGACTAGAAATGTACGACTCTCGCTCTCTTAGCATTGGATTATATACAGACTACATGATGAGCTGAGAGAGAGAGTGGGAAATGCAATAAAAAATAAATTCGTTCATCAATGGTAAAATAACAGTAATTGAACGGTATTAAAAATATTTGCAACACTGTTATGTTGCATTGAAGTATAGCTTCTCTTTAAGGGATAAGCTGATCGCTTTGACACGATGGTTCAAATTTTTCATATAAGAAGACTCAAAGACTTTTTAACCAATCCTAATTAATATCGTGTAATTTATACAAATTTAAAATTCGTCCTCAATTATCGATAACATCTGTGCAATTTCTACTGTATAACAAAACCACTATCGTTTGTGCTTATGTATATCTTTTATGAATGTAGTCGGTATTAGAGTTTTGGCTCTCCTCTTTCACACGGCACTACCGACCACTCACTTGAGGGAAGCTGAAATTAATTAATTGGCTTAAATATGCGGGTGAGAAGTGGGAGATGGGAAGTGGGAAGACAAAAGCAATCATGCAACCGAAAGCTTTCTGCTGCCTGTTATAAAATGATCCACTAAAACAGAGAAAATTAAGGAATTATGTTTTAGGCTTCTTCTCCGGAGAATGACAACGCACTGATTTGGACATTTTTCTTCGGTTACACGGTCACATTTATGTAGACACCATTTTTCATCGTTTTGTTTGCTTTGAAATGTGTTGAGATTTTTCCTTTTTAATAATTTCTGTTCACTTATAATACTTTTTTTTTCTTCTTAATTATTTAGAAGTTCTGTCGACTTATAATATTTTTTTCCTTTTTTTTTTTTTGTCAAAATAATATTTTTCCTTTTTAATGTGTTGAGATTTTCATTAATTTGTGGTTATTTTTTATTCTAAATTTCGGCAATGACCCTTTCTTCTTCTTTTTTCCAAAAAATAGAATAGAGGCTAATAACCAATCGATTATATGAAGTATGAACGCATGCATGTTTGTATGACTTTACTATATACAAGATTAACTGAATCCTTAGCAAACAAAATTAACAATCATATATATCCCACTTTAGGATTCGTTTTCAATCGAAGAGAGACAAGTAAGGTAGTTAGCAAGATTAAGTTTGACACCAAGTCTCGTGGTTTGAGCAACCTCTCGATGTAATCTCTCATATTTTGTTTGAGGATAGTATTACTAGTTAAGTGCGAGACATTTTTTTTTCTTTTCGACCAGGTTGAAATCCCCGACAAGATTTTTATTGAGGTTCATTGTTAGTACTATATTCTCCAGTTGTATGTATTCCCTTTTAGTTAATGAATTTTGAACTAAAAAAATAAATTTAAGTATAACCCTCCTTTCTCTCTCGTACTATCTAGAAGATATTGTTTATAGAACAATACTTAGCTACTCAAAGATAAGTAGGAACTCATACTCAAAATTTCTCAAAATTGTTCGTTCTCAATTTATAGAACTTCATGTTTATAATCAGAATCGTTCATATTATAAATCACCCTATAAAGATTTCCTTTGCAAAAAATGAATTAAAACTAAGGTCGTTTAGTCATCAAATTGTTTAAAAACAAATGAATGGTATTGGTAAAAGCATTATGAATCGTCTATGTATTTACTACAATATATTGACTAAACGACCTTAGTTTTAATTTATTTTTTGCAGAGATGATATTTACAATGTGATTCATAGTATGAACGATTTTGATCATACGTACAAAGCTCTGTGATTAAAACACTAAGAATTTTGAGTAAGAATTCCTACTCATGTTTGAGTAGTCAAATATTATTCTTGTTTATATTTTAATCTTCTTTTCAAAGGTAAGAAAAAGTGAGATAAAAGTTGAGCCATTAACAATCAATGTTTAATGATTTACATCAAGCTTTCACTACACAACGGTGAAAGGTTTTTAGTTTCCAAATGTGATAAATGATGAGTTCAATACTAATTTATTCTTTTAATCTTTGAATTATAAATGTATCGTTGTAAACTATTGTTGAATGATGATGTAAAAGAAAAAAAAAAAACAAAATAAATATCCAATGATGATGTAGATCAAGATTGAATTGGTATATATTAAAAGTTAAAGAAACATCAATGAATGTAGGTTTTTTTTATGGGAATTAATTCATATAGGTTGAATTGGTATGTATATCTGGAAAACAGTAGGTTAAAGTTTTCATGTGAAGAGTTGCAAATTATTCTCGGTGGCCATGCATATAAAGTCCTACGTTTATAAGTAATTGGTTGAATTTGGATATATACTAGGCTACTTGCACTATTTGATTAATTTTTGTTTTAGTAATCAATGATCCTAAAGAATAAGGGAAGCTCTTAAGATCGAACACTACATAAAACATGGCATGAAAGGAACACGGAGAATATAGAAGCTCGTTTGGATATCTTTTTAAAATGATTAAAAGCACTTTTAGAGAAAATAGGGTAAAGTACAAAAAACTATCTCAACTATTGGTGTCACGACACTTTCATACCTCATCTTTTTAAATTGACAATGTCATACCTCATCTTTAGAATTTGATCCAATGTTATACTTCCGTTACTTGGCCGTTTACTTTTCAGTTAAATGCTAACGTGGCTTGATTCGGAATCCACTTTCTATTAAAAAATCATTAAAATATTATTAAAAACTAAAAAAAAATTATTTAATATTATTTAAATATTAAAATAATAATAAAAAGTAAAAAAAAAAAACCATCAATTCGTCCCTCCTTCTCCCCATCTTCATTTTCTTCCAACCCCCCCCCCCCGGGCAGGAAACCCAAAAAAGAAAAAAAAAATTTGAAAACCCAACAACCCCCTGCAGAAGAACAAGAAGGAGGAGGAGGAGGAGGAGGAAGAAGAAGAAGAGGAAAAAAAGGAGGAAGGGAAAAAAAAATCCCCCCCCCCGCCCCCGGTCGGCGCGGAAGAAGAAGAAGGGAGAAGGAGAAGGAGGAGGAAGAAGAAGAGGAAGAAAAGAAAAAAAAAATTGAAAACCCATCAATACCCCCCCTGCGGAAGAATGAGAAGGAGAAGGAGAAGGAGAAAGAGAAAGAAGAAGGAGAAGAGTAAAAAAAGGAGGAAGGAAATAAAAATAAAAAAAAAATTTGAAAACCGTCAACTCCCTGCGGAAGGAGAAAAGGGAAGAAGAAGAAGAGGAAAAAAAAAAAAACTTTTTTTGAAAACCCATCAAACCCCAAATCCACCACTCACATCCATTCTCCACATTCTCTTCCGTACCCATCCTCCACCTTCTCTGCGCACTCAAGATCCCGCCCGACGGGATCTGGGTTTTTTTATTTATTTATTTTTTCTAGGTTGCAGGATGGAGAAGAGTGTGGGTGTGGGTGTGGGGGAAATTGAGTGTGGGTGTGGGGGAAGACAAATTGGATTCTTTTTTTTTTTTTTTTTTTTTTTTGGTTGGGATTTGCAGGTGGGGGAAGAAGATGAAGATGGGGAGAGGAGAGAGGAGGGAGGAGGGGGAGGGGAGGGACGAAATGAGGTTTTTTTTTTTTTTTTTTTGTTTAAATCTACTTTTTATTATTATTTTAATATTTAAAAAATATTAAATAATAGTTTTTTAATTTTTAATAATTTTTAATAGAAAGTAGGTCTTGAATCAAGCCATGTCAGCACTTAACAAAAAAACTAACAGAAAAATTGACAGAGGTATGACATTGTCACAAATTTGTAAGATGCGGAATGACATTGTCAATTTTAAAAAATGAGGTATGAAACTGTTATGACCCAAATAGTTAAGGTAGTTTTTTGTACTTTACCCGAGAAAATATTATTGGGTTCCAAAAGCACTTTAAATGTTTTCTACAAAAAGCACCACTTATGTGCTTCTTCCGGAAGCACTTTAAGGGTGCGTTTGTTGCACCGGACTGTCTCGGACTAGATTAGCTTCAGGGATTAAGCTGGACTGGCTTAGACTAGATTAAGCTGGACTAGTTTAGTGAAGCGTTTGGTGCAGTGTCGGACTAAGAAGTTGGATAATTATCTAACTCAAATATTATATTATTTTATCTATATTTATTAATATTTTATTATAATTTATCATTTTATTTGTTTCTAGAATCATATATTCTTCTGTAAGGGCCAAAATCTTTTTATTTATTTATTCCTAAAATTATCTCTCTCTACCCTATTCATCTTTTCCTCCACCATTCTCCCTCTCATCTCCTTCTTTTTATTCCGTTTCTCCATTTTTCCAAAATATTCTTCATCTCTCTGCAACTTCTCCCTATTTTCTTCCGGCAACTCTCTCCATCCCCTCTCCTTTTTTTCCCTTCGTCCACTTTATCCCTAACCTCTCCCTCTTTTCCTTATGCAGAAGATTCGCATGGAGGATTCATCGGAGCTCTCCACGCAGTGCCTCCTGATTTTCTTGAAAAATCTCAGGATTCTCTGGTGATTTTGCCTTTTTGTTTTGAATTTATGTGGGGATTTGCAGGTGCTTGAGCATTTGGTACGCTTTCGGTCCCGACTTGAGTCTGGGTTGCGCGCGAATGCAGAGATCGACGGCGAGCTTCTGGTGATGGTTGTCTGGTAGTGGTCTGGTGGTTGCAACCATGACGATTTTGTTGAGAAAGAGAGTGAATTGAACGAAGAAGAAAGGAAGGGAATCAATGGATTGTTTTTCAGTTTTGTTTGAGGTCTGGGTTTAGGCTTTTGGGTGGCATAGTGAAGGCCCAAGGGAGTGGGCAAAGGTGCGGATCAGAAGGGAAAGGGCGAAGGAGAAGGGAGACGACGGGGGATCAGCAGCGGGGGAGAGAACGGGACTAGCAGTCCGCTTGAAATTGAGGGGTCTCCTTAAGAACGTTTAGCGAAACGTTCAGTCGGGGCGAGTCCCCTTTAGTCCCATTAAACCTAATCCTTGTCCAGACCAAACAAGGGACTACAATCTAGTCTAGTCCAGTCTCTCTTAATCCGGTCAAACAAACGCCCCCTAAGTGCTTTTTCAGGATTTATTAGCATTTTTATTAAAGATTGTTTCCAAAAAGATTTTCACTAAAAATGTTTTCAGTCATTTTAAAAGTACATCCAAACGAAGTCTATATTTATATGTTTTAACTACAGTTATTAGTATTGGTCATCACACACACACACACACACACACATATATATATATATATATATATATATAGAGAGAGAGAGAGAGAGAGAGGAAGCCCTTAAGAGAATGGATCATCATTTTTTTATAAAAATAAGGATTAATTGTGGGGTCCACACCACATCGAACTTTAACAAGTTGAACAGTCTATTTTTCAAGTTGTACCTCATAGATCATCCATGCAAAATATTAGCCAAATTGGATATATTTAAGACATCTAATTAGGTTCAAAGAAATAAACGAATACTTTGTTATATAAGAAACAACGAAATTTGATATTGATAATTAAATAAGCAAATGGTTTTGGATTGTAGGATCAATGAATCGAGACTTACAAAATAGACAGTTCGGATCGTTGAAATTCGATGTGAAGTGAGCCCCACAAGTAATCCTCATTTTAAAAAAAAAATAGGGATCCCTTTGCATAAATGGCATATATATATATATGTTTCTGACTTTTTAGCGAAATGGCTCTTTACTTTGGTCTCTTCAATGAAAATCAATCGAAGTAATCTTTGAGTTTATTCACTGCAAATCATTCTGATCATTTCATCTAAAAGTTGTCCGTATCCTCCTTAAATTGTCACGTGAACGATCACGTGGCCACTTTTTTTAAGGGTGTTTTTGTCAAATCAACATCTCCACTTAACGAAAATATTGACATATTTTTCATAGAAAGACTAAAACAATTCACGGTAGACAAATTCGTAGAACATTTCTACCGATTTTCATGTCAGTGACAAATGTGAGGAGTTTACGTTAATCTCATGAATCATTTTATAACTATAAAACCTAAGTTTGTTGATCGATTTAGTGGGATTTTGATAGTATATTGGAATAATTTATATTGTTTGTTGATCATTGATCATGAATGGAGTCGGAGTTGGACTAGATAACTTTACGTAAATATTCCGATTCGATGGGATACGATACCTTATGCACATAGAAAGACATGAAGCAAAGATGTTGAAGTTAAAAAATGGAGCAGAATATATGACAAAATTGACAACCCAAATCAAGATATTTTGATTTTGATTCCGCGTAATTTTTTCCCGAATAAAATTGACCTACACCTCAGTAGTTCCTATCTTAGAAGATGCTTTGTGCCGCCTTACGAAATCAATAGAGCAGATTAACCATGCATGCATGCTTTACTTTACACCTATGAAGAGGAGAGATTTTTTAGTGTGTCTGGAATACGAAATAGTACATTAAATGTCATTATACAAATGGTGAAATATTTGATTTAAAAATTTAATAACTTAAAAAATAAATTTCCTCCACTTATAAAATAATGATAGATGATGAACCACCCGTGTTTCGAGTACAATAATCATGTTCGCGATTGGTGTAACATAATTTTATGGGGAAATGGATTCAAGACCCCCCATACGCTGTACATACATACGCGCGGACACACATATTAAAGATAATGCTGAGAAACCATTTGTTAAACCATATTTTGTAAATCATGTGACGTAGTTGTTGACATTGAAATCATATGACATAGTTATTGACATTGAAATATTACTTACGTGTTGATTAATGTGTTTAGTTTTTACTAATAATATCTCACCTAATTAAAAACCATATGACGTAATTGTCTACGTAACATTACTCATATTCTAAACATACGCAACTTCATAGTTATGTGACTACATCATCCAACAAATATGATATATTTTTCTAAATTATAAACAGGATAAGTTGGAGCATTTTATGGTGTCCCTTTACATACATACATACACATATACACACACACACACACACACACACATACATATGTATGCGGATCCTTTAACAAGAGGGATCCCCATTTTTCTAAAAAAAATGGGGATACTCCTCTTGACCGTTGGATTGGTTTTAATGAAATTGTGCGGTTGAGATTATATAGCTCATAAAATCTTTTTTATCCTTTTCTTTTTCTTTTTTTTCTTTTACCTATTTCCTTTTTCTTTTCTGGTTCTCTCCTCTTCCTTGCGACACAGATGCACAAGCATCTCCCACGAACAGAGCTTCGCCCTCAGCCAAATCACAGGCTATCACGTCTAACCTTTGAGATTTCAGGTATAGGTCTCCTCCTCATTCATTATTTTGGGTGATTAATTTGGATATTAGGTTGAACAATTGGGGTTTATATTTTTCGAATTCTAAATGCAAAAACCTATTTCCATTCTAATTCGGGATGGTTCCGTTTTGAATGGGTCCATAAATTTGGTGGTTTTCTTTCAGGTTTTAGGGTATAAACCTTTTGAGTTCTAATTCAAGTTGGTTACAAATGACGGCGTCAGTTAACGCCGTCAGGAATATTTCGTTAACTTTAACGGATTCCGTCAACGGCGTTAGGAATATTCAGTCCAAACTGACAGAATATTCCGTCGTCTTCTCTGGCGAGGCTCCGGCGCCGGAAAATCGGGAAAATTTTCAAATCGTCATATCTTCTTCGTTTTTCAACCAAATTTCACAAAATTGGTACCAAAATGAAGCTTACAACGAGAGGAACAAAATCATACCACTTTCAAGTGCTAAAATCCACGAAATCTCGCAGGGAAAACACCACCAACTCCGGCCAACCTCGAAGCTCACGATCCCGACGTCCAAAACCTTCAAACGAACCACCCCAAGCTTCCTACAAGCTTGAAATTCCCAAAAACACAAGAATTTACGTGTGCATGAACAGTGCCAAAAATCGGGTATCTCGAGTTCGACGTGAAAACGAAGGTATTCTTACCTGAAATGGGTATGGTTGCACTTCTACGGACCTCACGAGCATGAATATGTACTTTGTTTCTTCGATCTGTGAAGATTTGGGTGGTTTCTAGGTATGTCCGTACAAATGGAGGGGAAAATGGGAAGGGAAATGGCACGGGACAGGTGCAGGACAGGGAAAGGGTGAAGGGAATGTGTGGTGCAAAACCAGCCACACCAAGCTCAAAACAACCACACAACGTAAAAATTCACACTAGGGGCAAAATCGTCTTTTCACGCGTACGTTTTAAAAATTATCGGAACGGGCTGTCACACCTGAACGGCTCCTACTTGATCAAGCAACAAGTGGTTATCCATGGATAGTCCATATTCATAGTAAATACTTGAAGGGCTCCTGCAAAAAAAATGTGACAAGTAAAATCATTCGAGTTGTTTGATAAAGAATTTTCTGGTGGAAGAACACCAAAGGATCAACTATGTTTAAGAAATATACCCAAAAGCAAATGGTAGCCTCAATGGAAAGCGAATGTTCAAACGAGTAATGCAAATGGCATGATTGGCAATAAATGGCATATACACAGTCAATTTAATAAGTAAAAGCAAATGCAAACAATTTAATTAGTAATGAAAATGGCAGCCTCAATAGCAAGTCCTTGCCGATCGATGGGTTTCCTTGCAAAATCAAAACCCAAAAGGTTATAAGGTCCCAAGTTCATACTCTATTAATTAAGTCCATTCAAATCTGTAAGCAAATTTGAATTAGAAATCAAAAGGTTTTTACCTTAAAACCCGGAAGAAAACCACCAAATTTATGGACCCTTCGTGCCAAGCACGTGCTTGCGCGTGGCCAGTGCGTGCGACGGTGAAATTTTTTTCTAAAAATATGGGGATGTTCCTGAGGTTGAGTAGATCACGTTGGTGTATTCATACACCCCATTTTAGCATTGTATGAGAAGTTATTTCATAAGGTTGGTTATGTACTTTAAAATTAACGTTTTTATAGTTGTTTCGCATATAGGTGATACCTATCCCGAGGACGAGCGTGGTCACTCGAGGCAAGGGGGTTACGACCCTTCCACATACCAGTGAGTGGGCTTTTGGTTTTCCGTATATACCTATATACTTATGTTTTTCCCAAAAATTGATTTGAAACGTTTATTCGTTTATATGCCATGCTTATTGTTTGCCATTTATTTACGCATTATTAGTTGCATATATATATATATATATATATGTGTGTGTGTTGGTGCTGTGGACGCACAGGTAAGTGCCAGGTAAGTTATGATTTATGTTTATGTTTAGTAGTGATTTGAGATGCATAGAGAGCTTATAACCTGCACCTCCGGTGTTAGTGCTCCCGCCCAGAGTTGGGCACAGTCCTTCACGTGATGTTCACCTCCCGCACCACACGCTCATCTTGGATCCAAGTTAGGTGCACAGTCCTGTCGTACATACCGCTTTAGGTGGTTCCGACCGTAGGTGACCCGCGATTATTCACCCAGCCTTCACGTGATCGTAGCACTTGAGCGTACTTATATTACACCCAGGCTTGTCGTATATACCACTTTAGGTGGTTCCGACTCGTGTGTAGGTATAGTTAGGTGACTCCGGCTGACAAATTATATGACATTGATGTGATATTACCTGAGCACTTGCATTTACTTCGAGGTTTTGGCATAGCATATTCTCCGAGCATGATTTATATATATGTATATTATTTTCCTGGGAAGTATACAGGTTTTACGGCGAAGGGTTAGAACTTATTTATGAAATGGTTTTGAAAAGCTTTGTTTTTGCCCACTCATGCTTTTTGTTTTGCGCCCCTCCAGGTTCTAGTTGGCTAGCACGTTTGGTGGTTTCCCTGAGGATTTCCCCGGCATATCTGACAGACGATCACCAGTGTAGGACCACCTTCGGGTGTGCTTTTGTTATGTCGTTTTCTTCCGGACTGCATTAGGCTTTCATGCTCTGAACTTAGTGTTCACACTTACGCTTGCACTCGTTCGATATTACTTTGTGTAAAGCTAGTTTTTATTTATTCGTACTATTTATATTATTATTTTATTAGCTTCCGCACTGTGCACATGGTTACGTCACTTCCACGTGACGGCCAGCATGCCCTGATCTCGATCGGGGTGTGTCATCAAGTCTTTATTTATCGATTTTTGTAAATTGGTATTGTTTCTCACTATATATGAGAAGCATTGTAAAAGAATTGGATTGATATTCATGAAATCAAAAAGGTTGCCTCCAAAGTTGGTATGCTATTGTTCTTTGTCATTGAAATATAAATTTCTAAATAAAGTCATACAAAATACTTGAATTCCTTCAAGTTCATGCCCAACTCCTCCAAATTCATAGAATAAACTTGTACAAAATAGAGGAACCCCATTAACATCATGTAAATCAAGAACAAAAATATGAGATTAACATCCTGTAGATATTGGTGTTGTATGTAATGTCAAAAATGACCACATCACCATAAAACTTGTATGCTTGCCTAGAACTTGCATCTGCCCAAAAACATTGAGTTATCTTGTGTTCTTCATCTACTTGAATTTTGAATGTGAATTCAGAATTTCTTTCTTGCTCTAGCACAAAATGATCATGCAGCATTTTTCCATCATGCCCTTTCACCTAGTTTCACACTTTTATTCGATAGTTATATAAATCTTCTTATGTACAACCAATATTTTCAATTCCACCTACCTGTAATCTAAGAATATCAAATTGTTTGTGTGGAGGTATGTTTACCATGTCTAACTAATCATCTAATATTTTATGGCACTTGGTAACTTTGCAATGAGACTTTAGCAAGTGGCATCTTCGTGGCGATGCCATTGGATGATTATGACCCTCGTCAAATATGGTGACTACATGCCCACCAAGTTTAGATCTCACAACTATCAATCTTGCTTTACAACCCTCTTTGGTTAATCCATGACACTTGTGTTCGTCACCAATCCATTTTTTTGTATTACTTTCCTCTTTGTGTCACACAAACTCCTTTTATGTGATCTCACCATCCTTATTTTTCTTACTTTAATGCATCTGGACACTAAACCCAACCTCCCTTGCATAGTTGTTGTAAAATTCAAGCACTTTGTGACCTATGATAGGCTTGAACTCATCTGTTACCTGAGGATAGAAAAAACAAATGTCAGCTACAATTTCTGACTGATTTTCCATGGGAACTAGCACTTTGTGACCTATGGTAGGCTTGAACTCATC
This sequence comes from Pyrus communis, assembly GCF_041283825.1. Classification (NCBI taxonomy): domain Eukaryota; kingdom Viridiplantae; phylum Streptophyta; class Magnoliopsida; order Rosales; family Rosaceae; genus Pyrus; species Pyrus communis. Next base: position 4,229,107 of record NC_142570.1, on the reverse strand, counting down.
TGTTACCTGAGGATAGAAAAAACAAATGTCAGCTACACTTTTTGATTGATTTTCCATGGGAACTAGCATTTCATTAGCTTCCATAACTCGAATAGGCATTTTGTCAATTTTTGTAACTTCAATAGCCATCTCATTAGCTTCCATAACTTGAATATGAACATTAGCACAATTAAACATCCACACCAAAAAGAATAATAAAAAGCATCAACAAAACTTGAAAAGAAGAATAAAAGTCAAATTATTCAACTACTCCACTAACACATTCAAATCTGTAAGCAAATTTGAATTAGAAGTCAAAAGGTTTTTACCTTAAAACCCGAAAGAAAACCACCAAATTTATGGACTCATTCAAATTTGTATCCAATTTGAATTAGAACTCAAAAGGTTTTTACCCTAAAACCCGAAAGAAAACCACCAAATTTATGGACCCATTCGAGACCGGAACCATCCCGAATCAAAATGGAAATAGGTTTTTGTGTTTAGAATTCGAAAAATATAAACCCCAATTGTTCAACCCAATATCCAAATTATACACCTAAAATAGTGAACGAGGAGGAGACCTATACTTGAAATCTTAAAGGTTAGACGTGATGGTTTGTGATTTGGTTGAGCGCGAAGCTCTATTCGTGGGAAATGCATGTGCATCTGTGTCACAAGGAAGAGGAGTGGATCAGAAAAGAAAAAAGAAATAGGGAAAAGAAAAAAAAAAGTAAAGGAAAAAAAGGGATAAAAAAGATTTTACAAGATATTTAATCTAAACCACACAATTTTATTAAAACCAATCTAATGACCAAGAGGGTGCTCTCCATTTTTTCAGAAAAATAGAGATTCATCTCGTTAAAGGATCTGTATATTTATGTAAGTATGTATAATTAACATATTTGGCCAACTGACCTTTTCCTATTTCATTCACGCGTTCATACATATGCGTGCCTTGTTGCTATTGGACACTGCATTTTCTGATGTGGAATTTGCCAATTTGGGTTACATATCCACAATCGTACAAACACCCTTCCAAATTGGGTACCTTTTTTTTTTTGTTTTAATTCTTTTCAGTAAATAGTTAGATTATTTTGGGGGTTAAGTTCAGATTACATATGTCGACTTCGTGTCTTTATCCGACACAACCGCATGGCCCTCCCAATATTCTATATTCTGAGTTAATTAGTTGTTAATTTGGCACCCAACAGAAAGATCTCAGTTAGTGATGTTTTTTTATTAGCTAAATGTTCTTAAAATATGTTATCCTTGCATTTGTCGCCGCAAGAGGGAAAAAGGGAAAGGCGGATATTTGGCCGTGTGATTAGTTGGATTTAATTTATAGTAGCTAGCAACTTAGTTTTTTCATTTTTTTAATTGTCACACAAAGAAGAAGAACAAAATTATGTCACTGTGAAAGTAACATTTTCTTGGGCAAAACACTTTTCAGGGTGCACCTAAAATTAGGAACGTTGATTGTTTATGCTTCACTTTCAATATATTAGGTAATGCCCTAATATTGGCCCCCCATGAGATAAGTAGGGATTCTAAATTTATGAAATAATTAAGGTGAGACTGAGAGTGATAGAGAAAGAAGTATGGTATGGGTTGGGTTTGTTTTTTCAACCCGGAAATATTAGTTGCAATTGGAAATCCATCTTAAGGTGAAACGATAATTTAAAATATAAATTTTAGATTAATTATTCTTTTGATGAGCAATGAAACATGTCATAAAGTGCCAGTTTCTCCAAAGTTTTTTTTTTTTTTTTTTTTTCTGGATTAGGACCACATTTTAAACATTTTCCCTACGAATTAAAAATGATTTTGTTGACAGAAATGTAAACAATAAGGATTTTTTTTTTCATATACATTTTTTCTATTATTTACGTAATCAATAACAATAAGTTGTTATTCAACGATATTATGATTAAAGTTAAATCCAAAAATGCTAACAGCTTAGAGTAAAGTCAAATCACTATAGAATCGAATATTAAATAATAAACAACAGAAAATAGAGAGATAACAAGAATGGAATCAAAGTTGAAATGACAATAATTGAGTTTTAAAGACACGACAATACGTGTACAAAAAAAAAGTTGAGTGTATGCAAATCATTTCTCGCTAACATTCACTTTAATATATAGGTTAACAATTTACAGATACGAATGAATAACTCTTTAATTGGAAGGAACCAAGGTGTGCAAATTTCTTGAGTGCGCGATTAACAAGAATTATTGACCAACTCATTTGCTCAAAACAGCATCATGGGGTAGATAATAAAACAGCCAACCGATTTGGACATATATACCAAGAAGGCAAGTGGTTGGAGGATGTCTTTTGTTTAAGTTTTTTGGAGTGAGTTGGTGGAATGGAGGTCCCCGAGCTTACACCAATTATATGCAGTTGCAATAGTGTTTGAAACCAGCACAATGAACATTAAGAACAAGATGGAGGAGAAGTTAGGTCAATGGTTATTAGGTTCCTTGTGGAACTCATCTATCTAGCTAACTACATCTTTCTCGCTTGTATATGATAATACCAATAACATACCTTCATAAACAAAAATTTCAGATTAAAAAGATAATTACAATTATAGGTTACTCGAATTGGAAGCTAAGCTTGAGGTTGATTACGTGGGATGGTCCAACACGTCTCATTTATTAAAAAAAATTGGTTCAAGTTACAGTGAATAGACTTTAAATGCGTGGGTTAAAGATGTCAAAAATTGTCTTGGATATGGATAACCATGGAGATTTGCACCTTTTAAACTCGATGAAACGAATATGATAATAAAACTCTCAATCTTAAAATTGTCTTGTATACCTGTTTAACACTTTAAAGTATTAAAAATATATAGTTTTACACATTTTTCAATTTAGAATTTTGTTTCTTCGTTGTTCAAAATTAGTAGTATTCTTTAGTTTTTTTTTTTTTTTGGGGGGGGGGGATTATTCTTTAGTATTTAATGTAATGCTAATTATGAATTATTTTGTATTACTTTAAAGAAAAAAAATCAATACAAATAGAATGTGGATGCTTATGGCATTTGCATTTCCCGACCCGACCTACTTCTTTGTCATCTTTAACCTGAAGCCATTTTTTCAAAAGTTGTTCTTTTTACACCCAGAAGTGGTCTTTGGACACCCAACTATCTTTGCAAAATACCAAAATCGAGCCCTTAATAAATTATGCCTTATTTCATTAAAAATGAAACTTAATAGCTACTAAAATGGAATTTAAAACTAACAGAAAAACAAACTTTGCTATTCTAAAATACTAGCCTCTTGCCGCACGTGTCAATTGACTATTTTTTTATTATTTTACTTTATTTTTTATATTAATTTTTTTAAATATATTTTAAAACATAATGAACATAATACTCACAGTCTTACCGTGAATTTCTTTTATTTTTTATTTTTAGAAATCTTAACGAGAGAAAGGCAATTTGGGTATTATAAAAGTTTCATTTTTTTGCCTTCTCCCTGTGCATAGAGATTTAACAGTGGAGATCGACAGCGACCTCACTTCCTTTTTTTATTTTTCAATCTTAATTTCATTATTTACAAAAAAATAATATAAATTTCTTTTTGTTTTATTCTGAAATATTTAAATGGGTTTTTGGGTCATTTTCTCTTAATTTTCTTCCAAAACTTTGGGTGTCCAAAAAACACACTTTCGACTGTACACAAAAGCACTCATTTTCCAATGGTAATATAAAAAGCCCGGGCCCGTTTATAATTGGACCAAGGTCCAAACAGGCCCAAATGGACTCATGAAAACCCGAGTGAAATCTCCACCGTCCACCTGTCCACCTGTCCACAAGCTCATCAAGAAATCCGGGAAATACCGCTATCCAAAACCGCAAATCCCTAATTTCGTAGTTGTCCCAATATCTCTCCGTCTTCGTTCACAAAAATCGAATATTTCACCTGAAAATTTTGCAACCGCCGAGCAAAAATGTTGAGACTTGCGGCGAAGAGGCTTCTCCAAGGCGGCCGTCTGGGGTCACCGGAGGCTCAGTCGCCAGCGGTCCTGGGCCTGCCACGTATGTACCACGAGAGGGTGGTGGACCACTACGACAACCCCCGCAACGTCGGATCGTTCGATAAGAATGATCCGACGGTCGGCACGGGGCTCGTCGGCGCGCCAGCCTGTGGCGACGTGATGAAGCTCCAGATTAAGGTCGATGACAGCACGGGAAAGATTGTTGATGCCTGCTTCAAGACCTTTGGGTGTGGATCGGCCATTGCTTCTTCTTCTGTCGGTTAGTCACGTTTATATCTGTGTGTATATATAAATATAGATATTCAGATATTTGTGTATGTTATTTATTGTTTGGTTGCCTAGAAAATTTTGGGGCAGACAAGAATGAATTTTTTTTTTAATAGCAATCGGAATTCGAAGCATGCTATATGGACTGTAGTGTTTATTGATTGAATTCTTTGGTGATTTGTTGGATTAATTTGAGGTATGCTTAAGAATGTGTAATTTTGAGCTTATAACTTGTTCTGTTGGGTTGCCAATTAAAGATTGAATCCATACCTTTTCCCAACGTTTCGTATTTCATTCCAATTCATAGAGACAATGATTAATTTGTTTATTTGTGTAATCATCTGGGGAGGGAGAGTCTTGGCGCAAATGAAAGGTTGCTCTTTTGTGACTGAAAGGTCAAAGGTTTGAGTAATGGAAACAGCCTCTTTGCAAAGCAAGGGTAAGACTGCGTACGATAGACTTTCCCTCACTCTCGCAGAGCTGGGAGCCTTGTTGGCTTGAGGTCGCTTTTTGTATAATTGTCTCGGAGCCGTTTTGCTGTTTCAGTAATCAATCAACTGCATGTACAATTTGGGGTAACGGGAAATTTTGGCCCATTGAAACAAATTGGTTGTGTTGCTGCTTTCCTTGAAGCTCATAAATTAGGAATTGTAACATTTAAAGCTAATAAATTAGGAATTGTAACATTTATATAGGTTTAAGATGAATAATTGTTACTGTTTCATGGCTTATGAATCTTACCTTGCTTAGTTTTTGGTCTTAAATTGGCTAATATGATTCTTTCTGGACTGATAGCTTTGATTTAATTTGTCTAATGCTGGGTTTGTATCTTCTTTCAGCTACGGAATGGGTGAAGGGGAAACAAATGGAGGAAGTCCTGACTATTAAGAACACGTGAGTTCTGCTCTTCCTCTTATATATTTGTCAAATTTCTTTTGTTCATATTTCTTGCTGATATTGTCGTTAACATAATGGTCTTGGATATTTAATTGAGTGTATTTTTGGTTTGCTTGATGCTAGTTTTGTTCTTTCGATATTAACTTGTTGGCGTTGTATGAACCTGTGACTTCTGCTGTTGTATTCTCGGCATTTAGTTAATATTATTATGCATGAGACTTACCATGGTGTCCTTCCGCCAACTAATCGATATTCATGTTATCATGTTTGAGCACTGGTTTGCTGTTGCTCAAAGAGTTTGTTCTGCTGGAAGCTTTGATACTATGTGTGATTTTCTTCATTACATTTTTGCTCATTGCTTTGATTGGTTCTTTTGAATGTCGTTGCAGAGAGATTGCAAAACATCTTTCCCTACCTCCGGTTAAGCTTCACTGCAGCATGCTCGCAGAGGATGCCATCAAGGCAGCTGTTAAAGACTATCAAGGCAAGCGAACCAAATCAAGTGGCAGTACAGAGGTATCTCCTGTGGGGAAGGCTGCCAATGCTTGATTTTTCTCATGTGAAATGATGATGAAAAATTAGAGTGGCCGGTTTTCTACCTGTCCGATGTTTACCAGATGTTTTAATAATACGGTTGTACTGGATGAGACTAGCGTCCGTCGATCCGTATTTTTTCTATTTGTGTTCTTCTTTTCTCGTGGAATTGCAGCTGTATGAACAAACAAGCTTTTTGGGTACATATGAAAGATGGTTTTTATGTGTTCATGTGGATCCTTAACATGTTCAAACTCCTTTTAGTTTAAACCTTTTTTCTAAATACAAAATTGCAACTTTGCACCCTATTTTGATTTTACGTTTTGTCCTGTATCCGGGTTGATTTTATTTTATTTATAAATATCGAAATGACACAAAATATTCATTTATGACGATGTAGTAAAATAATTGTGAGTGTTAGGTACCCTATTTCATAGCAAAATGTTTGAGTACATACTAAGAACCTTGCAACCAAAAAATTCTACCAAATCACAAAATAAAGTAACATAGTTTAACTTCTGAAATCAACTACCAAAATAAAATGGATTTATGCCTTGGGTATAATACTTGTTAGCAATATGGTAGCATAAAGTTGATAAAAAAAAGATTGACATCTTTATTTTGACCTCAATTTGCGTAGAAAAAACCTCGTTTCACCAAACAAATTGAACATGATAGAAGCAAATTGACTGAAGGTTTTCAAAGAATGAAAATGAGTGAAAACGTAACTAGAGATAAAAGAAGGTAATTGATAACATGATAAATGTAAATTATCGCACTTAGTTCACAATTCAAAACATGACCCACAAAATTATAATTTTTTAGTTTCCTCCAATATTTTATATAACCAATGATCCTTTTGGAACTAGACAATTTTTCCATCTGAGCTCCTAAATACAAAAATACTAATATACCGTGTACGTTGATGTTATGTTTTTTTGTTGGAGTCAAGTTTGAGTGTTTTAAATATTGAAATGAACCAAAATATTCATTTATAAATGTGTAAAATATCTGTGAGCCGAAAAAGGGTTCTAGCCAGATCATTTTCCTGAGGATGAGATTTCGTGATCGTGATCGTTTATCGTATATTGTGTAGTCAGAAATCATTTCAAAATTTAAAATTTAAAATTAAATATAAATAATATCTAACGAAAAATGATTGCATAATATACGATGAACAGTCGTAATCGCAAAATTCCTAAGCACTCGCAATGAACGATCTCTAGGGTTAAGTTCAATCAGACCCTTATAAATATAATCCAAATCCCTCACTCTCGTCTTCTCAAAACCGCCAACGATCCTCTTTTTTTTTTCCTCATCTTCTTCAATCGAAAAGGATTTGGGATCCTTTTCCAGCTGACGTGCCACAGTTTAATATTTTTTTTTTTACTTTTAGGCGCGTGCAATACATGCGTGGAGAAGGAGAGTGGGACGACGAAATCTACATGGTATTTCTTCACGGGCGCCACAGCACGAAATCAGCGTATTTATCACGCGCTCCCTAAGCGAGTACGTGTACACCACCCAGCCTGCCACCGGAGGACAAACCAAGCCCGAGACACAACAACTGCTGAGTGCTGACTGCCCCAAATCTCCTTAACGAAAGGTACCAATCTTTTTGCAATCTGTCTCCTAAATCCTCGTATTACTGTGCTGCTGCCTTCACTCCTCTCGGATCCAAAGTCTCACACTTTAAAGGTTCCCATTTGATTTGTTTTTGTTGACATTCCAGTTCAACCACCTCCCTCCCACTTCCTCACCTAACCCCAACTTTTTAATTTACCATTGTTGTTTTTTTTTAATCTTCTGGGTCCATTTCTTTCTATTTTTTTTCTTCTGTTTAATTACATAATTTGCTTGTTTTTTCTTATCATTTGATGTAAATTCTGTCTTTGGTGGTCAAGATACATTTAAAAGCTTGACAATTTCAATTAATTTCAGCCCAATTTTCATCAAAGTCAGCAACTTTAATTCCAATTTCTTCAAAGTTTGTAAATTTAATCCATTTATTCTACTATTTTAATCAATTTTTAATTAATTGATTGTTTGTTTAGGTCAAAGTGGGCACACATAGGCCAAGGGGAAACAGTTGAGAGGTTGGGAAGGGTTGATATTTGGATTAATGGCTGGTTTAAGAGAGGACCCAGTTCTTGGAACTAACGATATAAAAGAGAGAGAGGGAGAACAAGAAGCTGACAAAATTAGTTATACTTTAGAGTCCCATGTGGTGATTAGAACAGAAGGAGAGGTTGAGAGAGATATGGCTCCGGCCACCGGAAGTTCGATTCACCGGTCGGGTTCCCGGCCTCAGTTGGACCTCAGCAAAGCTGCCATTCAAGGGAATTTTGAAGAGAGGGACCCTACAATTCTTCTGCCTAATCAATCTGATGACCTGTCTCACTTGGCTTTGGACATTGGAGGTATAATTTTTATACTTCACTTCAATCACTTGTTTTTGAAAGGTCTTGTGGTTTTTGGATTCTAAATTTTCTGTTTTGTTAGCTTTCACTGTATGGGATTGTGTTTTCTGTTGTTCTCTGCTTACCTTTATAGATTAAAGTGATCATCTTTTTTAAGGAAGGTAGAAGTTTGATTTAGTGGAGCAAGAGGCTTGTAGTTCAGTTGGTTAAGTGCGCTCACCCGTGCATGGAGGTCCCGAGTTTGATTTCCCCCTCCCCCAATATCACATGTATAAAAAAATGTTTGATTTGGTGAAGAGAAAGGGAAATTATGCATGCATTGCTATATCCAGTGAGAATGGCTTAATTGTGGTCGTTGGTGCTATAATTTGTGGTGTTTTAAGTTTAGTTGTGAATTTGTGATCAGTACCTGACTGTGTGAGATCGCCTGCAAAATTTTGAGTTCGAGGAAACTGTTTTAGTTTGTTTATAAAAATCGGTGTTTTAAGCGGTTTAATGGTTTAATGGCAGGATCTCTCATCAAGTTGGTGTATTTCTCAAGACATGAAGGCCAATCAATTGATGATAAAAGGAAGAAAACTTTGAAGGAGAGATTGGGAATATCAAATGGTAGTAGGAGAAGCTATCCTATTCTTGGTGGGAGGCTTCATTTTGTGAAGTTTGAGACGAACAAGATTAACGAGTGCTTAGACTTCATCTATTCTAAGCAGCTTCACCGTGGTGGTATATTCTTCTGGCTGTTATTTTCTCTTGCTGCAGTCGTTTTATTCAATAGCCAAGCATAGTAGATTTCTCGAACTTATATGATATTTGTGCTTGAATCCTTCAAGTTTTTAGCAAAAACATATACCTGTGTTCTAAGAAAGACTAATTGTGGATAGGAATGGATGCTCGTATCTGGAATCCTGATGCCCCAACCAATGAAAGTTCTGTAATTAAGGTAATATAATGGTTTATTGATCTTGTTTTGTATTTTGGAATTCCATTATTTCTGTGTATTTTTAGGGATCATACTAACATCAATGAGTGAATTCTTGCCTGAAGGCCACAGGTGGTGGGGCATACAAGTTTGCGGACCTCTTCAAAGAACGGCTTGGGGTTAGTCTTGACAAAGAAGACGAAATGAATTGTCTGGTGGCTGGAGCAAATTTTCTACTCAAGGTGGATGTTGATACAAAATAACATTTTCTTATGGATTAGTACTTTTTGCTCCTTTTGTTGTGTTTGTCGTTTGAAAAATGACATGAACTTCTTGTTTGTCCATTAGTTTCCAGTAAGAACATTAAAAACTTCTAATTCTCTGCTCCTGGATGTTGACTTTGCCTTTATCAGTAAATTTGAGTTAAGTTCATATGTTACCAAGAAAAACAAACTTTAACTTTTGGCTTTTTGTTTCGCTTCATTTGTCATATTAGAGGTTTTTTATTCGAGAAATCTGGCATCCAGTGTTTATTTGGTGTTCTCATATGCTCATCTCTCCTCCTTGTAAATGGGAGTTCTATCGTTTAAGCGTTGAATGAATTACCGTCTGGAAAAAAAAAAAAAAAGCACGATGATTTGGAATTATCACGATATTGTTCATTCATGGCTTGCTGATAAATTGTGTGGGTACCATACAGGGACATCATCAAGTACTCATATTATCTTATAGTACAATTTTGCTTTCTTTCCTCCATCATAATCTTACTTCTCTGAGAGGTAATTATGTTCTACCTTCATTTCTAGTAGGCAATTCGTCATGAAGCTTTCACACACAAGGAGGGTCAGAAAGAGTTTGTGCAGATTGACCAGAATGAATTATTCCCGTATCTTCTAGTTAACATTGGGTCTGGTGTTAGTATGATTAAGGTAACTCTTTCTTATGTTTTCTTGTTATTAATTCTGGAGACTTGTTGAGTCTATTTATCATCAATTAACCTATGTTGCTCTAGGTTGATGGAGACGGAAAATTTCAGCGGATAAGTGGAACAAATGTTGGTGGTGGTACTTATTGGGGCTTGGGGAAACTGTTAACAAAGTGCAAAAGGTATTTTGTTCTTCGGATTAATGTTTTGTTGCTTTCTATTTTTCATCTCATCTCGTTCTAGAAAGTTTGTCCAGGTCTTTGACTAATTCATTCCCCATATCAGTTTTGACGAGTTGTTAGAGCTGAGTCAACGGGGAGATAATAGGACTATAGACATGCTTGTTGGGGACATTTATGGTGGTATGGACTACTCAAAGGTATGCAGATTGTCTATTCTGTGGAGAACACTACTCTGAAGTCTGGAGCTGTAAATTAGTCCAGAAATTTTAATATTGATTATCATGAATTATGCAAATTTCCTTAATCTAGTAGAGTGACTAAGCATCCCTAATCATAAAACATGTTATAGATCGGACTCTCTGCGTCAACCATCGCCTCTAGTTTTGGGAAGGCTATTTCAGAAAAAAAGGAGCTTGAAGACTACAGTCCTGAAGATATATCCTTGTCTCTCTTACGAATGATTTCTTATAATATTGGCCAGGTGTTTTTTTCGCTTACAAGATTATGTTATTGTTACACAATTTATGTTGTGCCTTATTCGAATACGTGATATCTAAAGATGTGCTGATTTTGGTGATCTGATTGGACTGTTTGGTGCAGATAGCTTATCTAAATGCACTACGGTTTGGTCTGAAGCGAATATTTTTTGGAGGTTTTTTCATAAGGGGTCATGCTTATACCATGGACACTATCTCCTTTGCGGTTCAGTTCTGGTACACATACAACTTACTTATCAAGATTTAGACGTTAAATCCTCTTCTTCCTTGTCTTTGATGTTGAGTATAATTTGTTTACTGCTTTATCTTAAAGTTTGAAAATATTGGATGTGTGTGTTTTTTAGGTCAAAAGGAGAGGCACAAGCAATGTTCTTGAGACATGAAGGTTTTCTGGGAGCTTTAGGTGCATTTATGAGCTATGAAAAGCATGGTCTCGATGACTTGATGGTCCATCATTTAGTTGAAAGATTTCCTATGGGCGCACCATATACTGGAGGAAAGATTCATGGTCCACCACTTGGGGATTTGAACGAGAAGGTAAAGTGTTATCAGAGCTGAAAAGACCTGACCTCAAGCTGCTGACCCTCAGATAATAATGGATCTGGGTTGTATGGTTTTCTTTTGTTTAGTTTCAGGAAGGCATTAATCCAGCTTTAAATATATCAGCCTGAAAAAAAAAAAAAGCAAGTAATGTCAAATCATTTATAATCAGAATTCAGAATGTCCCGCAACGTATCTCAGCTTTTTTTTTTCTGGGAGTGGAAAAGTGACTCCACTACAATGATGCTCCAGAATCACATCTTTTGATACTATTCCAAATAAATAACTCAGGCATCTTTGAAAATTAGATTCTTGGAGCAACTATACAGGCGCATATGTTCTTTCTAAAGGCCAACTTGCCTCAGAGGCAACAGGTTGATGAATTTCCATAAGAGCTGCCTGAATTTGGAATATAGGAATAGGAAAGGTTGGGCAATCAGCTGCGGTTTACATTGTGATCGACTTTTCAGTATGTACAACTACAAGCCATTGTTTCTGACTGGTCTCACCATGAATGCTCCTATATATCATTCTGGAATGAGATTAGCTTTGATTTTATCGTACTTTAAGTCTTTTCTTCATGTTGTTATCCGGGATTTGATGATGTTCTTGTTCACGTTACTTGTATCAGTTTCTTTACTAATAAAATTTGGGTTTCTTATGAAAAAAGGGAAAGGACTATAGTCTTATTGTTATGGTTCTTAATGGAATTTGGACAGATACTATATTGCCTTTTCAAGTATGACTAATAAATCTTAGTACTTATGAGTCGGAAACCTTGAATGCAGATTTCATGGATGGAAAAGTTTGTTCGCAAAGGGACTGAGATTACTGCTCCAGTACCAATGGCTCCACCTGGAACTACTGGACTTGGAGGCTTTGAAGTTCCTTCATCCAAAGGAGGTACTCTGCGTTCTGATGCAAGTGCTTTAAACGTTGGGGTTCTCCATCTGGTACCCACTTTGGAAGTCTTTCCATTATTGGCAGACCCAAAAACGTAAGTTAACTTACAGATTGTTGTTGATCATTACTCTCCTAAAATTGTAGCTGGGGCTTAGATTAGTTGGTAACTGAACCTCTCTAATAGAGTGGAGGTTCCAAGTTCCAACACACCCTTCCCATATGTCGGAATATCCTCACAAAGCTTGTGCTTTTACGGAACTTCAGCAGTTTCACTCAGTGTATTGGTATCGTTTACAGTGATACGAGTGAGACCTTAATATGTTTGTGCTGTCAAGAGTCACATCTTGTACTAGGATCTTAATTATTGGCGCTTTTACACTATATTGATTTTTTCTTAATCTTTCATGCCTTTTACACTAAATACTTGTTTCCTTCCTTTTTCTGATGTTACAGGTATGAACCCAACACTATCGATCTCTCAGATCACGGAGAGTTAGAGTGAGTACATGCTGTTACTTTCCTGTTTGTTTAGAAATCCATAGAATTCATCTGCACAACGTTAGTAATGATGTCGATATTAGTTTGCTGTGTGTAATTTGGGGTGTCGTTCATGCTATAGGTACTGGTTCACTGTGCTGTCAGAGCATCTACCAGACCTTGTTGATAAGGTAAACATTAGCATTAGTCAGAGCATCTGTTCATATAACTATATCATCTTTCCCTGTCTGAAGCTTTATAGGCAACCAGGTTGTGCATTTCCAGTTTGTTTTATTATTGATTTATGACTTTGAGAGGTCGGTGTGAAACATGGTAGGCAGTGGCAAGTGAAGGTGGGACGGATGATGCTAAAAGAAGGGGTGATGCTTTTGCTCGTGCCTTTTCTGCTCACTTGGCACGGTAACTATGCTCTCTGAGAAATTACAATTCATATTTGTTGTATATAACATTTTGATCAGTCATAAGGTTTGAGACTCCCAGTTCCGTGCATGCAAGTTTGCAATGCTATCACGTGTCCCGTCTGAAACCTGTTTTCTTATAAATATAAGTTCTTACAGATCCATTAAATTTGATATGTACTTATTCTATTTAACAACTTCCAACTGGCCGTATAGGTTGATGGAGGAGCCTGCTGCATATGGAAAGTTAGGGTTGGCCAATCTATTGGAACTGAGAGAAGAATGCTTGAGGGAGTTCCAATTTGTTGATGCGTATAGAAGTATAAAACAAAGGTAATTTCACTTTATTTCATAAAGCTGATAAGATGATTTCGATCAAGTTCTAGCACGTATACTCTTTCGCAAGTGATGTGGATGAGAGTATGACAATAACTCTGAGGGTTCTACCTCATAAACCAATTTACGGGTGCCTTTAGGTAGTGTAAAAGAAAGTCTTGCCTAATGAAAGTCATTGTTAATTTACTTCACTCATGGTGATTCTAACCCTCTCCTGCTTTATGAATGTAACAGGGAAAATGAGGCATCACTTGCTGTTTTAGCTGATCTGCTTATGGAGCTCGATGGTATGAGTGAGGTACTATTCCCATTCTTCGTTGAATATGGTTGTTACCATACGCCATTATGGTATCTGTTGATATTTATCCGATTCATCTTTCACTGTCGTTGCAAAAGTTTAAAGAGTATGGAAGCCTACTCTATGTTGGTTAAACTGTGGTAAATATAACTTCTTGTGGGCACCTGGCTACATTTTTGGATGGTACAATTGGTTCCTTCCTGTACAGTTGAGCCATTCCATCTGACACTTTTGAACCGGTGTTCTGATCATTTGAAACCTTCTTAATTTACAGGAAGCAAGACTGCTTACCCTTATTGAAGGTGTTCTTGCTGCGAACATTTTCGACTGGGGATCCCGTGCTTGCGTGGATCTCTATCACAAAGGAACGATTATTGAAATTTATAGAATGAGCCGCAATAAGATGCAAAGACCTTGGCGCGTAAGTGGATTCAAATCCAAGTTCCCATGTCCTTCCAATTGTTTTAAATTAATTGCCAATTGGCTATTCATATGTAAAAGAGCTTTTAATATTTATGCAGGTGGACGACTTTGATGTTTTCAAAGAGAGAATGTTAGGATCTGGAGATAAAAAACCTCGTCCACATAAAAGAGCTTTGCTATTTGTGGATAACTCGGGTGCTGACGTTATTCTAGGAATGCTACCCTTAGCACGGGAACTTCTCCGACGGGGAACAGAAGTAAGTTTATTGCTGCCCAAGGCTCAATCCGTATCTAATTAAGTTATTCAATGAAAACGCCATAATAAGATTGATTTTGCAGGTTGTTTTGGTTGCCAACTCCCTTCCAGCTCTAAATGATGTGACTGCAATGGAGCTTCCTGAAATTGTTGCCGAAGCTGCCAAGGTTAGTCCATAAGCACGATGTCTTTCGTTGTATAGTATATATAAAAACGACGAGGGAAAAAGAAACTGATTCTTCTAGTCAACAGCATTGTGACATTCTTCGCAGAGCTGCTGAAGCGGGAGGCTTGCTTGTGGATGCAATGGTTAGCACTCTAGATGGCTCTAAAGGAAATTCATCTTCGGTTCCCTTGATGGTTGTTGAGAATGGTTGCGGCAGTCCTTGCATAGACTTACGGCAAGTTAGCTCTGAGCTAGCCGCTGCTGCAAAAGAGGCCGATTTGGTATGATGCTCATTCAAACTCTAAAACCATTGTCAAGCATTACTAATAACATAATAAACACCCGAAGACAAAAAACGAATGACGTAGAAAAACTCTTCAATTCATTCTATTGACTTAACACTATCCGTGCAGGTTATCTTGGAAGGGATGGGCAGAGCTCTTCATACCAACTTTAATGCGAAGTTTAAATGCGACGCTTTAAAGGTGAGGATTTCAATGGTTCTCTTACTTTGGTGTGATGTTTCCATTAGCTGGTATTCCCAGTAAGACAGAGAACCAAGTGAACTTTGATCCAACCTGCCATAGGATTCTAAGGTTTTCTTTTACACAGCAATAATAAGAACCGACTTCTTTTGCAGCTTGCAATGGTGAAGAACCAAAGGTTGGCCCAAAAACTGATCAAAGGTGACATATACGACTGCGTTTGCAGATACGAACCAGTAAGTTAAAAGCTCCAGTTCACAGCTTCTCGTAGCGTCCGATTGTAAGCCATGAGAGGTCTCGATCTCAGGAGACAACTGCTCGATACAAAAACGAATAAAGCTTATGATTTTATGCTGACTTACAAGGACCCCAATTTCGTGGCGGGGTTAATGGTTCTCTTCTTTGTATGTTACGTATTTGTTCATCGCCATCCGAAAGGATGCGGCTTTCGCTTGTGTATTCAAAATCGAATCAAAATAACGTCGTCGACAAAGTTAAAATAAGAGGAAAAATAAGGAACTTTACCGAAAAGCTTCCAGTACTGTTCATTTTAACAAAAATCACATTTTTATATTAAAAAATCAATATTAATACTATTCATTTTACCTTTTATTTTGTTCTCATTAAAATTCAAAATTTTCAAGTTTTTTTTTATAGTTTTCCTAAAAATAATTAAAATTGTCGCCAAAGGTCATATATTGCAAGCAACTAGTTTTTATCTACGCTTTGTAACAGTCACTATCTTGAATTTTTTTCTGATTAAAGTAAAATCATGTTTATTGTTTGACCAAAAAAAGATAAAAATATGCGGTCCTGGTTTACAATGTATGAACATATTCTACTTTTTATGGGATCTGCATGTTTTTCAATTTAAATTGCTATAAAATATTTTAGGTAAGTGACAAAAAATTACCTTAACTATAAGTCTTATAACACTATCATACCTCATCTTTTAAAATTGACAATGTCATACCTCATCTTTAGAATTTGATCTTATGTTATATCTTCCGTCACCTAGGTGTGAATTTCTCAGTTAAATGCTGACATGACTTGATCTGAGACCCACTTTCTATTAAAAATTTAACAAAATATTATTAAAAACTAAAAAAAATCATTTAATATTTTTTAAATATTAAAATAATTAAAAAAAAGTTAAAAAAAAAAACCCTTAGTTCGTCCCTTCCCCCCCCCCCTTTTCTTTCTCTTCTCCCCCATCTTCATCTTCTTTCCCCTTCCTGCAACCCAGAAAAAGAAAAGAAAAAAAAACCAATTTGTCTTTCTCCCTCACCCATCCTCAATTTGTCTTCCCCACTCCCCACCCACCCCCAACCCCATCTTCTCCCCCACCTGAGCCCAACCAGCAACCCAAAAATAAAAAATAAAAAAAAAATCTTCATCTTCCCCGACCCCCCTTCCTTTCTTCCCCTCTCCCGTCTTCCCTAAACCCTCCGCACCCACTACCTGCAACCCAAAAAAAAAAAAAAAAAAACCCAGATTCCGTTGAGGTGGAATCGGGAAACCTTCGCCAGGGTGATTTCACGGGTGGAGAACTTGGGCACGGAGAAAATGGGGGGACTGGGTGTGGAGGGAAGAGGGTGGGTGCGAGGTTGGGTGCGGAGGGCCGGTGCGAGGGTGGATGCGAGGTTAGGTGCAGGGAGAAGACAGGGTTGGGGGGGGGGGGGGTGGGGAGGGGGGAAGAAGACAATTTTTTTTTCTTCTTCTTTGCAGGAAGGGGGAAGATGATGAAGATGGGAGAGAAGAGAGAGAATGGAGGAAGGAAATGAACTGAGGTTTTTTTTTTTTTTTTTTTTAACTTTTCATTATTATTTTAATATTTAAAAAATATTAAATGATTTTTTTTAGTTTTTTTTATAATATTTTATTAAATTTTTAATAGAAAGTGTGCTTCGGATTAAACCATGTCAGCATTTAACTGAGAAATTCACGCCAAGCTAACGAAAGATATAACATTGGACCAAATTCTAAAAATGAGGTATGACATTGTCAATTTAAAAAGATAAAGTATGATAGTGTCATGAGACCAATAATTAAGATAATTACCAAAATATTTTTGGCTAGCAAGTTGATACTCCGATCATACTCTTATCATTTTCTAATCAAATTTACGAGCTACTCAACTATCTTCCGTTTAACGAGTTGGATTGGAAATTATACTTTGAATTCTTTAGAATATTCTATTGTATTTTTATCAAAGTTAAGCAAACTACAAGATTGACCAATTATAATAATTAGCCATTAAACTTTCATCTATATGAATTTTTTTTTTTTTTAACAAACGATATTATTTACATTAAGGAGAGGGAGTAGGCTTAGCCTCACAATGGACTAGTAATAATGTGGTTCAAATTCGTCTTTGACGAAAACCGATCTAACACCTCTCACTTAAAAATGAAGAGAAATACCGACCGTAGTACTAAGTGGTCTATATGAATTAAATCTGAGACTTCCACTGTTAGATGGTTCTAGTTGCGTAATCAAAGACGTAATCTCTTTGATATTTGAGAAGATAATCAGTAGACTTGGACAAGGGGATAATTTGTTGATGTTAAGCTAATTTAGTAATTTACAAAAGAAACAGGTCAAACAGTAACATTTTCATCTTTATTTAAAGGGAACTTTAATGAAAGTTTCCGGTACTGTTTACTTTAATGAAAAATCATATTTTTATATTAAAAAGTCAATCCTGGTACTATTTATTTTACCCTTTATTTTGTCCTTATAGTTAAAACTCAAAATTTTCAAGCAATTTTAATTAGTTTTCTTTTATTTAAATGGGTGATTTAACTGTTAACTATCATAGTTCTTTTTTAAATATCGACTATCGCTTGAAGTAATAGCATAATTTTGGCCCGGGGACAAACAGGATGCTAAAAGCAGAGCCAATGACTTCAAAAAATACATGTGTAAAAGTTTAAACTCAAATGCAGATAACACATTATAATAGTAGAAAACAATAATGTCTATGTAACTTAGTGCAGATACAATCTCTTTCATTCTTATTATTTAACAATTTAACGCATTATTTCAAAAAAAATTAATCTACTCATATTATCATTTGTATATAAATAAATAAAAAAATAGAAAGTTAAACTCAAATCCCTTGGGATTGAAAAACGAAATCATGCCAAAGGAGAATCAAATATAACTAAAGTGCTTGAGCTCTCACGTGCATTGGAGGACCTGGTGACCGCAAAAAGCCACCATTACGTACGGACATTTTGCTTCAACATAGCCGAGAGCGACTCACTCCCTCACTCCCTCACTCTCTCTCACCCACTCACTCGGTTCGAAACGCATCTTTCGCCTCTCGCCCTTTTTCCCACAGGTTCCTCAAAACTTCCAACTCTCAAGCGTCTCACTCTCCGACCCATCAATCTCTTCCAACTTAGGGTTCTTCTGGGATCACACAGGCTCAGCACTCATGGAATAAGCATGGATTTTTCTTGAGGTAATTTCATTGGGTCCTCTTCTGTAATTTCTTTCTTTTAGTTTATTGTTCTTCAATTCTAATTTTATGATAAGAAATTTGTCTAAAATTTAGATTTTTCCTTTCATTCTGCCCTCAAAGTTTTGCATTTTTCTTTTGGGTGCTGAATTTTTTTAGTGATAATAACAAAGCTTTGTTCTTTTTTTGTTTTTTTTTTTTTTCGTTTTTTTTTTTTTCCTTCATTAGGTTTGATGTTGGGAAAAATTAGTGGACTTGTTGGGAATTTGATGACAATGGAGAGGCCAAAGACCCCAGAAACCCTAGAAGCTCAAAACCCTAGTGGTAAAA
This sequence comes from Pyrus communis, assembly GCF_041283825.1. Taxonomy (NCBI): domain Eukaryota; kingdom Viridiplantae; phylum Streptophyta; class Magnoliopsida; order Rosales; family Rosaceae; genus Pyrus; species Pyrus communis. Next base: position 4,210,383 of record NC_142570.1, on the reverse strand, counting down.
CCCTAGAAGGGGCATCTGGGTTGTTAGGGTGGAGTGAGAACTGTACTGGGTTGGAGTCTTTTCCCGGAATTTTGGGAGGTAATGGAGAAGGAGTTGGTGTTACTGGTAATGACGTTGGACTTGGCTATGTGGAAGGGGTGACTCAAGCAGTGGAAGCCGAGAAGGGAGTTCTGGATGGTAATAACGGAGAGGATTTGGGATTGTTGGGTGTGGATGCAATTTCTGGTGTGTTTAATAGTTGCAAGAATGGTGTGGGGGTTGAGGAGGTTTGTTGGCTTAATGGTAAGGTTGGTGGGGGAAATGAGGCTCAGATGGGCTCTCAAAGGTTGCCATCAGATATGGGAGCTGACGTTCAGATGGATTTTGTGGAGCTACAGTTGGATGTGAACGGAAATTTGGGTGGTAATGAGAATGAAGAGGGTGGAGGTGATGTGGAAAACAATGCTCAAATGGGTTCCCAAAGGTCGCCATCAGATAAGGGAAATGGCATTCAGATGGATTTTGCGGAGCCACAGTCAGATGGGAACGGGAACTTTGAGGACTTGGGTGGTAATGAGAATGAAGAGGGTGGAGTTGATGTGGAAAATGATGCTCAAATGGGTTCCCAACAGTCGCCATCAGATAAGGGAAATGACGTTCGAATGCTTTTTTTGAAGCCACCGTCAGATTGGAACAGGAACTTAGAGGACTTGGGTGGGACTGAGAATGAGGAGGATGGAGTTGAGAAGATAGCTGATGATGATGATGGTATGAATGAAGGCAAAGCGTTGGGATTGAACGGGATTGACTCATCAAGCAAGAAGATAGAAGTTTCCGATGATGGTATATCGCTGTTCGTGGATTTTAGTGGCCCTCCACCGGGATTTATTGACGATGATCTTCAGGTGGCAAGTTGTCCTGGATTTGCAAGTACAGAAACTGTAGACGAATTTGGAGATGATGGACAGGAGAAGGATATTGATTATCAAGACTATGATTTTTCTGCAGGCGATATTGTATGGATTAAAACCAAAACCCAGACATGGTGGCCTGGTAAAATTTATGATCCAGTTTATGCATCAAAGTTTGGTGCCGGTGGGGATCCAGGGGGCTGTCTACTAGTTGGATATTTTGGGATGAGTCATGTAGCATGGTGCCATACATACCAACTAAAACCTTTTCATGAGTACTTTGAGCAGATGTCGGGCCAAAGCAAGGCTAGAATATTCCTTGGAGCTGTTGAGAAGGCTCTTGAAGAGTTTGGTCAGCTTGTAAAATTGAATATGACTTGTATGTGTGTTTTGAAAGGAAATTGTCAGTCAACTGGTGAAGCAGAATCTAACAAAGGAATTCCCATGCCTGAGCGCAAATCTGGCAAACTTGGTGAATTTTCAATTGATCATTTTAATTCTGCAGAGTTTCTTGCGCATCTCAAAAATCTTGCACTGGTTGTTTCCATGAGTGGAATGCTTGATTTTGCTGTCAAACGAAATCAATTATCAGCCTTCTACCGCTCCATAGGGCACAGCCAACTGCCTATGCATCTACTCCGGGAAACAAATGATGCTGAAGATGGTGATTGCAAGTCAGTGGCTAAACGAAATATCAACATTCAGGGTGGATATGGAGATACTGAGCTAGATGAAGAGTGCTTGAAAAGCACACCGTTAAATAACTCTCAGAAGAATGAAGGAAATGAAGTGTTAGACAAGGTTTTTGATGGAGACAATATTGCTGATGAGGGTTTCATCTCAGGTTCAAAATCGAGGAGGAGAAAGGTGAAGAGGGATTCTGACTTTGAATATGGCGATGTTGGAAATGAGGGAATGACTGCAAAAGGCATTGAATCAAGAGAACGGAAGAAGAGCAGGTACTTGTCTAAACCAAACATAAACTTGGGACTGAAGGGATTGCCTGCTGAAGTGGATGATGAGGGAGAGGCTGCAAATGTTGATGCCGACCAGTCTGGTGGGCCGTGTTTTAATTTTAAATTTACTGGTAAGAAATTCTGGAGAAAGTGGTATGAAAGGCTTACAGGTGAAAGTAACATATCTGGTGACTCAAACTTAATAAATGCATCTTCTGCTGAGTTGCTTTCTGAAGTCTACTCTACAGCTGTCAATTGCCTATATCCAAACGAAAATAAGACATTTGATTCAGTTGCCTGGTTTGTGTCTAGATTCAGGATTTCAGTATTTCATGATGAATCTATTTGTGAAGTCTATCGTAACAATATGGCTGGTCAGGAAGATGCTAAACCTTACCTGTTGGGATATAGCGGTCAAAATGAGGCAAAATCCGAACCAAAGAAAAGGAGGAGGAAGTCTAAGTTGAAGAGTCCAGATGGCAAAGATGCTGCCAGCATGCCAAACCTAGTTCAAAGCACTTCAACTGCTACAAAGAAAAGGGGACGACCAAATTTGGGAAGGTTGAAGACTAAATCCCTTTCTGGACTGTCAGATGTGAATATTGGCATCGCCCTTGATAGCTATATTGTGCAAGAGTCGTCGGATGTACACCCTCTCATGCCGTGTGGTAAGCAAAAGAATAGAAAGATCGATGATGTAGTGAGTCCTGTTTGTCTGCATATTAAACAAACTACTGGAATACCGGATTTAAATGGGAACAATCTTCTACCTAGCCTTCTCGTTGATGATCAACAGGCTATTGGCACTGCTGCTTCTGAAGGTAAAGTTGTGTTAGAAAATAGGTTAGGGAATGAAACGGCTTCAGAGCATTTGAAGTCTAATATCCCTGCTGGCTTTGTAGATGTGAATGTTAACAATGTGAAACCTGGTTCGTTGGTTGTAGATCTGCGTGTTTCTCCTCAAGCTTTGTCTCGCCTGGATCCCAAACAGATTACGGGCTTACTCTCAGCTGAAACTAGGCCTGCACAGAGAAGGAGAAAGAGAAAGGAGAAAGCAGAACCAAAGCCTCCGGCTGATGGTATTCCAGATTTGAATGGAAGCAGTGCTGAATGCAACTTATTTGGAAAGGCATATCAAGAGCCTAATGGCCTTACGCCTCCAATTAAACCAGAGCGGAAGAGGAGGAGGAGGAGAAAAGGAGAAGCTACTGCTATGCAGTGGAAACTGGATGTGAATAATGGTAAAGCTCAGATTAATGATAAGGCTCTGGCAACTGCTCTTATGTTAAACTTTTCCCCAGGAGTATCAATGCCTTCAAAAGATGATTTAATTTCAACATTTTGTCGGTTCGGACCTTTGAAGGAATCAGAGACACAGTTGTTGAAAGATCCTGGTAGTGCCCAGGTTGTATTCATGGAAAATGCTGATGCTGGAGAAGCACTTCGGAGTCTAGAGAAGGACAACCCCTTCTGTGGAAACCTCGTTAGTTACAAGCTCTTCCATCTTCCATCTGTCTCCAGGGTTTTAGAACCAGGTTGGTCTCTCCCAACAGGTCTAGCCTCTCCAAGTTTGCCTGAAAAGGCCCCTTGCCTTGACTTCATAAGGCAAAATCTTCAGATGATGACATCGATGTTGGAGAAGTCGGGTGACAATCTTTCTCCGGAGATGCGAGCAAAACTGGAGTGTGAAATCAAAGCCCTCCTGGAGAAGGTGAGCTCCATGACCGGTTCTTCCTCCTCTTCTTAATTGGAAACGAAGGTTATGGAAGTCCTATATGGGTTGTCTGTAATGTAGCAACTCCTTCGGGCTGGCTTTGTAGCTGATATAATGTTACAATTGGAGACCTATGTAATTTATTGCATGTAAGGCACAGGCAAATGACCTATTGCATTCGAACCTCTCTATCTCTAGTAATTTCGTTTTTCGTTATATCATCCCTCTCTCTCTCTCTCTCTCTCTCTCTCTCTCTCTCTCTCTCTCTCTCTCTCTCTCTCTCTCTATCTCTCTCTCTCTCGCAATAGCCAAATGACCTATTGCCAAAGTGAATGAAGCTGAATTTGAACAATGACGAGGTTATCTCGCACATGTTGGACCATTAGGTTTTCCTGTCTAGACTGGTTTGTTTGCGGTTTTCAACAAAACAGATCGGACCATTAGGTTTTTCTGTGTAAACCGTTATCGTTCAGTTTTCAGCCTGGTCGGAGTTTTGGTTTTCCATGGTGGTGGCAATGGACTGCCTTCAACGCCAGACGGCAAATTGGTCAACCAGTGTTTCAATCTTCAAGACCGCTGGAAAATTTATTTCAAACCAAGCTTTGCAGAACATTAATGCTTCATATCAATTTTGTAAAATGGCTAATGCCTGTAATCCATTCACAACACAAAACTCATATTCGAAAACTGCAAAAACTTTCCGGAGATCAAGAAACCCGATCGAACAGAAACAACGATGCAAATCGTTTCAGGAACACAATGTAACCAACAAAGTAAAAGAACTTCGAATACTACTCCATAACAGCAACTCCTCCAGCAGCCTTTATTTTCTCAATTATGTCATTTGCTTCCTCTTTGGTAACCCCTTGTTTAAGCACACAAGGTACCTTCTCGACGAGATCTTTTGCCTCCTTCAATCCCAGACTGGTAAAAGTCCTGACTTCCTTGATCACCTTGATTTTTGCAGCAGCATCGAACTTCTCCAATTTCACATCAAAAGCCGTCTTCTCCACCTTCTTTTCCTCAGCCTTTGACCCAGCAGCTGCCCCTCCCTGTGAACCCAGGTCCATGCCTTCTGTTGATATGGGCTGCAGCTTCGGATGCCTTAGCCTTTCAGCAAGAGTAGGACCAAGTTGGCGGCGTTCTTCAGGGGCCAGTGCTGCGATTCGCTCAGCAAGCTGAACGATTTTATCTGAAGGTGGAGGTCTTGGGCCATACGGATCATAGAATGCAGGATATTTGTACTTTTTTGGCTTGGCACTGGGATCCCGGGGCACAAAATCAGGTTGGAAGCAACGAAACTGCAAAGGACCAGTTGTTTCAGGGAGAGTAGGACGCGCACGAAAAGATCTAGCAAGCGCAATGAGCCTCATGGTTCTTTTTGGATCAGTGGAAAAATTGCCTCATAGAATGAAAGATAGCTGATAAGGCTGTTATCTGCATTAACCAAGTTGCACCATTGGGTTTGTATAGAACAATCAGACCGAATGGAAAATGTCAAGAACTCGCTTGTCTGGAGGGAAAAACAGAGAAGAAACTTCAATTAGCAAAGGGAAGAACACTCCTTTTAACTGTACGTTTTACGAATGCAACATCAGCCTTACAGATTGGTTAAGTCTACAACTTTAGACTCGTTCTATATGTCAAATATGACAACAACAACAACAACAAAAAATACCAATAAGAACAGAGTAAAATTAATAGAGGAATTCAAGGGGGCATTTCCACAAACATGTGGCGTGCCAGGACAATGGCTCGTAGAAACAGACAATTTCCCAGAAAATAATACTCAAAAGCTATTAAATTTTTCGAACTGACACAATATTAAGCAATCCCATTAGCTTAAAAATCTCAGGATAATCCTTTCGATTCCCTTTTTACTACAAGATCGTAAATGTGGTTCTGGGTTTCTCACAAAACTCAAAAACCTCCACGGAAGAAAACAAAACCATCTGAATTCGTAAGAAATATTTAAGAGAAGCCCATAAGGAAGAAACTCACCGTAGTTTTATAAGCGCGAGCCAAAACAGCCGCCAACTCCAGGAGAGCCAATTGAGGCAGAGAGAGCAAACAGACGTCGGAGATGACTCTGGACCGTGGAAGCGTATATATGGTCGGGGTCGGTTACTATTGACCCAACTAAAATGATCTCTTTGCCTAATTTGCCCAAAGTTTCTGGGCTGGTGGACACAGTAATCTACTCTAGGCCCAATAATATGTCCCAACCTAATTAAGAAAATCTTACCTTTTTCAGAACAACTTACATAAAATGAGTTCACAATCACGTGGTGCTCCGATTGAATAATGCAGTGCCATGTAGAGAAAAAATTACACATAGTAATGCATTGTTGAGCAAAGAACTACGCTACGTGATGGTAAATCTGTTCTATATAAGTCTTTCTCCTATTTTCTAGCACCAACAATGGGTTACAATTAAGGAAACTTTAACGAAAAGCTTCCGGTACTATTCATTTTAACGAAAAACCACATTTTAACACTAAAAAGTCAATCATGGTACTATTCACTTTACCCTTTTGTCTTTATCGTTAAAACTCAAAGTTTTCAAGCCCTTTTCATTAGTTTTCCTTACAATTAATGAAGTCACATGGCACGGAATAACTCAAAAACTCAAAGATTATGGGTTTGCTTATAATTGCTTTTAAAATGATTGACAGCGTTTTTTATGAGAGTGTTTTTTGATCCATTCCTTAGCAAAAATACAAGTGAATCCTGGAAAAGCACTTGAAATGTTTTTGGAACTCAACAACACTTACCAAAAGCACTTTCAAACAAGTCCTATATATTACATTTTGCTCTCACTGAAAAGTCTGGTTTGCTCTCATTTTATTTCTCAACCATTCCCAACCAGAAAGGCAGTTTACAACACTTTATGATTATAATTTGATCACACTCCGATCTCCATCGACCATGCAGACAAACGGCACATTAAAAAGAGATAATTAAGAATACTGATTAATTACTAAATAACACATAATATATTTAATTAAATCTTATAGACCAAAAAGAGCCACGACTATATCTTCCTCGGTATTACAACAAAATCCTAAACCTTTGAATTCTTTTGCACTTGCAGCCAATGAGTACAACAAATTGGAAGAAAGACTAAAAGACCAAAAAGAAAGAAACAAAAAGAAAAATAATAGTACAACAAAACCAATAGCCAAAGGCAGTACTCATTTTTGGACTCTCCTTGCTCCCATTCACACACACCTTGTTGAGTCAATAAAGATGAAAGCAATTCCACCTTCGTACATAACACCCCCATCCCCCCCAAAAAAACAGAAAGAATTTAAACCGCTTTCCTCGCAAATGACATACAATATCTAAGAATCGACAACATGGTCATTTGGCACCTATATGCATGTATGTGATGTCGACCCATCACATACATGCACATACTTAGAGAACTGGCAATGCATGCAGTAGTAGTGGGAGTAGTTGAATAACCTACTGATCTAAATGCAGATGATTAAAATTAACTGAAGTCACTAATCGCACCTAATTAGTTTAATTAAACTAAAGGGTTGGTTGTGGAGGGACCATAATTGTTCATGACATTGGTCCATGATCCTAGACCATTGAGGTACCCAAATGACTCCTTTCCATGGTCAGAGCAGCCTTGGTCTTGCCACTCAAGTGACAAGAGCTTTGTGTTTGGCTTCACATCCATTGCATTAATCTGATGATGATCCTCATGATTTGCTTGATCATATGGCAACATTAGCCTCTGGCAACTGTCCATGAAATTACCATTCTGCCCATCAAGTGATGACATCCCAAATGGAGATGAGCACAGGCCATGGTGATGAAAGCTTGACTGATGATCTAATCCATGACTAACTCCTCCCATATTATTTCCAAACCCACCCATCATACCCAAATCAGAACCATTCCCCATGAAATCATAGTTCCTGGCATTCCCCACGATAGCCTCCAACTTGCTCTCCATGAAATCAATAGGCCTAGGGTTACTGTTGTCCATGAAGCTACTAGGGTTCATAGTACTCCCAAGCATCAAGTTATTGAGGTGTGAATACTGCATCTGATCAGGAAATGAAAGGTGGAGATCAGTTGGGGTGTGAGATATCGATGACGAGGAGGATCCGGGGTGGTAGTTTTGGTTCATCAGCGATGAAGGGTTCTGATCATTGGGTTTCTTGGAAGAAACTTTCTTGTTCTTTCTACACCCGCCGCCCACGGGGATGTTTCTGAGGGTTCCACCTTTGGTCCAGTACCTTCTGCAGGTCTTGCAAAAGTACCTAGGTTGGGAGAGGCTGTAGTTGTTGTAGTAGCAAAACTTGGTGTGGGTGGACTCGCACCTAGGGCACTTGAGGGCTTGGTCGTGCTGGGGCCTCAGCCTCCGCTCGATCAACGGCCTCGAGCACGTTAACATGTCGCCGGATAACGGTGAGGATGAATCCATCGGGGAATCCTCGTGAATCGTTCCCTTCAGACATGGAAAGGAATTTGGAGATTGCGTCAGAAAATAATACTTTTACCCCACCACTTTATAATTTTAGGGCGACACACATTCTTTTCCCTTCCACTGCATATCAATCAATCCAATATAAAGCTAGCTAAAAAGTACTACTACTGACTCCAGTGAAAATAGCTTAAGAAAATTGGAAACTCGAGGGGAAAAAAGGAAATGGGAAATTTGAAGCTACTCAACTTTCATCAAATTATTGTTGACGTTATGCTCAAATTTATGAATTAATAAATAAATGATGGGAAACTTTACATTACTAATGACGGGTTTTGAACTCCGAATCTCTATCTACTCCTATTTATAACCCTATCCTAGGCTAAACTAGCTAAAATAATAGCATTTTCAGCAGTACAAAGCGCGCTGTCTATAAGATACTTTGGTCTTCTAAATCCTAGGAAAAATGTATATTAGTTATTCCCCTGCGCTTTCAATATATTACATTTTCAGGAGCGAACTCATGATGAACTGAGGATGGAGCTGGTGGTCACATAATATAAATTAAACTAAATTAAATGTCCGCTATGAAATCAAAAACAAAAATAAAACAGAAATGAACACAATGGTGATGATGAAGAAGCACTACAACGTACCTGTAGCCAGTCAGATGAATCCATGCAAACTTGCAGAGAGTTGTGACCCATCAAACAAAACTAACCAAACTCAGATCAGAGAGCGAGAGCGAGAGAGAGAGAGAGAGTCAAAACAGAGGCAACAATTTTAACCAAAGCTTTTCCTTCATACACACTTCATTTCATTAGCTGTCTCTCAGTAACACTAAGAGAGAGAGAGAGAGAGAGAGAGAGAGAGAGAGAACAAGTATGTTAATGAAGGAGACAGGGCTACAGATAGAGAAGGATAGAAGTAGCTAAGTGAAGAGCGAGGAGGGTTCTTATTGTGTGGGAGGGGTTGGTGTGGGAACTATATAAGCCGATCCAGTGTGTATGTTTGAGTAAGCTGCTGAGCTTGCTAACCCTACACTCTCTTTCGTCGGTGGCAACAGCAATGGGGCCCTACTATGTCTGCACCCAGCCCAACATTGGCCCTACACCTTACCTCACCTTGACTGAAACCCCTACTTCACAACCAACGGCCCTGATGCCGTCATGGGTTTTGGGATTAGACAGCTAAGACCGTTGATGTGATAGTCTCACACGTCAGATATCACTCTGTAGTCTTCACACTTGAACGATCGTCAGTTTATGTTACATGAAAGAAGATGAGAGACTCAGAATATTTGGGTCCTCGATAAAGGAGGATCCCGAAAGAGCACTCCACTTAGGGGCCCAAACGTGTGGGTCCTATTCGCCCTCCTTCTACAAGCAAAGGATATATTCTCCCCTTCCACCCCCTAGTCACGTGCCACATTATAGTATGTACGTATGTCCGTTGTTTTCTTAGGCTTCTATAGAGTTCATAATCAACTCCATAGTAAACTATTAATTTGAAACTGTGTGATATCAGTTGTTCAATATATCGAGCTTACACTTACATCCTTTTTTGTATGTGTAGACATCATAAATGTGAAAACACAAACATAGTCTCACTATATACCATATACCCCTAGAAACTTTAAAAAAATATGCAATGTCCCTTACTTTTCAATGTAGAATTCACACTCTTAACACGCTCTGTCACATGTAGCAACATTTAAGTGTCTTTTAATATCTTGATGCAGATGATTCACACACATTCTACTTTGATGCTATAAAGGGCGTTGTGGTTCCGCTTCTGCCATAAACTCAGTTGATGATAGAAAAAGAAGTCATATTACTTACAAGCACAATGTATATCGTAGTTCTTTAACATGAGATTCACAAACTCTATAGTTAGACAACCACTAACCCTTGCCAACAATGCATAACGATCAATTACAACATAATGTATGTGTGTATATTATATTGACTATAATTTTTATGGATTGTGCTAGAGAAACCATCTACTTGAACTATATTTTATGAATCACATGATATGACGGCTGATGGTTAGACTTTTTTTTTAAATCAGTAGAAAAAGAATTCAACTATTAAAGATCCTTGTATGGACTATAAAGTATAGTCTAAGAACATAATCTCTCTAACATTTTTCTATTTTTATAACCCAACTCAAATCAAATAACACTTGGCGCGCTGTTGTGAATTAGAACGAACTAGGGACATTTGATTGAGCTAGCTCTCATTAGTCTAACATATATTTGTGACATGCATGCATGCATGCCATGACTAACTGGATGACGCTCGATCTTGATAACCTTGATGGTTCGATGGCGTGAGGAAGACACTCAAAATCTATGGGGCCCAAAAGTTCATTTGTCAGATGAGTGAATAAAGTGGTTTGTGTGCCCACGTTAAATTCACCGTACACTAACTGTTCTATATTCCCGTATACAGTTCAGAGACAGTGATTCTATCTGATCTCTGTTTTCTTAATCATTTCATGTTCTTTTCTCAGCTGCTGCATATATTTTTAGAAAAATTAATGAAAATAGTTTGAGAACTTTAAGTTTTAACAATAAGGATAAAATAAATGGTAAAGTGAATAATACCAGGGATTGATATTTTAGTGTAAAAATATGGTTTTTCGTTAAAGTGAACAGTACAAGGAATTTTTCATTAAAGTTCCCTATATTTTTTTATCAGTTCAATGATGACTATAACTGTACAAATATCCTTATGGTGGAATCTGATCACACCATCTCATTTGATTGAGATTCACCCTAGATTTCTATGTTTGGAGCTCACATGTCGAGAAATTCAAACTATTTAATTTTAATCTTAGGGTTCCTATTAGTATATCATACAAATCTACCTTACAAAAATCCGAAAACTTGAACGACTTGAATCTCTCTCTTCTTGAATGATACAGATCTTTCGATCTATGGGCTCTTGATAAAGAAATCCGGAGTAGATTTCATTCCATCCCGATCAACTTCATTTTATCATTTGCTTTGTTTCTTTTTAATTATTTGTTAGCTGGTGTGTTGAACCAATTAAAGAACTTTCATAATCACTTTGTGATGAGCTTGCATGCGGGTTTTGAAAGTAAGCAATCATTTTGAGGGACGAAGGGCCACGTAGCTTTTTCAACTATGTACACTGTATATTGAGTTCTATTAATTAGGGTTTCGATTAATCTTATGTGTATGTATTCTAAAACTTATGATATTTATCAAATTGTTAGTTTTGATCTCTTTTGATTTAACTTTGTTGATTCAATAAAATGCATGGGAATAATATAGCTATACATGTTGTGTGTTTTAACATTATAGATCTACATTATAAGCACTAATAATAATAATATTGCCAAAACAAGGTCAAATTTCATGCAAGGGGAGTTGAGCAGTAGATGCATATTGGTTTGAATACATGTCTAGTTTTTTTATAATGTATTACGTACCCTTAACCCTATATTTCGCAGCTATCCATCGCGTTCCACTTATATGTCAGTAATTGTGAGAGAAAGACATATTGCATTTCGTCTGAAGGTCTTCTTAACTATACAAATTTGAGAAGAATTTTGAGATCATTTGTGTCTCACACTGCTTGGATGAAATGTCAAAGTATACGTTATAAGGTATATATAGATATATAGTCAAGCATATAGAGTAGGGTCATTCTTTTTCAAGGGAGGATTGAACAATACTAAAGAGCATGTAAATTTAAAATACACACACACACACATATATATCTATATATATATATATATATATATATATATATAAGTATCAACTTTATCCGCATTCCGGTTGCAGATTCGGCATGCTCTCATTCATGAAACACGTTTTAGGGCGATTTAAGATCGGCCATTGCTACAAAACACACCAGTACTAACTAGGATACTAATCTTTTTCTTCAGCATGGCACATGCTGTGCACTGCGGGGGCATGCATGCTTTGTATATTCGATAAATAAAGGATCCTCCTCCTATACAGACACAGATGACTTTCAAAGCATGTCCCGTAATTCATTAACTTAATATTAACAGTAGTTCGATGAGGAAATCTTGAGCTTCAAGCTTCTGAACACCTGTCCCCGTAATCTTCTCTCTTTATGCACATTTTGCTTTGCGTTCGATCCTTTTTCTATATCTTCTCCTCTCACTCAAATGAAAGTTCTGGAAAGGACCGTTCTTAACGCTACAAAGTTTATTCTTAGATTCTTAACATCATTGTCGATCATTTCTTTAATTTTTCAAATCAAACGGAACAGAATGTCAATGTTACATGTTGTTGTTGGCAGGGCCAGCCCAAGTAGGCGCCCGCCTAGGGCTCCCACTTCGGAAGGGCCCCAAAAAAAATTTTATATCCTGTAATTAACATATAAATATTAAAAAAAGTAAGAAATATCATAATTCATTTGCTAGTGCAGTGGAAACGTTGAGTTTGAAACATGAAGCTGCCTTTTAGTCACTAGATTTTTCTTAATTTTTCTTGTTTTTCAAATTTAATGTCAATCCATCTGTCCAAATGCATATAAAGTTATAAAACTCAAGTCTTTTGCAATCTTTTTTCTTTCAACTTCTCATTCTCTCCATTTCTATCGAATGTTTAAACTAACTATCATATGGTCTTAAATATTGTACTTTAAGGTAATCAAACCTTTGAATTATATATTTTTCTTTTCAATAACTTTTTATTCAATGGATTATTTTAATATTCAATTTGTTAATGTGATGTTGATTTTAGAAGAAAAAAAAACACAAGAGAAACAATTGGCGTTGAATTTATTATACTCGTCAATCAAGTTTTATTGTTTTTCACTCTCAATCTTAAACAATTGACTGCAAACATTTAGTACATTTGTGTCTAAAAACGTGAATCGTGTAATGTTTAAATAATGTTTGTATATTTATCTTCTATTGATAATAATTTTTAATGATATTTGATGTGAAAAATAGAACTTTTTATGTATTTAGCGAATTGTTTTTTATACAAATCAATATACAAAGAACCGAAGATCAGAGAATTTTAGGATCCCACTTCGAAAATTCGCCTAGGACCCCAAAATTCTCAGGGCCGGCCGTGGTTGTTGGCAGGGTTGAAATTTGAGGTGCTCCAAAATTGCATTACAGAATATTTTTTTCAAATTTCAAATTCCAGAGTAATATGGCCAGTAGAAAACATATTATATATGTATGAAATGGTGTCTAAAGCATTCCTAGCTAGCTAGCTAGGGTTTGAATATTAGGTTATTGTGATGTGGTGGTCGACCTATTCATCAGGGTGGTCAAACAAACTAAAACCTCGTTATGGGCGCAGCCAATCAGGTTCTTTGAGGCCAAGCAATGGACCCTACCGTGAGATATCTGTCGATCCCTATGCCTTCTACTAGCAAGGTTAGGGTAATATATGTTAACGATGTGCAGATACTCGAGCAAAAACCAACCCCAACTTGATCTTGGGACCATATAATTGGCTAGAAAAGTTTCTTGATGCTACTCTTGGTTATCTCGGGTTTTAGTAATGGTGCTAAATTTAGGGGCTGATTGCAAAAATCCCAAGTATAGGTGAGATCAGCAATGTGATTATCAAAAGATAAACGTGTAATTACATATTTAATATTGTGATACAGTCTGACTAGAAAAAACTGTGATATAAACGTATTTTATATGAAATTTTATGAGGTATTATAAATTTAGGATTTGAGGATAAACGTTTCAAACTAAACAAGAGATAATGTTTTATGCAACGAAAGAGAGGGACAAACGCATGGTTGTGTATGTGCAACTTATGTATAGAAGAAAGCTCCGCATAGCCGACTCATCCAACCTGGAATGATTTAGGGTTTAGGGAGTTGCACAATATATTTTTCCATTTGTGCTTGTTATGGGAGTTGCTTCATTCTTGTCATGTTGTTGGTTTTGTAGTGAGTTAAACTTGGAGGTTGAGAAAGGTAAGATAAATTAACAAATACATAGTAAATATAATATTGCTTAATTTTGTGTATATTAGAAGTACCATATTCCACATTCATTCTTATGCATCTAAAAGAAGAAAGAAACGTGTGGTTTATTTACCAATACGACCAATAGTCGTAGATTATGTGCCCTTTCTTTCTCTTCATATATATATATATATATATATATATGTCTGCTGCAAGATCACACCAGATAGTCAGACTCTTATTCGCATGCGCGACACTTCCAACGGTGACTGCGGCGCGCTGCATATTTACAGCAAACAAGTCACAAAAATTCTCTTCTTATAAAAAAATCCACCTAATAATTGACCAATCTACTGGGTCGGTGGACAGGATCTTCAGCCCCTGTACTATACGGTTATCTTTTTTCAGTTTTATCTTCCCATCGACTGATCTTTAAATGTAGTATTAGTTGTCTCTACTTCCATACGGCTGTCAATGCGGAGAGATTATTTCTTGTCACCAGGTTTTTACGTAGCAAACTATTATTAGACGAGTGGTTCACTTTTAAACAAATATTTATGAGTTGCAAAAGAGTTTCTACTCGTAACTGGGGCGAAATGGGTGTTAATCAAATGTGAGCATTGAAATACAGGGGCGTTTCTATGAGAGCAATCAAACATTGTATCTGATCCAGTTATCAAATACAAGATTCTTTCGTCCACTGTAGTACGAGTCAAATTCTAAAATTCGACTCACATTCGAGTGCAGAAAATATATATAAAAAAATATAGTGAGTTCGATGTCTAGTTGTCCAGTCCATTTCTTAACCTTACTTCATTATGATCGAGTTATTATTGTTATAAAAATTGGAATTTTAACGAAAATCTCTCGATATTGTTCACTTTAACAAAAAATCACATTTTTACACTAAAAAGTCAATCATGATACTATTCACTTTACCAATTATTTTGTCATTATCATTAAAACTCAATATTCTTAAATTCTTTTCATTAGTTTTTTTTATAAAAATAGCCTATTGTTTTGCTTGTGACAAAAGAAAATAACCCTAGCCTACTTGCTATTCTTTCTTGTTCTCTAGACTCTAGTTATATGTCAGAATGATTGTTGTCTCTACTATTTTTGCTACGAAGTCATATCAATTGGGTCCCAATCGTGTCTATTGAACCCGACCAAGTGTCCCGTAGCTTAATAAGCTACACACTCTTTGCCTCACCTACTTCTGGATATTTTTGTCCTATTGTTTATGGCTTGTGTTGTGTGTGATTGTGCGAATTAATTGTTAGTTATTTGAGAATCATGTGATAATTAAACAACATTTTGAGGGATGCCATTAAATTTGTATTAGTCAAGAAAATAGGCTTAACAATAGTTAAGTGGCTGGCTTATTTATTGGACTACATAATATTTATATATGGAACGGATATGTGTCATCACTTTGTTTACATAATTTTTTATATACGTTTTTGGTGGGATATACTGTGTAATATATTTCAACGATATAAACTGTCTATCTTTTAAGTATTCCCTAAAAAATTATGTCGATAAAAAATCACCCAGATATAAAATCATATGACCGTTGCATTAAGGGCTTAGGGTTTCTTTGTAAAACCATATTAATCAATTTTCTTTACTACAAATGCATGTCTTAATGATTTTGGATTTGTCTACTTTTTTGTAAGGATGATCCATGAATGATGTTCTGAAAGATAAACAGTTCAGATATTTTAAATATATTACAGAGTAAGCCTCACAAAAACATGTATGAAAATTTATGTAAAAAAGTCGTGCCACATATCCTCTCCTCTATATATATTATATACATGAGGATTACGTTCAGATCGTGTCTCCTAATCCAAATTCTAATTCACATCAAAACACATAAGATCTCATAATCTTATTTTATTCTAAGTAGGTTTTGCAGCTATAAAGTTTACCTAATAATCTAAATTGGCCAGCAATTAACAATACTAAGAAACTTTATTAAACCTTGATTATTAATTGTTTCATACCATGAAAAGCTATATCACCAAACATATTTGAATGATGGCATATATCAATGTGAATAAGTAATGACGATGTTCTTTGCCGCGGGCTCATGCCCTTCGTTTTGGGGTCGGCGGCAATCTTCTTGACAATCATTTTTAGTCTTTTCCTTTTCTCTCTTTAGGTTTAGTTTATTTTGGTGTAGAATTATTACCACAAAACATTGTAATTATCATCTTTTGCCCCGCACACACAGTAACACACAAGGTTTTGGATCTCATTGATATGCGTAATCTTGTGATTCCCTATGAGCTCGGGGAATTACTTGAAGTCTAGTCATTGCTTTGCCATTGGTGATGCTTTATTGTGATATTTTTAGATCTAGTTTGTAAGGACCCTTTTGAGGCCTAGATATGTATTTGCAATATCATTTTTTCAATGAATGGAATATCATACTCTTATTCTTCTTCTTAAAAAACAAAGTATTGAGAATGTAAATAAAACTTCTTTTCGAGTCCCGTTTTAGTCTCAAACTCCTACAACAAGCCCGTAGACTATTCTTTTATATGACAAATTTGTATGCAATCACGTGTTTATCTAATTACAAATAGTACGTGAAGAAATTGAAATATTTATCCCATTGACTATTATTTCTCAACTCTCACGAATCCCAGTGAACAAAGTTATAGGATATTTGGGTTGGACTTGTATTCTACTTTTGGAAAGTGAAGGGCATGATGATGGAAGAGAAATTGGCAAGAGCTAACTGATTTACAAAATGCTTCCCTTGGGCCTTTTCACATCTATGATCCACTCACCCCAGGCCCAAGGCGGTTCCCTAGAATCTCATGAGGGACCAATTTCCAATCATAGGCCCAACAACAAAGGAGCTTAACGAAGCCCACAAAGTTCACCAAAATAAAAAGCAATTGAGGTTTCAAAATTGCTGAGGAAAGTGGTTGGATAGGGCCGATGAACTTTTGAGAAGGACGGTCCCGATTCCGGCTACTTCAGAGATATTCGTATTATTACTTTTCATTTTTGACGTACTGTTTTGTAAATAGATTATAAACATACCTCTATTTATAGAATTTTTCATTGAACACATCCGTACATGCATGGAGAAAAACTTATCATGCTAGGACTTTTATTTAAGACTTTTAAAGATTGTTACTAAAAGTCTAACTTGGTTTACTACCTTACACAACATTCATTCCTGCTAAGTTTCATGACACTCTCCTAGGATTTGAATCCCATCCCGATTCAAATTGTGAGAATCCTAAGGATTTTCACATCTTAGTCATTCATCGTATGATACGGTCATAAATTATTTAAAATTTTTTTATTTAAAATTAAACAAAAATAGTACTTAACGAAAACTAACCGGACGATACACGATAAACGATTATGATTTGAGGATCCTAGATTCCTTACGCTTTCCCATTTCTTCCTGGATCCTGTCCGCCTGCCTGGCCGTATTAACCAAAAATCAGCAAATATAAACCTTTCCTGTCTTAAAACCCTTTTACCAAACAAAACCCCCTCCCCTCCTCAACACTCCCACTCTCCCCACCTTCCGTCTTCCCGCCATTTTCTCCGGCCCAAACCACCCAATTTCCGCCAGGAAACGAAACCCTAGCTCCACTCTCTCACACTCAGACCGCCGGGTTCGTCATCGGAGCTCCGGCGGCCTCCGATGGTGACTTCCAGAGACGTCCAGGAGATTGTCTCCAAGCTCTCCTCCGATAAAGCCAAGACTCGAGAAGTATCTATCTATCTTCGACTCTACTCTCTCTCTTACCATTTTGTTCGTTACCATCTTTTCGGTCGCTGGGAAAATGCAGTCATACGAAAAGAAAATGAAATTGATAAAACGGGTAGTAATTACTTTCAGGAATCTGGAGAACTGCATAACGGAAAAGCCAAGAGGATCATCTGTTCTGATTAGTTATGATGATTCAATTTGTAGAAAAATATTTTGAGTTTAGAAAGTTGAACAGAAGCTTCATGTCCACTTAATTTCCCGAAATTTAGCATAAAATCCGAGTTCAATCGGGTCGAAAAGTTGTTTGGGCTTCGAATAAGCGAAAGTTTTCTGAAATTCTGTGTTAAATGGTGATTCTGAACTGCAGAGTTGTCTATGCTATTGTATTTTTGCTGCCAAACACAGTATTTATTTTTCCGTTTTGAGGAAATTGTTGTATGATTAATGTTTTGGTGTATATGCAGGAAGGGATAAAGTTTTTGAATACATGGTTAGAAGGAGAAAGATCGATTGGTTTCTGTAAATATCTCGGAAAGAAGACTGCAGAGCTTAAACCAGATGAAATTCCTCACTGTAATGCAATGTTTATAGTAATACATATATAATATTTTTACGAAAAGTGAAGTGAATTGCTTGTATTGTTTCTGCAGCTGAGACCTGGCCCTTCTTTACTAATTTGCTGATTCAGTGTGCTTCATTGGAGATATCCTCCTCAAGCAAGCGGCGATTGCCCAAGTTGATATGTGCAAAGACTCTAAGGATAGTTGTGCAACACGCAGAGGATGATAAGTTTTCAGGTATTAAAAGCAGTCAATGGATTAAGCTTTGAAGAAGTTTAAGTAGCCACCTAATTAAGCATTCTACATCTAATTATGCTTATGCTTGTTTTCATCATCATTTCAGGCAAGCGGTTGCCCTTGTTAGCTGTGGTTAAAAATCTTTTTAATCATATATGTGACGTCTTACATAATGATAATGTCCCAAGCTTTCAATTGGAATATGGGATTATTCTCCGGCATCTATTAACTGTCAGAGACTATCGATTTCAGATGAAGAGGCGCACCTATTGCAGTGAGTCAATGATTTCAACAAATAACCTCTAGCTAATATCTATTCTTGATTGTTAGTTACAACTTACATTTACACTGTCGTTATTCAACTTGGTCTTAATTATCTTACTCTGCTCTGCATTGATAAGGCCTAGTACAGAAGTACATGGAGAAGATAGACGAAAGCTTGAGCCAATATAATCCCAAGGAGGAGGTCTTTCGCTGCATTCTTACCCTCCATTCACTTTTGGAGAATCCCCCTGGAGATTTCCTACCAAATCTTAGGGAAGAGATTGTTGAGTGGTTTGTCAGAATTTTTTCTCACATTAGGTAACCACCCCCCAGCCGTCTGATTTGGCATTTCCTTTTCTATATTCATGATGGAGTACGTGACGTTTTCTCATCTTGCATCTTGCCCAGGGATGAAGGAAAGATTTCACGCAAACTTATGGACTGCATTAATACATTTTTGTTGAAAGATGGTCCAAATTTGGGTTCTGAGTCCTTGGAGATCCATAATGCTGTGCAGCAATTTGTGTTCCGGTGTTGGCTGACGACCCATGATCGAGCCCTTAAGGTTTCTTAATAATGCATTTCAAAGCAATTTTGGCAGTTTATCTATATTTTTGAGTATCCTGAATTCCTAACTTTGCTTGCACTTGTACTTATATATATTTATATATTGCAGGATGCACTTATTTTTTATGCAAGGTTACAGCTGAATATGACTAGAGGTGCTGCTGATGGTAGTTTTTTGGTTCATCAACTTCTTGACATAGTTTACAAGGAGCTTGATCAAAGCTACGTATCCAATACTAATGTGCCTAGGTGGACTTTCTATTTTTCCTTCTCAATCATTTCTGTTTTCAGTTTTAAAATTGACTTGTTATTCTTATGGTATTCCTAGGTGAAGTTTACAATTGTGACTTTAATAGATGTTCATTTAAAACCTTCTGCATTTGCAGGGCTGATGCAGCTAAAGATGACAAGTTTGGAATTTTAAGTAGCTCACATTGTGGTTTGGTTGAGCTTGCAGCTGCTGTACTTTATCGGGTATCTACTCCAGACATTCAGTATGCTGTGCTTGCATCTCATTGTGGAACTTGCATAAATTTCAACATCATCACTACGGTTTAATTTTCTTCACAGCGAATTGGATTTTTTTTTGGGTGGTTTGCTAAGGCAATATACCAATTCTGTCATATATGATGATCAGTTTTGGCTCCAGTAGTTTAAGGTGGAGTGGGGTTGGAGTAGGTCTTAAATCCAACTCTTGGTTTAGGTGGAGTGGGGTTGGAGGTGGTTAAATCCAAGTCTTGGTTTTGTTTGTTTTATTTTTAAACACTCTGGATAAGTAAACAATTTGTTAGTGTTTTTTTCCTTTACCTTTCTTGAGACTGACGATCCTGGTAGATGGCCAATTCCTTTCTTTCATCTCATTTTTTATTCATTTCCATAAAGTTCCTGTTTCCTATCAAAAACAGAAAAATAATTTTGTGTTTTCACTCTTCAGGCTTGTCATAACATGACTAAAACACCGTCAACTGAAAAGCGGGTCAAGAGAGAGCATGCTGCTGCACAATTGAGAGAGGCTCTCATGAAAGGAAAATGGTTATGGTAAGTTTAAGTTGACTGATTATGTTTAATTTCCTTGTGTGGTATCTTGTGCACAGCTCTATCTGTTGATACTGCACCTTTAGCATGAAACAACTTTCTATAATCTAATGTGAAACAAATATAAAAATGGATGATAAATTATTGGTCAATGTGGCACTGATGCTTTTGACCTGCTGGTTTGATGATGAATTCAGGAATGCTTCATTTTGTTGTCTGATTCGTAAGTACCACACACACATTAGTAAGGATCTTTTCATGTACTGGTTCGAGGGCATATGTGCAAGCTTTCAAAGGTACTTTGTGGCATGTGATAGTTATAATTGTCTCATTTTTTAGCTTTGATCAAACTATCATTTATTCTCATGTCTCTCTCTATGCTTCTTTTAATATAATTGCTCTGCAAGAACAAGTGCTGATACTTTGACATTAGTACTAGGATATTACTTGAGTTTTATTCAGTCTGAACTCTGAACCTTGAATGCTTCTCTTTAATTGTTGTCATACTATTTTGGAGTTGTATACTTGGTGTTGTTCAGAGTCTTGTATAGATCATGTGCCATATTTTGTTTCCCGATATGTACGTATATGTATATATATGTGTGTGTATATATATATATATATATATTATATACATTAGAAAAATAGAAGAAGAGATAAACTCCTTGAAATTTGTGGTTCTGTTGGATTAACACCCCACCTTGTTTTCCTTAAAAAAAAACAGATATAGGTAAGTTGTAATATAAGATGAGTATCTATGCATGCTTGCGTAGGGAATTTCTTCTGGACAGTTAGTCAACTCAAGTGTAAAATATTGCAAATCTGTTCCATACTACATAAACTGGTGATGTTTTTAATTTGTTCTCATTCCTGTGCTGATGAAATGGAATATATTGCAGAATTTTGAATGATGCAAACATGGTACATTCTTATGATGGTCTGCTTTGGACACTGAGGTATGCTGCACTAATTTACCATAAACACACTTACTTTTTATGTAAATATTGTTAAGTGTGTAGCCAGGTTGTGTATAACCATGTGACATTGGTGGTCCATTTCAATATTGCTTTGCCATGTATGGTTCTCCACTGAGTTTAGTATTTGTATATCTGCACAAACATCCACTGGTTATTAATATATGGTCGACACCTGTAGATTCTCCCTCTACCTCTCTAATCCCCATCTTCTTATGAGCTTATATTTATCTATTTACATGCATCTAAAGGAGCTTGCAGGAACTTTCTTCCGTGCTGTTGCTTCCAGATTCAAAGTTGAAGAAACTGTCAAGCTTGTCTCCCTTGAATGAGGTGCTTGTCTGTTTTTTTTTTTTTTGTTTTTTGTTTTTTTTTGTTGTAATTCTTTTGACGATTTTGCTTCTTTTTTATGTTGCCCCTTTCTAGATGTAAGACTATTACATTCAAGGGGTTCAACTGAAGGATTGTTTTTAGACTATTTGTAGGTAAACTACAGTTAAACAACCCTGGGTTTGTACTATACAAGGGCTAAGTTATTTTTTTGGGGCAAAAAGGACTAAGTTGTTTAGTGCTGTCTTTGGGATTGCAAATCTCAGTGATGTACGGAATAGGTTTTAGAAAGAAAAGAAAGTACCAAATAGGTTCTTATTTGGAGACTTCATCTATCAAATTATTTTTCCTAGGGGCCGCTTTATGTAAGACGATCGTTAAAGAAGTACCTCATAAACAATTTCAACTTCAGGGGGTGTCTTTTCTTTGCATTTACTTTGCGGGATCGAGAGAATCAACTATATTCCTTTTGTATTGCTATCTTTAAAACTATTTCTTTAAATTGGTATTTGTGTTGACTGGGTTGCTGGACAATATTTTTGCAGTTTGATTGTGGTTGGCAAGTAGTGTGGAGTTGCCTGATGCAGGGGTTGCCATTGTTTAGTAATGTAGCTGCAGTTGTAAGTTTCAGTTCTCTCTGTTTGATAGGAAACACAATGTTTTTTTATTGAAAAAGAAAGCAAGATGTACATCAGTGTATGCTCTGCACACATTAATACAAACAGAGCCTAAGTTTTAATGGACAGAAGTAAATGGAACAAGAGATGTATAATATCTTTTAGAATTTGTGAATTAATATGTTCAAAGTTCTCAGTGCATCATCTCAAGTTACTGAGTGGAGCTTTTGAACTATTGTCAAAATATTGCTTTGTTTTCATTTTGGGTGCCCTTGCACAGGTAGATGCTGCCCTGGTGCTCCTTGGAAACTTAATTTCAAATGTGAGTGTGAGAATGTGTCTTGTTTAGACTGGTTTCTACTATTTTCAATTGTTGATGCCGTTAGTTATTGCACTTCTAAATATTTTATTCTAGATTTTTTTTTAATTCACACTTTCTTGTTTTCCAGGATCTTGTGCATAAATGTGTAGTACCTCAGGAGGTTTGGGACCTTAGGTTATTCAAACAAATGCCATCAGTGTACGTAATGCATTGCCTGTCAATCAATTATTACGTTTAATTCTACAATTACTCTGTACTATTTTCTTTAGCCCACTATTTGGTAATCCCTAATTAATCTAATTAACATTCATGATAGAATATTTAGATTGCTTTGTTGGTGTTTAATTCTATGATTATGATTTCCTTCAGGTCTGTCTTGTACTTTATTTCATGTTACTTCTCGAGGAAAGGTACTCAAGTAAGTGCTTGATTATCTTTTGTGTCATCCTGTTTTTTCTTCAGCTCTTAATAATTCTTTTATTGTCACTGCCTCCTTGATTGTCTACTTATATATCCATTATTTTTCATTTTTGCCCCTACTTTTGTAAAATATGAAACTCTGTTATTTTATTTAGAGAATGCATGTGATATTATCTTCCTCAGATAAGTGAACATCTGTACAAGATAGACAAAGTAGATTCCACCATATTTATTCAATGCAATGGTCTACTTGAGGATCACTGAATATTAGTCTTGACATGGCTTACGTTTGTTTGAATTAGTGTAGCTCAACATATGTTAGATTAATCTAATTCTTTTTGATAAAGAGAGTTCTGAACTTCTGAGTGACACTTATACATGTGCATGTGCATTCACAGACAGACAGACAATCCTATACATATACATGTCCATTTACTGATAACTAGGTTTATATCTTATAAAGCTTAAATTACGGACCGGGCCCAAATTGTGAAATATGTTATATCTACTATCTTCATGTTTGTGCAGGGTGATGTTCGTGACATTTTACATCTGAGAAAAAACCTCCTGAGAGAACTTCTGGGTCAACTTCAGTTGATGGTCAGTTTGCTTTAACTTCAAATACAATATGTCCTATCCATCTTATAGATATTCAATTATTCTTGTATTGGACTTCCCTTATTTGAACTTGTTACACTTTGTTATTAGAAGTCATGTTTGGTAAGTTATAACTGGTCCTTCTCGTGCAGGAGTCTCCCATGCTTAATGAGCACTTGGTGGTATTGTTACCTGCAGCTGTTTATGCTCTCTGTGCCGGTTGCACTCCTTTTGATCAATGCTGTAGAGGACTTCCTTTATCTTACTCTTTTGTCGATATTACTGAGGCTGTTGATAAGGTGTGCAATAATTCACCTTGGTTTCCATTTGGCTTATAAACTTCAATGGTGCTATTTGGTGTCCATTCGAACTGAACTAGATTTTCAATTCCAAATTGTAGCCAGAGGATACTGAGCACGATTGTCTGCATGGGCTATTTGACTGCAATGTGGAAGTTCTCGCTAGTATCGATCCAGGTTCCAACGTTGAGGTACTGGCATGTTAGTTTTATAGGCACCCATCTATTGGGATTGATTGATTATATTTTTAATACATTACGACCATATTCAGGTTCTTCCATCCCAAACCCATCCAAGTGTATGGCTTCCGCGACAGTTAAGGGATCCACTGTTTTTTGAGATGGAAACCTTTATACTTGAATCTCTAGTAGAGAAGGAGATGGGAAGGAGGCCTCTATCTGATGTGTTCTTTATATGTACTCTATTGTCAAACTTCATCTATGGTTCAATCTTGACAAGGTTTGTCTCATCTTCTTGTCTACATTTGTATTCGATAATATCATGTTGGTATTTCCATCTTACCACTTATTGGTTTTGTCTAGTAAGGCAAAATATCTTCTTACTACTGAGCTGCTGTTTTGGTATGCACTTCTCTTGCTAAGTAAAATACTTGATCATTCACTACTCACTAATAAGACTTTGTGATTCGGTGCTCTTGACATGGATATGTTCTTAAGAACTATAAGTGTTGTGACTATTTCTCAGCAGCCATTCATCCTAGAACTTTAATGGTTGTCTTTATGAGTTTTTCCTTCATCATAGATACTTCTATGAAATCTGTCTTTTGAGTCATTGTTGCACTTGTGGGCAACATCGTGTATTACCTCTCGAGTTGTAGATGTGTCATATTAAACAGTATGCACGATACACCGTGTGTCTACATGCTGATGTTCTGGTTGTGTCTTTTATGCCATGCTGTAAAATTTTGCAGTTGAACTACATTACATTGTGGTTGAAGTTGTACATTTTTTGAACATCGACATCTGACCTTTTCCTTTATATTGTTGGGTATCTTGTTTCTTTACACGCTCTGAGTTGTTTATACCATACATGCTATTCCAGGCAAAGAGAGGAAGCATCGTTATTCCTTTCAAAATTGGGCCAATACCTGTTAGAATGGCTGGATATTGCAGTTAAGGCCACCCAAGGAAACCACAATGATATTCTGCCTCTTGCTTGCTTGGGCTCAGATCTTGTCTCTAATGGAACAAGCTCCGTTGTTGCTTCCTTAAAGAGTTTTCTTTACTCCCCTATTTTCATGAGGTGGAGAGTTCAAAATCATGCGGATGTTGACCTTTATGGTGCTATCATGCAAATGATGGAGAGGCTTTTAAAAGCATTGGCTAGTGTGTATGAAGAATACTCTAGCGGTGCAAGTAGTCATAAGTTTGATGTGACTCAGCAAGACTTCTCTTCTGATAGAAGTAAAATTAGGATCATGGACATGGAGTTGGATATGAATGATGATTCCAAAGATGTGGATGTTTTAACTATTGGTGGTAAAATTGGTGGTGGTGTATCCTCTTCCATAGAGAAATGGAAGCTGGGCATGATTTTGCTTATTTCAAATTTTTTCTCAGTTTCACACGTTACTTGGGATGTCCTATATGATCTCTTGTCAAAAGAAACTGATCAAATGGTATGTTACACAGTTCCCTTCTCCACGTACATTTGATACCTGAATTCCACGCATGCAATAATCACATCCCTTTTGATTTTTACATTTTTCATTTCAACTCAGGTTCGTGAAAATATTCTGCTCATTCTTTGTCAACATCCATACTGGTCATCTCTTGAAAATCTTACAGACACGGTAATTTACAACTCATCTTAATTTAGTTAGAGATGTTAAGTTAGTTAATAGTTGTGATTAGTTTCAAAATAATGTTTGATCAGTCATATGTTTAAGCTTTGCCTTGTTTGCAGATCAATTTAATGAATGAAATGGTTAAGATGCAAGCCAGACTTAAGCTTGATAGTGCTATGGTGTTATCTGCTATCCGTGGTTTGTTGGGCACCTTATCATCCTTGGACTCTATCAGGAAGGATAAATTTGTCATCGTCTCTTTGGGACAAAGAGGATATGAGCAGGTACTTCCACCCTTTTCTTGTTCTATTTTACAATAAATTTGATGGTTGACGGTTGTTTTAATATATGTTCCCTTTCTTTAATTTCTGGACATCTTGACCTCGTATACACCAAACCTTTTCTTTTGATAAAGTTCTGTTTCTTGTGTACTTACATATGTGCAATAGCGGAAAATAGTTAAGTTTTATGCACCTTTCTTTACATGAAAGGAGAAGTACTAACAATCTATAAGTTTCAAGCTCCAAGAAGAGAAGTAAATTACCTGATTTCCATTCTTGATAATAAAAATGCTATAGATTTAGAAGCATAATTGCGCAAGTGAGAAATAAAAAACCTTGATGAAACCTACCCCCTTCGTGCATGGAACATGCAGATAACTATCTGCTATTACATGTCTATCATGCAATTCATACAAAATTTTATAATAGTTAGCATATTGCAAGAGTTACTATATTCTTTAACTGAATAACTTCCTTTGTTTTTTATTCTCAGAGCTTGATGCATCTTGGAGATTTGGTGAACAAAGTTGCTGAATGTGATCTTGACTGGTTTTGTCGTGCTAAGCTAATTGATTGCATATGCAATTTTATTTTACTTAGTCCTCAAATTGGTCAGGTGATTATTTCTCAATTACAAATAACCAGGAGAAACATTGGTTATCAAGTTTAGAACCAATGGTCTCTTGTTTTGGTACTTTGTAATCTTCTTTCCTTCTATTATCACGTTGAATGGTTGCTGTTGTGTAACTCTTTTACCAGACACTGATCGAAAGGTTGCTGTTGATGCTCCGAGATCCTGATTATCGAGTTCGGTTCTCCCTGGCTAGACAAATTGGTGTTCTTTTCCAAACATGGGATGGACATGAAGAATTATTCCATGATATTTGGTAAGTTTGTTCTACAATTACAATCATACCTTGCTGCCTATGCTTATATTTGGTGAACAAAGCTTGCCGACCCCCCCTTCTTAAATATAAAGGGTACAACTTGCGTTAATGCTGTGAATGTCCTATGTTTACCTGTTATTTATTTTGAGTTCTCTTTTCAAGGTGTAATTTTATTATTTTAGATATCTAGATATAATTAAAATTTTTATTAGAGGCGATGTTGCATTCACATGCGATAACTCATTATTGTCATTATCCTTACTGCCAATTTTACTTTAAGTCTATTATTGTAGTTGTAGTTATTGTTTATTTTATTTATATTTTTGGTCCAAGACTCCAAAGTCTGAAATTCACTACACCATGGGGTGCAAACCTGCCCTTATAAGCTTTGTTTGTCATGAGTATATTAATTATGTTTTAGGGCTAATTTACACCCTCAAAGTTTGAACTGATTTTCAAAATGGGCCTATGAGGTTTTAATTCTCTCACATTGCACCCTAAGGTTTTGTAATTGTATCAATTTACACCTTTTGTGTATTTGAAGTCTATTTTCTATTAAATTGATGAGTTTTTAGTCAATTTGGTACAAATGTCACTTGCATGTCAACCTAATTACGGGTTACAGGCTCACCATGTCATCAATTTAATAAAGATGCAAACAATTTAAGACCTCAGGTTGTAATGTGAAGAAAGTTAAAACCTCATGGGCCAATTTGAAAATCACCTCAAACCTAAAGGGTGGAAAATGTAGTTTATATTTTATATTACCAAATAATATTTTTATTAGCTAACATCTATTTTGTTGTTTTTCTAGTTCCAACTTTGGTGTGGTGTTGGTGTTTTTCTCTCAAGAAAAATGTGTTGCTGCAAGTGAGGTCATAGCGGCCGGTCCACAGCCTCGTCCCACAATGGAAACTGTCATTATTACTCTTATGCATCTTGCTCTGCATAGTGAGAAAATAGAGTTTGAGGTATATATGTATCCTTTCTTTTGTTTAATTGATATCCCACTTTCTGAAATTGAAACTTTGTGTGCAATTCAAAGGAGTTCGAGTCCGCAAAAGATATTTAAAAAACAAAAGAATAAGAATCCGAGGCTAAAGAACGTGAAATGTGGGTCAATGCAAGACAATTAAAATTGACCATCCTTGAAATTAAGGAACATGCAGTCAGATTATCTGAATACCAAATATATTGCTTTTAGCTTTTTGCTTTGTTATTTTATTTTTTCCAAGGTGACACTCCATGTTCTCACAATTGTTGCCTCTCAAAGCAACATTTAACTCCACCATGATAGCTAAGCAGGTTTGTCAATATTTAATGTGAGAATTGACCTGGTCGGACATCCCTGACTTGTCAGTCAAGTCAACGATGTTATCTATAGATTTACTTCTTTTAGAAATTAGAATACATTTGCATATAATAAATTTAATTCATGACTTTGTAAGAAGTTGTTTTCTTGTGCTTTTGTACTTACTTGGTAAGTTCGTTCCATGACACATGCAGGCTGTATTCATGATATGTGTGGTTTCTGCTATTGATCCTTGTCAGAGGTACACTATCTGCACTGTTTTGGTGTATTGATTTTTCATGTTATGTTTCTTTGATCTGTAAAGATTTTCTTTTTCCCTCCTCAGGGAATTGGTCCTTGCGGTACTTGATAATCTCTCCAGCCAGCTGCATTATAAAACTAGGTTCAAGGTAATAATTGTAGTTCTCTTGTATTATAGACTATAAATTTTCGTACTAGTATTTTCTTGTTATTATTACTATTATTGTTGGGAATTGTTAATGGCATTTCAAAATAGCAATCATGGGCTCCTCCCTCCTTTAGTTTTATAACTAGGGATGAGTGCAATTACTTTTCTGGAGTGCAACAGCTCCCTTATTGTCATATTAGTATTAGACTTTAGGCCATTTATTTGTCACATAAGAAAAATGATTTTGATGGAGTTAAGACTTTCAGTTATCTGGTACTTTTTACTTGACCAATAAAAATGCTGTATACGTATGAGGTCACCAAGTTTCTTTTGCAGTACCTGGAGGAGATTATAGGATCAATTCTCTTTTGTTGGATTGCTTGTGGTGTAAGCCTTGCGGCACTTGTGGAGGTAATTTGCTGTTTCGTCCTATTGTAGGGTAGGAAGGATAGATGATTTAATTCGTTAGGGTATAGTGCAATACCTTACAAAGAGGAACTATTAGAAACTTATTGATAATGAATATCATATCCCTAAATGTCCAATCTGATAAGTTGGCAATTGTTCTTTGCAGATTAGGCAATTGTTTGTATCAGATTCGGAACCTAGTTATTTCATGCAGTATTGCTGTCATTGGCTTCTCCCGGCTCTACTTCTGCATGGGGACAACTCCAATCTCAGCTGGGTTGCCAAGGTAAAATGAATCTTCAACTTCCCATTTGTTTGGTAACCTTTAAATATCCACCACTTAACCTGTACATTTTCACTTGAGTAAAATTTAGCTGGGTTACTATGGTAGGTGCACTAGCTAGGTTATGTGATTCTTTCCCTATTCAGCATCAAATTAGTAATATCATTTATATTTGTCGTCAACTCTTGATTTCCTTTCAGTCCACTGTATATATATATATATATATATATATATATATATATATATATATATATCTGCATATTTCCTTAAGTTAGTCTCACACGTTTATTTATTCCAGATTGCTGGTCAGCCTCTGGAAGTTCTGGTGAAAAATCACTTTGTGCAGATTTTTTCAGTTTGTATGGGATTGCATTCTAGTAAGAAATCTGGGTGGGAAAAGGGAGCAGATGTGCTTCAGAATTCAATTTTGCGTCTTGCTCAGATATCTGAGAATGAGCGGGACAAACTCATTAAGAAACATATGGTTAGCTTCTGATTCTATGGATTTCTGTACCTGCTTTCTAAATTTGATGGAAATTTAGACTGAAAAACTTTTAAATCTTACATTTGGTTTATAGGAATTTCGTACCAAACAATGAATTAAGTAGTTGAGGGCAGTGAAATGTCTCCGCAGCATACATCCTGGCATTGGCATTAATGATATTTATGAGAAAAAGAGAGATATCTATGGTTATCCCCTTGTATTGAGTTGCATTTCTATGAAGTCTTGCTTGTTCTGATTTGAAATATGCTTCCATGATGTTAGATATCTTTGAACATAAAATCTCATGTGGTGTACTCTATAAGTCTTTCATTCAATATATTGATCATGGGTCTTTTAACGGATTTCCACTTGGTTTTGCATTTGATGCTCTAATTTTACTGGAATGGTAATTCATCCAGTGTGTATTGCCAGTTTGGCATCATCTGCTCCATGTTCTCCAAAATAATTGATCCACACGGTTAGTTTTATTCAGCCAGGCCCATACGTGCGAAAGCATGTTGAGAATATATAATTTTCCATTTGGTATTTTAAGACTTCCAATTCAATACGTATAATCTTAGGCCTTTCCTCTCTTTACTAGTTGGTTTTGGATTGATATCTCTACCTTTCACATATTTATATGGTATTTTTTTTGTTTAGCATAATTAACTGGATGGTTTAATGCTTTTATAATTATTTCCTTAAATGCCATATTTATAGGTATCTATTGTCAGCCACATTCTGTCTCTTGGCTCGTCTGCATCAAACCCTGCAGTTCCATTCTTTTCTAGGAACACGATTGCACTTGCAATTCAAACAGTTGTTGACGGATTTTTGGAGAAGTACACTATTTTCCAAGCTTTCTTTGGGATTTAAATTTTATTTCGATTACTTATCTGATGACTCTTTCTTAAAATGTTTTCCTAATGGCCCTCTGTGCAGGGAGGATTATGCTACAAGTATCTGTGTTGTTGACAAGATTAACATTTTTCGACCAGATAGGGTTTTCATGGTAAATATGCTATTTAGGATATCTCTTTATGCCTATTTTAGGATTCCCTTTATATTCAATTCTTTTGTTCAGTTGGCATGTTCAATGCTTTTTGTGAAATTAACTGCTAATGTTGTTCTGCAGTTTATAGTGGAACTGCACTATAAGATTGCAGCAGCAACTCACCATAGGCATGCATGTCACCGGCTTGTTGGAGTTGAGGTGCTTATAGATATTCTTGGGTATAGAGCTGCTGTTGCTAGCACGTCCAAGTAAGTTTATAATATCAGCATTCAGGATCCATCTTTAGATAATTAGAATGATGAATGTTCAAGCAATTCACGCAAGCTTCTAATTAATTCATACAAGCTTCTAATTAATTTTGGTATTGATGCGACTAGATTAGCATTTTTCAAAAAAGAATGCAGATGCCTTTTGCAAATTATAAGTGGTGTAGTTTGGGATAAATGCGCACAGTTCCCTTGTCTGCCCCCATTTTTTAATTTAAAAGTAATTCATATGGTATTCATATCTTTTAATTGTGTTTTTGTTCAGTGTTCTTCCTGTGTAGTGAAAACACTGAAATGTGATTTTAAATTGTAGAAAGCATGACATTTTTTTTTGGACGTGTAAGTATATAATTTAACATGCCCTTAATATTTTGCGATTATCTGATGTTTTATGCAGTTATCTTTTCAATTTGGTTGGGCAATTCATTGGCTGCCAGGCTTTACTAGATCAATGTTGTCGTATCATTTCTGCACTACTGAAAACTTTTAAAAGTAAACCATCAAAAGAAATTATCTGTGTTCTGGGTGAGCAACTTCAGGTGGGTTCCTTTGTTAGTCAGTATATCTATCTTTGATTCTGCATCCCCACCTCTCCCCACCACACACACACAAAAGAGCCCCATTCAGTACTCTGCTTTACCCATGTTCTGCTTTGAATCCTTTGATGCAGTTTTTAGTGTCAAAGTTGGTGGCATGTTGCATTCCCTCTGAAGCTAAGGGAGAAGACTCTGGCAGATCATCCCAAGTCTTATCTTTGCTCCTCCAGCTTACTGTGGATTCTGATCCATCTCTTTATGATTATATCAGAGTATCATTTCTGACTTCTCAGCAATGAATTGTTCCACCTCTTAAATAGTCTTAATTTAATTTTACTGGAATGATACCTGTTCATTTTGTGTAATTTCTGTGTGGCAGGAATTGGAACCCTTCCCTGAAATAGATATCTTTGATGGGATTAGAAAGTTCCATCAGGAATTATGCCAAGCTTACTCTTCAAGAGATCATTTGTTGAAGGTACATTATATCAATTTGTATGTTAGAATGTTAAAATAATCGTAGGTCACACTCTATTCTTAAGTTTTTGCCAATGGTGGTAAACCTATTTTTCATAGTATTAAGCTATTTAAAAGGGATATCCTGAGTTCAAATCTGAAACTGCAACCTTTCAATTTATGTTGAATTTCATGCGTTAGTCTCTCTGGTGGTAGAGAAAACTCCCATATGTGATGGGGAGTGTTAATAGAATTAATAGTTCATCCACATTCTAACAGCTTATGATTTTTGAAATACCGGTAAACCAACGGAGTTTATCAGCATAAATTTACTTTTTGCTTTTATTGAGATTCAACTATGGTTAAATATTTTTCCATACTGATTACGCTATTTAATTTTTCCTTTTCAGTTTGCTGAGAGATCTTGTTACCTTCCGCCGAGATTACTTCTGTGGAGGTGGTTCCCTCTTCTTATCAGTTTCCTGTCTTGTTCTCTAACGACATGTTATTTGCAGAGTGAAATTGAAAAATCACTTAGTAGGAAAATACTATAAAATGGTTATTGGGTTTGAGAACAGCTGAACGTTATATTTTTTGGATTGTAATTTAAGGTAATGAGATGCTTTGTGAACTTGGTGTGTTCTTGCAGTCTCCAAGCACTACACAAGAAATTTCTTTTGGGTGAGACATTTCAAAGGAAAAAGAATGCAGTAGAACTTGTGAATGATACATATTGGCATCATGACCATGAAATTACCAATGCTGTTTGGTCACTTGTCCGCACGTGTGGCTCAGATGATACAAATACCGTTGGAGTTTTGCTCTCTGATTTTATATCTAGGGTACTTCTGCTTCACTGATATTATTAAGTATATCTTTTCTTCCGCACATTGTGCTCTATAATGATATGTTTTCCTTTTCTTTTCCAAAATGTGCAGGTTGGAATTGGGGACCCACATTGTGTTGTTTTCCATCTTCCCGGAAACTCTAGTAACATCCATGTCTGCCGACCTATTAATCATGACTCTTCTATAGAAGTCAAATTTCAGATGGATACCGGCTTATCTGAAGAACTTTTGGTTACGCTTTTAAAACTTCTGAAGAAATACTTGATGGATGATTCCGTCAAAATAGTAGATATGACATCTCAAGCTCTTCGGGTAATTCTTTGGAGGCCAAGTTGATTTGCCCTCTTGTCAAGTCTCTCAGATTTCGTTGAATTGTAGTGTTGTCTTGACCACTACATGTTATTAATTTGATACTTGACCTGATTTGTTGATTATTGTTCAATTTTGTATACATTTGAAGGACTAATTCTTAACTTCTTACGATTATGGCTTATGGTAAGTTAAAACTTGTGGCACACTTTCTATGATCTATGAGATCCATAGGTCTCAATTCTAACTACAATCTTGATTGGTTGAGTCCAAGACATTTTAACTGTTTACTTGCACAGTCCCACATCTGCATAAAATTAGAAAAGATGAGCTTGGAGGACTGTAATTGTCTAGTTAGTAAATTTATGGCTATATAATACTGTTTCACTGTAGAAAAATGCTTTAAGCATGCAGGTTATTATCCTACATCTCCACTTGTTGAAAATACACCTAGGTAGTTGTTGCCCAGGAACTGTATTTCTTATTTTGAAACACTATGGTTATGCATGCTATTGTATTGTGTGAATTCATAATTTGCTGGGGAAGCCTTTAATCTATTGTTTGCTCTCCCTCCCCGTCCCCTTCTCCTTTCTCCCTTTTTGGCTTGTTGTAAACTAATGAATTTTGTGGGGTTAGATAATATGCTATTTTCTGCTGAAAGCAGGGAATTCTTTCAACTCAAAGAGGTCAAAGTGCTCTGTTGTCTTTTGATTCTTATGAGAGGTCTCTTATTGAGGTAAATATGCTCCTCTGTACTTTTATTTTTATGAAATTTTATTGGTAGTTTCATTAGTTATTTACCTGATTCTAATAGTGCAAGTGATGCCACTTCAGTAGAAAACTAGTGTAATTCTATTCCCGTCTTTCCAGGTTCACTCTAAGGGTGTCAACATTGAGCTGGTGGAAAAGCTCCTTTTGGATCTAGATATTAAGTTTAAGGGTAAGCTAGTTGTACTTTTTTATATTAGTTCATTTCTATTTAAAACTAAAGCTCAAAATGTCATAAAAGAATCAAAACAAAAAGTGATGTTCAAATTTGGCTAGGCCAAAAGTGTGATTACTTTATAAACTGTTGGGTAAGGGTCTTAGTAGTAGTAGTGTTACTTAGTTGGGCTTTCTGATGTGCCCCTAGAGATCCACGCACTCCATGCACTTCCTTTTGTCTTTATTCTGACTCTTGGGGTCACGAATTGAATTATAATGAAATTGCTTTGAGTCGTTTACCAATGTTGTAAAATCTTTCTTTATTTTCCATTTGTAAGTTACTATATGTGACTTCAACTCTCTTGATTATTATGTGACTTCAACTCTCTTGATTATGTTACAAGCTGTATTACCTTCAATTTGGCTTTCATATTACTTGTCACACCTTTTTCTTGGGTTTACTTGCTGTATTTGGTTTCATGAATTAATCTTTCCTTAATTTAAATTTTCAGCTGAAGCAATTCCATTAGAGAACTCTACTGTATGGGCAACACAGGGTAAAACTTTCGATACATGGATTTGTCCACTTGTCTTCTCACTGATTGGTTATTGCAATGATGTAATACTGAGGTATCATCTTTGACTTTGTTATCTAAATATGTTGCCTATGAGTCGGATGATTAGCCTTCACTTTGTTTAAACAAGTTTATTAACTTTACTCTTTTCCCCCTTTTTTTCTGCTTTCAGATTATGTCAGGATATTGTGTTAGCAAAAGCTGAAGCTGCGGAGCTTCTATTACCAAGCCTTGTTGTTAATCTTGCTGGAAGGAAGGATATAGATGTTGACCTCTTCAAATTAATCTCTTTGCAGGTTGAATCTGGAATCTAATTTGGTCTAGTTTCAATTGTATTATGATGCATCTCCATTTTGAGATTTGTGTCTGCCATGTATACATAACAAATATTAGGGGTATTTACATGACCTTTCGGTAACTTATCTTTTTTGAAGGTTGTCATTCTATAAATGGCAGCAAATGAAAAAGAGCCCATCTTCATTGGAAATGGTTTTGATTGCCTCTTAATTTTGGGGCAAATTTTGTGTTGTGAAAATCGCTATTTCTTTTTCTTCATGCTATTGAGGATTGTAAAATGAGATGTAGTATGATGGCTTAATGTAAAGACTTGGATGGGTTTGATGTTTCATGTCTTATCCTCAATTTTGTAGATAGTTTCTTAGTTATCCTATATGAAGCTTTGCATTTCTTTTTCCAGTCTTCCGTATCTTGTTTGATTGGTTGTCTATCTTTTATATGCAGGTGCAGGAATTTATATTTACAGACTCTAATAAGTTAATCAAATCAATTCAAATTTGGTTGAATGCTCTTAATGAACTTCGGTTATGTCATGTGATGCAAAAATCTTCATCGTTCCCATCAAGGGCAGAAATATCTAAGGTAACATATCAAACTAAATTATAGTCGCTTATGATTTTCTAGTGAGAGGTCTATTGTTGCTGTTGACAATGATATTGTACTAATTTAATTGTTCAACGTATGTTGACCAGAATATTTCACATAGATTGTACTAATCTAATTATTACGTTTTGGGTTTGCAGAGCGCTAAACCTGCTAGTTGTAGTTCTAAATCCCGTTCCACCCCCGGAAAGGCTAAAGATTCAGCTCCTACATTAAGTGCAGCGGCAATGTCGACGTCTTTATGGGACAAGGTATTTTGTACTGCATATATTGACTTCTGTTTGGAGTTATTTGTAAGCCTCACTCTTTGGATTGTTATACATGGTTTATAAATCGTTAGTTCCTGTCTTGTTCCTTTTTCTATTAATTCATCTATGTTTCCAGGTTTATTGGCTTTCTATTGATTATCTTCTCGTTGCCAAGTCAGCAGTCGTGAGTTCCAAACAATCCTGCACTTCTCTTTTCTTATAATCTAATTTTGACTTCAGTGCCCAAATGATTTTCTTTAGTTAATATCCGTATGTTCATTTTCTTAACAATGATGTTTATACTTCACAGATTTGTGGCTCATACTTTACTGCTGTGATGTATGTGGAGCATTGGTGTGACGAGCATTTCAACAGCCTCACACTGGGGAGCCCTGATTTCTCTCACATTGAAGTGGTTAGTCACACAGATATAATGAGCTTTGTGTTCATTTTTCTAATGAGCTGACCTGCTAGACCTGTTAATAGTGCATTCTGTTTTAAAATATGCATATGGTGATAGATTCATAGTC
The DNA here is from genome assembly GCF_041283825.1 of Pyrus communis. Taxonomy (NCBI): domain Eukaryota; kingdom Viridiplantae; phylum Streptophyta; class Magnoliopsida; order Rosales; family Rosaceae; genus Pyrus; species Pyrus communis. The sequence goes on along the minus strand of NC_142570.1, from coordinate 4,174,007 downwards.
CTTAAACTTTTTGTTGTCCTTTCTCTTGATTTCCTCCCTGTTCTGTGTTTGGTCTTTCTTCTCCAGTTGCCACATCATATCGAAATACTTGTCGCTGCGGTCACTCAGATCAATGAACCTGACAGCTTATATGGGATCATCCAGTCACATAAGGTCAGTGAACAATATGGTTTTGCGATGAGGTGAAATACTTGTAGATGTCCTAGATATTATATTCAATACATCAGTATATTCTCATATTTGGGTATTTTTTTTTTCTTCTTGTTTTATGGTGATGGCATTGAAAGTTGAGCTCTCAAATCATTACCTTCGAGCATGAGGGAAACTGGAGCAAGGCCCTTGAGTACTATGACTTGCAAGTACGTTCGGCTGCCTTGGTACCAGTGGATTTTGGTTCCAGAAATTTGTCAGTGGAAGAGACTCAACCAACAGATCGTTTATCCAATCCCATATTGGAAAATGCAATGAGGCAGAGGAAACCATATAAAGGTTTGATTAGGTCATTGCAGCAAATTGGTTGTATGCATGTTCTGGATTTGTATTGCCAAGGATTGACAACTCGGAAGGGACAGTTTGATCATGATCTGGAGTTTACTGAATTGCAGGTTTGCAATCTCAACTTATTAAAGATGCCTGATTAATGACATGTTTGGCTTTCTAGTTAGCCTTTTTTCTTGCTAGTTTAATTCTACGAGGACCATTTTTCCCAATATTGCTGATATACTATTTGCAGTATGAGGCTGCTTGGCGTACTGCAAACTGGGATTTCTCCTTACTTTATGTTGGTGACAATTCTATTTCATCAAGTTTGCACATCAAAAGTGATCATTTCAATGAAAATTTGCATAGGTAAGAGATGTCCCATATAAGTGAGGAAATCATACTATACGTTACTGTTTAAGTATCTTAGACAATGTTGTGTTTCCTCTTGTAAAATTTCAGTTGTTTGAGGGCACTGAAAGAGGGAGATTACAATGAATTCCATGGAAAGCTGAGATATTCAAAGCAGGTGATATGAGTCTCAACTTTGTCTCCCCTACAAGTTGGACATGTGTAATTTTACTTATGCGTGTGTTCATACTTGTCAGGAGCTTGTGTGGTCTGTTTCTCTTGCAAGTGAAGAAAGTACTGAGCACATATATTCAACAATAATTAAACTTCAGGTATGTGATAAACATAGAAGGCGTGTTTTTGCGTATTTGAATGATTTAAGTTGTTGATTCAACCTTGACATGCCATGAGAACCGAAAAAAAAGAAAAAAGAAAAAAAAGCTCATAATGATTATGCCTTTCCAAATTTATTGCCCACAAGAAGATTACTCTCTCTTTCTTCTAACTTATGTATCCTGGTGCAGATCCTTTATCATCTTGGCATGGCTTGGGATTTACGTTGGACATCATCTGATTATGATGAGGGTATAAATTTTCATCCAAAGGTGGAAGAAGTAAATTCTGAACCTGTAATCCCTACCATGGATCAGGTATTATGCTGGTGGATGAAAGAAACAGAGTAGACTTCTTTGGTTTGATGACGCGTTATTAGTACAAGTAGCTACTAAATGATACCAGTGATAATCATGTATTAAATTATTTCTTAGAAGTTAGAACCAACAATTGAAAATTAAACGAGTAAATTTTGTTCGCTCAAATTACTGACTTCATCTTCCATTCTGGCTATATGACAACTGAGGTTTTAGTGGTTGATGGTCCTGTTGACATTTCCCAGTGGATTAGCTCAAGTGGGTGAGCTATCTATATTACTGATAATAAGCAAAACAGTATTTCATCTAAAACATATTACCGGACAATGTTTCTTCTTCTGAGTTTCTGGACCTTGGAATGGATGAAGATGCTGCTTGCTTTCTTTTGAAATCGTGATTTAAGCTTTACTTTTTCCATCACAAGGTTATACATTATCTCCCAAGATTAGTGCACATAGAAGTTAAGATATTTTCCTGCACGTAGTAGTAACTCGTCGGATAGCTAGCTGTATGTACATATTACAAGAAGGTTTAACGTATAATGTATGTTCTTTGTTGTTGTCGGGTACCGTTTAACTTTTGTTATGGTTTCTTCATATATAGATAAGGTGTGTCATCTGTGATTAATTTAGTTTCACTTAGCTTCTATAAATATATGTCCACTCCATGCACACATTTTTCTATTTTAAAAGAAAAACTAAGTTTCTGGTTACCTGACATAATCTTTTAATTTCAATTAGTTGTCTTGGCTGAACATGGATTGGAGTTCCATTTTGGAACGGACACAGTTACACATGAATTTACTGGAGCCTTTTATAGCGTTCAGGCGAGTGCTACTTCAAATCTTAAGCTGCAGGGAGTGTACGGTGCAACATCTTCTGCAGTCCACTTCTACCCTCCGTAAGGTATTATCAGCATTTTCATAATCATAGAACCATCCACTTAAGCCCATTTCCTGAATTTTCCTAGTCTGTTTTTCTTTGTTTAAAGGGTTCTAGATTTTCTCAAGCGGCTGCAGCCTTGCATGAGTTTAAGTTGCTGTGTGTCGAATCAGGAGAGCAAGATTCATCTCTATACTGGCTTGGAAGGGTACAGAGTCCCTATAATTCTTAATTTCTTACCCGGCTTTAAGTCATGTTTGCAAAAGTTAGAAATTTACACTGGTAAACTTTTGTTTCATGGCAGCTTGAAGAAGCAAAGCTTCTGCGTGGCCAAGGTCAGCATGAGATGGCAATCAGCCTTGCAAAATATGTCTCGCAAAATTTCGTGTCCAATGAAGAGTCTTCAGATGTTCATCGCTTGGTTGGGAAGTGGCTGGCAGAGACTAGATCTAGCAAGTTAATAGAAAATCTTAACTACTGATTAATTTGATTTTGGATGCAAATCGGAGATGTACTGATTTTTTTTATCTTCCTTTTTATTTCTCTCTGAAACTCAACTTCAGCTCAAGAACTATTTTAGAGAAGTATTTGAAGCCTGCTGTTTCGCTTGCTGAGAATCAGAAGGATGCAAAAGAGATGTCCAGAGGTAGACAAAGCCAAACACATTTTCATCTTGCACATTATGCAGATGCTCTTTTTAGGAGTTATGAGGAAAGACTTACCTCTAGTGAATGGCAAGCAGCAATGCGTTTAAGGAAACACAAGGTACTTGAGAATAAATTAGAAACAAGAACTCAAAAGTTACATGAAGTTTTGTTTCATGAGCAATTTTGTGTACGTGTTGATTTCACAGACAATGGAACTGGAAGCACTTATTAAACGGCTAAGATCTTCTACAAAGGTACTCCCACCATTGTTATAATCCTTATTTGCCATTTTGGTTTAATAGGAACCATGGGGATAATCTCCTAAATTTCTTTTTACATGGATTTTTCTTTTTCTTCCATATATACTTTTAGGGAGAGAAGAGTGACTATTCGGTCAAAATTCAAGAGTTGCAAAAGCAACTTGCAATGGACAAGGAGGAGGCTGAAAAACTCCAGGTAGTTGTTACACCTTAGTTTTGTTTAAGTCTTGTTCACAATGTGTCCTTTTCACTTTCTTTGTATTGGGGTGTAGAATTTGAATTGCTAGTCAATAATCTGGGGGAATTCTGGATCTAAATTCTGGGTTTCCTGTGTTAAACGATTGCAAGGAGTACTGAGCTTATCTTCTGGAATTGACCTGAGCCTTCAAAGTATTCTGAAAACTTAATCTACTTTTAACTGTTTTATATGTTTTCGTTGACTTCTCAGGATGACAGGGACAATTTCCTCAGCCTAGCATTGGAGGGATATAACCGTTGTTTGGTTGTTGGTGACAAATATGATGTGCGAGTGGTATGTACTTACTCCTCAATGTCTATGTTCCATAAAAAATAATCTAGCACTGTAATTCTGTAGTGAATGGTCCAAAAGCCTATGGTGATTCCGATGATTCTTGCAACCCTTAATGTTGATTACTTTTGCAACTTTTATTTGATTTGAACATAAAACAATTTGTTTGCCTTGGATTGAGTGGATTTTATACAAATAAATCCCTACCAAGAGATTTTATTGTTGGAGAATTGTGTATAATTCCATTGAGGGACTAACATGTGCCTTCAGGTTTTTCGGTTAATTTCCCTGTGGTTCTCTCTCTCTTCAAGGAAAAATGTCATAGATAGCATGCTTGCTGCAATCAGTGAGGTACATTGTGAATGAGAAAAATAAGTATAAATCAATCTTGGAAATAATAATAACTAAATTTCTATTGTTTTCTTTAAAAAGTACTACACACACACATGTACACACATTATATGTTGCTAGATAATGCTACATAGGAGTTTAGCTTGATTTGTAATCCAATATTTCTACAGGTTCAGTCTTACAAATTCATCCCTTTAGTGTACCAAATTGCTTCAAGAATGGGTAGCTTAAAGGATTGCCCAGGACCTCAGAATTTTCAGGTTCACATTGAACTCATATTCTTGGCTTATTCAGAAGTCGGAGTATAGTCTGATTATAATTATTGGATTTGCAGTTTGCCTTGGTTTCTCTTCTGAAGAAAATGGCTATTGACCATCCATACCATACTATCTTTCAGGTATTCACAATTAATTTTATTGGCCTCAACTGGCCTGAAATTCCATGCATGTCTTGTGCTTGAGTAATACGAATACAAGGGTTTCATATTTCTGCTATAATAAGAAATGGGAAACAAAAACCTTACTTCTCATTCCCCTTTATTGCACCATAACTACCATGCTTTTTCAAATGGTTCTCATTGTCATATTCTGGACCTGTTTTATGCTGTAAAATACTTTTGACTATATTACATTCCCATCTGTGCTTGCACTAGCTTCTAGCATTGGCAAATGGTGACCGTATCAAGGACAAGCAGCGCAGTAGGAACTCATTTGTGGTAGATATGGATAAAAAGCTTGCAGCAGAAAATCTCTTACAAGAGTTAACATCGTATCATGGAGGCATTATAAATCAAGTATTTAGCGTCATTTTCCAGATTAAGTATTTTTTGTTTCTTAATTTATAGTTGTAACTGTATGAACTGAAAAATCGTACATATTTGCATCCTTTTGTCAGATGAAGCAAATGGTAGAGATCTATATCAAACTTGCGGAACTAGAAACGAAGAGAGAGGTTAGTTAAACAGATGTCAAGTTGGTCTTTTCTTCTTCCTAGTTTTTGTTACTCATCCTAGTCATTTAAGATCTTACTAAAGTAACTTTATTGCTTTCTTACTATGATGAAAATCCTTATAACAGTTTTGTCTGCTACTACCTAACTAGACTGTGTCAACAGGATACCAATAGAAAGGTAATGCTACCGAGAGAATTGCGTAATCTTCGGCCGCTGGAACTTGTAAGTACAGCGCAATTGTTCTTTGTATTTAGTAATTTGTAGGGATGTGATGATTGATACTGTGAAATCTTTCTATACAACAAACCATGGTATTTAGGAAATGAAAGTTATTCTTGTTTTATCACTTGAAAATTCTAATTTGAATGACTGATTAGGTGATTTGGCATCTTAATTGTTTGGACTGAGAGTTGCCTTGCCTCATTGAGCTTGCATCTGTTCTTAATAATTAATAACTTTGCATTTATTATGAAATCACAGGTGCCTGTTGTGACGGCTACCTTTCCCATTGACCGTAGTTGTCAATATCATGAAGGCTCTTTCCCATATTTCAAAGGATTAGGAGATTCAGTTGTGTACGTCTTTGGAATAATCAACAATATCATGTTAATATTTTATTTTATAATCTTTTTACAATGCTACTTTCTGATTTATGTTGGTGTACATACAGAGTAATGAATGGTATAAATGCTCCAAAGGTGGTCGAATGCCTGGGTTCTGATGGTTGCCGATACAAACAGCTGGCAAAATCTGGAAATGATGATCTAAGACAAGATGCTGTAAGATTTTCTACTTGCTGTTTATATGCCAACTGTGCGTGTGCGCGCGCACTCATGCCCATGCATGTGGAAATACATATGTTTTTGCTTGTATTTTGTCTAACCGTCGAACTATTTCCCGGGCAGTGTAAAATTCCAAACTTTCTGAAGCTTCAGAATTTATACTCGACTATTCCCAAAAATCCTCCTGGTTTGAAATGGTGCATCTGATATGCTTTTTGTGCACGCCTCCTTAATAGACAATTACTAAGGATTAGATTGCTCTTGTTGCCCAAACTCTTCTTCCTGGACTAATTCTTTACTTGGTCCTTTAACTGGTGTTGTGTTGTTACCTGCCACTAGTTGATCGGGATTGCTATGTGTAGCTATGGAAGACATTAGTAATATTAGCTTTATTGTGAGGGCCTTGTCTTCAACGCAGTCTCACTTTTTTTTGTTCTTTTCTTAAATAAATGTTCATTAGCCTGCTTCCTTTTGGTACAAGTACTTCTTTCATGTTTTTTTTTTCACTTATATAATATGTTTTTCAATATATTTACAGGTAATGGAACAATTTTTTGGTTTAGTCAACACCTTTTTACAGAACCACCGGGATACATGGAAAAGAAGATTAGGAGTGCGTACATACAAGGTATCTTTTTCAACACATATCATATCACGTCATTATGAAGCAGAAGGTTGGTATTTAGTTTGGCAAGAATTTGGCGGAAAAGAATTCACCAGCATTCTTTTTTTTTTTTTTTTTGGATGATTGTTAATAGTCGACTAAGTGGGAAAAGGCTTTGTTTTTGTTGTTGTTGTGGATGATTGTTAGTGCAATGAGGAATTAGTTCCCTTGATTGTTTTGCGTTTTCTTAAAACATTTTTACAGTTTGAAATTTCCGTTGAGAAATAAATACTATCAGTTTTGTATCATGTATCTTTATTCTTTAATTATTATACAGATCTTTGTGCACTTTGAAGATTTTGTTGAATGAATTCTTGTGCGTGAAAATTGCATTATTGCTTCCGACTGGTTGTGCATCGCTTTGTTAAATAATTTTTTCCTACCAATGATCTTTATCATTTAATTCTTTTACCTATTAAAACATCACATTGTTCTTGATGAGATAGGTAGTTCCATTCACTCCAAGTGCTGGTGTTCTTGAATGGGTTAATGGCACTCTTCCCTTTGGTGATTATCTTATAGGAAGGTAATTGGTACCTTCTTTTAAAGCCTACGTGAATATTTCCAATGATCGAATAATTTGGGTTTTCTAATTATTTTTTTCAATTTTCAGCACGAGAAATGGAGGGGCCCATGGTCGATATGGAGTGGGGGACTGGTCATTTCTCAAATGCCGAGAACACATGGCAAATGTAAGTTTCACTCCTTAAATTTTGTAACGCTTGGAAGTTTATTGTGATTGAAGAAAACCAATTACTCAAAAGGGCATTGTTGAGAAGGAAGAGTGCTCTCCTATTTACTAAACATGGAAAATTTGTACGAAGTTCTTTTATATTTCTTAAGAGACAGATGTATGTCTGGATGCCAAAGTAGTACTATGTTCACCTTAGACCAAACTTATATAAATGCTTTGGTTTTCGGCAGGGAAAGGACAAGCGCAAGGCATTCAAGGAAGTTTGTGCAAAGTTCAGGTATATCATTTCTGTGGGTGAACACCTAGTTTTTCAAATATTAAGCTGGTGAGCTTCTTAATTCCAAATAAAAACCTCATGCAGGCCTGTCATGCATCATTTTTTCTTGGAGAGGTTCTTGCAACCAGCTGACTGGTTTGAGAAGAGACTTTCATACACGCGAAGTGTTGCCACTAGTTCAATGGTTTGTGATTTATACTCATGCTGTGGCAATTGGCGTTTGGCCATAAACTGTAATAATTCTGAAAACTGTGCACCATATTCAGGTTGGTTATATCGTTGGCCTTGGAGATCGACATTCTATGAATATCTTAATTGATCAAACCACTGCAGAAGTTGTTCATATAGATCTTGGCGTTGCCTTTGAACAAGGCTTGATGCTCAAAACACCAGAACGGGTTTGTACTTTGTGATTATTGTTTCCCTGCTAAGCTTGTTTGCCTAGCTTACTGAATTTTGTATGGTTCGATGTTCTTATTATAAAATTAATGTTTACAGGTTCCATTCCGACTTACAAGGGACATCATCGATGGCATGGGTGTGACTGGAGTGGAAGGGGTTTTCAGAAGATGCTGTGAAGAAACTCTTTCTGTTATGAGGACAAATAAAGAAGCACTACTGACCATCGTTGAAGTATGTTACCTGAGTCAACTTCTCTAATTAATAAATGAAACCCGCAACTTCTTGCTTCTCTCGATATCTGATTGTATTTCTATGCAGGTTTTTATCCATGATCCACTTTATAAGTGGGCTTTATCACCTTTGAAAGCTTTGCAGCGTCAGAAGGTAATGAAACTTGGTATACATTTATTCGTTGTTTCACCTGTAGTAGCTGTTCAAACCACCCCATCGCAGTATACGTTTATTCTTACACTGAATACATTTCTTTGTCTTGGTTAGGAAACGGATGACGACTTGAACTTAAGCTTTGAAGGCTCGCAAGATGAATATGAAGGTAACAAGGATGCTGCACGTGCACTGATGCGTGTAAAACAAAAACTCGATGGATATGAAGAAGGGGAAATGCGAAGCATACATGGACAGGTAGTTCTCGTGCGCTGCAGTTTCATCGATGTACCTATAATATTGAAACAAGTAGCACCAATGAACATCTTATCATTATATCCCGTTTTCATAATATTTAGTTGAAAATACATCTCAGCTTCGGATATCTGTATTAAGAGAAATCTGAGTTTGCAGGTTCAACAACTTATACAAGATGCGATTGATCCCGAGCGTCTTTGTCAACTGTTTCCTGGATGGGGAGCATGGTTATGATGGATTCCTTCGTCATCTTAGTCCTGAAAACTTCGAATCATCTCTGTACAGGCGGCTTTTGGAGGTATCAAGTTTTTTGAGCATCTCTTTTCTTTTTGTATATATACCCGAGTCAGCTGTACCAGGTGTAGCTATAGTTCCATGGACTCCGATGTACAGGCCTACGGCTGCTGTTTGCACCAGGTCAACTAGCCATGTGTCCCCATTTTCTGTGCTCGAAATGTCTCGAAATGTAGGAGAAAAGCTTGGTTGTACCCGTCACACGACGCGAGAGAGAGCTATAGGGTATGGAAATTTGGAATCCATACAAGTTTTTTCTGGAATAGTAGGGGCAAAAGCTGCCTATCTACTGCAAGGCAAGAACAACTTAAATATATTTACTTACATGGCATAAGACACATCGTCATGTGTTGTCCCGTCTCAGACTCTCAATAAAATAAAAACATAAAAACATCTTTGTTTCATTATTACAAGACACTATAACAATATATTCATGTCATGCAAGTTGTTCTCGTCTCGAAGAAAAAGACTATTGTTATTTACTTTCCCCTCCAAGGCAATAGTAACATCCCCCCTTTGGACGTACTAGTGTCTTTGCTTTTGCTAGTTCTACCAGAACCTCAATTATTTGGTGTTTACGAAGTAAATTTCGAGGCGTAACATCTTCCAACAGAGGCCAATACCACAAGGCATGGGGATTGTTTGACTTTTTATCTCTTACGGTGCGTTGACCCAAAAAACAGTAGAAGAAAGTGCCAGCTAGGCGGATTTAGGAGTGTAGTGACTAGTGAGTACCAACTTCTAGTGGTTCAGCTCAAATCCTTGTTCTTCGACCCACAGAGACGAGGACCTTTATGCCCATAGCTTCAGCTTCTGTCTATCTTTCAGTTAGACAACAGAGTGTCATGTTTGGTTAGGGTCTGTTTGGGAGTGATTTATGAGAGCGTTAGAATCATACTTAAATTGTTCGGTAAAAATCTAGAACACTCTGTTTAGATGAGGAAATTTAAGAATATTAAGAAATTTTAATATGATGGGAATTGAAATGATATAATTATAGTATCTAGAATTTATGAAATTTTTTTATTTGGTTAATCTAAAAAAAAAAAAAAAGAATTTGAATACATAATTTTTTATTTTTAAACTTTTGCTGAGAAATTGAGAAATGATATCTATTTATATGGAATTTAAACTTGAAAATATGAGGTTCTAAATTCCAAATGTTTTAATTTTTTTATATTTTCCATGAGGAAATTCTAAATTTTTATGTTTATGAATTCAAATAAGGGAATTGGTGTATGTCAATTTACAAATTTCGACTTTTGTCAAAATCCCAAATTTGTTTCTCTCGTCCAAACATAGTGTAAGTTTTTAAATGAGAGTAAAATCATTGACAAGCAAATGAAATGAGACGCGTGTTTTCTATAAAAGTGATTATTTCAGCGAAACACAGTGATTGTTGACTTTAATAAAAAAAAAAATTAAAAATCAACACTTAAGGGAGTGATTTTTGACACTCCGAAAATCCTTAAATGGTTGTTTTACGCTTCTCGAACTGCAACTACTAGTGTTTTTGTAGTGAAGTTTATGACCTAGAATGAGGATCCTGTTCGGATCCTCTTTGTGGGGATCTTGGGATCCTCAAATAATGTTTGTTCATCATATATCGTGGGGTTAAAAATTATTTTAAATACTTTTATTTTAAATTAAATATAAATAGTACTTGACGAAAACTAACCGCACGAGATATGAACGGTTATGATTTGAGGATCCTAAAATCTTCATAAAGAGGATCCGAAGAGGATCCTTCTGGTATGACCTGACCCAAATACCGCAGATATTATAAAAAAACTATGACTCCCCTCCCAATGTAATCCGAATCCTTTACAAATTTCTTGGTTATATTGTATTTCCCTCGAGGAATTGGCATATCTGGCGATTCGCACAAAGGAAGGGACCCTGCAGAAAGTGGAACTACCTCTTCACAGAGTTTATCCAAGCTCTCCTGCAGACGTAGTTCCATTTGTCTGCCATCACACACATATCACCATACAAACAACATGCAGAAAACTTTGAACAACATCAGTCTATGGGATGAATCCAACTTACACCATCAAAACCAAAACAACAAGATCATTCGTACACTTAATCCAAATCTTTTAGCACGCAGAGTCAGTCGCACGTAATCAAAATCTATTCAATTCAATATGTTCTAGGTTCAAACTTTCACTCGTCGTTAGATCATAAATTAAATTTAAAAAAAAAGTTTTATTCTTATCATATATTTTAGGGAACTTTAAAGAAAAGCTTCGGTACTGTTCACTTTAACGAAAAACCACATTTTTACACTAAAAGGTCAATCATGGTACTATTCACTTTACCCTTTATTTTGTTTTTATAGTTAAAAATCAAAATTTTCAAATCATTTTTATTAGTTTTCCTTTTTTTTTATATCACATTCATATCATCTCTTTTAATAAAAATATGTCTCACATGTGTTGATGGATCCTACCTTATTAGGCTTGTATGTACTCCGCACGACATATTCTGCGTTAAATTTTTTGGGATGACAAATCACACGCTGATGATCAGAGAAAAACTAAAATACTTTTTTGAGTCTTCTTGGCTTCTAAAAAAAATTAACTGCACCGACAAAACCACATGCTGATTCAATTTTCAAAAAAATATAATAAAAACCAAGCCAAGCGGCACGAAGAATAACAAAAGGTCAGTGCGCAAAATCATTTCCCAATATTAAATTTAAGATAAATGTTTGGATAACCATAACCTCCCATCCAATTCCCTGACCGACCAATCCCCTCAAATTCCCTCATATCCCAATGAAGCCCTTCCCACCCAGAAAAGCCAAGATATTTCCAAGGGCGTTATAGTAATTCCAACAGTTCAAAATCCACACGTCACATTTCCGCTTTCGGACAAACCGCCTTAAACAGAAAACAAATCAGCCCGTTCCACCTCGCGGAGCCCCGAGAAATGGTCGCTTATAAAAACGGTTGGCATCCAAAACCAATGGCGGCCGCACCCACCGCCTTTTTTGTGCTGTCAGTTTTTCAATTCCTTCTTCTTCTTCTCCTCCATTCCTCCTTCCCCAAGCAATCCAAAAACGCAGTTTCCATTTAAATCCCAACCCAGAAAACCAAAATCCAAAGCCACCAAATCCCCCAAATCCTGAGTTCTATGAACCCCTTCTTCCCACCTCTCTCAAATTCTCAGAAGCTCCCATTGTTTCTTTCAGGGTTTTTCTTCTAGTTCTTGAATCTCAAAACTTTACACGAAATATCTGGTAAAATCATCCCAAAACTTCCCAGAAATGTATTCGTTTTGGTACTTTTTGGTTGTTTAGTTTGTTTGTTTTCTTGGCGTTCTGAAAAATCTGCAGACTCTTCTTCTTTCATTTCATCTTTTGTTTTGGATCCGATTCTTTTGATCCAACGCTTTCTGGGTCCGATTGGAATCCAATGCTTATCTGATTCGTTATTCTTTTTGCTCAACCCCCACGAAATCCGATTCGTTATTCTTTTTGCTCAACCCCCACGAAAGTCCTATACATGAACACCCTTTAGATTTTAATTAAGATTCTGTTTTGTTTTCTTCAGACTGTAAAAATCACAGTAGGTTTTAATTTAGTTGTTGTGATTTTCTTCTGGGTTTTGATTGCAATGGAGTACAGAAATGATTATCCAAATCTTTCTTCTGGAAATTCATCGGAAGATGAACGTAGCGACCAATTCTCCGATTCGGGAAATTCATCGGAAGACGACTCTGCCTCAGAGACCGTCCAGTCATCGATCTCCGACTCCGAAAGCGTCGCCGATTCGGGTTCTTCGAGTGCCGGTAATCAATCTCGGCCGTTCGGTGACGGGTTGGTCCCACTTTTCGACGGAGACAGAGTTCACGACCTCATCAAGCAGCGGTTCCTTTCGAGTTTGGGATTGCTTGGGGCGCAAGCAAGTGTGGTGGCGGTTCACAGGAACTCCTACTCGAGCCTTGTGGGCCAAGCAAGGCTGCGTTCCTTTCAAATTTACTTGAAAGCGGTGGAGGAGAAGTGCGGAGGAAATCCCAACGTGAAGTACGCTTGGTACGCGCCTTCTTCGAAAGACGAGATTTCGAAGATCATCTGCCATGGTTTCGGCAACTTTGAGGAGCCTCAGAGAGATGGGGTGTTCGGCAATGGTGTTTATCTTGCTTCTGATGATTCTCCTATGCAATGGTAGGTCACGTTTTCGACTTCGAATTTGAATTACTACTTCAAAATGCGTATGCATTTTTGCACATTCGTGTACGTTTTCGACATTTGGTTGACAAATTTGATTTGTTCGTTTAGTGTGGAAAGCTTGAACGTTGACGAAGACGGTCTACGACATCTCCTGCTCTGCCGTGTGATACTGGGGAGGCCAGAGGTTGTGTGTCCCGGTTCTAAACAGCATCATCCGAGCTCCGAACAGTTCGATTCCGGCATCGACAGCATCTTTGCTCCCAAGAAGTACATAATTTGGAGTACGCACATGAACACTCACATCCTACCGGAGTATGTCATCAGCTTCAGAGCTCCTAATTGCTTGAAAGGTAATGCAATTTCCCCAATCTTTTTGTTTCTGAATAATTGTTCATCTTCTGAGTTTAAACTAATTAACATTTTGTTTCGATGGTGTAGAATTTCTGAAGGTTCAAGAACCAATCAAGAAACCGACTTCGCCGTGGATGCCGTTTCCGGCGCTAATCAGCGTGCTTTCGAAGTTCTTGCCGCCACCTTCCATTGCCTTGATCAGCAAGCATTACAAAGATCACAGAGTAAGTATTACTGCTTTCTGCATTGAATTCTCAAGATTTTGTACCCTTTTCTTCTTGTAATTATTCTCCATTTTTTAAACCTTTTTAATTTTATTTTTCAGGAGAATGTGATTACAAGGCAGCAACTAATACAAAAAGTGAGACAAATTGCTGGGGACAAGTTACTGGCTTCAATTATCAAATCTTTCAGAGCCAAGGTCTGAAATTTTTTTTTGTATTTACTTAATTAATTAATTAATTTATTTATTAATACTTGGTTATTGCTTCTAATAACATGCATGACATCTATTTTTTGCAATATTGTATTTATTGGCATAATATATAATTTTGCAATATTGGTATGACTTGTAAAACTTAAGGGAATTAATTATTATCTTTAATTTGGCAATATCGTTGGCTACTTGGTAACCAAGGCAAAGACTTCTTCCTATATTTGGGAGTTTTCTTGGAGTAGTTTCTATTGCCATAAAAAGGCCTTATACACACCAATTTTGTTTTTGCCAACTCTCCTACATGAATTGTGTCCACACAATCACATGTCTGTTTTAGTTATTTTATAATTTTATGGGTCTCACGTCATGCGAGACAATTCACACGTTCAGTCTTTAGTTTTGACAAGTAACATCTCGTTAATATTTGTCCAATTTTGATATATTTTTTTTATTCAATTGTTTTCTTTCATCCTCCTACTTATCACCATGTTTTACATAGTTTGTATAGAACAATAAGATTTGTAAATTTTGTGTGTGCAGCAAATCAAAACATTGCAAACTAAGGGGATGCCCCAAGCGGAGGCAGCAGTAAGATGGACGGTGTAGATTCACCAGTTTTCTTTCGATGATGACGATGACTAAAGAGTGAACAGAAGGGACTAATACGGTGCGGATCAAATTGACATAATATACCCACAAGTGAGGGGATCCATCAGAGATTTCTCAAGGGCTTGTCTGTAATTTCAATGAGTTTAGGGTTCTTACTTAAAGTCAATAGTCCTTTATACCTAATGTTCTTCTCTCTTTTTTTTTTCTTTTTTTTTTCTTTTTTTCTTCTAATTTTCTGCTAATCATACAACGGATCTTGTACTGGTTCGAAACTTCGAATGGTATTGTCCAGAATTAAGGGCTGAGATTTCAGGATTATATTCGTTCTTTTTTTATTTTATTTTTATTTTTATATGAAATATTCTTTGATATCATTGTTGGAAGAATATGTGCATGCCTACTTTTCTATCGCAAGAATTATTGTTAGCTTAATTCTTCAACTAGAAGGATTCGAAATATTTCGTGGTGGCTAAGATTCCTCCCTCTAATAGTCATGGTTCTTCTTGTTGACATGTAGTAGCAGCTGAGATTTTGGATTTGTTCACATTCCACGGGTCGTGGAGTATATTGGTAACAGCAAAATTAGGTTATATTGATACATGAAATCGGGTTATTTTGGATAAACTTATATTTGATTATAAATCACACAAACGCACAAAAACACAATTATGTATCGTGTTTCATTTCTCCTTGGGCTTACTTCCACTGTTCCATGTTGGTGTAATTTTCGCTTCTACCATGTAAATGTAAGTTACATTGTACAAGGAGGCTTGTTGTAAAGTGCCTAGGGTTTAGAAAGAGAGTTCCTCCCTATGAGGGTGAGGGATCGTTTTTATAGGATTAAAAAGTTTCCTTGTCCTTTTACATAGTCAATGAGCTAAATAGACAGGTTGAAAGAGTGATGCCTAACCTATGGTACAACAAGTTCTTTATTTGTTATTTTCGACTCAATCTTTTTATGCAATTAGTCACTTTAAAGTCTAATTCAATTACGAATCCACGCTGTTAGGTTATATTAATGTCTTCACTTCTTGTTAGATGAATATACTTACTTTAATATTGGAGTTTTTTTTAACAATACTGGAGGGTATCGATGGATGATGAACAATGTGTTTTCTTGCCAAAGAAAAAAAAATGTGTTCATCAAAGGTCAAGGTTCCCCCTCCCCCAAGTGTTCTGCATAGATTTTATCTTCTCCAACAGATTTTAATCCCCTTTTTAAGTTTTACTTAAAACGAATGTCAAGAAGAACTTCATTGATCCACAAAAACTCATCGTATCGATCTTTAGTCGAACTTCTGAGTTTTTAGTCGAACTTCTAAGACTCAATATTTATAATATTTTCCTAATTACATACAAAAAGAATCTCTCAAAAACTCAACAGTCGTATTTTTCACAAAAATATAACTCTCGATTCTGAATCAATTTTACGAACTTCTGCAAATATCATCATAGAGAGTCTACTTTCATTGAATTTCCGTTACACTAAAAAAAAAAAAAATCATATGGAGTTATGAATAGAGTGAGCAAAATGGTTCAAGACTACAATTTGAAGCCCAATTCCATGGTTCATAGCCTTTTAGACTAAACCCTACTTGGTAAGGCTTCAGCAGAAGGTGTACTCTACACGAAGCCAGGAAGAGTCCAACATTGACTGAATTAGGCTTAAGGCCTCATGCTATATTAGAAAACTAAAAGGAAATATGGAACTGTCTAACTCTTTGTGTGGACGAGAGACTCTAAAGTTTTACGAAATTTGAGCCCAATTTTTCCGTCACGCACCACAAAATTTAGATGGTGAGTCTTGAAAATGATTAAATACAATACGTTTGAGATAACTTTTCAAAATCCTTTGTTCAGTATCTTTATAACGCATTTGTAGTGTTTTAGTAGCAACTTTACAGTGCTTCGGTAATTAATTGGCGATGTCCTAATTCAATTTTCCACCAGTCACCACCACCTCTCTCCACGGCCACCGCCTAATGCAATTTTCTTCCATTTAAGTTGATGTGTATACTTGTGATGAGAACCAACTTTATCTTTGGAAAGTCATAATTGCGTTAGGATGTTGAGGAGCATTTGTTGGTTTTGGCACATGTAACCTTAATCTTGATTTATTCATATGAACCAGATTTGTTAGAAAATAGATATGTGAACCAAATTCAAGAGAAACTAATAATGTTTAGAAAGATGATCAATGTTGAAACTTCTGGAACTTCTACATTGGGTGGACATTGAGACCACCCAACATTGAAATCCTAAATCCACCACTGCTTATGAGATGTATTTTCTAATCTCTGGTGGGTGGTAACACATTCTACCCAAGCTTAGTTTTATGTTTGTTGACAAACGAGATCAGAATCTACGTTATAATCATTTTAATTAGGTGGCAAATTCGATCTTGGGTGCGAAAAAAAAAAAGAAAAAAAAAAAAAAAAAGAAAAAAAAGAAGAGTACATGGCTCTGTATAACTTGGCTAAACTTATTGGTATTATCATATTAGAGGGAATGATTTGGTTGGAAATATTTATGTATATTTTTATGCAGACTGCGCCATAAACACTTTAATTCATTAAAACGTATGGTATAACAACAAAATCAAACCTCATCCACGCCAGCTGTTCATAATTGCAGCAAGAAATGTACTTTACTTGCTTTCCAAGGCTAAATTAATTTATGCAGTAGTTATATTATATATGCTTTGACAATTATTAACCTAGAACAAAAAAGAATGATAATTCATCGATTAATACTATTTATTTACCAAAACGTGTGCTTTTTTAGCACGTTACTTGCAAAGAAAATATAATTTGATGGGAAAATAATGAGCAAGAAATGCACACCAAATGTTTTGCACCATGTGCGTTGATGAAATAATTATTTGCAAGTTTGAAATTTAATTGGAACAAATTTGAGATGAGACCCAAAAATCATCCAAGCATGTTAGGCCACATCATTGCTAGAATATATTTGGTGGCTTTATTGATTAATTAATTCCATGAGAGAAACTTTCGTAACGATGTCACGTGGTCCGGCATATACAGGAAAAATTCTTAAAAATTGTCATGTTGACACGAGAAGGTCAGAAGAAATTCTTAAATGCGACAAGTCATGTGATGAGAAATTCAAAGACAATAAAAATTCAAAACTGGTGCATGTAAATTTTTTTCATCGACTATGAGATGAAGTGTGGCTAAGGGCATAATACAAAAGCTCAAAAGTAACGTCTATTCTATTTAACCCATTAAATCATATCGCCAACCCTTATGAATCTCATTAATATTAGGTTAGGTAGGCTTGATTGGCAAATGATCATTATTTTTTTTAAGTGAAACGATAGCGGTAATTCATTTATACGACAAAACATGATTACAGCAAGCGTGCTAACTGAGTACATCTTCTTTAGTGACCAAAACTTTGATCCGGAGAGAATAAGCACAACTAGGCTGAGATGTAAACCACTGTTAGCTCATCTCCATAGCAAAAAATAGGAATAGGACACACTCGTCCAAACCATCTAGGGCATCATAGGATCTAAATAGATAAGAGTCTAGGGATAGGAAGAAAACACTCTTCGCTAGCTAAACCAAATTTAAAAGTACTCTCAATTTCTGGATCATTCTTTCCATAAATGAGTAAGGGTAAATAGTCTAGGCATGGAACAACATTCCATGTATAGGTTACCCTTATTAATGATCATACACAACCATAACTTAAAATATGCATGAACTTATTTCATACTAATCATGAACTTAAATGAAAACATTGAACAATCACTCAGTACGATCTAGTGGTATTCCTTTTCACTTGTAAGTGAGAGGTCTTAGGTTTGAATCTCGTAGATGGCGAATCCGATACCAAATTAGGTTGCCCATTATGTGGCTTAGCTGAACTCCCTCATTTCTTTAGTGTAAAGTATATCGTTATACTAAAAAAAAATGAAAACATTGAACAAAGTTTTAATTAAATATGATGAATGTACCATCTAATAATAGAAGAGTCCGCCACTTAATACTATGGTCTAGTGGTATTCCTCTTCACTTGTACGTGAGAGATTTTAGGTTCGATTCTTGCCAAATGAGAATTTGAACCACAATATTATTGCTAACCCATTGTGAGGCTAAACTCACCCCCTCTCCCTTAACGTAGATAATATCGTTTGTTCAATTTGTTTTTTTTTTAAAAAGACTCCAAATTCGGTGTCACTGGCACATGACTTTGGCCATGGAGGCGATTTGACCACAAATCAGTCAAGAAAATTTCGTCGTCGTCACGGACCAAGAAGACCAAATCAAACCCATCGATCTATCTTTAGGAGAAAAAATTTTAGTGTTTTGAAAACATAGTCCGTTACACCATGTATCATAATACAATTGGTTAATTTTTTTTATTTTCTTTTTTAAATTTCCTATCAATTGAATTATGAATTTGATGTACCAGACTATTATGTGTGATGCACAATGAAAATATCTCATCCTCAAGCAAATGATGATACTTTATATGAAAAAAGGTCGTCTTATCTCACAGGTTGGACTCTGGAGTACAAAAGGTTTATATCTTCCCAAGTAAAGGTTTTCATATCCACATCACACAACTTGCACACTCCCTCAATTTCCTTCTATCATGCTAAAGAATTTCCAAATATATCTTGATCTAGAAGTATCAACTTGGTGGGTTGAGTCCACATCAAAAGAACTCACTGGTGATTTAGATAAATCAAATTTGTTAATCTTTCTATTTTATAATTAATGATCACTGGGGTCACTCTCATATATTCTTGCTTAGGCAAACACCAAAATTTCAAGTTGATTAATCCCTTTCAAATTGTGAACAGTATATTGGTATTGTTATCTACTTGGACGCTATTAAGAGTGTTTAATTTGACTCACTTGAATGCATTATATATGTTTATCGTGAATCTGATAGCAAGGGTGGGCAAGAGACTTCAAAAAGTCTCTAAACCGGATCGAATTTTGACCATCAAGCAGCTGGATAAGATAGATGGCGTGAGGTTGCATATACCCTTTTTTACACAAAACCATCAGTATTTTGGCTTTTCTCCTTCAGAATTCACCATTCACCATTCACCATTTTCACTCAAATTTCTATATTCCAACATCCTTCCTCGATCTGTTTGGTGCCACAAGCTTAAAGACCTACCCACCAACAAGGAATACCTTAAGCAAAAACACCACATCAAGCTTTTATAGATCGCCAAAGATCTTAGATCCGTCACTAATTACCGCGTCTCTTTTTTTCTGTTTCTTTTTTTATATGTCGCACGTGGTTATGTAAAAGCAGTTTGTAATGTCCTAACATTGGAATGAAGGGAAAACATATACACACCAATAGATTAAGTTAAAATTGTCGACAAATATAATAATACAAGCAAAATGATTCAACAACCCGGCAAATTGTATGTTTTATTTTCTTAAGCTTCAAACAGCTTCTCATGAGCTCTCTTGACAAAAATATTTTTTTACTGTGCTTGAAATGCGAAGTGATACACCATATGTTATTTTACAAGTGGAAGAACACTTACAAATAAAAAGTCTATCACTAATATAATGACACATAGTGGACCACTCTGTGTTCTAGATACATTGAAAAACTCTCTTCCATACACGTGTGAACATATAAGCTTCACACATGTCAAGTAGCATTGATTTCCTTTTTTTCATACGAAAAACAAACCTTAGTTTCCCACGTAATTATTTGTTTAAAATTGGACAGCCAACTACAACGTCTAGCCGCCGACCTTTCCATTTTCCGCCCATAAAATTCCATAATTAATATATAAAATTTCATACAAGAGAAGAAGAAGAAAAAGGGTTCGTATTTAGGTATGAACAGTAGAATTTTTGCTCATCATTATAGTTATGACATCTATTACGTGTATTTTCACCTAATTTTAATTAACTTTCATATTAATATTACTTTTTTAATTTAAAAAAAAATTAAAATTTTAGATGAAAGAACCCGTGATAGAATATTAAGTACATATTTAAAAATAAAAAAAAATTTACGATGAAGAACAAAAATGCAACAATGCATGAACAGTAGAGGACGAAAGGTGGCGATTGCCCCAATCAAACCTCGTCTAGCAATTCCCACTGTCGCTTATTCCAATTTATACAAAACCGCGTATTATGCAATTTTCGACTATTTAAAAATCCAACAAAAAAAATTAAAAAGACAAATCTCGTTCTCCTCATCACTAATTTTTCCTTTTTTTTTTAAAAAAAAAAAAGGGAAAACAACTTGTAGCAGGTCATAGTTATCTACTTTTTTGGGGGGTCGAGAAGACTCACAGTGGTATTTTAGCCTCCTTCTAGCCACAAGTTTAGATTCCACATCAGCAGCAGGTTTCGAACCCGAGACTTCCAGACTTTAGTTTTAAAGAAATCTCGTAATCTGTCATTTACCATTGAAGCACCAGTTCATGGTTACTCCTCATCACTAATTGACTCAGAATACATAGTCAACGACTGCCTTTGTATAAGGGTTAGTGATCATACGTTGTCAGGATAACAATTTTATAAAATAAAATAAAATAAATACTATTATTATTTATTAGGAAATTTACCACCGTCCATTCTTTCAACTTGTCCCTTTGATTTTCAGCTTTCTTCCTTGATAAACTAAAAACGGTTTTGCATGAAATATTTTATGTTAAACTAGTTAACAATTGAACTCAAATCCATTTGCTATATCAATTACGTCTAAATTTGGAGAAAATTTTTAGTGTCCAAAAAACAGGATGGGACGTCAACTATCATTGTATAAGTGGATGAAAGTATTATTTTTCAAGTGTAACTCCACTTGTATAATGACATATGGTGTATCACTGCATATTTCAGACACTTTTAAAAACCTCTCTTAAATTTGCATTAAACTAAGGACTTAAATTAGATGAAAAAAGCTAATTTGCACTTGTTGAAACTATGTTTAACCCTACCAAAAAGTAGGGATTGCTCAAGTTTTTTCATTAATATAATTAGAATTGTTATTATTAAACATAATAATATACAATAAAAGCCAATTTTCCACAACCACTCATCACTAGGTTATATATAAACTCTCAAATCCATTGTGGAAGGATCAAGTCCCACACTTTGTTTCGTTTCCACCCAAACCCTCCTTCCCTATTTCCCTTCCTTTATCTTTGCTCTCTCCTTTTTCTCTTTCCCTTAAAATATAGAAAAGCTGGATATCATCACCAAAAGCTCAGAGAATTGAAGAAGCTACCAGAGCGCTCTACCAGATTGATAATAATGCAGGCTGCTGCTACAGGTCCGCTAGTCTCGCTCTCTCCCAGCTTCAACACCTACTCTTCCTCCGACAGACTCGCCCAGATCGCCGCCCGAGTCGTCGACGAGTTCACCCACCAGGATCGCCAACTCACCCAGGAGCCCTACTGGGAAAGTATATACGATCACCAGGAAGAAGAAAAACTCCACCACCGCCGACAGCCGAAAAACGACGACGTACAGAAGGACAAGGAGGAGGAGGAAGAGGAGGAGTTTGAGTTTGCTTTTGTCAGCAGCGGAGGAGAGTCGCACACGTCGCCCATCTCCGCCGACGAGATTTTCTCCAACGGTCAAATCAAACCTACCGTCTACCCTCTCTTCAACCAAGACTTATTATTAGCTCACAACGACGTCGTATCCTCTACAAATGCTAACGACGATGCGGATGACGCCGTTAAGAAGCCGAAACCGCGCCGTTTGCCGCTCAGAATGCTCATGATCGAAGAGGAGCGCGAAACAGGGTCGTGCTCGTCCTCCGAGGCCGACGACCTCGAGAACCTGCCACCTGGCACGTACTGCGTGTGGGCCCCTCCGAAATCATGTCCTGGACAGCGCCGCTGCAATAAGAGCAGCTCCGGCGGCTCGTCGTCGAAGCGGTGGAAGTTTCGGAGCCTTCTTCACCGGAGCAGCAGCGACGACTTCGTCTTTTTGGCTCCCTCGTCGACCAAGAGAGCTAACAACAAGAAGGGAGATGACGTCACGCGGAAAAGAGTCGACAACAGCTGCGGCGGCGTCGGAGAATGGAGAGCATTATGTCGTGAGGAGCAAGGCCGAGGAGGCAGGGGATAAACGACGGTCGTTCCTGCCATACAAGCAGGACTTTGTGGGGTTTTTCTCTAATGTGAATGGGATTAGCAGGAATTTGCATCCATTTTGAGCGATCAAGTAATTGAAAATTTATCAATTTATCTTAAGTTTCGAATTTTTTTTGTTTTAGTATTTTCTCATTTTCTATTAGTAATTTTTATTAGTTTTTACGGAAGAAATTTACGATTAGTTAATACTTTGAGTTAACTAATTTGATTTCTTCATTTTGTGTAATTAATGAAATATATTATGTATTATGGTTTAATATTATATTCTGGTGCTGATATTTCTATTTCTATTTTTATTTATCCATGGAAATAAATGTTTTTTATTTGTGACAATTTTTTGTTGTTGGAACTCATGCGCCACGCGGTATTGCTAAAAAGTCAATTTGGATGACAATTAGGGTTTTGTCCTTTTTCAGAATCTTTTCCATTAAAAATAAAAGTTATCATTTGAGTAGTTGTTAAATGATATTTAGTTGAGTTTAGGTACCCAAAATATAAGTAAATACTTTATTAATACAACTTCCTCAGGTATGAATTCGGCTGATGCGTAAAGTGAAAATCAAACAATACGTAATTAAAGGGTGTCTTGCAAGTAAACGGGAAGATGGAGAGAATGAAATTCGGCTATTGATAATCTCAAAAACGAAATTGATTATATACTTCTAAAAGTTGAAAAGTCAATCTTAAAAACTTGAATTATAAAATGAAGCCTTAATTTAATTGCAAATTAGATCCACTAGCTTGAATTGTAAGGAATGTTTTTGCTCACTACTTTATTTATCATCGTTAAATGAGTTTAAATTTCAAGATTTGTGTAGTAAATAGACACAAACATCAAAATTTAAATTCATCAAACGATGATAAATAAGATATTGAGTGATGAAAACTAAAAATTTCGAGATTTATTCATGTCACAACTAAAAATTTCTTCACAACTTGAGCTCGGAGAGCAAACGTGCATCCTTATTGTGTTATACCAAATTACATAATCATACATGTCAATGTCATGTGGCATTACAGCTTGATATTTCACTGCCATACTTTATATTTTCTTAATTTATATTATCTCATATTGACTTTACTTTCTTACTGTACATTACACATGGGTTTCAAGGAAGTACTTTTCTCAATTAGTTCGAGAAACATTCTATAACAATTTGCAAGAAATTTGTAATACTCAAAAGACAAAAAAATAAAAATTAAATACCTTGTCTTAAAAGTAGTAGATCTAGTTTCTTGAATGTACGACTACAGTACAAATATTATGCGCAAAGTTACGCACAACTGCTTATGTGCGTGTAATTGATTATTAGTCGTCATAGATTAGATTGTCCCACTATGATTCACACAAATTGACAACTCTTAGTCGCAAGAAAATTTTTCATCGTGATCAGAACATGGAGGTACATTACATGTTTTTATATAAGTTGTGGGAAATTTTATTTTTTAAGTTATTAACTTTTTAACACAAATATCTCACTATTTGTATAGTGACACGTAGTGTACCATCCCGTGTACCGATCGCACTGAAAAAATTCTCCTTAGTCACCCAATCACATTGTCCCTAACAAAACCCATAACTTTTAGCATATGTTATCTCCTCATTACTACGTATTCTCACAAGTCATAGTGAATGCAAGGATAGAGATCCACTCTAAATCTCACTGTTTGAAATCTAAGGATCAGGTAATTCAGATCACTCAGATTGAATCAGACTGCCGCCATTAACTCATTCCATTAACTCATTCCATCAACTTACCTCACACGAACCAACGACTCCAATTTTTCTTTCACACAAACCAAACCAACGACTCCAATTTTTCTTTCACACAAACCAAATACTCAAAGGTTCGGACGATAAGGTTTGGAGAGGATCCAAATTGTGAATGCAGAACTTTTTTCTCATAGAGCTCTCATAGAATTGGACGTGGCTGCTGGTGCTGGCTGATACATACAGCCAAAAGGGTGACTCTTTTGTTAAAGTTTCTAAAATGGGACCCAAAAAAGCAATAAAGGAGGTGGAAAAAGCAAATTAAAGGTGAGATGACTGTGAATTCGACAAGGCAGCCATATTTCTGTGTCCCATTTGGGTGCCATTTGGTCTTGGTCCTTCATCTTCTGCACCATTTGTGCCATTTTCCCAGAGCCAACGACCTTCACTGAACATTGGGAAATGTGTAAAGCATATTCTTTGGTTTCTTTCTATCTTTGTGTGAGAACTGAGAGAATGAATGGTTATGTCAACTATATTTTTCCAGATATGCTAACTGGGTACTTTGGATGAGTTCAGTAACTTCATTTTCGAACGAAAACTTAAATAGTTTCAACCTCCAACCATATCTTTGTCAGGATCTTTAACCTATCTCCTCTCATTTTCTGATATATCTCATTTTCGTTGAAGGAACCCTAAAACATGTTCTATTGCCAACTTGAGACCTCTCTTAACATCCGAAAGAGAAGTGTCACTAGACAAATTACTAGTTAGTGCTTGTTTAATGTCCCTTTTAGTAAATGTTTCAATTTTTTATTGAATATCTGTAGAAGTTCTTTTTTGCATATTTCCATGTTTTTATTTATTTATAAGAAATCAGAGATTATAAAGAAAATCATTAAAAACTTTAGGGAAAAAATACCAATTGTAAAGTATAAAATTAAGAAGGATAATGATTTTGACACTCATGTTTCAGATACGCTGAAAATTAAATTTTTTTATTTTATTTTATCTGCATTCACATAATGCAAAATAAGGCTGAAAAAGAAATGTTAAATTCACTTAGCCTTAATCAAACTTTCTAGTGCCAAAAAAGAAACAAATTAAATTAAAGGGATAATTCAGGTGAACTTTATTTAGCTTCTTGTACACATCCCAATAAAGAAATAAAAAATATGTGATGACTAAATAATGAAAGGAGTTTTAACGAAAAGCATACGGTACTGTTCATTTTAACGAAAAATCATATTTTTACACTAAAAAGTCAATTATAGTACTATTTACTTTACCCTTTATTTTGTCCATATAATCAAAACTTAAAGTTTTTAAGTTTTTTTCATTGGTTTTTCTTATAATAAAAGAAGAAGGGAGTGAGAAGCTAGCAGAGGGATCATGATCCTCTCCTAATCTAAGGATGAGGATCCTCATGATTAAGAGATGTGGACCGTTGGATTTTTATCCAGCGATTATAATTATTATAACTTTAAAACGACTCCCCTGTTTGTAACCGTTAGATAAAAATCTAACGGCCCATATCCCTTGATCATGAGGATCCTCATCGTTAGATTAGGAGAGAGAATCCTGGTCCCTAGCAGAGAAGGGAAGGTGGGCATCTGGTTCTCGCTGTGGCCACCGTCCTGTGGGGTACCAGACCAGATAATTGCTACTACTTTCACATCCTCTCCTCCCTTTACTTCTTTTAGAGCATACGATGCCCAAGGCTGCACAAAATCTCTGGAGGGTACCCCTTATTTTTTAGAAGAATTAATGAAAATAACTTAAAATTTTTGAGTTTTAACGAAAGTGAGAAAATAAAAGGTAAAGTAAATAGTATTAGGATTGACTTTTTAATGTAAAAATATGATTTTTCATTAAAATAAATAATACCGAAAACTTTTCGTTAAAATCCTCTTGGATCATGCCCAATGAAATCCACAGAGTCATGATCTTCCCTCCATCCCCCCTCTTTGATTTTATATTTACCAAATCAGTAAAAGCTTGTTCTTTTCCAATCTCATCTTAAAAAGTTTATTAGGTACAATAATGACGGCTCTTTATCCGGCACAGTACCAAAGCAAACGCTTGACATTGACGGTATGAAGGATATGATATTAGTCAATGTAGTACGGTTTAGTTTAGGGCACAATAAAATCGAGATGTTACAATACAGTACGGTGTATCAAACGAAACTCTAAACCTACAGCTTTGTTAAAAAATAGGATTCGTCCACAGTGGTGTATATATTTGGTGGTGTACAGTAATGGTGTGTGGTACCAGTCTATTTAACTCGAGAGTGGGTAGGGTTTCTTAAAGAATGAATAGCAGCTCGCCATGCCCATCTCCATAAGCACCCGATCCACTCGCAGACACTTATAGGAACAATGACATATACACAACTTTTTATCAAGGCGAATAACTTACATGAAACGGATTCATCGTCACGTAGTGTCTTATATCTTATAATACATTGTCACGTGTAAGTTTTTGTCTGTATGGAAATATATATATATATATATATATATATATATATATATATATATTATTGGATTGAAATGTCACGTGTCGTTGAACCCGTTCCATATAAGTTACTCTCCTATCAAATGTCATATACAGTGGATTTATAAAACTAATAACAAGAGAGCTTTCACAAGGAAAGAAAAAATTAAGTGGGAGAATAGTAGGAGACTTGGATGCTTTCAAAGGATGGAGATTGTAGTTTTGGAAGATACTGCCATTACTGTTAATTGACAACAATCTTAAGCTAGCGTACTTATTACTCTCTTAAAAATCATTAGCATTTTGATTTTATTTTCTCTCTTGCCGTGGAATATTTTACTACTGGAGATATATATGTGGAAAAATGAAACTAAGGGAATCAAACTGATGACGTAGCATAATCATAAAATAGAAATGGAACTTCGTGATCTATTCTGAAATAACCTTCTAAATTCATTGGTGTAATGTACTTTGATCGATGTACCTTAACCAAAATATCCATAGGAACTGTATATAACGGACGGATATTATACAGCGGTATGTATACGTATTTATACTCGATAATTATGAGTAAATACAAATCAATGAATATCATCAAGTCCTGGTGTATATATATGTGTTGTGGCTGCTGTATGTATGTATGCATGCCTGCATGTATATCTGTAGTGGAATCTCATAAAAAAATATATATATATATATATATATATTTATATCCACCTCACGAGAAATTTCTAGAAAAGTGGAAAAATAATCACTTGCATTGCATGCATAGAGAGAGACCCCCTTCCTTCATCTCATCATACAGACTAGACACTGGCTTGGCTCGAGTAATGGGGTTGGTTGGTGTTTGATGGAGACAATTGGACAAAGCTTTCTTTGGCAAAACGCCCGTGTTTTGTGGGCATTGTTTACACAGTGTTTACAGTTATGCATTTATATCTTTAATATTTTAGGGTTCACTCGTTCTCCTCTTTCTGCTAAATACTACATATATATTATTTATTTTATATATACATATATATATATCTATATATATATATATAGGGATAGGATCAAGAGACAAATACTTTTACAAACATTTTTACACTTCTTTGTAGCCTTCTCGATCCTATCCTATATACATATATGTTAGGATCAAGGAACATAAGCATTTGACACATATTTTGACATTTGTTGATGCACAAAATCGGCAAGGACTTTGGTACAACAGAAAGTGTCAAGTTTGTGACCTTCACTAGATTGCTCTGGTCATTAGTGTGGATAAGTATGTAAATGAATAGAGATAGGGAAGCAAACAACACAAGATGTACGTGGTTCACCTAGATTGGCTACGTCCACGGAGTAGAGGAGTTCTCATTAGTTGTGAAGGGTTTACACAAATACATAGGTTCAAGCTCTCTTTTAGTGAGTTCTAGTGAATAGTTTAGTACAAATGACATTAGGGATTATTGTGGGAGAATGATCATCTTTTATAGAAGAAAGTTTTAGCTTTGTTCTGACATTGACACATGTCGTGTTGTGATTGACCTCTGATATCGACACGTGTTGCGCTGCTTAGTAGTTTCGGGATTGGTCAAGTATAGTACAAACAGTGCTCCCCTAAGTTCCCGAGTGAGGGAAGCTCCTCGGTTGGGGACTTGCAAGATCCAAGCCATTGAGTAATCACGAAACTTCCAAGTACCGAAGTGTGGTGTCGCCTTCACTTGTCTTCTCTGTCCTGTAAGTAGATGTGGCATCTTCTTTTGGAAGTACTTTTCCTTCATCCATGAGTGGTATCTTTAGTTGGCGTTGACGCACAAGGTAATGAATCATTTTCATTTGAAGCTTACTTATAGTTTCGGGTTTGGTCAAGTGCGATACAAACCATATAGTAGGAGTCCTCCAAGTCTCTAAGCGAGGAGATCTTCCGAAGGAGGTGACATACAAGGTAAGCAATCAGGGTTCCAAGCAATCAGTCTCACATCAGTAGGTTGATCTTGGGTTCCTGCTGATTGTACTCATTCTCTCTGTCTCTCATTCAGCAATAAGGATAAAGAGAAGAAACAGGGAGAATAGATGATACGAGGTGCTCTTGTTTTTGGAGAAAACGGACGAATCGGTATGTGCTTTGTTGTACTTAACTTTCCACATGTGTATTCTTGAACTAGGCTGGAGGGTTTTCTGGTTTCCTTCAAAAGAGCGAGCTGACTCCAGAATTTGAGGGTCAAAACAAGTCTGTCAGACCTGGAGTATGTTCGATCCTGATGATATGGGATACTTTTGCTGTTTGACAAAGTAGTAGATGTGGTATAGCGAAGCTTTGTTCTTCGACGACGGTGCTAGCAAAAGGCTGTTAAGGCTTCTCGATCTCTTCAGTTAGAGCAATGATGCAGAGCTTGGATTTGACTTAAACTCTTCCATCTGGATTGTGCGGTTTCACAAGAAGGGCGTTGTGCTATCGTGATCTGTTCTAGCTCGTCGTTGAACATTCTGCTTCAATCTTTTGTAAAGCAGAAATGGTGCGCATCCCTTGCATTTAAATGGTCCTTTAGAGCACTACTTCTCAGTGACTCATCCATGCTTGGCAGCTTCAGTGTAAAGAGCCAATATCGTACCAACTGTTCTGAGGTATTTGCCGAAGGAATTCATGACCTCGACAACAGTTGAGGATGAGTACTCGAGAGCAATGCTAAGCAAGCGACCAGGCAAAGGTTCCGGGCAATCAGTTCTAGATAGGAAGTTTGATTTCAGGTTCCGACTGATTGCATTCTTTCTCCTTGTCCTGCAGGTAAGAGCAAGGGCAAAGGAAAAGACAGGGAAAAAGCATGATATGGGATACTCTTGATTTCAACCCTGATGATATGAGATATTCTTACTCTGATGTGGCTGGTTAGCATGGGTATTATCAAAGGAGAAGAAAACAGAGTATTTCGAGAGACTAGATTGGGAGTGCCATTTCGGATGTGAGGAATGGTTAAGCATTTTTTTTTATTTGGCAGGTCTGCCTAGCTGTGGAGGATAGAGGTCGACATATATAGGAATTGTCCTAATAGCGAGTGGTAATGTTGTTCCTTTACCATTCTCGGTCAAAGCAATGTAGTGGTCGCTACAAGGTTCACATGTTTTAACTTTGTTAGAGCACTTTGAAAAAGTGGTCTGTGGTATCCAGAAAGCTGATGTTGCGTATGAGAATTGTGGACAAATTTTATCCAATGAAATCCGACTTCTCGAAGTTCGAGGAGTGGTGCCTCTTCGATTTCTGAGCAGGCAATCTTGTTGAGGATATGGTTCTCGAGATTCGGAGAGCGGTGCCTCTTCGATTTCTGGGCAAGTAATCTTGTTGGGAGTGTTTTCTCAGATGTGAAGAAAGATTGGGCATTTTTGTAAGTCTGCTTTGCCACGGAGCACAGAGGTTGACACACATAAGGATTTTCCAATAATCAAGCAGTGGTGCTGTTCCTTTATCTTTGTGGGTAATAGTAGGGTAACTGGGCCTTCAACATTTACCTGTCTGAACTTTGTCAGAGTTCTTTGGCAAAGTTGTCCTTGGTATCAGAGGAACTAATGTCGCGTGTGAAGATTGCCAATAAATTTTAACCCAGGAAATCCGCTTCTCGAAATTTGGAGAGTGGTGCCTCTTCGATTTTTGAACAAGCAGCCTTATTGAAGATCTGGCTCTTTCTTTTATAGGAGCACCAATTAATTTCAAGGAGTACGTTCAGAAAGTTATTACTTGTAGGAATTTTTCCCTTATTTTCATACTTCTGAGACTCACTATACCTCATTTTTTCTTCATCTTTTTCTGAGAATGTCTGGCCCGTCCGACTGTCGTTTGAACTTGAATGTTGTAGAAAAGGTAGCCATGTCTCCTCAGGATAACGTATGACGCCCATCCTTCTTATCTCCTACTGGTCCCCTTACGATTGTGGACTCTGTGATGAAGAATGATATGACCGCTGCGGTGGTGGCCAAGAATCTTCTCACTCCCAAAGACAACAGACTACTTTCTAAACGATTCGATGAGTTGGCTGTTAAGGATCTCTGGCTTTCAGTGTTCTGTGTCTAATATGGTCCAACGCCTATTTGCTCGCACCCACCAAGTTGAATCGTTGGCGGCTGAAGTGATAAGTCTCAAACAGGAGATCAGAGGGCTTAAGCATGAGAATAGACAGTTGCACATGCTCGCACATAGCTATGCTACAACCATGAAGAGAAAGCTTGACCAGTTACAGGAATCCGAGGGTCAGATTTTAAATGATCATCAGAGGTTTGTGAGTTTGTTCGAAAGGCATTTATTGCCTTTGTCCTCTGGGGCTGTACCACATACTGAAGCTCCAAATGATCAACCTTTGGTGCCTCCTCTTTCTGGGGTTCTGCCCAGTACTGAGGCTCCAAATAATCACGCTCCGGTGCCTCCTATTTATGGGGCTTTGCCGAGTGTTGAGACTTCTCCTGAGCCGCCTTTGTGAAAGCACCCTCTTGTTTGTTTGTTTTGATTCATATGTATGCACGTATTTGTAATTTATCGAAGATATCAATAAATAAGTTTTACTTCATTCAACGTGTTGTGTTAAATACACTAAGATATCATTCACTAAGTTCTTTGAATTTTTTATTTTGTTGAAGTTTGCATGTTGAAACTTCGTGGGTGGACCCTGTAGGTTGAAATAGTGCTCCCTTAATTTCTTGAGTGAGGAAAACTTCTCGGTTGGGGACTTGAAAAATCCAAGGCACTGAGTAGTTGTGAAATTTCTGAGTACCAAGGTGTAGTGGTATATAGTAGGAGTCCCCTAAGTCTCTGGTCGAGGAAGTTGATGAGGGAGGTGTCTTGCTAGTAGGCAATTTTCCAAACAAAACTTCACCATTTTCCTTTCTAAGTGGTTGCCCAAAACTCTTCCTTCATATATATTTGGTATGAAAGTTGTTAGGCCCAAAGAAGGGGATGCCTAGGCTCATTTCTTTCTTTCTTTCTTTCTTTCTTTTTTTTTTTTTTTTTTTTAATGGGTGAAGCTTTGTAGGTGAAGTTTTTGTGTTGAAGCTATGTAGATGAAGCTTTTGTATTGAAGCTTTGTAGGTGAAGTTTTGGTGTTGAAGCTTGTAGGTGAAGCTTTGGTGTTGAAGGTTTTGTGTTGAAGCTTTGTAGGTGAAGCTTTTGTGTTGAGACTTTGTAGGTGAAGCTCTTGTGTTAACACTTTGTAGGTGAAGCTTTTGTGTTGAAGCTTTGTTAGGCACCATGAATTGATTTTGCTTCACACTATCTTGATCAAGAGTGTGTGAAGTTTTTGAGAATTGTAGTTACCCTCAATTTGTTGAAGTTTTTGAATTTCCCAATTTCCTTTTTCTTTTTTCTTTTTTTGGGGGGGGGGATTAGAAATTTGAAAATGTAGGAGAGACAACATATACAAATTTTGCTTCCACACTATTGAGCAAAAGATTATGATGTAAGCCACACCTTGTAGTAGTCGAAGGTTTGGATGAACCATATAAATTGAATTTGCTTCGAACAATCTTGATCAAGAGTGTGTGAAGCTTTCTACGAGCTATAGTGTTTGCATTGTTACAGAGGAGAAATGTCTGAAGCAGATGTAAGAGGGCTGAAGAGCTTGATCTTCGTATACCATGCATTGAAGCCGTTGTTGGCTTGCAATAAGACTTTGTTGGTGACTATAACTCTTGTTAGGCATAAGTGCTCCCCTAGTTGAGTTGTAAAGCTTGAGGGTTTTTTATTATTTATGAATGCTAGGAGTTCACATGTACAAGTTGTACCACTCGTCTTCTGTTGGTGGAATGAATGGTGAGTTGCTTTTATCACTTGGTTAGTGGTACGAATGTGAGTTCCTTTATCACCTTTCATCACATTTCATCACCTGGTTGGTGACACGAAGATGAGTTCCTTCTTCACCTGGTTGGTGGCATGAGTGGCAAGTTGCCGAATGATGTTAGAGTACGGGTTGTACATTTCATCATCTGGTTGGTGGCACGAAGATGAGTTCGTTCTTCACTTGGTTGGTGGCATGAGTGGCAAGTTGCCGAATGATGTTAGAGTACGGGTTGTACATTTCATCACCTGGTTGGTGGCATGAAGATGAGTTCCTTCTTCATTTGGTTGGTGGCATGAGTGGCAAGTTGCCAAATGATATTAGAGTACGGGTTGTACATTTCATCACCTGGTTGGTGGCATGAAGGAGAGTACGAGTTGTACATTTCATCACCTGTTTAGTGGCATGAAAATAAGTTCCTTCTTCACCTGGTTGGTGGCATGAGTGGCAAGTTGCCAAATGATATTAGAGTATAGGTTGTACATTTTATCACCTGGTTGGTGGCATGAAGGAGAGTACAGGTTGTCCATTTCATCACCTCGTTGGTGACATGAAGATGAGTTCTTTCTTCACATTTCATCACTTAGTTGGTGAGAATAAGGGCGGGGTGTCGAGGCACATTGTAGCAAGTGTCGAATGACACAGAGTATGTTGAACCTTTTCGAAGCACAGTTGGCTTATGTATGGATGTGTTGGAATGTATGATATTTATGTATGAATGTGTTGGAATGTATGATGTTTATGTTTATTGACATGAGTGATGTTTATGAATGTTTTGCTATGCATGAAGGGATTCATGTTTTCGATATGTGAACCATGTTGGTTGTAAGACTTAGTATCGCATACTTTGTGTCAAAGTACGCATGTTTAAGCTCTGAGTTGGAGTATAGGGGTAGGTCAGCGTAGACCAAGTGTTCTAATGCTAGGAATGCAAAAGACTCAGAAGAAGTTGTCTGAATTCCCTCTTCTTTAAATATTTGCCGAATGGCTTGTGTGACAAAAGATCTCAAGTGGTTGAGCGTCAAAACATTTGTAATGTGTATGCCTTCTTATAATAGCATTTCCTTCAATAACCAGTCCTCCACTTTGAAAAAATGAGGCTTGGCCCCATAGTCATAATAGTCAACGATACGTTCACCCCTGGTTGTCTTGATACAAACTTTTATCCCTCTTGTTGTAATAGGCTTGTTGAGAGTAAAAATTCTTCCTCTTACCAAGAGACAAATACATTTGGTGACTTAGCGAGTAGGTAAATGAGGCAGGAGCTGATGCAATGGGTGTCTGAATGGTCAAGATCTCCTCACTTGGTAGAACTTGACTTCCACTTCCCACTTGTTGATAGGGGTTAACCATATGGGGGTTCCCTTGGTATGTCCTTGCTTCGGCGGAGGCGTGGTTGTAAGCCTGTGTCATCACACTAGAGTAAGTCTTCCAAGTGTTGGCATTGATCATGTACTTGAAGAAACAATCACGTAGGCCTGCCGTGAAGGCTTTGAGGGCGGTCTTGTCATCTGCCTCAACGCAGCGAGAATACTCATGGCTGAAGCGACCGGCACACTCTTGTAGTGACTTATCCGGTTTCTGGTGAATAGTGTACAAGTTATCTACAGAATGTAAGCGATCGGTTTGGAAGATGTGTTGAGAAACAAACAGTTTCCTTAGTTCTTCAAATGAGTCTACTGTCTCAGGTGGAAGACGGCAATACCAATTTAGAGCTCCGCCAGAAAGGGTAGAGGGGAAGAGAAGACATCGTTCTTCGTCAATGTGCATCCGGTATGCATGGTGGACTCAAAGAGGTTAAGGTGTTCAATCGGGTCCTCCCTTCCAGTGTAGAGTTGTAAGCCAAGCTTCTGCTTTGTCTTTGCTTGGAGGGGGTGTCGAGGATCCTCCTTGTAAGAGGGCCATACCTAAGTTAGTTCCAGTCAGGTATTTCGGCCTAACGTTCGGCCTTCAACTTGTTTACTTCCTCAAGGAGTTATAGGACAAGGGGGTCCTGAGTGAAGTCAGGTACTGCTGGATCCTTCTTCCGTAAGTCTCCATCTCCTCTTGGAAGTAGGAAAGCTTGATCAAGGGCATGAGATTTTTCTTTGGACTCACCGTACTGACTTCCAAGGCGAGCCTGTCGAAACGCCCCCGAGTCCCCCGTACTTTCATATTCCTCTAGGACATGTCGCTCATTCCCTAGATTGGCAATTGGCTTGGGGTATGGGAGAGGACCGAACCTTTCAGAAACCCTTGGATCATTGACCTTTGAGCTTATGTGGATGGGGTTCTCTCGACGTTGCCTCAGGAAGTCCCAACAGTCGCGATAAACAGCTTTTGATCCTTCTACTCCTTTTGCAAGAAGGTGCCTTTCTCCACTTCTCCTGCTTCGGGTCGAAGCAGCTGGGTCGAGAGAGGTCTCATGTTGATCAACACCTTGATGAGCTCGCTCCTCATTAGGGATATCCATGTTGAAGGCAGGTAGTCCCCCGTGTTGGGGGTACCCAGGTGGTGGTTGACTTCCCTGGGGGCGATGAGTTCGTGTGTTTGAGTATGCCTAGCTTCATGCAGCATTCCGAAGAACTTCTCATACTGCTCCTGGAAGATCTCATTCTTTATCACTATCTTGTTGGTCTGAGCCTCTAGCTCATCGACTTTAGCCTGAAGAGCAAACCTCTTTCGTTCATTTTTTCGTTGTTTTGCACTAAGTGTGAGGGGGGTGTCGTTCTGCGTGTTGTGGCTCCCTTCACTCCCCATGTTGGAGATGGGTGCCTGGTCGAAAGAAAGTGTATGAATGGTGGAAACCAGCTTGACAAAGCTGGAGAGAGTAGGAATAAGTGCGATTCCCACAGACGGTGCCAAATGTTGATGCACAAAATCGGCAAGGACTTTGGTACAACAGAAAGTGTCAAGTTTGTGACCTTCACTAGATTGCTCTGGTCATTAGTGTGGATAAGTATGTAAATGAATAGAGATAGGGAAGTAAACAACACAAGATGTACGTGGTTCACCCAGATTGGCTACGTCCACGGAGTAGAGGTGTTCTCATTAGTTATGAAGGGTTTACATAAATACATAGGTTCAAGCTCTCTTTTAGTGAGTTCTGGTGAATAGTTTAGTACAAATGACATTAGGGATTATTGTGGGAGAATGATCCTCTTTTATAGAAGAGAGTTTCTAGCTTTGTTCTGACATTGACACGTGTCGTGTTGTGATTGGCCTCTGATATCGATACGTGTTGCGCTGTGATTGGCCTCTGATACCAACATGTATTGTGTTGTGATTGGCCTCCTGGTTGGAGGAAAAGTCTTGTGGGTCCTTGACGGTATGTTGTTGACCGGTGCTTAGTAGTTTTGGGATTGGTCTAGTATGGTACAAACAACATTCATTTTGGAAGGCTCACTTCGTAATGTATTTCAACGACCCAATGTAACAACCCGTCCCAGAATTTACGGAACGAAATGGCAATGTTGTAATTTCATTTTGGTTATGGGATATTTGTTTAAAAGATTGTTTTTGGGTCTTAATAGGTGGCCCATGAGGGGCCCACCTAGGGATGGCAATTCTAACCGTTAAACTCGATAACAGTGGATAACAGCCCGAATGGATTGAATTTGGGTATGGAAATTCGGGTATATTTTGGGTATGGGGAAAAACCGTGAATATTATTCGGTTATGGTTTTGAATATGGTTATAGGGGTCCCCAATCCATATCCGTACCCAAATCCAAACCGAATAATATAATTATATAATTATATATAATATTAAAGTATTATATAATATATGTATGTATGTGTGTGTGTATATATATATATTCATTATTCATCGAATCCATTACCTTGAGAATACAAAAATTGCATTGTGTGAGTTGCATTTTATGGCAAAGTTCAATAGTTTTGATATGAATCAAAATCTATGAGAATTTAATGGTATTTATGGGCGATATCAAAGATCAACCAACATTATCAATGTTTAGCTTTAATTTTCATGCTTCACACGATCTATTAATTAAATCATTTTATACATCAAATATTTAATAATGAAAGTAATATTTACTAAATTATCATGTGTCAATTGGGCGAATATATTTTTTGTACTAACGAAGATGGATATAACCATTAACCGATAGGGAATCTGTTATCCGGTGGGTATGGTTATGGATAATACCCGATGGTTAATTTGTGGTTATGGATATGGTTAATTTTCGTGGTTATGGGGATGGAAGTAGCATTTCCGTCCCCAAACCGATCTGTTGCCATCCTTAGGCCCACCTTTGGTTTGTGTCCCTCGGCCTTTCTCTTCTCTTTCTCTCCCTTATTCTGTGTACATTCACCTCTCTCTTCTCTCACAGTTCTCTCTTTCCCAACTCACTCTCACTTCTTTCTCTTTTTTCTCTCAGCAAGCATCGAGATGGTGCCATAGGAGGACCACCACAGCATTGACGAGGTCCCAACTCATCACCACCTAGACCTCATCACTAAGAACCCAGGACAAGGAACCTGGGAACTCGACGTGGCAGAGGCCACTGTTCACGAACTCCGATGAGTTCTCCCTCACCCCCGCTGTAGGTGAGCTTCAAAAACCCTTTAAACCTTTCCCTTTGGTTCCCATGATTCATTTCTGATCGTATGTGTATGTTTTGGACGTGAAAACTACGAAGAAACACTTCGGGAAGGTTTTCCCTAGATTTCGACGAGAACTCGGCCTTTCCAGACCATTTTTCGGCCACCACACGCCTTGAAATTGGTACGAACCTCTTCCTTGTTCCTTGGGCTTCATTTTGGTTTTTTGTTTGACCTGTTTTGGTTGAGTTTTGGGCTTGAAAAAAGCTAGGATAGCTCCGATGTCCTTCTTCATGGAAACCCAGCCGACCCGACCTAAAACCGGGTCAAACCCGACCTGGGAGCACTAGTCCAGCCCAAAGAATTAGGCAATGGAAGCTGACCCAATTAACCCAGCCCAGTCCTAAGCTACCCAAACCTTTTTCGAAGCCCAAGCCAAAAGCCTAGTTAACCCAAAACCTAAACCCATTGGATCCAGGCCCTTGGGCCGTACCAACTTGGGCCTTCGGCCCAGTAGCCTCAAACCTAAAACCCTTTAAGCCCCCACCCAGCCCAGCCCAGCTGACTTGGCCTTTGACCCAGCCCAGTTGACTCGGACCTGTTGACCATGACTCGTTTGACCCGGATGAAATATTCTTGTGTTAACTTTTTCGAAATCTACCCAGGACCTTTAGGGTAATTCGACGTCCTGAATCCGTTTCCGACGTCTGTTTTCCCAAATTCAATCGTTTTATTATAGTTTTATTAATAGGACCATGTATGTGCTTAGGTGCATTTATTGTGGCGTTTCCGTCTTCGCTAGTTTGCATGGCTCTTCGACGACGGAGTATCTGTGAGTCAACCCCTTCTAAAATGCATATTTTAATAGTAGAAATGCATACATGAAAAACATGATTTAATGGTTACATTTTATGAGTAAATTAGATTTACACTTTATGATTATCATGCTTTACTGAGAATATTTTGGATTACCATACTTTATCGAATTTATGTTCTTTGTAGTATATATAATGAATGACTATATACTATTTATGAACATGTTTTTACACTCTTTGTAGTATATATGATGGATGACTATATACTATGAAGATGTTTTGAGATATATGTACTTATGTTGGAAAGATTATATTCAATGTTTTTGTGCGTATCTAGTGGTCACTGTTGTGCCTGCGGGCATATGTTCTGCCTGTATGTTCTGCCTACGGGCATATGTCCTACCTACGGGCGATTGTTTTACCTACGAGCGTATGTCCTGCTTACGGGCGATTGTTTTGCCTACGAGCGTATGTCCTGCCGACGGGAGTTAGTTCTGCTTACGAGCGTATGTTCTGCCTGTGGGCAAGTGGCGTATGTTCTGCCTATGGGCGTGTGAGGAGAGCCTTCGGGCGATTATGATACCACTAGTTAGCACACTATATATAATATATGTTTTACAAAGGTTTTATGGCTGCTAGGGTTTTCGGCAAATATATTACATATTATACTATTGAGTTTTTATAAACTTTGGGGGTTAGTACATTGTTGAATAACTGTTTTAGTATTACTATATATCAACTTGGTTCACTAATGTTTTGTTTTGCGCCCCCTCAGGACTTAGAATCAAGGCGTACAATTCCGGCGCCAAGACACTCCCGCATCGGCATCTTCAAGTCCTCTCAGTATAGGACGGACCCATCCTTTCGTTCTTTCAATTTTATATTATTCATTTTTAGTGTCTCGAATTAGTTGTATGCTCTGAACACGTTCCATAATTGCATAATCATTGTATTTAAATTTATAAGTATTGTTTATATTTATTATTTCTCATGCATCCTAATATGGCTTTATCACCTTTGAGTGTCGGCTAGCATGTGCATACCTCGAGTATTTGGAGGATATCGGGGTCGGGCGTGTCACCCAAATTGTTGATATTTTATTACATCATTCATAGATCATCCTTGCAAAAAATTAGACAAATTCAAAACCATGAAGACATTGATTTGTAGTGAAGAAAAGGGATGAATACAGTTCTACAAAGAAACACTAAATTTAATCCAACGATCATATAATTTTGAATTTGAATCATTTTTTGTAGACATGATCTTTGAAGCAAGACATAAAAGATAGACAGTTGAGTCGTTAAAATATACTATGAAGTGAGTCATATAAAAACATGTGTTAAAAAAGCGTGTGTCACCTGATCCTAACCTTATAATATATATATATATATATATATTATAAATATGAACGCATAGTCGAAGATTGTAAACAAGAGAAGTCTACTGTATGTATGCCAAATTGCCAATCTTTGGACGCATATGTGGAAGAAAAACCATGTGGAGGGAGGAGGGGGACAGTCGCTGCTGGCATTATTGGAAATTTCAACTTCAGTTGAAAACGATAAATAGAGTGGAGTGAGACAGAGAGAGAGAGAGAGAGAGAGAAGGTGGTCTGGAAAAAGGTGAACCAACGACCAAAGTTGTCAACTACACCCATCCTTCTCAGTCCTTAAGAATAAGACTTATACGCATTCCTCAAGACGTCACGATGGCATCCCTAGCCAGCTAATTACTGAATATTGTTTGCAAGTTTTTCGTTATATGGTATTGTGTTATTGGTTTGAAATACTACTAGGGAGGCCAACTCAGCGTAGGTAAGTCTTCCTTCAAAAGAAGTTTGTATTCTTTTTTATTTTTTGGTAAAAAGAAGCTTGTATTCTTTCAACGCTCACAATGTGAAGTTTTTGTAAGGTATGAACACGTATTAAGTTCAAACATCTCCAACTACAAGTGATGTATAAGAACGTGGTGTGGTAGATCCTTGAGTTCAAAGTGGTGCTACAACGCTCAGTTTGCCAGACCTCACAATGTGAACCATGATTGGCTATTTTGGTATTGCAGTGCTTTGAAAAAAAACTGCTTCTGTTGTGCTGTGAGAATAAGCTGTTTTTAAGTATTTACCAAACACTTTTTTGAGCTCAGCTTTTTTTTTATACCCATTTTTTTATAAAAACACCTTAATACCAAACCAGTACTTAGTCTGCACGCACCCTGGTCGACCTTGGTTTTAGGCTTTTTTGCCCTTTCTAGTCGGGGTGGTTAGCTTGGGTTTGTCAAATTTCAACCCCACCCCAACACAGACGATGACCTTTTTTTTACTGAGCTTGGAGCTTGGAACTTGGCTCACGTTGTGGAAGTTGTAGAATTTTTCAGGTCGACGGGTCGAGGGCCCACTCCAACAATATCGATAATGTCCCCACTTAATCGCTTGCACAATCCTTAGGTGTGGGGTTTTTCACAAAAGGCTTCGGTGTTAGTTAGAGTGGGGTAATTCTATTTAAAGTGCTTTATCTCTTCCCTCTTGGACGATGTGGGATAATGGGTGTCCGAACACTCTTCCGCACATGATACCCCATTTTGTGGGTCACACGTGGAGATCCACACATCGGCAACTAAGTAGAGCCAAGTCAGGGCTCACCCATCACGTAGGGCCAAACGGGTACCCACCCAATCACGTGGCATCTTTGGCCTACGTGGAGCCATGTCGGGATTCACCCATCGCGCAAGGCCAAACAGGAACCCAACCAATCACGTGGTAGTATAAGCCCGTCCCTTGGCTCTGATACCATGTATAATTTTTCAGGTTGACGAGCCGAGGGCCCACTCCAATAACACCGATACTGTCCCCACTTAACCGCCTGCACAATCCTCAAGTGTAGGGTTTTATCACAAAATACCTCGGTGTTAGTTAGAGTGGTGTTATTCTATTTAAAGTACTTTATCGAACAATGGGTGTTCTGACAGAAGTAACATTCCCAAAATTGAGAGAATCTAACGGCGACTGAGAACAGAGAATCTAAATCAAACAAAGTACAATGTAGGACTTTCAGATGACCAATTTATCATACATTTACCTATTTAGAGAGAGAGAGAGAGAGAGAGAGAGAGAGAGAGAGAGAAAGAGGGGGGGGGGGGGGAAACACATTTTCCGTTCACTCCCCTGCCCCCACCCACAAGCTACGGAAATCTTGGGGAATTCAACATGCTGACGGACTGTCCATTCATAGCACCGGTCTGTTGGCCAACGCGGACAGGCTAACCGCTCATGCAAAAACAGGAATTGAGCTTGAAGAGCTTTGCAAATCGGCTGCATAATCTCTTGCCCATAAATCATAATGTATAATTTCCTCGAGGGAAGGTGAGACCACTAGTTCGGCCCGGTGCTTAGCACATGTTAGCTCCACAATCTTGAAAATATCTAGATAACTGATTCTGCAAAACAGGAAAACTTTTATCTTAGCTGAGAATTTCGCATGCGAAAACTTTAAGTAAACATTTTCTATCACATGTTAACTCATTTTCTATCAGCCGGTGCTTGGCACATGTTAGTTCATGTGACCATAGTTGTCAAAGTTTGAAAGTTAGCAGTTTCTATCAAGGGGAAATGAATAAGGGGCACATACTTTTCATTGATAAACATCTCCACAGCCTTTTCATTTGCTGCACTAAGAACTCCTGTCATGGTGCCACCGGCCCGTCCAGCAGCATAGGCAAGATCCATGGATGGGTATTTCACATTGTCAGGAGCCTTAAAGGTTAATGAACCAAGCCTGCATCAATGTTAGTTTCTAGTCAATCTGTGACAGTTTCTCAAAGAAGGCAGCGTTATGATTGTAAGTAGATCTCAGCAACATAATGGGTATCTATTAAACTAAGCTAAACATTCGGGATTCACAATAGACCACACCACCATTGAATCATTAGAAGTTCCGACAATATTTGACATAGTTACCCAGCTGTAGAGTCAGAAATCCATGCTTATTCATATAACATAACTTAGTTATCAGAAAATGGAACATTTAGAAGACTCGACATCACCATAAATGAAAAGAAAAAGAAGCAGAAAGATGCAAGCTGGACCCCGTGGAAATAAAATAAGGAAAACGGTTCATTACTTGCAAAGATCAAGACGAGGCCACGTTACTTCAGAGCAGTAGATTCTCTCTGGCCATGACATGGTGTATAGGATTGGCAAGCGCATATCAGGCCAACCCAGTTGTGCCAGAACAGATGAATCCTGAAAAGAACATTACAGAAATCCAAAAATGTATGAGTTTGCAGTGTTTTTACAAACTAAAAGAAACATTAAAAAACACAAAATTAGCATGCCAAAACTACAGCTAAATGTTGAGTTAGTTGAACCTGCGTTTCAATCATTGAATGTATAATGGACTGCGGATGAATCACAATCTCAATATCATCATATTCAGCTCCAAACAAGTAATGAGCTTCGATGACTTCGAGACCCTGCCAATGAGTACAGAGAACTTAATATTCAGCTCTAAACAGGTTAAATATTACATAGATTGGAGCAGAGCGTGGTGCTTTCCATATGAATGCTTTCAATATGACACAGATTCGAAACGATAACAAACCTTATTGAAAAGAGTAGCAGAATCAACAGTAATCTTCTTTCCCATATTCCAGTTAGGATGCTTCAAGGCATCAGCAACTTTAACATCTTTCAATTTCTCAACAGGCCAATCCCTGTCATTAATGGAACGAGAAATTGTCAAAATCCTCATTGCGGCCATAATCAAAGATACAAAAACCATCCCTTAATTGACGATGTACGAATTAAATTGAGCTGAATCAAATGTTCATTAATGACTAAAACTATATCCCAAGTGTCTTGAATAGTTCAGTAAGATGTTACAACAAAAGTTAAATCATTCTTAGAAGTGAACTTCAATACAAAATTGATGATTGAATTTATGTTTTACGGTTGCTTATATGAAGTGCTTTTGCTTTCAAGAAAAATGGTCTTCAAGTGCTTTTGCTTTCTAACTCTATAGAACAACTGAAGTACAAAATCCCTGCACAGTCTAAATACATCCTACAAATTGAGGAAAATGGTAAATTCCTGCTACATTGAAAGGTTTCCTCTTCCTTTTCTAAATAAGAAAGTTAAAATATCCCTACTCAGATTTCAATAGAAAGTTTTAATATTCGAACTTAAATTACGATTTCATACCTGAAAGACCCACCAGATGCTGTCAAAATGATACGCCGAAGTGCACCCTCTGGCAAGCCTTGTATACACTGAAAAAAGGAGATTTCATTAAGCTTCACTATGACATGAGATCCACAAATATAAAATGATCAGGCACGCATAAAAAGAAAATGCAGCATGCAAACACCAACAAAAAGTAACGAGTGTAATATAGACTTATCCGATATCAGTACATAAATTCTTAGAATGATATCAATATGAAGACGTCTCATACCTGAAAAATTGCAGAATGTTCTGAATCAGCAGGAAGAATTTTTACATTATGCTTGTGGGCAAGAGGAAGAACAAAAGGGCCTCCAGCAATCAGGGTCTCTTTATTGGCTAATGCTATGTCTTTCCCTGCTTCTATTGCAGCCACTGTAGGCTAAGAAAAAAAGGTAACAGGAGAAATTTCAGTCTCTTAATTTATGTTCGTTTTTAAGTCAAATACTGTTTTTCTTTTCTGAAAATATTTTCTTCAATTTCATTATAAATCATCAGTCATTATCATTTGTTAGCCAACTTTGTTATCCCATCAACAACCCTTGTCTTTCAGTTTTTATATTATGTATTTCAAAAGTTATACGTATCGCTTCTTTTCAATAAAAAAATTGACATTTATAACTTCACTGCCAAAGCAATTACCTTCAGTCCTGCACAACCTACAATTCCTGTAACTACTGTGACTGCATCTGGGTGGCGGGCAACCTGAGAAGAGAAAAATAAGCAATTCCTTCATGATGAACAAAACAAAATTCATCAACCAAAGGCAATTGGATGCTAGGCTACCTCAACAACACCTTGCTCGCCAGGAATAATCTCAGGCTTTTCATCTAAATCAGCCAAGGCCTCTTTAAGTTCATTAACTAGTGATTCATTTCCAACAGCAACAAGTTGGGGCTTGAATCTCTTCACCTAGACAATGCAAATATAAGAAATATCAATCCAGATCCCCCGTTTACTAGGGTTGGTAGCTATATTATCAGGGTGAGTTTATGGAGTGAGTCCACTCAAAATTCAAAACTTATTCGTTTGATGGAATGAACAACACTTTTAAGTTCTAGGAACTGTTATTCTGATGGATTACCTGATCCACAAGAAGAGTTACATTTGAACCAGCTGCCAGCGCCACAATTCTGAATTTATCCGGGTTCTCCGCCACTATGTCTAATGTCTGTATAAACAACAGAATCCGATTATAAGCAACTAATGTGATTCCCAGAATTTGTTTCTTTAAGAAAGAAAAAACGGCTTCTTTTCCGCCACTAAATAGACTGTTAAAAACTTTCTAATTCATGTGATGCTTATACAGCAAGATACAACTCCACACAAATGAAGTAAATCATGTTATTTCAATATTTGAGCTTCCAACCTTCTATCAAATAAATTCTCTCTTTTCTGATAACAACTCCATACAGGTCTTACAAGTATATTAGTATCTTTAATCTCCAATAAACAATTTTAAAAGAAAAGAAACAATCTTTTCGATACCTGAGTTCCAATGGAACCGGTAGATCCAACAATCGAAATAGGCTTTGGACCGTCCCAAGTCCTGCGGCTTGTCTCCGCAACGGCACGTCCAGGCCAAGCTGGAGGAGGTGTCTGTGCAGCTGAGCATTGAACTCTTCTCCCAATTACAGTTCCGCAATCTGTCCTCCTCAAAGCAAACCCACCTATTTTTCAACCAAAAAAAAACATCATTAATACTGGTATTACCAATTCACCCATAAAACAGCATTAATCAAGAAACTAAATCTACATAACAAACATAAAATTATATCAATAACTAAATCATCAAAATTCAGAGTTCCTGCAAGTACAATTTAAACACAA
The DNA here is from genome assembly GCF_041283825.1 of Pyrus communis. Taxonomy (NCBI): domain Eukaryota; kingdom Viridiplantae; phylum Streptophyta; class Magnoliopsida; order Rosales; family Rosaceae; genus Pyrus; species Pyrus communis. Next base: position 4,129,042 of record NC_142570.1, on the reverse strand, counting down.
AAGCACATAAATCCACTTCATCATATGAACTTTTAATTTTACAAAAAAGCAGATGGACCTCATCACTTTACAAACACAGAAATCAACAGAATCATAGTAAACCCATTTGAACAGTAACGTCAGCATGCACTCTGGAAAGCTAGAAAAGGATAAAGTCTTCCATCTTGCTAGTTTTCCTGCGTTTTCTCGGGAACCAAACAGAAAGTTGAAAGCAAGAGAAGGACAGTAACTGCTACCTGGAAGCTTAGGGAGGTGGGTGCTGGACTTGGTGGAATCCAAGAAAGAGATGGCTTTGATTTCAGCTGGAGATAATAAATTGAGAGCCATCCAATCCAATTCAAATTCAACTTTTCTTAATTCAAATCAACAAAAAGCAATCAGCTTTGAGATAAATGAACAAAAACAAGAGAACCCCTTAGCCAATATTTTTGTGGTGCTGGAAATTGCATAGCTTTATAGTAATTTGTAATGGGTTTTCTAGTAAAATAGTAAATTGGGCTTCTGTCTTTCCTTCTAAATTATTTTGCTTAACCATTTTTAGTAAAAAAATATTAAATAAATAATCAAAACATGGGAAGTGAGGTGTGGAGTCTGATGAATAAGGACGAAACTGTAGCAACGGATTCAGACCCTTCTGGTGGACTGATGAACAGTAAATTTGATGCTTCGTTTAGCATACGACGCCGTTTAGGTGTTAGCAGATTATTATTGTCTGAGACATGGTGATGGAGACTTGGGAGATTATGCTGCTTATAACATTTGATGATATTCCTTTATAATCCATCCAAAACATTTCATCTGAAAAGGGAATTGATATTGTCTTGTACATGAAATGGAAGGCTTACAAATCTGTCCAGATTTCTACATGACATTGTTAATATGTTACATGTTGGAAACACAGTCCATCTGATTTTTACATGACATTGTTAATTTGGAAAGTTTTTACAGTGTGTTGAAAATTTGGTTTAGTATGTTGAAAACACGGTTCGTCATGTTTTCAACGCTTTAAAAAATCTCTCTGTTAATTTGTTAAGTGTTTATATTATCATTAATAATTAATGCCCATGTTACAGATACAACAAACAATTAATGTGAAAGTTTAAATTTTTTGAATACCAACTAGACTATTTAATTTAATTTAGTGGCATTCAATCCGAAAATTATTAAAGAAAATTTCGAGTTCAAATATCATAAAGGATGTGCCGAGACACACATTTTTTTACATCTTACATGTTCTCTTAATTTATGGCCGCTTGGATCAAATGAATTTAAAAAAAAAAATTAAATGATAGAAATTAACAAAAAATACATGAAAAGTAAAAAATAGTACGTAGATAGCACACTTATATCGTAAATGTATCTTGCCCGTCTGGAAAGATGACAGAAGAAGAGGATCTTGCCTCATGTTTTTTATTCCGTAATTATTTATCATTTTATCCAGGTATGATTTCTCTACTAGGTAAAATTGAAAAACAAGAGAAATTGTATAGTGTAGGGCCAGTCCAAATTTCAAAGGGTAGACACAGATGCTGACTTGATCCCATTTTTTTCTTTATTTTTCTTGTTTGTTTTCTTGTGTTTTTTTTTTTTTTTTTTTTGGTCGATTCTTTTATTTTCATGTCAGGCCAAAGGATTAAGGTACCTGATGCATTGAGGTTGAAGTAGATCCCTAATCACAAGAAGTTAAACAAGTTAGAAAGTGCTTCTTGAATCCACCACCCACCATAACATGTTATAATAGTCATTATATTAATGATGGGCGTAGTTATTGGAGTTTCAAAAATATAAATGTGTATTTCAAATTTTTTATATTTAGATTAAAAAAAAAACTATTATAAAGAGTACATATTTAAATTCAGTTTTAGTGATGTGAAATGAAGTTCTTAATATACCTCTAAATTTAACGGGGAAATAGACCGCATTAGTTAAAAGGGTCAGTGGTACAACACATTGTTAAGCTCGATAACTTAAGAAACTAATGAGAGTTCAGGGACTAATCTTAAACGATGAGTAAAATTTAGGGACTATTGTTATAATTAAACCAAGGATAAATGAAGATTGGAGAAATGATTGTAATAGAGATGTGGAAGAAATATACAATATAAAATCCAAAAATTGAAATACATTTTAAGATTGTTTCACCTTTTTTGTTTCATGTCTGCTTCATCCCTCATTTCTCTCAATCTTAAACCGAAGGATATATTTGATAATACTCTTTAGTTTTTAATTTTCCCTTTTTATGTTAAAAATAAAATAAAAATACAAGGTAGAAAACGAAGATAAACAAGGATAAAGAAATGACGGTGGCCTGAAAGTGGGAAAGTGGAGAAAAATAGTAGGTTTTCTTTTCTAGTTTTCATTTCTTCCTCTCACACACCCGTTTGACATCTCACAAATCATTCTTTATTCTTGACGATCAGATTAAATAAATCACAAAAATAAACAACAACTAAGATTAAACAGAAGTATGTGAGAGGTTCTAAAAGATGTTTGTTTTTCATTTCCCTTCATCTATAAACACACTCCTCCTCTCTTTGCAATAAAAATATAAAACTTAAACCCAAAACAATTCTTTAAACCCGAAATGATTATCAAACGAGTCTACACTGTTTTTCGTTTTTAGGTACACTTGAAATTAAAACCAAATTAACTTCTTTGTTAGAACAGCTCACAAAGTTGGTAACCAGCATAAAAAAAAAAAAAAAGCTAGACCCACCCAAAAGGCATGAAGACAAAAATTAATAAATAAATTTATCAATAAGAGATGGACGGCCAGAAGTGTCCAGCTCTACAAACCCACTTCAGGTTTTATATTGAAAACTTACTGTATATGTGACCAAAACGCGCGTTTCACAAGCAACCTTATAGGATGATAATTTTCTCTCTCCTTCTAAACTTTACAATGATTTTCAACTAGGCTGCCGACGGTGTGAATTCTGCACCAGGGCAAGAATAAATACTGTGTCAATACAATAAAACACAACTGCTTGTACGCGTATTTCTTCACGAAGCGGATTTATACAAGAAATTATGAGTAGTATCTAGGGTCAAGTTGCCCAATGTAGAGGTGGACATGGTATGGTTCAGTTCGGTGGGACTAGAACCAAAACCAAAATTGAACTTTCAACCTGAAGTTTTTGGTCCAAAACAATGTTTTAGCCTTTTGGGCATGCAATTCAATCAATTTCTTTTTTTTTTTTTTTTCGGACCAACTCAAATCTTCTTCATTTTCATGCAAGTAAAATACATTTTTCAAACAAGTTTAAGCCTAATGAAATGGGCATCTCATATACTATGCCTAAATTTTTTGTTTTTTTTATTAAACAAACGATATTACATACACTAAAGGGGAGGATGTGAGTTTAACCTCACAATAGACTAGTAATAATATAATTCAAATTTGCCTTTAACGAGAATCGAACCTAAGACCTCTCACTTACAAATGAAAAGGAATATTGTTAGACCATAGGGTTAAGTGGCATAATATGCTCAATTGTATAAACAAGGAAATTAAGAAAAAGGAAATATAACATAAAAAGCAAACAAAAAAAAAAAAAAACCATTGGAAAATAGATAGGTGATAAAACGCTCGACTACTTTATTCTACCGTTAATTATTCTTAAGTACATCAGAACCAATTTTTTTTAAAAACACAACAATACCAAACTGACCCTAAGTTCGACAAAATATTTGGTGGTCGCATATTTCAAGGCACATTAATCCCTTTGTAAGATTGATACAAAGATTCGGCTTGAGCAGGTTCGACTGAGATAAAAAGATGCAAATAAACACCAACAATGCAAATAACATTAAGACGGCGAACTGATTCAGCGTTCGGCTATTTTTTATATAATAAGTTGATAACAACCACCATAAAAAGCCCAAGAAGCATCAAGAGAAAATTCAATAAACAAATTTATCAGACCACGACAGCCTAAAATAGCTTTTGGAAAAGCACTTTAGGATTCAGCCTTTGGGCAACTTATTTTATATGTCAAGTTGTCAACATCTTCTTCCACTATCTCAACTCATCCATGCATATTTTTACTTCTGTAACTCTGAGGTCAACTTTTGAATGATTTTCAGGTAGGTGTCCCAAGGTGAAGAAATCTGCACCGAGAATGCAGTGTCAATATAACATTAAACGAAATGAAAAAAATGGCTTCCTGAATCCCGATGTTCAAAAACAGAAACATACGTGTATTCCTTGTGCAAATATATTAACTTAAGAAGCGTACATAACAGACGTAGATATACGAGTAGTACCTGAGATTAAGGTATTCAATGAGATGAGCTCAAGACTACTAGTAGCTCACTTCCTCTTCTTGTATCTCAGTTGTTGAGCCCAGCGGTGAGCTTCCATTGATTTGCTCCAGTGCACCTCCAGATTCAGCTATCTTTGTTATCCTCTGCAACTCATCGGTCCCTTGCGATGGGCCATCGGTCACTTCTGATGGATGTGCAAAGGGCAGATCGTTACCCAGCTGTTCTTTCTGCACTGGTGGTTTTGGCCGTCGGATGGCTTCAGCTGCTGCTGCCATTGCGACTGGGGGTGGCTGGGGAGGAACCCATGTACGCTGAACTGGCTGAACTGGTTGCTCTCTAGTTCGTACGCCATAAGACCCTCCATTGACTTCATTTTCTATCTCAGTAATTCTGGGATTTTTCCGCTGCTGCTGCTGCTGCCACTGCAACACTGTACTGTCACCGTTTGACAGATAATTGAGCCCATTGTCCCGAATGCTGGAATTCAAACCTTCACTGCTTACTTGAGACTGCAGTACTTGGCTCGAGTTGTTTTGGACCTGACCAACTTCCCAAGGCTACCCCAGAAAACACAAAGTAAAAAAATCATCTCCAAGTATCAAAGCATGAAAACTGAATATTATTTACACTTAGTCAAACTTTTGAATACAGTCAAATAAATCTCTCTTTAATTTCATGTAGCTTACAAGTAACTCTGGTAACATTCCAAGATAATCTTTACGAATATGATAAAACGAAACCATTTTCCTTTCTTCCAGAATCCAGATTTTGAAGGACACGTTTCTTAAATGGTCCAACAAAGTTTACAAATCTGGAGTGAATCCAATTCGAATCCTCTTTTAACCCACTGGAAACCAAAAATTGGTAGCCCAATTTCAAGTAACTGGCTTCAGAGGAAGAAACTATTATTTTCTATAGCTAAAATGATTTAATGCACTCAATGAGTCTACATTAGTCCATAACCCATTACTGTTTCCTTTTACTGAACGGGGAAAGAGGAGAAGGTGAAAAACTCTCGAAAGCAATACCTTAGCTCTAGGTGCCAAGCGAGGATTTGATAGTTGCTGATTAGGGTTGGGGGGTGAATCATCAATGTCCTGCATATAATCCAGAATGACAAAGAATTAGCATTTAATTATAAAAAATTATAAAAAAAGGTTGAAAGAATTTACTTTGACATTAGGAGGTTTCTCCCCTCTTTGTACCATGGCCATGATCTGCATTATAATAAAAGTTAAAAATGCAGTCAAGAAGTTAAATACATGATAAATACTGTGGGTCCAGAGACCTACAATCTGCAAATTCAATTTGCAGTTGGAATGATAAAGACTACCAGACAAGCAACAGGTTAAAAAATTTCAAAGTGGCCTGAAACATAATTTTCAACCTCGTCAACTTATAATCTTTTAGACCTCCTGAATCATGCATGATTCATCCATTCTAACCTTAGATTTGGCTACTCTTAATAACAAATTCGCGAAAGTTAAAGAGTAAACTGATAGCCCCTGGGAAATCCCATAAACCAGCTCTTCGAATCTACTGTCGCTGGATGACAGTCCAAACACAAGTTGAGAGAGAAACATAATAGTATTGCTAGATTATTTAATCACATCGAGTTTATATGTTCTCAGAACTCCTTCAAACATTATATGGGTTTTAAGGATAAAAGAGAAGCTCTAAATAATAGACCCATGTACTACACACCATTTCTTATGATAACATTTCCAAGCAATGGAAAGGCCATATAAAATTACTTACGTCCATATAAGACTTTGGGTGAGGTGCAGCAGATGGTTCCATAGATGCAGCAGCAGAGGAAGATTGCACTGTACAGAGAAAATTGAAACAATATGAAGCAGAAATCAATATACATTAGAAAGATTAAACAATCAGAAATTTGACAATTGATTAGAAAATAATAACCTGAGCGCACGTCATACTCTGCCTTGCCATTCACATATTGTTGCTGTAAAACAGATACATGATAACAGATTTTTAGAATAGATCTGGATATCATATTTCTATAGCGTTCCAATATCAATAAGAATTTCAAATTTATGCCTACTGTCAGATGACCTTTGAATTTGTGATAGCGATGCGATTGTCTTCATGATCGACAAGAGAGTTTCTTGAGGCTTTTGTTTCTCCTGATGGTTAGGGCGAAAGATGGCATAATCAAATAATCATCATCAGATTCCAATGTACAAACAAGAAGTTTCTGGTTGCAAACAAATGAGATGTAACTGTTCTTTCGGCAGAACTATCAATTATAGCCACTTGATTAAACAATAAAGTATTCCCAGTACCTTCCAATTTCCGTATGGAATTGCTCATTGACTTCATTTCTTGCACTTGCACATCTAACAAACTCATGAGTTCCACGAAGTGTTTCCTCTCTGGCCCAAGTATAAACCAGGGTGCAGCAATCATGAAAAGGTAATACTCATCAGTATAAGAAACAACAATGATAACAAAATATAAATTCAATCAAGAAAGATAGGTTACGATGATTGGTGAAAGAAGATCACAATCCCACCTTCGGTCTTAGAATTCAGCATTTCCTGGATTACTTTTGCCACATCTGATGCTGCAGCTGCAGCTGTTTTAGCAGCTGCCACAGCTTCTTCTGCTGAACTTGGTTTCATATCAACTTTGTTTTCAACGTCATTCTCATCTTCCAATACAACCTTGCGTATCCAAGCCTTCAATCTAGGAATAAGAGATTTCTAAAACAGGGAACATGTTATTAGACAGCAATCAAGTTGGAACTATAGAGTGACAGAAGTCCTATGGTAAACTGGGTCAAGAAGCATAAAAAAGCAATAAACATGAAGGACAAAATTAACATGTCATGATTGTAGAAGATTGAGTACAAATACCTTAATTAATACAGCTGTTCCACAACCAGAGAGTGTTAGGAATCCTATGGCAAAAACGGCATCAAACCAGCGAAATCTATACCCAGATAATGCACCCACAGGGGAAATGACTTTAGCGGGAGCAGTGGGTGAAGGCTGTAAAGCTTGAGTTGTATTTTGTGCCTGAACATTTGACGATGTCTTCACCTGTCCATCTGCTACAAAAAAGCATATACAAGCAAACTTATTTAAACAGTAGACAACTTGACAAACTCAGTTCAAAACCAAAATACCAGGTTTTTGTGACGGCGTTACCTTGATTTCCAGTAGTTGCCTGCGTACCTGAAGGTGGGTCCTGAAATTTGCAAACAAACAATGTCAAACACTTAAAACAATGACAATTAACAATTAGCTTGAACACCAAGAATCAATCACTAACAGGCACACGCCGAAACGCTTCGTCAATCTCTTCTTTTGTGAGACCCTTCTTCTCGAGAAAAGACCGTCTATAAACAACAGGAGAGCCCCTAACTTTCGGGTGTGAAAGGAATTTCACAGCATTTTGCACTTGTTCCTCCCTCATTGGTTCGGAATTCACAAACACCGACGGTGTAGAACTTTGCTTAGCAGGCTCAGCCCCAGCATCTTGCTGACCCTCAATTGTGGGTTGAGCAAGCCCTGCTGCTCAAGTTAACAACCACAATTATAATTTTCACATAAATTGGACTAAAGCTAATTTTGCAAGAAGTGTGATTTTTTTCATAGACCATCAATTTATTCAATTAATCAAACAATAATCATAAAAACCAATCTCCAGGTTTTTGTTCAATCAATTCCACCAGGAACTAAATTTCCCTAAGCAAATTATTCAGTAAAATAGCAAAAATTTACATAACCAATAGAAAATTCAAATTGTTCATTCAATTTCCAATTGCATAACTTCCTCAGCAACTATACGAACAATAAACAAGAAAATTAAAGTAAAAAAGACACAAATTTGAGAAAATAAGAGAGAGAGAGAGAGGGAGAGAAATGGCACCTGGGTTCTTCTCTTTGTCCTCCATCCTCCAACTGAATCACTCAGCACAGAGAGGGAAAAAAAAAGTACCAGAAACAGTGAAAAAAAGTGGATAAATAATCAACAAAAACTGAATAAAAAGCTTGCAATTAACAATTAAAATTGTGAGATTTTGATCAAGAAACAACTTACAGGAGACGATGGAAATAGTGATGTCAGCGGAGAGCTAAGGTGGGCTTTTGCTCGTCCCAAAGCAGCTTGCTTTTATGAATTATTGTTTTTCGGAAGGAAAGAGAAAAAGTCTGAAACTTTGCGAGGAGAGATTTGCTGATGCAGATAATTGTGTTTTTAGTATCGGCTGCGGTGCCTTGTGGGAGTATGGGTTTTTTTGGGCTTTGGATTATGAGCTGAATTTATTTGGACCCATGATGGGAAAGAAGAGGTAAAGAAACTCTTGGTCCAAGCCCAAAGGCCCATAGCAAGCATTCTCGTCCTTTATTAATTCTTTCTCCTCGCTTTCTTCGAACTCATATCCAAAGATTTCTTGTAAGAGGATGGTACGATGGTTTATAACAGGTTTTGGGGAATATGAATAGGATAAGCATATGGATGAGCCGGAACATGGATAGCGTAGTGTTTCGAGCCGGCGAGAGTACGAGCAGGGCCGTTCTGAGACTGTTGAGGTTCGGGGCGACTTCAAAAATGTACCCTAACTTCATATAAGAAAAATTATTTGTTTTCACATGTAAGACTTCGATAAAGTTATAATTAGAAAAGCACTTCGAACTCAATAATTTAGACACAAAAAACTAATTTATTTTGTAATGAGAAAAGGGAACCAAAAAACCTCGGGCTTACAAATAGATAGATGATGAGTTTTTTTTTTTCTTCTATCTGAACTTTTAAAGTGTTTTTATACAACTCATGATGTGTTTTTTCTTATTTACTAACCTTGTCAAGATGGGACTAAAAAAAATAATCATATTTTCGAATATTTAGTTGATATATATAGGCAGTGAATGAGACATGCATCCATTATTTCTTGAAGGCTAATGCTAGGGATACCGAATTTTTAAACCAAATTTTGTGAATTGCATGATGCTAGGGATACCTAACATGCATCATTTATTACTTAAATGTTGATTAACGAGCTTATTTCTTATTAGTGACACGTCATATGTGTTGCAAATTTGGTATATGCATTACTCTTTGTTGAAGGTTAGACTTGAATTGGAATGAATGTCTAAAAATTGCAACCCACACAACTACTAGCTAGCAATTAAAAAGAAATTAACAACCAAACAGAAAATGGTAAAAATTGAAAAGAATAAAAAAAAGCACATAGCATTTCAAACTTAAAAACTTTCGTTAATTTTAAACAACAAAAGCTATTACTTCTGATTAAAAATTTCTTGATCATTTAACCAAACTTTAAAAAGTTTATACGCTTACGAAAATAAATTCTAAAATTTAAAAATTTATACTCTTATGAAAAGAAATTAATAAAAATGGAAAATAAAAAAACACACATTATTTTTTGAATTTGAAACCTCCTTGTTAATTTTAAACATCATAAACTACCACTTCTAGTTAAACTTCTTAATCATTTGACCAAATTTTATAAATTTATACCCTTATAAAAAGAAATTCGTAAAAATTAGAAAGTCAATAAACATATAGCGATTTTGTGACATCCCACATCGCCCAGGGGAGTGATCCTTAAATGTATATTCTCATCCCTACCTAGCACGAGGCATTTTGGGAGCTCACTCGCTTTGGGTTCCGTAAGGTACCGTTTGGTACGTGGGACGGGACGGAACAGAGTGGGACAAGGCGTTCCGTCCCACGTTTGGTGCGCCTAAAACGGGTGGAACGAGTTGTTCCACGGGACGAGTTTTGGGTGAATTTTCGTTCCACCTCACCCCCTTGGAACAACTGGTTCCACATCTATGGAACACAAAATTATAACCTCTCCGTCTCCTTCTTCTTCCTCCTTGTTTCCATCCAAGGGCATCTTTGCTCCCGCTCCGTTCCGTTCCGTCCTGTCCCGTCCCGTCCCGTCTGCATACCAAACGATACCTAAGAACTCCGAAGTTAAGCGAGAAGGGGGCTAGAGCAATCCCGTGATGGGTGACCCACTGGGAAGTTGCTCGTGAGTTCCCAAAAACAAAACCGTGAGAGAATGGTAAGCCCAAAGCGGACAACATCATGCTACGGTGGTGGAGCGGGCCCGGGAAGTGATCCGCCACGGGCCGGGATGTGACAATTTGGTATCAGAGCCAATCCCTGGCCGGAAGTGTGCCGACGAGGACGTAGGGCCCCTAAGGGGGGTGGATTGTGACATCTCACATCGCCCAGGGGAGTGATCCTTAAATGTATATTCTCATCCCTACCTAGCACGAGGCCTTTTGGGAGCTCACTCGCTTCGGGTTTCGTAGGAACTCCGAAGTTAAGCGAGAAGGGGGCTAGAGCAATCCTATGATGGGTAACCCACTAGGAAGTTGCTCGTGAGTTCCCAAAAACAAAACCGTGAGGGAATGGTAAGCCCAAAACAGACAATATCGTGCTACGGTGGTGGAGCGGACCCGGGAAGTGATCCGCCACGGGCCGGGATGTGACAGATTTGAACCTAGGACATCCTTATTAATTTTAAACAACATAAACCATTAGTTCTAGTTAAACTTCTTAGTCATTTAACCAAATTTTATACATTTATATTATGAAATTATATATGAATATAACACCCAAAATAATTTTGGTGCCCCCGATTTTTTTGGGCCCCGGATGGTCGTCCAGCCCGCATTGGGCCTGGGCAGGCCATGCGTACGAGATTACTGATCAAAGACTCTTCAATTGAGATGGGCTGAAGACCTGCTAAGGAATGGGTCGGATTTATCCCAACGAAAGCAAGAGTAAAATAATTAGGTCGCGCTTGGTATTGTTTTTTTTTTTTTTTTTTTCTTTTCACCAAAACTTCTTTACCTCAAAGTTAAGCAATAAAAAGTGTTTAGAAAAAATAAAACATCTTGCTTATCATAAGAGTAATAGTTTCCTGATTACAACTTTCAAAAACAACATGTAGATTGTGTTTTTAAAAGCTACTTTAATAAAAAACTGAATTGAGTCTTTAATAAATATTTTGAATTCTTGTAATACCCTCATTAATTTTTTTAAATGACATTATTTGCCTTATTTTAGACACATTTTGTCCACCTCACTACATACCCCGACTACAACCATAATTGCCAAAGTTGTTACCGCCACCACTATTGTCACGACAACTACGACCACAAATACCATCATCGTCGAAATATTTTATTATATTTTAATATTATTTATGTTGTTTGGTCGTAACTAAGTACCAAATTTTACGAAACCTAACATGATAAGAAAGAGATAAAAATAGGACCACGTTTTGTCAATGACTATTGAATGAAAGACTTATATCGATCCATGCGTAGCTTTGTGGTGAGAGGGGCACATTCATTACTTTTTCTTAATAGAACCAAAAAAAAAAGGACAAATGCTTGAAACTTGAAAGGACATGTCACATAATCCAAATGGACATGGACATCTTGAAGCTAGAATCTTCGTTTGCATCATGGGGCATGTCACACACGCATGTTGTAATGCCACTAAACATCTGACCAAAAACCATCTCTCTTTCGAAACCTATACCACGAGTTACATATCAATTAATAATCAACCAATTCTAAGTTTCACAAACAAGTGTGAAACTTATCAATTAAGAGCAATTAAGAGCCAACCAATTCTAAGTTTCAAATACGAACTTACGATTTAATTGTAATGTAATCTGTTTATTTGACTGTTAAGTGATGACATAATAAATATAAACCCACATTTATTTTTTATGTTGTGGAACTTTGCAGAGGGGGTTTAACTGTGGCTTAGGATTTTTACCACCTACAAAAGTAAGGATAAAAACACTTAAATACTTGTAAGAGTACAAGGTAACTGTAGTATAGTCGGCTCTAATAAAATCGTTCTCCACAGGGATTGAGTGAATAACTTCTGTATATACCAAATCTTAATTAATTATTTGAAAACAAAGTTTGGAAGTGGTTGATTTTATTACCTAAAATATTAAACACGAATTTAATTAAAAACAATTAAATAAATTGGCAAAGTAAAGGAAACAAAAAAAATAGTTTTGAAAATCAATTTGAGCACTAGGGTTCTGCCATCACCTTAACAATCTTACACAGTTCGTCGAATCACTTATGAATTACCCATGCATATTTTGAAGGTTAGGTTTTCCTAAAGTATATCCTTCTTGGAAGCTCCAACATAGAACATATATTTAACATGCAATCCATCCACGGTGTCCAAATCGAATGTGAACATGCAAGACTCATTAAGTTTTGTGAAAGCCTTTTGAAAAAATCATGCAACCCTTAAGATATGTCGTCTATCCTAATAAGTTACATATACTAACCATAAGAAACCTTAGTCAATTCCAAGGATAGTCTCCCCCAAAATTGCATCAAATTACTTTTTTAAATATCTTAATGGTGGCCAATCACTAAGACAAATAGATGGTTTTAACCGGTGATTAACAATTCAAAACTTGCATGCGTAATATCATAAGTAAATTGAAAATAAACTACATATTCTTGCTAAGGCTCGTGACCTCGTCCTAGTAAACGAAATTAGTTATGAACAATCATAAAACAAAATAACATTAAAAACATGGATAGAAAACACCTTGAAAGTAAACTTGAATCGTCAAAAGCTCTTTAAACTAAGCTCTCCAAAGTAGTGCATTCTCTCTAAAGTAATGCGTTCGTCTCCCTAATGGCTAAAAAGTCTTATTTATACTACTAGAAAATAAAACCTACCTATAAAAGGTATTAGATAAAACTAGGAAACATAATAAAATAATAAACTAGCAAATAAAAGGTTTCCTATTTAAATTGAAATTCTGACTTCAAAGAAGATCCATCTTTTGACCAACCAAATCAACTCCGATTTGGTCTCAAAAGGTCTATTTTTAAAGCTTGAGACATCCCTAACAAATCCTCAGAAGTAATCTTCCTCAAAATATGCCATCTTAACATTCAAAATACCCAAAACATCCAAAAACGTTAATCTGGGAAAGCTGCGCGCTGGGCTTTTATTTCATTGCCACAGCCAAACACCTTGGTAGAAAAATCTAAAACTTTGATACGAATAAATCTACAGACTCACGAACATCTTGCAATTGAAATTACTCCAAAATTCATCCATTTGACCACATTTTACCCCAGAGGACATCAAAAGTCCTACATTAAGAATATAAATCAAAGTATCAAAATTCTCATAAAATAACTAATAAATTATAACTAAGAATAGGGTAAAATATATATTATAATATCGACTCATCAGTGGTTCGCTTGCTACGGATTGTAGTCAAACCGAGGAGAGAGAGAGAAAAAAGAAGGTGGTCATCAGTATTAATAGGAGGGTGGGGATGGTGTTTATCGACAATTGCTATGAGGAAGGAGCTGGGGAAGGAGGACATCGGAAGAGAGGGGAAGGGGCACGAGGGGGATGGTGTTTAATTATTTATACGTATCCAACAAGAAAAATTGTAATTAAACCTTTTTTATTTGTTTTTTATCCACATGTGGCAAAGTTGGGATCCACGTCATTACTTAACGGTTAATTTATCAAATTTTCTTATGGATGTATGACATTGCAACTAAATCGTAAGTTTGTTTATAAGATTGCAATGTTTTAAAGATGTTGTATCGGTTTGTAATTGCCCTCAAACTTGAGAGTACCAAATATAATTTACCCTATGAAATATTACAACCCAACACCTTAAAGGTAGTTTATGAAAAAAGTTGAGGTTCCACTATAAAACCAACTGGCAATATTGAGAATAACTCAACCTCTTATAAGCTCTTGAAATGTTTTTTTTTCCTCGATGTGAGATGAATACTCAACACAACCCGTCATATGTGCCAAATTTTCAAGCATAGCACATGGACAACATAAAAGGAGTGATGCGAAGTGTGGCCGTTAAGCATCACACGAGAGACAACCTACTCTAATACTATGAAGAAAATTAAGATTATACCATACAGCTAATTGATTTTATAATGCAACCCTAACAACTTTTTTTCAATTTATAAATGCCTCTGCGTCCTAGTTTATAGATGCATATAAGAAACGAATTTGGAAAACAACAAAATACTCAAACGAAAATTTTTATTTGATCTCTGCACCAGCTTAAAAACTCCTTTAATAAAATTCCAACTTTGCCTTGAAATAAATTTTTTTTTTTTTTTAACAATTAGAACAAGCCACCATCGTATAAAACACATTGGAGGTTTCACGTTGCCCAGCAAACCAGGGCCCCCTTCCTTTGTTTCTTTTCTTGGCGTACACAATCGAAACTCCGATGAATCCGATAGGTGCTCTGCTTTCTTTCTTGTTTTTTATGCCGACTTGGATTCAATCACTCAGGCAAGAGAAAGCGATGTGTGAATTAATGTTGACGGAGAATAGAGCGGAGCCATGTTCACCTACAACGTATGATGGTTCAGATTCTTCTTGAGGTAACGAAAATGAGAAATTTTTAATTGTGACGAGAACATAAGTGGTATACCACATGTTTTAGTAGAAGTAGTGATAAATTTTATTTTTTAAGTTATTAATTTTTTAGCACACATATCCCATAATTTGTATAATGACATGTGGTGTACCACATCGTGTACCGGTCACATTGAAAATGGGCAGCCTAATTTAGTATCGAATTCACCATCCACAAGATTTAAACCTAAGACCTCTCATTTTCAAATAAAGAGGAATAGTACTGAGTGACTTAAAAATGTCTTAAAATCTTAAAAATATTGATAAAACAAAGTATGCGATAGAATATTTCAGCTTACAAAGTTCATATATCATGCCGTTCTATTCGAAACAGCTAGTCATAGTCTCATAGACCCAAATCGGACCAAATCTGCAAAGCTTGCCTGATTTGTGCTTTTTCATTTGGTTCATGTGATCTACATAAACAATAACCAAACCATTTCCTCCAATTTAATAGACACAACATGTGACATATAGTACATGTATAAAGTTCCACCAATTCGAATAAATAGAATACTTATGTTAAAGCTAGCCCGGTTAGGATCTAAGTGGTGAGGCAGATAGATAAATGCATTAGAATTAGATTAGGTCAAAGATCCGTTCCATGCAACTAAAAGTAAAAGAATACTTTAGTTGTACACGTACACTCTTCATGTTTCTCTTAGCTAGCAAAGTCTTTGCATGCATGATGCACTTTGTGTTGTGACTTCTGAGTCGTGACTAATTTGTAGGGGAGTACAGAGATTCGATTACAAACCCTACTCTCTTTCCCTATGTACATATTCGTTGCAGCTTTGAGAGGTTTGAAAGGCATGCAAGTACCTGATATCTCTGCATTCGTTAATCATTTGTGGCATGTGCCGATTAAACCTATTTTCCAGCGTACAATGCAGATTATGAGCAGCGTTTTTCAACTTTTAATAATGTCCTAAAAACGTGGCAATTTGGATTTATTGGACCACCCGATCATGATAAATATAAAGTAGAGACTAAGTGATGGCTTAAAGGTAACTAGCTAGTGCTTTCCTGCTTGTTCATCCACTGTTTACAATAGAGCTTTTTATGCATATGAGATTCCACGGATGATTACTTAAAAGATGCACAAGTTTATTTATACTATATATAGCCACAATACACTTCTTTTTCGACCAAGGATTTTTGTACTTATGAATTCGTACCTAAATGCCGACGCAGTTGTAGCTATTACATTGACAAAGTTATTGTTCTCTACTAGAATTTAAGTAAATCGATTATAAATGAGTACTAATTAGATTGACTTCTCATTGGTACAAAATCTCATTAAAAATGCACCGAAAGGGATATAAATCAATGGAGAAGAATCAAGAAATATTACTAAAGAAAGAAAAATTATATCCTGAAAACAAATCTTCTTTGGAGAGCAAATGCTGTAATGGACTCTTCTTTCTCAATGCCAATGATTTTGTTGTTGAAAGGGGAGTGACGTTCAAGTAGACAAATAAAGCAACTTTTTACATCATTCAAAAGAGCAATTATTTACATGTTGTGGGGCAATTCAAATCCATCCAACAGCTATTTTCCAAGAGGGGAGCTTTAGGGTTTGGGAACAAAAAATTGACAAGGTCAGAGGCTGAAGGGCAAGCCCATTTGGCCATATCACAATACCCTTCTGCTTTTCGGCTCCCTCTCTCGAAAAAGAGTTGCGGTCCTCAGTTTTTCCTCTTTGGTCATTTTAGCTGGGTAATACAGGACAAATTCCCGTAGGCCATCACAAATTTCCTATCTTTTACCTACTTTTTTACCCACCTTGATTGGGTTGCAAAATCTCAGAGAAATTAGACAACTACTATGTGTTCGATTTCAACAGTGCAATAATTTATTCGCACGTGCACAAAGGAACCAAGAGAAGTAGACGAGGCTTGCATTTTTGCTTCCTAAGATCAACTGTAATTTTTATAAAGGAGCAAAATTTTCTGAGTCACATGACATGGAAAAGTGGATATAAGTTACTCTAAGTTGAGATTCTTGCATGCAGTTGAAGATATATACCTTCATCATTATTACATTTATCACATGATATATCTAGATTATCGGGAGATTTTTACACATAACTGAATATGACTCTATTGTAGTCACCACGTGACCAAATATTTCCCGGATGTTCACACTCAAGGTTTCTTCTACCTATACTGGACATGTTGCATTCTTGTTGTGTTCCGCACGAATGGTATTTTTTTATAATGTAGTTAACTGCATTTTTTTTAAATGCATGCAGCAGATACGTTGTTGATGATTGATATTGTTGATAATTTAACTTTATAGTTATTGATTCAAATATTATATATATCATCAAGAATGCAATTAAACTTAACGTAAAATTTTTATATGTATATATATTGGTCAATCTTAATAAGGGAAATATATATATCCTTATTTAAACTATGGGACTAACGTAATGTGTATGGTTTTTATGTAAAAGTTGAAGGAAGAGGACCACATACCAAAACAGTGAACACTGACTCTGGCAGAGACAGTAGAACCTTATACAGCCACTGAACACTCATCGACTTGTCCTGATGTGAATGACTGTGTCTCCACGTTTGATTTAATAGATTTTGCTCATGGAATCTTCAAATCATCAAAAATTTCACTTAACTGGTATTTCAGAACTAATTAACAAAAAATAAATTAGATTATCAATTAGTGAAAATGCAGATTAAAGATATACAATAATACAATAATAAAGTCTACAAATTATCAAATTGAAAAGCGTAGTGATCATCCAGAGTAGGGTCCAATAAATAAGAGCTATATAGATTAAGGTCATTGCTAATCATCATCGCCTCCCACATGTCGCTAAAACCAGCCCCACTTTTAAAGCCAATATTATTGTCCTTGACGTTTATTATCTCATCATCAAATCCATTGATAACAGCTGCAACTTCATCATCACCGAATATATTGGAATTGGAATCGGAATTGGGAAGTGGCTGCAACTCGGAGTTTGAGTTCGACGAGGGCGTGAAGGAGTTCTTTTTTGCTCGTTCTGAGTCAGGATAAGTCTTGGCTTTGGTCTTTCCTTTCTTTGAACTGACACCAAGCTTCTTGCTCAAATGAGTGTTCCAATGGTTCTTGACTTGGTTGTCAGTTCTGCCAGGAACACGTCCAGCAATCAAGGACCATCTAATTAGACAAAACAATAATAATCTAAGATCAATATCAAGTTGGAAAATACAAATAGAATCAATTACAATTTCCCAACAAAAACAGAACCAGTGGAACAATAAGCAGATAATAAAGAGGCACGAAATTGTAATTGACACACAGCTTTGTTGTCTGGAAAGTTCTTTCTTTCTTTTCACCCCACCCTACCCTACCCTACCCCACCCACACCAGGGCTCGAACCTGGGACCTAATCTCACCCACATCCTCACACACATCCTCACCGCTAGGCTATTCCTAGTGGCTTTTCTTTCTTTTTGGTTTTGATTTGGGTAAATTGGCATAATTGCAAAGAAACATACGTATGCACACATCATTGTCCCCAGTAAAAACAAGAGTGGCAAATTAGGGCAAGTTTGCAACCGTAGCTGTCTAGTATTAATTACAATGTACCAGCCACACTAGGGAAAGAATAGTTGAAAATAATTGCAGTGGACACTGCCCGGTATTATTTGTTGGGACTTGGGGGTTGGGATTGCGAGATTAAGATTCTCTTCCTTTCTTTTTTCATCATCTTCTTTCATCTTTTCTATTTGTTTTTTCTTTTTCAATAAAAAATTAATATAAAAGGTTGACGTAGCTTAAACGTGACCATTCAAATAGGAGGAGAGAGAAGGAGAGAGAAAAAAAGAGAGAAGAGAATCCTACTCCCACGTTGAAACGCCAAGAAAGATGGAATAATTAACAGTGATTGCTGAAAAATCATTCAACAATTATATCAAAAATTTTGCAGAAAAATTTAAGACAGAGAAGCAAGTTAATCATGCAGAAATCATAGACTCTCACCAACCTACCACAGAAGAGTACATACGCTTACTTGAACCTCAATTACGTAGTTCAATCCTACCGACAAATCTAGTGTGCTTACCGGTAGGCTCATTTGCTTTGAAAAATCTCCGACATTAATTTGTTTCCTAAATTATTCTGAAGGAGGAGGTTATGGAGGAACCTGTTGCCAAGGAGGTTATGGAGTCGAATGATGAGGTCATCTTCTTCCTCAGAGAAGTCACCTCTCTTCACGTTGGGACTTAGATAGTTCATCCACCTTAATCTGCAACTTTTGCCGCACCTCCTCAATCCTAACATGCAATGTTTGTGTTATGAACTTAATTAAGCAAATGATTATATATTATGTGGTAAATGTAATTACCTGTGACTTTATTGACACGATTCCACTTGCCCTTGCCATGCTCCCTGATATAATCCATTAGAATTCTGTCTTCCTCCACTGTCCAAAGACCTTTCTTATACTCATTCCCCCCACTTTCCATTCTTGCAGATGTTGTAAAGCAGGAGAGAGAGAGAGAGAGAGAGAGAGAGAGAGAGAGAGCTTTTGTTGGAAGTCTACTGAATGCGGTGGCCTTTCTGATGGAAATGTATAAATAGTGCTTGTGAATATATGTATAATATGGGCAAAATTAAGATAGTAGTGCTGAGACTTGGGAGAGAGTGTGTGATTCATGTGTGATAGAATTAGTGAGTGGGTGGTGATCTAATTTCACCATCTCTCTATATCTGCAGCCATCGGCACTACTTTTGCTTGGCATACATGTACGGATATACATTTTCATACAAATTTATAAAGTGATCAAAGATACTTAAGACTCTTAAAATAGTGAATTTTTCTACTATGCAGTTAACTGTACTTTTTATAATGTGAATATGTCCTTAATATTATTGATATTTTTGATAAACTTTAGGAATGTGACTACAATACTTTGGAGCATTGAATACACTGCCACTTAGATTCTTAGATTTAATCTAACGATTGTCAAAAAAAAATTAAAAATCCATTGGATGGAATATCCCCAAATATTGTAGATTTATACAAACTTATAGTTGTTGATATGTCGTTGATACACTTGACTGTATTTATTGTAGAAAGATTGAATATGTTATATATATATATATATGTATGTGTGTGTGTGTGTGTATATATTCTGTATGGACAGCAAAAAGCTATGGCTTCTGTAGCAGACGACCATTAACATATCATCATATCGATTGGATGACATCATTGTCAGCACCAAATTCCTCAGTCTCTCTCTTTATATCTTGCTGGCGGTGCATCTGCCATCTACACATAGAGGTAGAAGAAGCTCCAATAATTTGGATGAAGTCAATTAATGAAGTTCTGGACCCTTATTGGGTCTTGGAATGAAGATCAATAAAAAGTTTAAATAAGTTGGGTGCCTAAATTCATAATTTCAGTTTGACAATGTGAGGGTGCAAATGATCAAATTTCTTAGCTTTCCAATCATGAACCAAATGACAAGAAACTTTTATATTAGTACGGTATCCCAATTCATCATTAAGGAAAAGAAAGAAAAAAATTAACCTCCCCTATGCAATAATAACAAAGCTTTTTACATATGTATTATTCTTGTAAAGTGTTATTCACACATATATTTTTATTTCGCACACAACATTGTTAATATTTGACCATTGATCTTCTTCAATTTATTTGATTCGGTGACAAAAAATTAAGAGTGGTGTGTGAGAAGTAAAAACGGATGTGTGGATAGCACTACCTATTATCATATTCTAATGGTACTTAAAATATCTTCAAAGTGATTATTCAAATGCTTGAAGGTATAATTTCAAATGTTTTGAAAGGTATAATCAAATTATCAAACACGTCTTAGTTAATGATATTTTCCTTTCAAACACTAGAAAGAGTTTTCAAACTCAGATTTCCATGTTTTATTTCTCGTGAAAATCATGATAAAGATTGGCGTGTTTTTATGGCAGAAACATAGGGACAAAGCACATTTAAGAACAAAAATAAAGATTCAAACTTCTCCATAAAAACGAAGACAATGCACGTGTACGAAAGATACATGTAGCTATATATGTTCATACATGAACAAACCAATAGGACACACATGCATTACCAAAATAGGGGAACCTTAAGTCAACAAAGTTCTCTGCTTGCGAAGGCTAGGAAGAGGAGGGAATATTTGTTGTACGCAGTCTTATCTTTGCTTTGTAAAAAGACTGTTTTCATGACTTGAACTTGTAACTTTTTGATCACATGTATTATCAAATAAAAACAAACTTGGTACATTATTAATGAGTCTACTGTTCTTTGCTGATCAAATCCATCGTTTAGAGTCTCTTTACATCGATTGAAAAATGGGAAAAAATCTTTATATATCTTCGTTTGGCTTTTGTTCGCATGCATGAATTGGTGAAACATTTTCGTTTGTTTATTTGTCACACTTTCACCATTTTGGTCATGTTGTTTTTTGTTTCATGGCACCTATGTGTGTGTGTGTGTATATATATATATTCATTTGCGTGAATGTTTTAATTGTGCACACAAATCTTTAGCCAATCATGCATGACCTGTAAATCATGGCGAAAGAAATTGAATAAGAATTTCAAATTTTGAGGCAGATGACGGACTACAAAACTTCTAAATCATTAGATTCTTTATGGGAATTGTTATTGACACTTCAAATTTCACATTCTACACTTCAAACTTTCTATATTTATAAAGAAAAATACACTTGTGAGGAATGTAGAATGAGATTTTTGAAGTGTCAATAACACTTCCTTTCTTTATTTTTATTTTTATTTTGTTTTTGTTTTTGTTTTTCCAACCTAGAATTTCCCAGAGAGAGAGAGAGAGAGAGAGAGAGAGAGAGAGAGAGAGAGAGAGAGAGAGAGAGAGAATAGGGCTTCACTGTCCCTGATTCTGGGGCTAGTACAGTAGTACGTATTCACAGATTGAGTTGAACTAGTTTTACTGCTACATGATAGGAAATGGCGACAATTGATATATGAAATTATATCATTTATATTAATTGAATAATTCAGAGTACGTATGGGATTCCAAACCCAGCTGATATACAATTAATTAATTACTCCTAGTATTTTCCTTTATCCAATGGAAACTAGCTAGCCTCTGATCGAAAACAACTAAACCATCACAAGTTTTCTGAAAAACAGAGATCCACATAATACTACAACAGTTTCTCTCCATAGTTTTTACACGACTTGGTTTTTTTCTTCATATTTTCCCTAACTTCCACCCGACAGCTTGTATTCAAAGGATACTGCTTAGCGCAAAAATATCTCATCAAAAACATAGATATAAAAAATTTCACTTGCGCATTTTATACATTCACATGTAAGCAAGAATGACGTTTTTAAGAAACGGAGTTAGGGAATCAAGTATTTTTCCATAATTTAAGGGCTCAAAGTTCACTTGCATGCAGCATATGAGATCATAACCTGCATGACCTAGTTGCCACTTTTCAGAAAACAAAAACGAGAATCCAACCAGCATTCAACCGAGCCATCATCATAAGTCAGCAGAACAGAAACACTTATTGCGCGATCAAATTAAAACAAAAACAAAAGAAAAATTACAGATCTGAGAAAAGAAGATCCAGGAAGGCAAAAAACAAGATCCAATAATTATTATATTTGTGGTGTGAGTGCTGAGAGTGAGACTACACGAACAAGGAATCGCACTTGACTACACGAATAAGGAATCGTACTTGTTGGATCCATAATTATGTACGACTGTGTTTGTGTGGATTAACACAAAGGCACAGTGAATGAGAACCTTCGGCCACCAATTGATCAGAGAACTTCGAACTTGTGTTACATACATGTGACTCATTGCAGTTGCATTTAATACTTCAGGGTTAAGAGCTTGTATCTGGGCCCACTGTTTAGCCACGTGTCTATACTGTATTCCAACAGAGCAGCCAACGAGTAATCATTCAGACTGCAAGACTGATTGTGTGTGTGTGTCAGCTTTGTTATTAGAGGTAGCTAATCCGTTGGCATGTAAATCGATATTCATTTAAGATCGATTTAGTTTAATTTCATTTTACATTATCATTATTACTATTAATCTCACATGTATATTATGGTAATATCAAATTAAATTGATTTTAACAAATACCTGTTAACAATTCAATGAGTTAATTTACCACTTCGACTTGTTATATGTCTAGTCAAGCCGAATATTGTATTTATTTCCTCTTGTTTCCATAAAGACACCTTTGTTTAATTATGTTTCTTAATTTTCCTTTGATTTATTCAATTCAAGACAACTAAACATGGATAGGGAAGGAAAGAAAAAGATGTGCAAAAATCACTTCCGCAAGATCTTTCTGTAAGAAATTTTGAGCATCTCAATCTGCTTCCAACCGGGGATTCGAACTGTTTTTTTACCTAAAAGCTTTTATGGGTCAATACCGTACAACTTCATTGATCCATTTGAGATCAAAGGGGTAAAACGACACCATCATTTACTGCTTGGCCAATTTCTAGCAAGATGACACAACTAGTACAATAATTTCGTCGTCAACATAGATATGTGTGTTGTCACGTTGAGCACAGGGGTAAAAAGGAACAAGACCATCATTGTAACCTTGAAATCGTCTGTTACATTTGAATATCTTGGCACGAGCCGAATTTCATTTGGAACAAAATGCAGAATCAATAGACAGATTATCTATTAACACGACGAATTCCCCTGCTTAAGTAACAAAATTTAGGTTAAGAGTTAAGGAATAGTTTCATACTATCTACTGCTTTAACGGGTTCACACAAGTCATAAGGCTCGTGCTCGAGAATGTTTTAGCATATGAGATTGTGATCGCGGGATTTCTTCGTGTCTTCTTAACCCTCGTCACAAAACGTCTTCTGGAAAACACAACGGGTGAGTTTGACAGCTGCAAAGCTTGCAGGTCTTGCATTGTCATGCTACACAAAAAGCATTAAAGAGAGTTAGTTTCGTATCACAAAAGAGTCAGAGAGGAAATAATTGGGGTTTGAATCAATAGGTAACACCGTAACAGACTAACTTGATAACTTCAAATTCTGAATGAGTTTATCCACCATGATTCTCTGCTTCACTCCAGTCAGAGATTCCGAGTTCATGATTGCATTAGAAACGACGATGATCAAAGATGGCGAACCAGCATTGACCTAAATGTTAAAAAGAACCAAAGAGTTGTGTTTACAAACAGAAAGGGAGTTGTAGAGAACAAGTCTGCAACAATGAAAATGTCCCGAGAATTAACTTTGGCCGAAGTGTCCAAGACCCAATAAAATCAGGCCTAGCAAGCAACGATCTTAGTTTGAACAGGTTTTACTATTGATACCGAGAGAAAAAAATCTAAGATAATACGGAGATACAATGAATGCAAGGATAAACCCAAACAGGAACAAAGAATTTTACAAAAGTATGTAAGGGCAGTAATGAAGTATACCCAAACACGGCCGTTCAAACCAACTGCTATTTCAAAGGAAATTTTCTTCCCAAGTTCCTCGAGAACTGGACATCTTGGCGATCTCAGCAACCTGTAAACCAGATGACTGGTTAATTATAACATAGAAGGAAAGAAAAAAACCCTGTTTTATGCATTGGCTTTGTGCTTTAGACTAGAGTAGTATCTATCCCCTAAGAACTTCTTATATATCATAGAAAGGGAACTACATCTCACATTCTTGAAAGGCCAGTCAAACAGTCAAAATTGTAGCCATCTTTAAGGATGCCATACTCTGCTGCTTTTCCACTGGCTAGAAATCACACAACAATTTCAATCACAGTCGAGAAACCATCACAGGAATTCAAATCAACATTTACAAGAGCTAATACACAGGGGAAACATATCAAAATATAGTACGTCCCAAATGAAAACGAATAAGATAGAAAACCAACCATCAGTGCATGACAACTCAGGATTCATGCCAGGGTTTGCCTTCACAACCCGAACATACAGCAATGTACCCACCTGTCAAGTAACTGATTAGCCATTTCTAAACAGTACAAAATATAAAAACAAAGCCCAGAATTTGAAGTTGAAAGTGAGTAATTGACTATTGTGCTAACTTCTACGGACCAAAATTACAACAATGAAAATACTTCAATATAGGAAGAAATTCCCTAGCGCTATTTGGCCAAGCAGCTTTTCTACATAATTCCAATTCTGGTTTTAAACTAGGGTTTCATAGCTTTAAACTGAACTTCCCATTGAAGAGATGTAACCCCGTTCCTTATCTCTCTCTCCTCTCCCATCCCCACCCCCAAAAGAAAAAAAAAACGATTTATGAAAATTACTTGTTTCTAACAAACATTTTCTAACTACACTGGAGCCTAATCATGTTCTAATTACTTGTTTGACATGACTATGAACATCATTTAAGTTACAGTAAGTTAGAATCAGTCACTAATAACAAGATTATGATAAACTTTAAGCTCATAAAAGCTCCCTCATATATTTACAACTTTTATTTTACTTGGGAGTAATAACAACTGGTCTAAAACAAGATGTTTTGATTGCGAGCGAAGTATTGAGGCTACTGATGTTATGTAGATCATACAGTTCATCCATAATTAGTAAGTATTGACAGTTGAATAAATTTAAAACTTAATACTTAAACCATAATTAGTAAGTGCGCATCCAACACACACTTGTACGGTTTTTCTTTTCTTCAATTACTCATGTTTCTGTATACTATCAATAATATGAGTAGCATAGCAACACATATGGATGTAAATTAAACTTTACAAACCTCAAACTTTGGTATGTTTCGCCTAGTTCCTCCTTCGAAAGCTAGCACCGGCAGATACGCCAATGTAGGTCCCTTAATGTCCACCAGAAAATTCTAAATCCAAACAAATACAAACCAAATTCATAAGCAAAAGACCAGCACCAAAGAACCAATAATCATCAAAATGCAACAAAGACATGTTCAAGTTGTTACATCTGCTCTCGAATCCGCCACGATTCCAAGTACCGAGTCCCCCACACAAGGCACATACTGTACAAAAAACCCAACAAATTTGAAATACCGTATGCAACTGAAAAAAATTATACTTTCGTATTTTAAAAGAGTGAATTGGAGGGAAAATTGCTTACCCTTTTCTGAGATGTTTCGACCCAATACTTGTTCGGCTTCGTAAACCTCAAAGTCCCAGCCTTCATCGCAACTATTGAATCAAAATCCTGAAATTTTCAATCTTTTATTCAGAAATGAATGCAAAGAGAGGGA
This sequence comes from Pyrus communis, assembly GCF_041283825.1. Taxonomy (NCBI): domain Eukaryota; kingdom Viridiplantae; phylum Streptophyta; class Magnoliopsida; order Rosales; family Rosaceae; genus Pyrus; species Pyrus communis. The sequence goes on along the minus strand of NC_142570.1, from coordinate 4,103,080 downwards.
GAGAGGGAGAGGGGGAGAGGGGAAGAGGGGGAGGGAGAGAGAGAGAGAGGGACCTGGCGGAGACCGCCGCCGAGCTTGATGGTTTGGTTAGTCATGTCGGAGAGGTCGAGAACCACATCGCCGGGAATCTAAGCACCACGAAATTCGAAATTACAGATACAAACCGGAGAGGTTGCAGGTACCGATTCGAAGCGAACCGGAGGGGAATAGGAAATAGGAGCTCTTACCACTGGCTTGTCGATGAAGCTCGCCGGCGAACCGGACACTTTTTCTTCCATTGAAATTCCGAGTTTTTGACGAGTAATCGGCGATAAGCAGAAGCTCTTTCAGCAGGCTCGAGTAGAAGGAAGACGACAACGTAAGCGGCAGAGAAGCCCGCAATAAGGGTATTTAAGACCCGCCATTTTATATGCCCTAACCAAAAACGACGCCGTATTGGCGCGCATAATTTGCTTATCTGTTCCTTGGAGATAATCCCGCGGCTTTTTACGACGGCGCAGGGAGACGGCTGCTTCTACAGCTCCGACGAGTTCAGATTCCAATTCGCGTTACCATTACGACGTTGTAGAGATGGCGTTTGTAGTGCCACAGGGCTGGTATTCAATTCATTACCCGGCTATACAATCGGAGGCGGCGTCACACTACAAATTCCGACGTCCAAGTACGCCGTGCTTTCTATCTTTTACTTCAAAGTTTCATAATTTCTGCTCCGGAATCCAATTCCTGAAAGCCCCATCTCGGAAACCGATTCTGGGACGAGGGTTTTCGCGGGAGAGTTCGCTTCTCGAAGTGTCGTCGGCCGGCCAGCTGATTAAGGACTACGTGGAGGACGGGAACTTCGAAGATGCAATCACCATTTACGTCAAAGTTCTTGAATTTGGTCTGCCGGTTTCGGAATTTCGATTCTTTCCCTGTTTGATTAAGGCGTTCGGGGGGCTTTGTGATGCCGGAAAGGCTCGCGAGATTCATGGGCACGTCTTGAAATTAGGAGTTTTGGATGATGTTTACGATGTCAATTCGCTTTTGGGTGTTTACTGGAAGTGCGGGGCTGTTGAGGATGCAATCCAGCTGTTTGAGAAAATGCGTGAGAGAGATTTGGTTTCTTGGAATACTATGATGTCTGGGCTTTGCCATTGGGGAGATTATATGGGTTCGTTGAGGATGTTTAGTCGGATGGTTAATGATTACTGGGTGTTGCCGAACCGGGTGGCTTGCCTTTCGGCTCTCTCGTCATGCTCTTCAGTTCAGCGTTCAGTTCATGGAAGGGAAATTCATGGGTTTGTTGTGAAAAGGGAGATAGCTACAGATCAGTTTTTGGTTAGTGGATTAATCGATATGTACATGAAATGTGGGGATGTAAAGAATGCGGAATATGTTTTTGGGAGCATTGTTTATGAAGAATCGATCATTGGGAATCCGGTGATATGGAATGTGATGATCTCGGGATATGTTGCGAACGGGCGTTTGCCACAAGCAGTGGAGTTGTTCCTAGAGATGTTAGAAATTGGTTTATCACCAGATACTTCCTCAATGGTCGCCGTTATAGGTTTGTGCTCTCAACTGTTGGATTTAGCATTGGGAAGGCAAATCCATAAGTTCTGTTATAGCATTCAATTGAACCATGATGCAAGAGTTGAAACGGCTCTTATGGACATGTATTTTAAATGCGGTGATAGCAAAGCTGGCCTTGAAATCTTTCAAAGATCTCAAAATCGTAACATTGTCATGTGGGGAGCTATCATTTCAAATTTCGCTCAAAGCAGTCGTCCTCATGAGGCATTGAATCTGTTCCATAACTATGTATTAGAATATGGCTTTGTGGATTCTGTCATTGTATTGGCTGTTCTGCGAGCCTGTTCTTCCTTGGCTGTTAGGCCTAGAGGCATGGAAATCCATGGGCTAGTAGTAAAAATGGGGTTTGATTTAGATGTTTTTGTCGGAGGTGCCTTAGTCGATATGTATGCAAAATGCAGAGACATGGAGTCAGCTCAAATTGTCTTTTATAGACTACCCGCTAGAGATTTGGTATCTTGGAATGCCTTGATATCTGGATATACTCAGAATGAGTTTCCAGATGAAGCTTTAAAGGCAATCCTCGACATGCAGTCCGATGGAGTCAAACCCAATGCCGTGACAGTTGCGAGTATGCTGTCGGTTTGTGCTCAGTTGTCAATCATGAAGTCGTGCAAGGAGGTTCACGGTTACCTTTTACGACAAGAATTTGAGTCCAATGTTCTTGTGAGCAATTCCCTTATAACTACCTATGCAAAATGTGGAGACATAAAGAGCTCATGGGCTATATTTGAGAGCATGCCTGAAAGAACTGAAGTATCATGGAATTCAATTCTTTTGGGGTTAGGAATGCACGGCCATGCAGATGAAACATTCGTTTTATTTGAGAAAATGGAAGCAGCAGGAATGAAGCCTGACCATGCGACTTTTACAGCTCTACTGTCTGCTTGCAGCCATGCAGGGAGGGTTGAAGAGGGATTGAAATATTTTAAACGTATGGGCAAGGATTACAAAATTGAACCTCAACTTGAACAGTACACCTGCATGGTTGATCTTTTAGGCCGAGCTGGCCATTTAAAACATGCATACGATATTATTTTGGCAATGCCTTGTACCCCAGATGATCGTATATGGGGATCATTGCTCAGATCATGCAAAATTCACTGTGATGAAAGACTTGCAGAAGTTGTGTCTGATCATATCTTTGAACTCGATCCTACTAGTATTGGTTACCGTACACTTCTTGCAAACTTGTATGAAGAGTATGGGAAATGGAGTGATGCTACTAGGATTAGATCGGAGATCAAAGGCAGGGGGCTCAAGAAGACACCTGGTTGCAGTTGGATTGAAGTCGATAGTAATGTTCATGTATTTATGGCGGGTGATCAGTCTCATAATCAGTTGGAGGAGATATATGCTACAGTTGAATCTTTAACAAATGAAATAAGGAAGGCAGGATATATTCCTCAATCACTTACAGTAAGTGTTCGGCATGATGAGGTTAATCATGAAAATCTTTCATCATTTAAAGACGACGATTTGCTGTTTCCAGTTGCAAGTAGAAACCATAGCCGAACAGGTTCAGTGGAATTGATGATTGGATGATTCTCAGTCAATTGCTAGGCCATGTTGCTATTAATAGAGAGGAAATCCTTTCACTGTTTCGAGTGATTGAGGAGGATTGAGATATTCCCATTCAGTGAGGCCTATCCATCTATCTTTGCAAGCGGTTGGCCTTTGCATATGGAAGCATTTCGAGAGTAAGTTTAACGTGAATTTCTGATTAATTTGATGCGATTTGATATTATATTCAAACTTTAATTTCAGTTCAGTTTAAGAATTAAAGGTACTACTTTTAGACAGAAGAGTTATGGTCCCTTTTTCCTCCATTTATATGATTGGTGTTTTGGATGCAGTGTTTTGCAGACAGCAGTTGGCCAGTTGCAACAAGTGGCTCAGTCTCCGCGGGATTCTGGAATTCAAATGATTAAACTGACGGATGAACGTAAAGTTTTACAGTCCTGTGATCATCCCATTGAAAGCAGATGAAACTGAATCATCTGCTGAGAAAAAAAGGTAAAAGTACCTTTTACTTTTGTAAATTGGGGTGCAGGATGTGGGAGGGGGCAATTTGGAGGAGATCTCTCAGTTAAAAACTTGAAAATTAAGCTGCATCTTAGGTAAATGCATTCGAGTTTGAAAACCGCAAATAAGTCTAGTTTGCTTCAACTGCAGGACAGTGTTGAGTGCTCATTGTTGCTTCACGATGGATGTTTCACAACCTCTACGACAGTTGTCATTGCTTTCTCAATGGGAGTGGCTACTGATGCTACATCGCAACCAGTGTGTTGAAAACGTGTTTCTAAAGATGTAGTGCAGCGATGGTTAAGGAAGAACCTTGAGTCTTTGGAAATATCGTCGGGAGCTGCCTAGAGTTTCAAGACATGAAAATGTCGTCTGCAGCTGAAATAGTTTTCTGAGTTAGGTGTTTATGAGACCAATTTTCTGAAATTCGTAAGAACCCGTCTGTCGGAAAATGTACAAATGACCTGCTCAACACTGTACATAAAACATGAAGATTGCAGATTCCGGTTATGTGAAATGCAGTTCTAATTTGTATAGCAGTTTCATTTGCCACTTTGTCTATTGCCATCCAATTTGTAAACCAGGTTGAAAGAAAGCAAGTTCTTGGTCATAAAATCATAAACCGGAGAAAATCTTAGGTATAATCGGTTGTATACAAGTCGCAAAATCAGAATGAGCAAAATTACTACATCTGTTGTATACAATCGGTGATATGGAAGGTTTTTTGGATAAGTCGACGGTACCCTCGAAAGATTGTAACGAGGCAATTTCCAATAGGTCCAGTACAGAAAGGATTGCCTGGAGAAAAAAGGAAGAACAACATCCACACAGCTGGGGTGTGGGGGAGGGACACTTTGACCCACCAACATTAAATTTCAAATCTTTTCTAACCTAAATATATTAGGTTGGATGTAACACAACAGCAAACTAGGTACGTACCCAATGCCTAATTTCACAACAATTTTTATGTCAAATCCTTTCAAGTTTGGTGTGTATACCATCAAAATGATGTCAAGCCACATTAGTATGAGTTGGAGTTTTTAGGTTCTTACATATATTATCACTTTATCAAAAGAAAACTTTGGTACGGTTGTCTGACTAGGTCACTCGTTTGACACTTACAAGAAACGACACCCATGCTTTGAGTTTGTATCTATGTGTGGGGCTTGATAGCATTATACAAAATGGTCCATTCCTTTGTATGAGTTGGAGTTTTTATAGTGCCTTTAGGTTCTCACATATATTTTTTTTTGGTAAAATAAAATGGTAGTAGTGGGCTACCACTCCGAGCCGGATCGCTGTTTTTACGAAAAGCTCTTCACAAGAGGTTTTTTTTAGAAGCGGATGATCGAATCCCTGACCTCCCTAAGGATGGTACACAGAAGAACCGCCCAACTTGTGGCCCAAACAACTCTTATCTACTAAAGCTTCAGTAAAGTTGTTTGACTAAGTGACTAGTCTGACACTCGCAAGGAGCGGCACCAGTGCTATGTGCTTACGTGGGCCTCGATACTATTCAAATACTAAACGATCCATTTTTTTTGTAAGAATGACTTGACCAATCATATAATCAGGCTGTTCTACTGAAATTTTCTCCCTTGCCGAATAATGAATCTTGAAAACAAACCCTTGGAGATTTCTTGACAACAAATCTAAACGATCAAAAGCTTGGCAATAATAAAAGCTGAGAAAATAAGGACAAATCTAGAAGTGCGCAGTAGTACAATTATTGAACTACTGGGTTGCCAGTGGGGTCCCAAATCTGATTGCATCAAAGATCTTCCTATGTAAAGCTGCAATAATTGATACATCATGAGATATTCTAATTAATTAATTAATACTAATCACCAAAAAAAATAATTAATTAATACTGAATCAGTGTTAAACAAATCTATAAACCTTTAATGTAGTAATACAAATTGTGATGAAATTTTGTTACCAAGATTTGGAGCTGCAATTACATAAATAGTGGGATACAAAATCGTATAAACTTACATATATATATATAGTATATAATTAATAATATAGCCAAAACCCCCCAGACTCGGTTTATTTTAGTTCACCCTACACAACAACAATGTTTTCGACAATGCCAGCGATCGTTTCCTCGTTCTTTGGTTGTTCTATGTTTCTTTCCTCGTAAATACGTCCTATAATACATCGTATTCATTTTCGACCATACTTACAGTACCGTAATTCCATCACTGTTTATACCGTGGGAGTTGGAACCGAGGAGGTTCTCTAGTGATCTGTTTTTTCTGCTCCGGGTTCTGCCTGCTTCTTTCAATAACTCAGCCAGCCTTCTTTTCTCATCATCCACGTCGGGATTGGCTGTCCCGAGCTTTTCTTCCCTCATCTCAACAACGTACTCCAAGATTTCGATTGCATCCTCCAACCTGGGTTAATGATCACAACGATCATCAGAAAACCGTCAAAGAATCAACACATTTGCTAAACAAAAATCTATCTTCCAAAAGAGCAACAAAACACAAATTTCTAGAGCGTTATAAGTTCATATTTTCCCATGATTAATCGTGGAAACAACGGGTCTAAAGGAAAGCAAGGGCTGCACATAGCACGTACGTACTTAAACTTATCAGGCTTTCAGTGCACGAAAAAGAACAGAAAACAGAACATGTGTGATAAGGAATACAAACAAGTCCCAACCAGTTGAGGATTTCCGAAACAGGACACTACCAAGAGAAGAACAAAAGCATGTGTAATGAAAATTGGGGACGACACAATGAAAGTAGTGTAAGGGCAAAGATAAAGATAGAGGGTACCTTCCAGCTGCATCATAAGTGCCAGCAAGATTGCTATATACCCCAAGTGTGTCAGGGTGATATGGTCCGCACTCGTGTTCCAAAATAGTCCTGGCTTCTTCGAAGAATTCTTGAGCCTCATTTATGGAATAACGTTGCACACAAGTAAGCCCTACTTGGTTAAGAACAATCCCGAAAAAAGCAGTTTTCTTCTCTCCAGTTGCGCGGAGCTTTGAAATGGCACTCTTGAAGGAGTCGTAAGATTCAGAATAACTCCCCAGCATGTAGTACATGACACCCAATTGGGCTTCAATCCCGGCAATGGTGCTTTGTTGACCAGGGGCATCATTGTATATCTTTAATGCCTTCTGTAGCAACATGACTGCCTGCTCAAGGTCATTCATCGATTCATAGATAGCAGAAACATCTGTGAGACCACTGGCCATCTCCTCAGGAGGGACTCCAGGCATGGGCTTTTCATAAATTCGGAGGGCATTCTCACAATATGATTTTGACTCTCTAACTTTCCCAGTCCTGTTATACAAATCAGCCAAGCGGATGAAGACTGAACCAACAGCCGGATGATTCTCTCCTTTGGTGGTCTTGAACACAGTGAGTGCCTTCTGATAAGCAAAAGCAGCTTCATCATAGCGAGACAAGGACAAGTATGTGTCTCCAATGCTACAATCAACCGAAGCCACCTCCACTTCCAGGCCATTTGCCACCATGGCCATGCTGGCTAACACAAGATGCTCGAGAGCAGCTTCATGATCACCCTTCGTCTCACATATAAGACCCATCAGTCTCCTATCTGCAGCCTCTTCGAGAGAAGAAGGGGAACCATTCTCTTTATGACTATCGAGAGCCATCTGGCAAAGCCTCTGAGCTTCATCAAATTGCAATGCTTGAACATGAGCTTCAGCCAAATATCGACAAGTCTCACCAACTCTCACATCTGTTTCTCCCAAAACTTGTTTCTGGATTTCCAATCCAGTTGAGTAATGCATAATTGAATTCTCAAGTTGGCCCAGCATAGCATAAGTATCACCCAACTGCATGTCACCTGCAAATTTAGCAAGGGCATGATTTTGGCCTCCGTCAACAGCTGAAAGCTCAATTGAGCGTTCAAGAAGAGGAATTGCCTCATGATACTGGCCTAAGCTACAGTAAATTGCTGCCGTGACGTGAAGGCACATTACCAGCTCTAAACAAGGTTTCCCATTTGCAAATAATTCAAATGATTTTCCAGCTCGAAGAGCTAATTCAAGAGCTTTCTGGGGATTATCCCCTGATGAAATCAAATCCCTTGCTTGCTTAAGCAAAAATGGCCCAAGATCTGGATTATATAACCCTGATTCAGCCAAATCCTCAGTTCCTTTCTGAAACTTTGACCCTGCCACAGATGAATTACTGCGTTTCTTCACAGGAGAGGGTCCCGCATGTTGTTTTTGGAAAATCTTAGCGCTAGGAATAGGAGGTTTGTCAGGACTTCTTCCCTTCGCAACTGATTTTGATGAAGTTTCAGTGTCCACCTGCAAGTGAGCAACTTTCTTCGAGTTCCCTGAAGAAACGGATTTTGTACTTGCAGCTTTAACCATCTTTCCTGATTTTCTATCTGAGGACGAACCTTTCTTAGAACTTGAATCACTACGAGAATCGTACGCTGGCTTTTCTAGCACTTCCTCTTCCATTATCTCCACCTCTCTCATCTCTCCGCCAACAAGATGGCGTAACTCTGAATCTATCCTAGACTCATCACCATCCGATTGAAAACTATGCCCTGAAGGTGACTGATCAGAACTCTGCATATCACACACATTCTCATAAAGCTGCTCAATTGAGGTGTCAACCATCCCATCAACTGGACGATCAAGTCCTGTACTCCGGGGGATTTGCTGATTCAAAGTACTCTTCCAGGATCCATTCAGAGCTATATTTTCCTTACTTAGCATGGAATTTTCATGTGATTCATTTACCACCTCATCGACAATTCCAGGCATCGCTATGTACCCGAATCAACAAAACCTCTACACCAAATAAATTATCTGCAACAAACGGATCTCAATAAATCAAGCAGAAGATTTTAGCAGAATTCCGAATGCATACATACTGCACAAACCTACGGTTTCCATATATTGAAATAACATTGAACAAAAAGAAAAATGCATTAGCAACATCACCAAAATTCATTTAGGGCCTTTTAGCAATCTGATTTCGGGACTTTGTATGTTTATTGTTTACCAACAAACCTAATAAGCAAATATCAAACAATAACCAAAACATATGCATAACATACATTTGCTCCCGAACACAAATCAAAATACATTAAAAACATAAAACATTCATGTTTCTGCGTTTTAGCATTTCACTTTTGAACTTTGTATGTTTCCCAACAAACCAAGGAACCAAATATCAAGTTAAACCTAACCGAAAGGTTGCACCTTTGTGACCAAAAGGTCACGAATCAAGTCGTGGAAACAGACTCTTTGCAAAGCAAGGAAAGTTCCCCTGACCTCGCAAACTGAGGAGCCTTGTTGGCTTGAGGTCGTCCTTTATCCGTCAAAGGAAAAAATGAGAAATAAATAAAACACAAAATGCCCTCTTCGGATCTTCACAAAAATAGAAGAATCCAATCAACCCACATAAACGCATATTCCATACAAAACTCATATCACCATTGGAACATACCAAAGATTAAAACCAATAAAATGAACCCATCAACAATCAAATCAACTTCTTTTAACATTATTGTAGATTAACGTGAACCCATCAACAATCAAATCGAGTTCTTTGCAGCTAACCTCTCAAATTAATAAAGAAAAGCACACCAAAAATTGGAAAATAAATAATGGGTTGTTTGTTGAGCTGAAAAAACAATATGCAGAAAGCAGAAATGGGAAAATCCATACCTGAACAAACAGTCAACCATGTCAAAAGGGCACGAAATGGGTTGTGCTATCTGGGTCTCGATAAAAATGCAACCTATACGTATACATCCATATATATATATATGGGGTAATGGGGGAATTGTCAAAATATATATATCTTTTACTGGTGGGGGATGTGCGGGATGAGGACGACAGCGGTGGAGGCGAAAAGGGGAAATGCGTAAGGCAAAAAGACGAAATCTTTTGAGGAAAAGAAAAGGAAATTAATTAGGGGAAACGATGGAAAGTTGCAGAGTTGGAATATCGAAGGGGAAGAGAGATGGCCACTTCTTTCTTTCCCACCCGCGCGTCCTGCTGTAGGCCCCCAAATGCCGATCGTTTTGTTTTCCCTGACTGTCATTTAAATCGGAAATCGCCACGTGGCGGTCCGATAGCGGTATCTATGGAAAACAATTTATAGGTCAATTTAGTGAGATTTTCGTAATACCAAAAACTACCCTTCCCTTTTATCAATGTTGGAAGAGAATTTTCAGTGTAACCGATATATAAGGTGGTACACCACGTGTTATTATACAAATAGTAGAATATGTGTGTTAAAAAGTTAGTAACTTAAAAAGTAAAATTTTTCACCACTTACGTAAAAACACGTGATGTACCACTCATATTCCCGTCACAATAAAAAATTTCTCCAATGTTTGGGAAAAAAAACTTACTAATTAAAGGGTAAAATAGTAAATTAATAATTTTTTATAAAAATTTAAAAGTAAAACAACTCTTATGCCGCACACACGAAAGCATGAGATTGTTCAGTGTGGTAGAAACACAGCCAATTTAAAAGTTGATGTTTTAAATAAAAATTTTTTAATTGTTTATATTATGACACTTGTGTACCAAGCCCTATTCTCGACACACAAAAAAAATTCTCATAAGCTTGTGGCAAAATATTAGTATCATTTGAAAAGACACTTTTTTAATTTTTTTATTTTACTTTTACATTTTAATTTTTGGGTGGGATGTTGGTTTTTTTTATGGACAAAGGGTCATTGGTCTTGAAGTTACTTTGCTTCTTCTCAACTTGATCATCAAGGTGGTCTCTAACATGTTGGGACAATAGGAGAAACTAATGTTCCTATCCTTAATAATAAAACTTAACGTTGTTATTAAGTTTGAATCTAAAACTTAACTTTGCATTTCTCTTTCACTTATGGGTGATGATAAACCCAATAAGTTTGAATCTAAAAGAAGTACAAGTCTACCATCTACCGATATAATAGAGCACTAATGCATTAGACGGTTAAATTTACATGTTTACATTTTAACAGTTTTAATTTACACTTTTAAACATCAATACATCTCATACACCGGTATATTGTCAGAGAATTATAATTGGGTTGGTTGAAGTTATTGGATTCATTCAAAAGTTCTAAAATAATCTCGTGAGGAGACAAATTGGGAATTTTGATGAAGGTGCATCTAGCTTTTGAAATAGGAGAATGATTTTTTACTCTCCTATTCTCATTTCCTTCCATTCCCTCATCTCACACATTGTTTTTTGTCTTATTATCTCTATAAAAAAAATCAATATAAGATGTTGACGTGACTTAACCATGTTCAAATAAAAGGGTATGTAAGGATAGAAAAATTAGAAGTATAGAGAATCCTGTTTTTTTGAAATAATCATTGGATTTAAGGCAAACAAGTTTCACAAGGCTCTAGGTTGGATGATTAGAATACTCCCAAATGGGGGGCGTAAGTACAATTTACCCACTCATGAGTCATGACTCATGGGTCAAAATATCAACACCTACAGGGGAGGTTAGGTCCTCTGAGTCTCTGACCAGACTATCAATAATAGGAAAGAGATCATCTTCGGATATCTTCCTCCAAGACCTAGGAATCAAGTAATTCAGGTTTTTAAAAATTTAATCCAACAGTTAAAAATAATTATAGTTTTTAAAATTTTTTACTAACTTCTCTGTTTTTAATCATTGGATCAAATTTTAAAAGCTCGAATCACTTGATCCTTGAGGTTTAGAGAAAGAGATCTGGAGATGATCTCTTTCTCCAATAATATATGATGATATACAAATACAATATAAGTTTGGAAAATCAATTTTCTTCTGTAGTTTAGAACTATTAAGTAGTTTAAAAAGCTAAAGAGAAGATTGTTTAAAAAGTCAGACTACTTGTTTTCAACGTGACATACCTTATGAGCTCTTTTTACGTTATTTTGATGGATTGAAATTTGAATGCAAGTTTCTTAATTTCATAAGCTACTTCCATACTTTTTGTGAGAAAGTGGGGAGGTCTTATGCATTGAAGATCAAATGCAGGTGATCCTATCATTCTATGATCACAAAATGATGAATCCTTCCTTAAAAAGAAGGGTGCTTTAGATTTAGCCCCTTACAACTGTTAAACTCTAGACATAAACTCACCTATATTAAAACATCTAAATAAAAGCTAAATTTTGAATTTGATGCCATGTATGATAAAAGATGTCTATACATTTAAATTTATTTACAACACCATGCTACCAACATTAATATGGCTATTATGATTTTTTTTGTAGACTTTTAATTTATTGTCTTTTGTTTGTCAACAACATTCAATTAGTTTAAGTTTTTTTTGCTTTTAATTTAAAAAAAAAAAAAAAAAAAAAGGTTCTTTTCTTCTTTTATGTGAAATCGCCTAATCCAAATCTAATTAGTTCAATATACATTCTATTGAAAAAGTAGATACATTAACTTGTGAAAATTAAAAAAAAAAGAGGTAAAAATAAACTAGTAGATAAATTGTTTCTTGTAAAAACTAAACAATAGTTACATTATTTTCATAAAAAAATAAACAATATGTAATTTTTTTTTAAATTACACAATAGGTACACAATTTTCGTAAAAATTAAATAACAGGTACTTTATTTTTGGAAAAAAAAAAAACTAGTAAAAACATTGTTTCTTTTAAAAATAAAACAATGAATTTATATGGTAAATTAGTTTTTATGTATTTTGCATATATGGGTTTGTTATTATGTAGATAAATTATTTTTCATGTATTTTACATATACTAGGTATATTGTTTTTCTTTTTTTAAGCAATCTAACATTTTAAAATTTTAATAGTAGGTGCACTGTTTGAATCAAATGTTTTTTTTTTTGTAGGTAAATTATTTTGCATAAATTTTACATATATCAGGCATTTATATATATATATATATCTGTGTGTGTTTGAAATAATTTACCTACATTAATATGTAAAATATAATTTTATTGACTTAATTAAGCATGTATAATAACATATATTAGACATGTTTTATGTTATTATATATTAGACTATGAATTTATAACATTACTGTTTTTTTTTTTTTTTTGTAAAATCATTAATTCTCCCCACATGGCATTAATTATGTACATCAAACATTCAAATAGGGTTTATTAAAAACAAAAAACAAGAAAAAAAAAAATCAAATAGGGGTATTTTAGGCATCCGAAATTGTGGAATCTAGTCAATGGTTTTTATTCAAAAAAAAAAAAAAACTTATGTCGGGTTTTATGTAGAAAAAATTAAGTTATAGGGGCTAAAGTGATATTTTCAGTAAAAAGAATCTTGAAACAAAACTCCGTTGTTCCATGATAAAACGAATTAGGCAACCTTAGCAGTTAGTAGCTTCTCTTCTTAAAGAAGAACGAAACGTTATCACTAGGCCACATGAATAAAGAAAGACAACCGTGATAATCTGTATACAGGTTCAGGTGGTCCATAATGTTTCCTCCTTGATTGATTTGCACGTCATAGAAGATAGTTCATGGGAGAAGAATAAAGCTCATCACCATGAATACAGATGTAGTGTAGGACTATGAGGTCTCTTCTCCTTCTCCACCATGTGGGGCATGTTGGTGCTGTCTGACAAGTCATTCAAAAGAGATCGATGAGATCCCATCCGAGGTTTAAAAGGTGGTGGCCTTAATCAGAAATAGAGACGGGAGGGAGATCGATGGATAGATCAAAACAGACTGAAGCCTCCTCTTGCAGTGGCGGCAGAGGCAGCGAACGTACAGATCAACCACTTTGGGTGATGCAGCCCGAAAAGGTTGGATGTCTTTAGTTTAACTCTCACTAATAACGAATTCGATATAAAATTATTAATCACGAATTCATTGAAACTGAAGATGAAAAAAAAACTGTGGTCCATGGTATGGACCTCGTTGGTGATAGGTCACTTTGTGGACCTATAAGAAAGGAAATGAATCACGTTGTTGGAGATAATTTAGTTTAGGGGACTCCCATAATCAATATTGCCTCCCAATTAATTTGCATCTAATCACATGCACAACATGAAGAACTTGGTGGAACTGAGAAATAAGAGAAGACATGTGTTGTATACAGAGTGACCTGAAAAGACATGTGTTGTACACAGAGTGACTTGAGAAATACGTGTTGTACATTCCTATAGTTAACAAATAAACCTTCAATTTCCAAATTTACGATCCATTTTATTATTCAATGGAGTTATAACTTACAAGAGAAACCCTAGCAACTAATTAATTTGTATTTTGCATGCCACGTACTTTACCAGCAGTCACTGTTCACTGGCCTTTGCGGCGTTTGAAGACTGTTTGGCTTGAAAAAGTCGAAGGTTCATGCATGCTTCGGTAGCCGGACAAGGGAGACTAGGTAAAATCGATCTAATCAAACTTTCCCATTTTAATCTGTGGCCTTCTATCGTCGCTTCTTTTTATCGCTTTTCACTCGAAGTCGAGAACTTCAGATTGTGAATCGTAGTTTTCTTCAACGTTGATTGTTGATTCCAGTTGTATTGTTTAGATTCGATATATCTCGTCATATATATAAAAGCGCTAACCAGTTGGTAACGTAAGGTGATCATGATCATCACCCGTAATCCTCTCAGAGGACATCATGCTATCAAATTCTGTTAAGGCTACTAGCAGAGTTTCTGATGCAGCTAAGGTGCGTACGCAAGTCTTGGTCCTCTCTCTTCCGCAGCCCTTCCTTTGTCACCGCCTACCAGAACTTTCACTGCAACGATAAAACGAATACTACTCACCCCGTCCTTCAATGCAAGGAACACTTCTTCTCCTCCCAATTAGACCAACAAGGGAATCCGACTCTCGTTGATGTCGTATTAACGGCTTGGTATGTGCTTCACATGATGTTTACCCCTGCTGCACCGGAGAGTCTATCAAACTTCGCCTTGTGCGGAGAGACAAGGCTTGGGTTGAAGATTTCAACACTGAGCACGGATTCATGGAGGACATTAGAAGTAGATATCGATGATCTTCCTTTTGGTCGTCTGACTTTGTTGGCGTTGCTGCATCAGAAATGTGTATGCATCAATGGGGACATGTACTGGAGGCAAACTTATTCCACGATACACGCCTCTTCACTTTCAGGCACCGACGAAAGAACCACCATCTAAAACAAACCCAATTACTTGGTCCTCAATCTTTTAGCGACCCTTGATAAGGGCAGTTAGTTGTGATTATTTTGTATCATCTTTTCTGTTGTGCATTTGGAATGCAAATGTAATGTTGTAGCTGCTCTAGGGCTCGCACACTGATAAGAACTTCCACTGTATAAAAGTATTATCTGTGACTTTCACTGAATTAAATCTGTGACTATTTCTTAATTATCTGTGATTTCATTGTGTAAAAGTGTTCGATTGTAAGCTTGCTGTTTAAGGGTTTACAGGTCAGAGAGTTCTTGATTCTCTGTGACCTCATCTAGCTGCTATGCAACGTTAAGGCGATGATACCTCTAATTTGGGGCCAATATATAATTAATGATATTCGTTAATTCCTTAAAGTTTTCTCTCAACCCAAACTTAGGCATGTTAGACGAGAAGCAAATCTGGCAGCACATGTGCTTGCAAGAGCAAGAACTGGAGAGCAACATGAGGTGGCTTGGTGAACCACCGGCGTGGTAGCGGACATCTTGATTGAGGATAGTTCTATTGAGTGATTACATCTTTTTCTCCCTTATTCTGTAATGGTGATCTCTTTTTTTCTCGATTCTGGTTTGAAAGTGTCGGTAAGGATTTTTTTTCTAGAAGTCCACATCATTTCTATGTTCTAAACATTTTGTAAGTATTTTGTCGACATCTTAATGAATATTGTACCCTTTTATAAATAAATAAAAAATTTGAAAAAAAAACTTGTAATCAATCAAAGAGACTCTTGTCCTCACCAAAGTGCAGGCAAAGAGTGGGCAGAAAGTTTTTGGCACAGCGGGACTCATTACAATCCTTTTTTCGATGGAGTTGTAAAAGCAAAAGAGAATAAAAATAAAAAATCTGACGGCTGTGGGATTTGAACCCACGCCCTTTCGGACCAGAGCCTAAATCTGGCGCCTTAGACCACTCGGCCAAACCGTCGCACGTTGAACAATGTCACAGATGGTTATAAATGTAATCTTCAACTATATTTTGGTCTTTTGTCTTTTTCTCTTTTGGTGTTTCTTCAGCTATATTTATTACTCTTCTTTTTAAGAGAAAATAAAATGAATTAGTTAAAAAAAAACAGCTAATTACAAGTGAAATTGTAAGTTAGAGTGAAAGAAGTCCCTGGGTGGACAATTGGAAGCAAGCATGACAACATACATGTTAAACTCACTTATATATGGTCAATGGATTAGGATAATGAGAATCACTAACCTTGACTCCAATATGCAAATTCATCTGTTCAATGATATTGTATTATTAATTTGAAATACTATGATAATGTACTAAGCTGAAATAAAATCTCTTTATAGATATGTAACCGACGCATACCATAAACTTTCATATATATCCAAGTCTTAGGCTAATAGTGGCAACGCACTTTAGGAATGATGGAGAGGAAGTTTCAAAAGTGCTTCTATTGAAATTATCACATTCAACCACAACAAGTAACCTAGTGGTAAGGGCGCATACTGCAGCTTCCCAATAAACAAAAAAATGTGGAAGGTCACGGGTTCGATTCTCCGAGCTAGTAAGTCTACTTGACTGTGGTCATGTGAAAGATCACGAGTTCGATGCTCCGAGCTAGTGAGTTTGCTTAACTGTGACCACGGGTAAGGTGAAACTCCCTATAACCTCTCCGGACCCCGAAGAGATGGATAACCGTGACTTGTCACCAGTTGTCCTCTTATTAAAAAAAAAATTTGTCACATTCAACATTTAACATCAAATTTGACTAAAACAAATAAACAAAGAATTTAATATGCACATTATTGCATATATCAATCATAAATAGGATAATACAATTGTTTGCATCACAAGTTAAAACACCAATAAAAGCAGTGACTATGAGTGCTATTAATCCCATTATATTCAAGATAAAAGGATAGAAGGATAAAAAGGTTAACAAGACAGAAAGGAAACAAAAATGTTCACAAATCATAATTCATATGAACATGGGGAACCTTGACAAGAAAAGCATATGTTTACATTTTAACATCAAAACTTTGATTCCAGAAAAAAAGAATCCCTAAATCTTTCCAGAAGCAGATCTACCGGCGACCCGTCCATTTCGGAAAGCATCGCGATAGGGCGTGATTTTCCGGTGGCTCGTAAGATGAGAAGAAATCCGGGTCCTGCTCAAGGGACTCAGCATAACCTTCCAAAATGTGCACTATCTCGTTGAAATGAGGCCGCTTGTCCGGATGGCTTGACCAACATCGGCTGATGAGACGACTGAATGGCGCAGGGCATGTGGACGGCAATGGGGGTCTTGCATTCTGCACAAAATGAAGCAGATATAACCACATATAACGGAATAATAAGCTTTTCTACAAAGGAAAGTAACACCTTATCATTGTATTAAGACCACTGCAGGATACTTAGTCTATTGTGTTCATACAAAAAACCGCATCAACCCGACAAAGTTTCAACTAATTAGGACTCATCTCATCTTCAGTTCCTGCAACCAAACTTGAATGGCAAACTGTAGCTGTGAACCGCCAAATTCTGGCTTTTGCGACAACTTCCAGCACATTTTTCCCGTTCATGTGGTTTAGTTTACACAAAACATTTGACTTTCATGTTTACGGGAATCATAAGCGCAACCAAGTAAATTGATTCGCATATTGATGCCATACATTCCAGGGGTTATTCAGAATAGTGCAACCACACGAAAAAAGTTGAATGTTCATAGTTTCAGAACCAAAAGGAGATCGACATATATCTCCATAACAGGTCAGCTTTATGTTAAAAGGGTTCAAAACATAGCAACAAAACCGGTTTACATGGGTGGAAAGTGAGAATTCAAGGTGGCAAACAGACAGGGTTCCCAATTATTCCACAAAATCTTAACAGGTGCAAGAAGATGCCAACCGCTAAAACTGAAACAGATCGAAATGTTAGATGCCAGTATGCTGCTTCTTGGTAGAAGGCAATTACGAAATCGCTGAAGTTATACTATCATTATGAGGCAGAATTAAACAAACGTTAAATGCAACCCTCCACAACATCCTTCAGAATTCAGATGTGTACATGTATTAGTGCATGACTACCACTGCTTTAAAATATCTTATCAACAAAGAAAAAGATATAGGATTTAATATATTTCTCTGAATTTCGCAGATGTCATTTCCTGCATAGATAAGGATGGCCAAATGCAGCAGGTCCCCACATGATCTGGATAATACAAGGACAAGCATATAAATGACTGTCTCTCACCCCACTTAGGATGCATGTGAGAAACATACTGGTGTAATAGATGCATCACGAAGATAGAAACTAAGAACGATAACAGATAAACTGTAATTTCCTTAATGGCATATTACTTTTACTGGATGGCAATTCAAGAAAGTTTATCAAATGTTGTGAAGTAGAAGAGCTGATACTTAAGATCTTTCTAAGACCAAAAATATCAATGCATGTGAGAGTTATTCAAGCAGTCAGTTTAGGAGGCAAGTACAAATTGCATGCTTTAAATTGTATCTTAGTGTGCTAAAATGGGAATATAATATGCAGAAAAGAAAATGATTCAGAAAGGAACACCATCATTCTCTGTTTCCATGAATCTCTAACAGTTTTGAACAGTCAGAAACATATGGGTGACAAAAACAATTTTTAGTAGTACCGGGATTTTTTTAGGCCTGTTATTCAGAGTTCAATATTTCAAGAATGGATATATTGGCCTCATTTAAATGCGTAGACTAAAGCTTGCTATGATAATATCCCGGTGTCAATAATAGGTATCACCATATCAACACCTCAATGATAACTAATACGTATTGATACAAATTATTAACCGCAGAGCAGGGCAAGTACCATCACGGGTACAATGAGAAAAATACCTTCTGCGATACTGCAAATGCAGCCTGTTCAGGAGTCATGTTGTCAAATGGTGTCAATGCCGTTAAAAGCTCCCACAGAACTATTCCAAAACTGTAAACATCAACTTTCTTTGTATGGTGTTTCTCTTTGATCATTTCGGGTGCCATCCAACGGTAAGTGCCCGTGAATCCCTTTGCACTGCCACACTGTGACTCTAGGCATGAAATTCCAAAATCCGCAACTTTCACAGACATATCTTCCCCTAGCAATAAATTTTCTGACTTGAGATCCCTATGAAGTATACTTTGAGAATGGAGATATTGCATCCCACGAGCAATGTCGAGGGCTAATTTCACAACTAGGCTAAGCGGAACAGAATTTGGATCCTGCTGATGAAGATATTTTCTTAATGATCCCCCAGCTAAATACTCAGTGATAATGCAGAACACTGGAGGTTTCTTACAAGCAGCAACAAACTGCAGAATAAATTTGGTACATGAAGGTCAAAAAACATCAAGGGCAGCTATTGTTTCGACATCAGAATGTTACTACCATGATTCTCTAAAAGTGAAAATTCTTGAAACAACTGATTACAATTTTCGGATTACACGAGATATCAACAAAGATTAAGGTCAGATATAGAATTATAAGGATGTAAACTCTTAAGTAAGGAATCTGCAACAATCAATCAATGCCTAAATGATGAAACAGTAACAGATTTCCTAAACACTGGGCCGAACAATTCCGGTTCCATTTTCGAGTGCTTTCTTGCAGTAAGATCTTAAAATGCAGGGTTATAAGGGGTTTTGGGTTTTATACAGACCAAAAGATCACAAAAGTTAGCAGGAAGAAAACCTGAAAGAGAACAAAAACAAAAACTGCATTTCCAACAAAACATCAACCAGGACCACATCCTTGAAAAATTTTCCAACAGAACTGAAAAGGCAAGCAACACCACCTTAAACCCAAGACAGGAGAGAGAGAGAGAGAGAGAGAGAGAGAGAGAGAGAGAGAGAGAGAGATTTTACAGTGATGATATTAGGATGGTGCAAACGAAAGAGCAAAGCAACCTCAGAAGTGAACTGCTTCTCAAGCAAAACAGCCAACCCTTCATCTTCCTCAGGCTGGCTGATCAGCTTAATCGCCACATCCCTCTGCTTATAAACCCCTCTGTAAATCCTGCTATGCCTTCCCGAAGCAAATTTACACCCAATGTACAACTGTGACATGTCAGCACTCCACTCCTCTCCTTCCCCTTTAATCTCAGCCCCTGAGGACACCAAGTACTTGGACCATGAGACTGCACGGTTATACTCGCCGAGGGAGAGCCTCCTCTCCAGCTTGCCATTGTTGGAAATCTGCTTAAACCAGTGGAAATTCTTCATGGGTCGGCGCCAAAACTCATAAAAAAAAAAAAAAAACCAGAAAAACTCAGAACCCCTTTGGTATTTTCACTCCTCAACTAGCAGAAAGCCTCCAAATTTGCAGAAAAACTTGGATTTGCAGACGACCCAGAATGATTAAATTGTTGTTTTTCGGACACCTACATTTCGAAATCATCAATCTCTGTGCATTTAAACGCTGGTGGATAACGGATTCAGATTAAGCAGAAGCTGGGAAAAAAGTTGATAATTTTCGAGGCAATAAGCATGTTTCTGGGCAGAAGGTAGAGCCTTTGGTCAGAAATCTTGAATTTCTACATATTTAGAGAGAAACCCACCATTTGAAAGACCAAAAGAAGCTCTGGAAATATGGTTTTCGAGCTTCCAAGCCCAAAACCACACATGGGTTTTGAGAAGTTGAGAGAAAGAGCTCAGGTGGTGAGGGATGCAGTAGTTCAAGTAGAAGAAAAAGGTTGAAAGCTTGTAATAACGTGAAGCTAGAAAACAAAAACAGGAGGGAGAGAGAGACAGCGAGAGCGAGAGGAATGGGTCGGTTGAGAGATGAGTTGGTAAGTTGGTGGTGGTGGTGGTGGTGGTGCAGTAAAAGCATATGCTATGGGCGGGAGGTGCCTGGCTGTACTTGTCTCATCATCTCATCTCTCCATAAAATTCACAGCTCCTACTCTCTACAAACTCCATTCATGAACAGGAACGTGCGAAGATCCACTTCTGAGGAGACAAACTGGAACCTTGTTGATTTTGACCTCTACCTCTCTGATTTTCCCTCTTTGTCCTTTTTATCCCAATGCCAAAATGCCACTGCCTTGCCCCTTTGTTACTCTTGGAATGAGCAAACTAGCATGAATAATGTTAATTGGTGGTGGTAAATACTTAATACATCATAAGCTTTTTCACATTTTGACAGGTCAGTTTTTTATTTTTTCGAAGGAAGAGAATCTTCTTCGGATCCTCTTTGTAAAGATTTTAAGAATCCTCATATCCTAGTCGTTAATCGTACATCATACGGTTAGTTTTCGTTATATACTATTTGTTTTTAATTTTAAATAATAAAATTCAAATTATTTCTAACCGCACGATATATAATGAATGACTCAGATATGAGGATCGCTACAATTTGGATCCTCCACCCTATGAAAGAAAGTTTTTGCATGTGATTATAAGTAATTGGGCTACGTTTCATATTGCTAATTGGTTTTATAGTGAAACCTCAACTTTCTTTATGGCATTAGAGCAGGTTGTCTCACATGTGAAGCCTAACGATCACACTTGCTTCACGTCACCCGATTTGTGTCGTTCAATTGTTAAACTTGAAACTTAGCCACACATAAGAGGACATATTGAAAGAACTAATTCCACATCAAAAGAAAAAAATAACGCTTAAAAGAAATTAATTACTCTCCATAATACGAATTAATTTTGTGATAAAACATCAATTTTTTCAAATACCCAATTTCAATTATAGTCATAATCCACTAGGAATGTCATTGATTAAAGGGTGGTAGCATTAACTATAAGAGTAATTTTAAATATTTTTTAAAGAGTGGTGGCATTAATTATTACTATTAGTAATTTTCATTGTGTACACAACTGGAGGAAGAGATTACTATTTGGTAATATCTTGACTATGACTTATTTTTTATAAGCAAAACATGATTGTGGGCAACACTTGCTAAAGCATTTTACCTCTCAAATTTTGTTCTTCAATCAAAGTTAAAAGCCCCTATGCAATAATTTTTTATTAACAATCATTAAATGTAGTAATTATAATGTTTATTGGCCCAGAAATAAGTACATAAGTTGGATTTGATCGAATTTAAAAGTGTTAATAATTTAACATTGAAATTATCACACACTTGTAATTTCTTTTAATATTGAGATCCGATAAATTAGAATCAAAATCTTATTCATTGTGCACTTTCCTATCTAAAGATTGAGTAAAGAATTAGTGATTAGAGAGAAACTTGTGTGCTTCGGCAAAGATACCTCATCACTCATCAAGAATCTTTCAGTAAATTTTAAAAGATACAAAACACTTGGTGATTTCATCATCGATGAAGTACGGTACAAACAACTTCTTTACGGGGAAACGATATCTCATTCCAACTTCGAAAATAAAGTGAGCTTTAACGACCGTGCTCAAAACTTCTAAAGCAGTGAGGCACCAACACCAAGGCTATTTTAGTCCCTCAAAATTTCACTCGAGGGTATATGAGTCATTTCATCAAGCAGGCCGTACGTTACAAAACTTGTAACAGTAACCGAAGAGGAGTGAGGACTATAGTGTTATGGCCGAAAAGCAAGTGGGCCCCACGCTCATACAGAGGGATCCGTGGGAGTGTCAGAGAAGTCGTATGGTCCTCTTCCGTATACGGTCTCTCTCTCTCCCCTCTACCTCTCTGATTCCTTTTTAATTTTTAACTTCTATTTTTTATTTTTTAATATATCGATATTTTTACATTAGAAAATAAAAAGTTTAGTTAAGCAATATAATAGATAACTTAATTTGGTATCGAATTCATCATCCAAGAGATTCAAACCTAAAACCTTTCACTTTCAAGTGAAGAGAAATACTACAAGACTGTAGTATTGAGTGACTATTTTTTTAACTTTATTTACTAGTTTTCCTTTTAAACATATTCGATTAGAGTATGTAAGCCTCACAATGGTTAGCCATAATGTGATTCGTCTTTAATGATAATCGAATCTAAAATCTCTCACTTACAAATAAAAAAAAATTATTACTAAACTGTAATATTAAGTGATAATATTTTCTTTTGTTTTAAATCACCAATAAAACAAAGAAAAAACAAGAAAGAAAACTGATCCGCTCTTGGAGCACGAAAGTTTCACTCTCCGTATGACTTGGCCAACTAACTCTGTCTAGGTTCACACAGACAAGAGGTACAGCCCAAATTGCACCCACAAGGTACAAGGCCTACAAAGCATGCAAACAATTTACAACTACAACTTGGCTGGGTCCTAATTTGCCTGCTGGACCGATTACCAATCTAAACAAGTCTAAAACATCATTAATTCCTCCCTTGTGTTGTGCTTCCGGTCAGTTGTTCATGCACGAGTGGTCGAATCTCAACTGTTGATGTATGCGACGGCTTACCAGTTAAATTTAAAAGTTTTGTTTGAATCAATTGTTGTTATATTATAATGGTTAAATATCAGTTGTTGATGTATGTAAGTTTATATCACAGTAATCAACGTCTTACCAATTAAAGATTTAGAGTTAAGTATGGATCATTTGTTGATAAGCTAGTGGGTGATTCTTACTCGTTGATGTATGTCGACAGATCATGGTGACGACCAAGATTTATCATTTATGCTTGGCTGGATATCCCACTTAAACATGATCAAATAACTTTAACGTTATATGCAAACATGTTTGAGGCAATTCATTGGTTAATCAATCTTCGATAATAACCCATGGACAAAAACGTTTTGCCCTTCATACAATTTGATATTTGTGATGTTGTTATACTTCATCTGATCAGTCGACGTTATGATTTCTAGATTTTATCAAGTAGTGTTTACAAATTGATCTAGCAAGGCATGTTAGATGTTGCATGACGTATTATTTTGAGGCTTAAACCTTATCATCAAGATCTACAAAACCATTCATTTTTTAGCTAAAATGATCATTAAGACTGTTATAACTCTTCACTTTGGTCTCTGAGATTTAAAATTGATAGAGGTAGTCCTTGAGATTGTCCACCATCAATCATTTTGATCTTTCTCTGAAAAATCTTCGTTAAATTGAAGAAACCACAAATTCAAGAAAAGGGGTTGATTTGACAAAATACCCTCAATTTAATTGAGATTTCTCACGAAATAACCAAAATGATTGACGGTGTACAATCTCAATGACTGCTTCTACTATCAATTTTAAATTTCAGAACCAATACGAGGAGTTATGACAATCTCATAGGTAATTTTGAATAAAAAGCCACCAACTATTTTCTGCAAAAAAAAAAAAAAAAAAAAAAAAGGAAAAAGAAAGATCAGCCCACCATTGAAGATCGATTTTGCATTAATTGGTAGGTTGGCATGCAGTGTAGCAGATGATTAACGTTGATCAGTATCTCTTAAGATATTGTTAATTAGGTTGGTTGATTTCTTAATCAGGAGTTGGAATCTTGTGAGAGAACTTGCATATGCATATATAGTTGATAGTTTAGTGGGCAAGGAATCCCAAAACCATGCATTTTCAATCAGTGTATTATTATTCAATTGCTACTTGAGTATTTTAGGTGTCAACTCTTTATCAGTGGGTCAATA
Organism: Pyrus communis; assembly: GCF_041283825.1. Taxonomy (NCBI): domain Eukaryota; kingdom Viridiplantae; phylum Streptophyta; class Magnoliopsida; order Rosales; family Rosaceae; genus Pyrus; species Pyrus communis. The sequence continues at coordinate 4,078,867 of NC_142570.1, read as the reverse complement.
TTACAAACTGATTGCCCGTATATTGATAGTATATTAGTATCACAATATCAAATAGGTAACCTTTTCTTTAATAGTTTTTGTTGCAAAGAATCTTCGGGGAAGTTTTAATCTTGTATAGGAAAAGCTTGCATTATTTATCAGAGTAGCGACTTTCGTACTTTCTTTTTCTTGCAGAAATAATCTTTTTGTTAAGTATAAATTCTACATTGAGAGATGAGAGATTTTGTATAGACTTATAAGTAAGTTGGGTTATATTCTTCATATTGTCAATTGGTTTTTTGATGGAAACTGAACTTTCTTCACTTTTTTTACTTATTTTGTGGTTCTATGGTTTTTTTTTTTTTTTTTTTTTTGAGTAAAAAGCACTATATATTCTTTCTCGCCAATTTCTTTTCTTTTTCCATCATTGTATCAATCAACGAAACACACAAAAATGAGGGAAGGAATGCAAAATGGTAAATTTGGAGTTTGAAAGTCATTATCCTTGTTTCTCCATCTACAATCTTTCATTTTTAGAGAAATGTTAAGAGAACTCTCTTAAAGAACTCTCTATAAACTCTCTGACATCTCACAATTTAACGTTAATTTCCTATCAACATTAAATATAAACAGTGTGTCAAAATATGAGATGTTAAAGAATCCATAAAAGGTATCATTTTGATAGAATTCCCTTAGCATTTCTCTCCTTTTTATTAGTTATTAAATTGAATAAGTAAAAAGAGAATCAATAAATGAAAACAAGAAGATAAGTAGAAAGAAGAAGACGAGAATGTGAAAATGATTACCCAATTATTATTATCATCATAGGGAGGCTGCAATTACCAAAACGAAGCAGCACGAAATAAGGGTGCTGCACATGCTAGTGTACCGTGGAAACATTGATGAAAACACCACGGCCGCACACCTTATGGTTGGTGGCTAATCAGATTAGATGACTTAAAAGAATGATTAATTAGAATATCAATTATCGCTAATGACAAAAGTTTAGTGAGGTGTAAAGTAAAGTATAAGCATATTGCTTTGAGAGTGAGCCTTATATATACAGACGTAATTATTTTGGCAATCGTATATGATGATATTATTAGGCATGACAAACTTTGTTCTCATGTCATATCTATTATCTTCACAGGTCGTATCATGTCTAATCTATTATCTTGACGAGTTCTTAACATGTGACGTGATAACAATTCAATTAATTAACAGGTCGTGTCTTTTCGTGTCATATCCGTTATCTTTACAGCTCGTGTTGTGTCTAACTCACTATCTTAATGGGTTCTTAATATGTGATGTGATAACGACCTGATTCGTAAACGGGTTGTGTCGTTTTGTATCGGTTTAACGGATCATGCAAGAAATTGGTATCTCTAATATTGAAATTAGACAAACGATAACTCATCGGGTTAGTAACGTGTGACTCGAAAATGACCTGACTCGTTAAGAGGTTCTTAATAGGTGACCTGATAACAACTCGACTCGTTAACAGGTTGATTCGAAAACTATTATTTTCACATCGATCTGTGTTAGATTAACTTGTTGTGCAAAAAATTATCAAACCTAGATATTATGGCTAGCTAGGGTTTGCATGGGATTTGTATTTATTCGTGGGATATTTACGAATCGGAGGGCTGAGATTCGTCGTGCGTGTATGGACGGTAGTGATGAGTGTAGTACGAGAGAGGACAAGTGGATGTGAAGGGAGGAAGACGGGAGTGAGAGGGAACGTTTGTCACCTAGTTGTATTTTGTGCATTGCATGAACATCGCTGATGGTGGACATCACGTGGAGAACTTCTTCAACTCTCATTTCACGTTAAAACATTTTGTTTCTTCTCATGAACAGTTGATATATGTTCTTAGACTGTCAATTAAATTAATAATTATATATAAACATGTGCATAGAATCACTGACGAAGCAACAATGAAATCACTTAATAACACCTTTTTTTTTATTTCTTCCATTAATTTGCTAATTTGGCAACGTAATCTTTCATAAAATGATTAAGTGCTGGAAAAGATAAAAAATTAGTAATCGATATTTGTTTCCTTCATGGTTATGATCATAAATCTTATAACGTCGAGTTTCTGATTCCGTCACTGATGACATCATTAGGGTTTTTGGGTCATGGTACTCTTCGATGAAGTTTGAAGTTAGTGGCTCTAGTTTATATATTTCTTGGGGTTTGGATAAGCTTGGATTAGCATGTGAAAAGCAGAGATGAGACGTATAATGATGGTTGTTTGGATATGAGACATGATGTGTCTAAATCGATGCCTGATGTTTTGTTGCAAGTAGTCTGATGCTGAGACTTCACCATTGTTGATAACTAAACCTAACACGCTTGATGTTTGCATTACACAATTATCTCGATCTTTTGCTGCAACTTAGAAATTCTGTCGTACGATATAATTATATGAGAAATGTTACGGGAACATTTTCAAAAGCGGAATTCTTTATAAATTCTCTATCACCTCACAGTTTAACGTTAATTTCCGTTTTGAGAGTCCATGGAGAGTTCGTCCTAGGTCTCTCCGTTCCTTCATTTGGCTTACGTTCTTTATGTGGCATTCAAACTGATGGCTCTATAAAATTATGTCGATACTTCCACATATTACGGGTAATGTAGGAGGCATCTCTTCTTTTTTTCCCAGGAGATCCTTAGAATTACCACTACTTAGCTTTCAATTCGCCTCTAACCATGAATAGTTGACTAGGCAAGTGACCTTATACGACAGTGGTGGAGAGGTATTGCATCACAACATAGGTTTGAACTCTGTCGGCTCACTAATCTAACATCTAATATGACAAATATATCATTTGACAAAACGAAATCACAATCCCCAAATCTTAATCAGATAATGGGCCGTTAAGGGGGGTCAGTTTTGATTTCTCATCATTTTGAAAGCGCAACCATTTATTGGAGGCCCATTGTGTCTGTCTGTCCAACACCAACAAAAGGAGAAATGTGGACTTCGTTCTCTTTAAAAAAGAAAACAATAAAATAATTGGCTTCTTCCCTGAGAGGTAAAGACCCAAAAGAGATTCTTTCTTGTCTCAGTTGCAAATTAACATGTGTAGAAAGATTTCATCATGTTTCTAATGAACTGTTTTTGTACATTTGTCGGACCATCGAAGTATATATATGCATGCAAGCAATAACATCTCAAGCAAATTACGCACGGTTAGTTTTTAACCTTTTCACATAATAAAATGTGATTAACTTGAAAGTCTTTCGCAGAGGGACCACGATGTTCTCAGGCCCATCCTGGCATTTTTTTTTTTTTTTTTTCATGCAAAAAAGTTTAGTGTTATGCTTATGGTATTCAAGGTTTTTCTGTAGGCTTAAGAGTCACAATCCGACGTTTTAGTTTGATTTCTTTTATCGGGTTTGATTTGAGATTGGTGGTTCCTGTGGAATTCAAACAATCCATTGCTTGTGAACTTTGAGGAGGGAGAGAGGAAGAGAGTTAGAGAGGCTTCAAGTTGAGGTTTAGCGAAAATGATGATGAGTATGACACCATAACAAATCCAAACACAGTAACCGATTGCTAACTATAGGGCAAAGTAATTTTTGTAAGATTAGGAAAGCGTTTCATATTGAGACATTTGGGCTCCTTCTAAACTAAAATTATGACTCTGCCGTTTATCTTACGCATATGCATATAACTAACTTGTAGATACTGAAGAAATGTTTTCCTATAGTGAAGGAGCTTGTAATCTCATCGAGAACTTCCTTACAACAAGAGACGCCCCTATGGTCGTATCTCAAAACCAATCAGGCATTATTACGTGAAAAAGTTGAAACATATAGCTGTGCGTTATTGCCTTGATATATTAACAACTCAAGATTTCACCGTTATTATGATTAAGTATATAATTACACATAAATTGCTATACTAATAACATTAAAGCCGGAACACAGCGACGGCAGAACTGCTCTGCGGAAAACATGCTGTTCGAAGCTGTACAAACGTCGAAAAAAATAACTTTCATTCACATTCCGTAAAAACAACATTCTCGCCAACATGAGAAATCGAAAACCGAGTCCACGGGCGGCCGGTTGTAGGATACATTACGCAGAGTCATGGATACAGAGGTTGTAACCAGATATAAGGGAGCTAAGCGCAAAGGCAACAAAAGCCAGGAAAGCCATGCTAACCGAAGCAGTGGCCATCTCCGTGAACTCATCTTTCCCCCAATTCGATTGCCAGTCGTCGACCCGAGTGGCCGCAGACGATGACGCAGAAATGAGAAGGTATGCCAGCACCTGCAAAGTGAATCAAAACCACAAAAGCACAATGCATTACTTATCCGTACACAAATCTTTAGCTTCCCTCGAGTTGAGGCAGTTTAACGGAACTGTAGTCAACTTAAAACAAAGGCCTAACTACAAACACAACAACAAATCAACGATTCAAGTTTTATCCCTAATGCTTACACCCTAAATCTTAAAATGGCATCGCTTCGGTCTGAAGCATAAGAAAAAAACAGAAGCCTATTTCGGAAACAACAGACGTTAGGTGATGACCATTACCTTCCGAATCAAAAGTATACAAGCACAATTTTCCCTAAAGAAAATTTATCATATTCCACTAAGTACTAACATATAAGGTAATACATTTAACAATAGAAATGTTAAATAGCGATGAAGACAGATGGGCGGGCTGAGGAACTTGCCTGATCCATGAAAAAATCAAAGTGATGACGGAGATGGTGGCGGATCACGAACTTCCCGGTGACTAGATGGTAGGATAGATTATAGGCTTGAAAGGCAGCATATACAAATCCAATTACATTCACAGCTAAGCAATACCTGCAAAGTCAGCACATAATCTTCAATTCATCATAACATTACCTCTAAAAGTAAACAAAAATTCAAGAACCCCATCCACAGTCCATGCAAATGGTGCGCACTGACTTTCTAAGATTCATACAATCGAGACCCCACTTAGTGGGATAGTGTTGTTGCTAATTTGACTTAATCAGATAATCGAGATTAATAATTTTCTGAAAAAGGAAAAATTAAAATGGAAATTAAATTGAAATTGAGGCGGAGGAGAAACCTGTATTCCTTGTAGCGGTCGAAGGAGTCGCCGCTCCATCCCTGAGTCTTGTCCGCCGCCATAACCGAGAACGAAATCAAGCACAACACCAACTCACTCACCCTAAACCCCAGCGCCGCCGTCTTCATCATCTCCCCCCTCTTCGACCGTCTCAGAATCGAATTCGTCACCCCCTTGGATCTCCCACCGTTGACTCTGCCTTCCTCCCCGCCTCCAACACCGTTGACTCCGGCCAACTCCTCCTTCAACACGGACGGCGCCACCTCCTCCTTCACCGACCGGTTGTACACCACCACCGGCGACAGCGCCTTGGCGTTCTCCGGCGGCTTCTGATGCCGGAGCGGCGGGTACTGGTTGAACTTGTCGACGGCCATGATCGCCTTGGAGTTGTCGACCGGCTTCTCCGGCGAGTTCTCGGGGGACTGGTACGGCGGGCTGTCGGGCGGGTCGAAGGCGTCGGATCGGATCGGGGAGTGGAATCGGAGGGGCGAGTCGTCGGAGGTCAAAGACCAGGACTTCTTCATGTTGGGATTGGATTTCTGGTGGTGGTGGTTGGGTTTCTGAGTTTGGGGTTGGGATTCCATTTGGCGCGCATAAAATTTTCTCGGGAGATTTATCGAGTGGGAAAAAGAGTGTTTGGGAACTGAGAAAGTGAGAAGAGAAGTGATGGCGGTGGGACTCCGGAGTCTTTGAGTTGATGTTTTCGCGCTGTGAGGAATTGGCCTACGTGGAAAGCTTTCCTTCCCGCTTTACTACTTACTAAAGCGAGAAGCTGATTGATTCATACGACGTCGTTACCTGCCTCGTTTACAACTGGCAAATGCCACGGCGGAAAGCAAAGTTACCAAACCACGGGTCACGTGAGTTAATTCAGTTGATCAGTGCATTACTTAAGTCGTCAAAATACCAACGTATTATTACACCGGTTTATTATCTACTCAAACGTTTAATGTTTATATAATGTTATTTACTCATTTGACTTACATGATAATGTAATTTTAAGTTTCGAAACGTGCATCAGTTAGTCCTCACTCAAATATAAATCTTGAAAATTTTCACCAAAATCGAATTTCTTTGAGTAATTTGGTTGTTATCATGAACATCTTATCGTTTTATTGGCGTTGATTTGTTTGCTTATTTATTTAATTACGGTGACATGATTAATTGTTTTTCAACTTCGGTGAATTTTACAAACATGATATTTTCATAAGTGTATGATTATCGTGTTGATTTATATTTGTAACAAAAAATATATCAAAATTATAGCTAAAAACTAAGTGCTAATAGTGGTGGAAGAAAAAGAAAAAAAAAAGGCAAGAGCTTTAAGAGGCTGAAGAGGAAGACTTGCATGGCAAAGGTAAAAGGCAAGAAAAACACATAAAATGGTAGAAAATCCAAGCAAGGTAGCTTTTAAGTATAAAAGCTTTCTTTATGTAAAGTTTTCTTTAATTCACTAGTGCGCTATCTTTCATCACCTAAAGCCATAAATTCCTTCCCCAACTTTTCCATCTTGCTTCCATCCAAGATTCCTCCTCGGGAATTCAGGATTTTGAGAAATTTTAGTGTTAAAAGTACAAGATTTTCAGAGAGAAACAGAGCGTGAACGGCACAAAAAAATTTCAATTCGCCCACCAAGGGATTTCGTAAAATACTTGGTTTGTTTGTTGTCGTCAGCCAAACTATGTTGCACATATGTCAACATATATTGACATATGTTTTCAGAAAATTTGTTGAGTGATGTTGACGTACTCGTTAAAATATGCATAATAAATATTACATCAAACACTTGATAAGCACAAAAGGAAGCCATCAAACATTTAGATGATCCCCGGAAGATCGTTTCCTATACTCTGAGTGGTCATGGGACTACCTTGATCCCAATGCACATTCGCCACTGCCTCATGTAAAATTGTGAAGACAATTCAATAATAAAACACAGTTGTACGAAAAATATTTGATAATACTCTCTTACAAGATAGACTGACGTGTTATGTTAATCACCATGAATCAAATCGTCAAACAAAGATCATGGTCAATAGTTAGGCAAAACACTTTTTCGAAGAAATTTTATGCGCAAAACGACCAAGAAAAGCATCTCTTTTAATCACTTCGGTCTGTGTATCATGTTTATTGATCACGTTGGCTTTACGGTTTAAATTAACAAAAAGAAAGCACCAAGAAGTTTGCTTTTTTTCCCTTTAAGCAACCACAAGATATTTCTCCATCAAGTTTTAATGAGTTACCATCGTCTAATCCATCAACCAGTCATGATAATAAACCATGTTTTGTACGATAAAACATTAACAGTCGACACAGAGAAACCGGGCAGTATCCGGAAATGTTCACAACCTGGAGCATCATCGTAGTTTCAGTACCGGTCGTGTATATATATATTTGGTCAGCAAAAATGATATAAAGCTCATGGAGTTACATGGGGGTAGCAGATGGAAGTTGAACATGAGAGGAAAACAAAAAACTAGAAACCAATAACTCCAGAGTACGTACTTAAGTAGGCGGCGCTAACTTCTTTGCTCAGATACGGTACGCTTGAAGAACTCTTCTCTGACATCTGTCTGCCATATCGAAGTTGTAAGAACTCGAAAAGATTAGGAATCATTGGTTCATTCTGGTAGTTTCAGGCGGTTGAACAGTACAAGGAAACTTTGCTCGGGGATGATGTAAAGAAAACCAAGATCTGCACTTTTGATGTATGGTCCAATGCCCTGCACACGAAGTTGCAAACATCAAGCAAAAGAAGGAAAATGTTGGAAGATACAACGCCGGTTATTTGAGAGTTTTCTGGCTAATCAGATTGTATACGGTAAAGCTAGTAGGTATACTGAACCGGTCTATTCACCTTGTTACTGAGCTGGAGAAGTTCTCCTTCAACCCACTGTGGATTCTGGAACCCAAATTCTGCTATTCTTCCTTGTCCCTTGTAACTTGCTACCTGGATAATTGAACACCTTATCAGCAGCATATATCCAGAGTTTTATTTTGATGCAGCCTAAAAGACATTCTTTAATTCAATCCGTTATGATTATGATGCCAAAAAAGGGTATATGCAACTTTTCCTTCACACTATTCCTTGTGTGGGTTGAAATGATATCAAGATAAATCATCGTGTTTCTTCACGAAACATGAGGCACGGCCGCGCAGTTCATGATCCTATAGTATTTATACGGTACTTTAGAAAGGCCCCTAGTAGAAAAAAGGGTATTAACAATTGTACACGCCAGTAAATATTTTTTATTAAGAACAGCAAAAATTTTCTTGATGTTTTATGCAAAACGAGCAGAAAGGGTTTTCTATAACTGTTAGGCATGTGTTCATCTCCTAGTTTCCATGGTACTAAGCAGAACATGCTTCCTTGAGTTTTTGGTCTTAGAACTCTAGAAAGAGAGGAAAAAATAATAACAACCAACCAACACATGCACATACAAAGAGAAACTTCAGAGTATTATTACCACTCCTAACTCATCTGGATACAATCCACGGTTAGATTGGCGGTTCCCTTTCCCAATTTTAGCACGAAATGTCACCTGGATATGCAAAAATTGGTTTAGTACAAAATCGCTGAGCATGTAGTAGCATAACTATTACGAAATTTGGAAAGCTATAGACCTGGCCAGCAGGAACATTCAGGTCCCCAGTTAGCTTAACTGCTTCAACATATTCGAAGAACTCCACATCTGAAGAGTCTTTGCCTTCTGAACTATTCCAGTGTCCATACTTACGCCTAAGTTGCACTACCTCATTGCCATAAGGGCCAAATGCACCAACATACAGGCCTATACTTCAAACAGAAGATTCCTCAGAAGATTGTCCCTTTTCTAAGTAAAAAGTAAAAAGTGGGAGGATAAGAAAACTGACCTTCAAATGGATCCAGATCTCCTCTTGAGGTGTTGAGCCGACTAAAATTTGTATACTCAGATAATCTATTCCGCTTCTGAGCTTGACTAACAGCAAACTTGACTATTTCACGCATATTCCTTGTCATCTGTTTATAATTTAACGGAAAACTATGAACTATGAGCAATTCACATCACTCTCAAGAAAAACATAATATTGTGCCCACTGCCCAGAAGTAATGAGGATTTTGATATATTTTTCAATTGTAACCGGTTAGTATCAGTCTGTTCTAAAATTTAGATCTAAAATTGCAAAACCTTCCACCAGTTATGTGAATTAAAATATAAACCCAAACCCTTGGTATTGCCCACATAATTTATAGCTGAGCCAAACTCTGGCCATGATGCAAGCTTCCTAGAATTACTACATCGATAAAAGTAAAACGATAGAAAAAGGAAAGAGTTAGACATCAAGCAAGGGTAGTCCTTGGAAATTCCTGATGCTAAAACCTTCATATGCCGTGAGTCTACCATGTACAACAAAAGTATCCAACTCAAATGATTCCATTCATGAACCCAATTACTTTATACCAATTGAAAGAGTTAGGTTTCTACTGTGTAAATTCCATATCTTATTTTCCATTTGTCGTAGAACTATAGAAATTCAACTGACCTTTGATGAAAGCTTGTCAGAATTAAAAAATGCCTTGGCAACCTCAGAAGGCATGAGCTCAGCAGCACTTTTAGGTGCTAGTGCTGCCACCTTGAACTTAGATGCTTTACTTTCTCTAGTGTCATGATCCAGGCTTCTCCAAGGAATATGCAGCACAAAAGAATCTTTCTCCACATCTTTGATTTCAGCAGGCCGACGCACGTACTCATCCTTGCTAGGAGCATCCTCATTATTATGTACAACCCCACCAATAAAAAGTTTCATATGCAAATCCTTTTCATCTTCTATAGTATCGCTACCTTCTCCTAGAGTGACCTCATCAGGCTGAATTTCATCCAAATTATCCACTTCGTCTTCAGAATTCTCATCAGAATCTGACGAGACACTATTTTCTTGCATCAATTGGTTTGCAGAATTGTCATCCTCTATCACTTCCTTAGCAATATCAACATCCATGACTTTAACTTTCAGTCCAGGAATTTTTTTCTTAAGAAAATTTAACACACTTTTTATTCCCTCCTCAGTTGCTCCCTCAATATTAAGGCCCTTTTCCTCGCTGCTCTCGGCCTTACCTTCATTTTTCTGAACATCTACTAGGGTTGCATTATCAAGTTCGGAAGTGGATGAGCCTTTTTCAGGTTTGGACGGTGTAACACCGGAGTTTGTTGAACTGCCTTTGGGTTGGTGTAAGTACACTACCTGCTAACAGATATGATATCAGAAGATCAGAGAGAGAGAGAGAGAGAGAGAGAGAATTTCACACAAACTGCATTAGACAGGTGAAAGATAGTTCAATTGAAAGATCTGGTCCACAAGGCAATCTTCAACACTTACAAAATTTAAATGGCAAGCACATATATCAGATGAAATATTATTATTATTATCTACTACACGCATCTGTACTCACCTGCATAACGTATGTCCCATCAGCATTTTTTACCACAAAAATTTCAAATAGGGGACTTCCTGGCGATGATGCAACCAACTGTCTGCAACAAATAACAAATCAGTAATTTTCTCCAGTGGATAAAAAATAATTCAAAACCTAAACGATCTTACCTTGGACTGTAACTCCTCCCAACGAATCTGCCCACGCCAGGAGTTATTCGTATTAGTCTTCCAAAAGGATCATCTGAATCTTTTGGGTAGCCAACCCACCAACCTACCTGTAGATACAGACAAAATCATTGAGGACACAGCGAAAATCAAACACAAAGCGGGCCTAATTAATCAGGCCTAACAATCAAATTCATAAAAACATCTTAAAGATGCCAGGAAATGGAAAGCACTTTTCTGACTCGTGTTTCATGAACCATAGGCAATATAATCTATCAAGTCATCCATTTACAATCAAGGACTCATACAACTAATGATCCATAAATCAGAAATGATAAAAATAGCTTCGTATGAACCTGACTCAACCAAGCAGGAGACGAGCATTAGAATTACATCAGCTTCAGAAACCATCTTAACCACATGCTAATCCATTATATTACAGTAAACGTATTGAAAAGGCTAATTAAACACAATATATAAGTGACATTCATGTCATAAATAATAAACATAAAAGAACTCAATGTCATTGCAGTCCAAATAATCTCCACAGACACAAAAGTCTATATTTGTGTGGACCAAATGGAAATGGAATGTTTCGACTTTTGCAGAGAAAAGCACAAGGATTTATTATGTGTAGGAAAAAACAGGGAAGGCAGTGGCATGTAAGTGATGGTACAGACACAAAGGTCTAATTTATGATAAGTGTAATCACTTCCTCCCCTCGACACTTTGGAGGCAGACAAAAACTGCCATGACTGCCATTAAAATTCATGTACAAAGGAAACCATAATATATCTAATTCTTGAACGAAATCTACTTGTAGTATTTTAAATAAGTGTGAAAAGAAAAGAAGAGTAAAAGCTGCCTGTTCCAGCCAAGAAAGATAACTGAACTGACAAGACGTGTCGTTCAAAATTGGAAGAATCTGAATATATAAGCCAGTAGCAAGTGGGAAGCTTACCAGTCCACTTCCTGTGTATCTACACAATCTCGAAGCATCATGGTAACGCTCTTCCTCAATCGCATTCTGCAAACATACAACAGACCAGGTAAAGAAACAAATTTTGATGTGAGCAAGTACACAATTATAATAGTATAAATGCTCAACTAACCTTCAATTGAGACATGATCTCAGCAACAGTGTCCTTTGATGTAGCTTCTGAAATAGACATTTTCAGTTTTGCAGCTTCCTCAAAATCTTCCTTCTCAATTGCATCTTCAAGTTGAAACTGCACGTAGCAGCAAGGTTTTAAAAATAATCAAAAGCACTTGTAATTCTTTATTTTTGGTTAAGTTCAGTTGAGCTTTTTTCTTTATACGTGCAACAAGCTCTACCAACGGTGAACCGCCCTAAGCAACCGAGACTACAGAAAAAATATCAATCTTTGCACTGGTACATGGTTCAGGCGAAAGTAAGAAAAGGCGGATGGAGCAACTTTTGTAACGTCAATGATCACCGCCATTTGACAATTTAGCAACTTTAAGAATTCCGTGAAACTTGCTAATCTGCCGGAGAACAGGGTAAGAAACTCTCCACATCTTCCCAAATTTCTCATGCAATTCAAACAACGCAAAGTAAATCTCAAAATTCTCAAGAACCAAGTTCCAAAATTTGTTTTACGTTTCACAGCTGTCTTAGAAAAGGTTCCGAAAGGGTGAATTATGTTCTATAAAACCATGAGAAATGGTAGCAAAAGGCGCACGGATTTAAACAATTATAAAGCTCAAAGTAAAGAAAAATTGATGAGCTTGATCAATGATATATAATCATCACAAGCTACGAACTTCAAGTAAATTCAGCTTACTTTTGGATTTATGAACTTTGCAGTTCAACTAATAGAGTACTAAACATAAAGTAATATTTCAGCAACTGGGAACTCTACATTGAAAACCAACAGAATTCCAAATAAATTCAGAAGTAACCATCCAAATAAGTTAAGCGATATAACCAAAAGCACTTATGAGCAAAAGTGCTTTGTACAAATCATATCATTTCCCAAAAACTAACGCTCTCTTACTGAATCAAGTAGACAAAAATTTAAACTTTGTTAAAATTCAGCAACTGGGCAAAAAAAAAAAAAAAAAAAAAAAAAAAAAAACAGAAAACCCACATACCTTGAGAACAGAAGCGAAGCTCTCAGCCTGTTCGACCTCGGAGAAATGGCGACTCCACCGATTCCAATCCCATTCCAACGACGACCCGACACAGTCCTCACCGTAACTGTCGCTCTCACTGCACCGGCAGCACAAATTCGTGCTCTTCCGACTCCTGCTACTACTCGAAGACGAAGAAGATGAAAGCTTGGCCTGAGCGAAGCAGCCCCAACTGAGAACAACGCTCAGATTTTTATTGGAAGTGTTGAATTTGGACTTGGTGTTGGGCAAGAAGCCGGAGCAGCAATTGGGTCCGAATTGGGGCAGTGGGATTGCTTGTCCCACGCCCCATCCATTGGCCACCGCCATCTCTCTCTCTCTCTCTCCTCCCCGCAATTCTCTGTGTGTTGGATTTTGTGGGGAATTTGAGAAATCAATATTATCCGAGTTTTCTGTGTTTATATTGGTGCAGTTGGAGACGAAAATGAAGACTGGAAGAGATATGGATAGAATCGCCCGGTTAACTGTTACAATTCCAGGTAAACCAGGCCCACTAGATCTATGGGTACCCTTTTTTTCTTGAAGGCAGATTCTCTGCCCTCCTACTTCTCCGTGCCCTTCTGTTTTGTGTGGTCACGGTTAAACCACGTTAATATTTTATATTATTATTCCTATTTATCTTATTATCTCTATAAAATATTGACGTGGTTTAACCGTGATCACACAAAACAGGAGGGCATGAGAGGACAGAGAATCTGCCTCTTTTTTTCTTACATTACCAAATTACTAATCGCACATTGTTTGGCTGTTCAAGGATAATCATAAATTCGCACGTAAAATTTTTCGTGTTTGAATTATAAAGTTTTGTGTTTATGATCATAATCGTTCGTATTCTGAATCATTCTGTAAAGATCATTTCTGGAAAAAAAAAATTGAATGAAAAAGTAAAGTCGTTTAGTTAATTTGTTGTAGTAAATACATAGATGGTTCGTAATGCTTTTACAATTTTCGTTCATCTGTTTTTATACAATTTGATTTATAATATTGCGGTTGGTAAAACTAAACAACCTTAGTTTTAATTATTTTTTGCAGATGAGATCTTTAAAAAATGATTTATAATATAAACGATTATGATTATAAACACAAACAAACAATTTTGAGTAGCACACCCTGCTCATTTTTTAAGAAGCAATATTGTATTATTCTTACAAATTGGATTAAATTTTCGTTTAGATTTGGTGGCATTTGATTCTCCGACTTCGATTCAACTTCAATTCCTTTCCGGCAGGTACTTGACACGTATAAACATTACTTGCAATTTGATGTGCGTGCATTAGTATAATTTTAATAAGTTATTTACTTATGTGTTATTTGTGTGATTGTTGATAAACATTAAGAAGTCGAACAATATCAATAGCGAATCTTACTTTTGTTTTACGTACAAAGTGAGAGTGATGTATAAACTTATCACTTTTGTTGGAAAATTCAAACTTAAATGTAAGAGGACGAGAATGTAATACTAACCAAAGTATGAGTGGTTTGTAAGAAGAAATTTAGTGTGAGGACGAGAATGTAATATTTTGGAAATATTAAAAAGGTTCTCGTTTGTAAGGCTGTCATTAGATAAGTTAAACACGCGTAATAGCGATGTGTTATATGAGATCAGAATATGCCTCTTTCAACCAAATACGCAGCTAAAGGATGAGTGTTTGACCCACCACTTCTCTCCGCTGGTCGCCATGTGTCACAGCTGCGAGCAAGAAATATACAGCACGACAGTTTGGCAAAATTGGATGAGTGGACTACAAAATTAGGCTTACACGCTTTCGATAAAGGCTGTAAATATGCCACGTGTATTGCCACTTGGCTTGAAACCTGCCCGGGGACAAGTCAAGATTCTCGCCGAAATTTCTTTGTAAAGATCTCAAAGATCTGTGAGTCGTGTCTGTTCATTGTGCAATCAAAAATCATTTTAAATATTTTTATTTAAAAATAAATATAAACAGTACTTAACAACAACTGACCGCACAATGTACGATGAATGAATACGATTCACGGATCCTCACCAAAAGGATTCGGAGAGGATCCTGTTGGCCCGGGGACCAAGGACCCCACTTCATATTAATCGATCTTTCAGATGAGAAGGAAAATACTTGTATGAAACGGAGAATGCTAAGGTTGCAGTGTCGTAAATCTATCATGGGTTGCCGTGTGTTTGAACTTTCTTACATTAGGATAGCATGACTGGTTTTGGACACCGGCAACTTAGCGTCCTCGTTTCATGTAAGTCCTCAAGATGAGGAACATTTCAGATCTGCATTGGTTAACCGATAAGTTCCAGTTCTCATATCCATGAATATGTATATCCATCGTTACAACCAGAAACCATGGCAAAAAGCTTTAGACTTTTAGTAAGCAACCTTCCCTCAGCATGTGGGTTAGAAAATTGAGTTAGATTTTGGGTAATGTAAACCAGGAAAAGAGTCTATTGTTGTTGCCGGGAGGCGGACTCGACCACGACGATATGTTCAATGGAATGTCCCGCCCCTGGGCTTGAAAGATCCCGAATGGATGAATGAGCAATACCCCCTTCCTCAGCAGTTTCCAAAGCAGCGTCTGCCTCATTGCCTGCACCTGCATTTTCTGTACGGACTGGGCGGAATGCTCCCTGCAACCTCAACAAATGCCTCTGACTATCAGGTTGGGTTCTCACATACCGGTTGGTTGTCAACACACTGAGAGGTGAACGCTCAGAGTCAGGACGGAGATTGGATATAGCACTGAGGTCGAGATTTGGGAAGACTGAGCAACGGCATCTGGGACATTTCACATTCAGTCGAAGCCACTCATCGATGCATTCTACATGGAAATTGTGAGCACAAGGCAGGCCGCGAACCTGCAGAACTTCCAGTAAGAATCTGTTGTTGAACTTTGCAATAACTGAGCCACTATCAGAAGGTAAAATATGTACGGGAATCTGTTCGTGAAATTGGGAGGGGTAGTCTGCATTGCTTAATGATAAGCTATGCACTTGATTCCTATTTTCTTAAAATTCTCTCAACATTTTACAGAGAGCAACCGAAGGGGTCCATTGATCCAATTCTTAGATAAACAATTTGGTAGTGAAACATAGATTTGACTTCTACCCGAGAGACATGGAATAATTAAAATCGATGCGGTGTTTAAAGTAGGATAGATATTCATAGAAAATTTACCTCATTGCCTACATGAAAATCTTCCAAGCAGATTGGACATTCACTGCAATCAGTTGGAACAGCCTTCAGTCGGAACTTTGGAAGCTCCTGAATGAGTGCTTCAACTGCTTCTCTCTGTAACACCCACACAAGAACGTCAACCATCAGAACCCAACAATTAAAATATCAATAGTGAATTGATAGACAACAAATAATTCACAAGGAAAAAGGAACTGTCATTGAAGAGGTTAATATTTCTTTTTAGTATATCCTCTTGTTACCAGTTAAGCACAGCAATTAATACACTTTCATACTAGGTCTCTAAAGTTCAAGCATGCTTGAGAAAGTCTGAGACAGAGTAATGAGTTCACATACATGCAGGCGTATGTGTCCGCAACACCCAGTAGAATCCGTTATCTCTATTTTCTAGGCATGGCTTTTGCCAATGCTAGTTTAAGCATAGAATTCATCCAAAATGATACTGCTTAAATAGCTTGAGTAACTACTATCATGATTTCAAACATTTGCATAGAACTTTATTATTATTATTATTATACATAATATGTTGTAAAAAGAGTGAGATAACAATTAGACACAAAACTGAACAAATGTGTGAATCTAAGGGCAAGCAGTTCCCTCAACAGGAGAATTTTGGGGTGGAGGTTACCTGTGCTTGAGTCAAGTAAAGTCCAGGTTGGAATGCAGCAGCATCTTGGCCCATCCCTCTTGTTTCTTGACCGGCAGCTTCAAATGCCCAATCTGGCACCCGAATCATATCAACCAAAACCTTAACAATGAGGAGAAATCATTACTATGAATGATAGGAAGAACTGGATCAACACAGAAGAAAAGAACTTTGAACACTTAATTGGCAATCACCAGAAAGTGGGCGTGTTACATAGTCAAAACAGCATTATCATATAATGTCTATCTGGTACAATAGCAATACTGGCATGCGCTAAAATGAGGAATAAAAACACTACGGGTCACCAATGAGAAGCTTAATAGTGTGCAACCATAGCAATCATATTATATTTGTACTACTACAAGTTAATATACGTTCATAAATATTACAATAAAGGACACTTTCATAATGGGAAAACAAAAAAAGACGTTTCAGTGTTTACCCCATATTCTGACACAGGAATCCCTTGCTGAGCTCGCAGTAAGTGTGCCTCCCTTCGTGTCAACCACTGAAAAAAAGGGGTTTGAAAATTAGGATAAGAACATCAAACTTCGAAATAAAATGTCCTGGTTGAATCTAGAAAATGGACAAAGCGCCACTAACCTTCCCAATTGACATGCAAGCAATGCAAAGTAGAGCACTGTAGCTAAAAAGTAACCAAATGAGAAAACCCCACTTCTGACCACTTTCAGGCAACTGCAAGCATTAAAATGCATTAGCACCGCCACTAAGATTGTTTAAACTTTAAAACACCACTGTTCTGCCAATGAACTAAGAAATATAACTTACACAGTCCTTCGATTTGTGAAACCACAGTGTACCAAGCAGTGTCCAAGTCCAAAGAAATGGATAAAGCAGCAGAGAAAGAATTGAAAGGACCACTACTCTTCCGCAGAAACGAGCATATCTTTGCTGCCACCCAAAATCCCTAAAACCACAACCATTCGAAGGGAAACGACAAGGGTTTATGAACCATTCAACTACAAATTGAACAAACTATGTAGCAGAGAAAGATTAACTAAAGAAATGGCCTTACAAACCCATTCCAGAGGCAAGCCCATTATCCACAAACATCAACATCCGAAAAACAAACACAGTAGTGTAATCAACCTGAGATTAAAGGCAAACATATTTCAAAATAATCCCATATCAAAATTGCTTGGAATTCAGAGAATTTATATAAATATCTATAAACCTACCACGATCCATATGTGCAACGGGTATGCACAAGTATGGTACCGCTTCCAATTAATTCCAACAATCACTCTGTCACCATACCCGTTAAAGAAACGAACAATTGGGAAAATTGGGATTCCAGCAAGAAAATAAAAACCCTAATTTACAAGAAATTAAAGGATACACGCTCGTCGCGAGCATCGACAAGAAGAACCCATCGTACCTGCAAATGCAAAATCGTGGAAAATTCGACATCAAAATCCCTAAAACCCACACACAGAAATCGAGCGGCGGATTGAAAGAAAAGAAAGAAAGATGACTTACCACTTGAAATCGACGCCTCGGATGGCCATGACGGACGGCGAGCTGTGCAGAAGAACCCTACGCAGAGGACGACGGCGAATTCCAAGACCCTACGATGCTCATTTGAAGAGATAAATTCTTGCAATCTGTTGTACGCAGAGATTGAGAGGAGGGAGATTCCGGAGAGAACAAAGCTGGCGAGCAAGAAAAAGACTCATGAGAGGGAGAGAGAGAGAGACAGACAGAGAGAGAAGGAGAGAGTAAGAGACTGACAAGGACTTACTGTGAACTTTTGCTGACTGGCAATCTCCCTTCTTCCCAATTACTTGACGGCGTTATGACGGGCGTGAGTTTACTACCGTTTACTTTTTGTTAATTTTAATTTATTTCTTTTATTATTTTTAGTCTTTTTCCATGCGTGCGTGTAAAATGTATTTTTTAACACCGACGCTATGTGCGATTTAAAAAAAAAAAAAATTAAGGAGAGGAGAATCGGACCAATGACTTCGAATGTTACCATGCAGAAGTGAATATTCTTAACCAAATGAGATACAAGTTTCTTTCAAATGCTATAAAGTTCAGGCTATTAAATTGAATAAACCCTTTTGTTTTCTAGTTGTTGCCATGTTCATCCTTATTTTATTAAAGATTTGTTGTCTTTGAACATAACATAACATAACATTGAGTGAAAAATACTCCAATGTGGGGGCAAATCTTGAAGGATCAGTCCACCGACCGACCACTCACATTCTGCAACTATCGTGCAAGATTTATCCCGTATTGGATAAAATAGCACCTTTTAGTATCTTGTGTTTGGAAAGATGATTATGTTAATTACAATTTGGTGGCCTTAGGCACTTGTATACAGCTGATGCAGGTTGCTTGTAAGTAGGGACACTATTGGTATCAACAAATCTGACTTCTGGTGAAAAAGAAAGTTCCCTGTGCCTGAAACTCAAAAGAATTACAACACCTTAGCGCTTACAATGCTTCCTTCGACACGATATTCGCGTCAAAGTAAAGAGTTTCGGATTACCTGCGCAAGTCGAGTCCAATGATACCAGCCTGCAGGACTGTCAAATTGTCCGAGTGTGGTGAGACAATGATCAGAGTGTATTCAGAGTACTAAGTTTTGAGTATGGATATGAGTTGTATCACCCGAACGAACACGTCTGAGACGCTTTCGTTTGGAGAAAGAGTATCTGATTCATATACCGGATGTGCATTAGCAGAAGAAATGATCATACTTTGCTACTTGGTTGAAAAGAAAACAAATCCTGATGACTTAAAGATTTACGAAGGTATACTTAATTAGCAGGTTTCGAAAATGGCTGTATAACTCTGAATTGGCTTCGAAATTTCGACAATCATGGTACTAATTCAGGTTAAAATGCTTAGAGAGAATGAGTTTGATTGGGAAGGCCTCATCCTGATAGCTCAATAAGAAAAGGAAACAATGCAACTGGCATAAGCGCTTTTACTAGAATTAACAACTAGTCGAAAATTTTATTAAAAATCCCAAGTGTTTTCTGAAGTAGCACCTCACAAAGCCCTTTTGTTTTATTCTACCAAACATGTTCATAAGCACTTTTGGTTGCCAAAAAGCGGTTTTATACAGCATTCAAGTAAATTTAGTACTGCCACATGAGGCACTAGATTTCGCAGTTCTTAATACTAACTTGCACACCTTCGACTGACCCCATTAGCGAATAGCGATGATCTCTGCAGCCGGGTAAGCTCTCTGAGTGATAGAAGGCCATATCCAACGGTTCTTGTCACAAGCCCCCATTTCATTCAAATCGAAAGCCGACCTCACTGCCTGCTTCTTCCCCTTCTCCGACAACCCGTTATCCACAGACGTTTTTGCAACCGGGTTCTTGTTGATTACTCCTATGCTCTCATACTCAAACTCCCATGCCCTCACCAGAAAATACCTTACGGTTTCATACACACAAAAAACAAGAGTAAAAAGCAATCAACGTACAAATAACTCAATGGTACCATGGCTATATATTAGCATCACGGGATATGTTTTTCGTACACCCTATTGCTTCTCATGTGCTTTCTCTTTATTTTCAAGCCTTAATTATTTAATAAATAAAAAGAGAAACAAATGAACGAGTGCAAAAAGAGAAAACGGAAGCATGAAAATCACTACCCTTAGCATCATGTACGATGCATCACTAGTAAGGCTAAAATGGGGTCAAAGTTTTCAGCTTTCTAGAAACAAATAGCAATACAATCCACAGTACTTGTTTTCCATCAACTTTTTGAATTTTCTCAGAAACCAAACAGCAATTCAAGTACAAACAAAACATGGGTTGCTGAATTACTGGCTGGTGAGCCGAACTGGGGGCATCTGGAAGAGGCCGCGAGCAAAGGCTGCTTCTTGTGCTGACATGGGGCTGAGAAAATTGTGTGCAAAAGGGGTTGCGGCGATGGATACGGTGAGGGCGGCGAGGAGGCTGCAGCGGCTGATGGGTGGAATCATTTGATGGGTTTTGAGTTGTTGATGATGGATTTTGAGGAGTAGGAGGAGGGCGGGGGTTAATGGAGGAAGATGTTGCTAGCATTTTTGGCGGGTATATTGGGGGCGGACCGGAGTGAGTCTCAACCAAATTAACAGCCAATTCTGTCTCGAGAGATTTTTCAATATGGTCGGAATCAGAATGGTATACCACTTATTACTATATAAATAATGAAATATATATGTTAAAAAATTAATAAATTAAAAAATAAAATTTGTCATCACTTACCTAAAACACGCGGTGTACCAATTTTTTTCCATCACAATAAAAATTTTCTCGCTTTGCTTTATTTCTCTGACAGTTTTCACTTCGTCCAACCAAATCCAAGCCAATATACGCGACCAATTGGATCTGGAACGACATGTAGTTTACATCCAAGCCCAATATTTTGTCAGCACCAAGCCCGGAAAACCCAGGTCCTAAACATCCAAGTCTCCAGGTCAGCCCCCTACTGCCCTTGTCTCCCTCGAACATGTAGATCTATGAGATATTGTACATAAGTCGTTAATACGAAATTGCATGAACTCTTTGGTGTACAAGTCAGGGTTTATCAAGTCTTATTGATAACGTTTGGACCCGTTAATCTAAAGGTTCGTGTCATGTTAATCTGTGACATCCGTTTCCACTTGTTCAAATTTAGAGTCTTTTAATCAAAATATACAAATTTTATTAACTAACTTGTGAAAGTACACTAAACATGTGTACAAGACGATGGCAAATAAAAACAACAAATTCACAAGGGCAAAATTAACATAAACAAAAATTGCATTAACAATTATAAAACCTACATGACAATAATCAAGTTTAATCTCTTATCAGCGTAAATAACTTAAAACACCCTAATTAAAACCTAAAAACCACAACCACATGAATGAGCACCGCGAGCAAACCAAGTGCATCTAGTCAACATATTTCCATCTAATGATAGAAGCCAAAGAGAGACTACACACAAAATAAGTGCAGAAGATTTGAACTCCCATCAAACAAAGTGCATCTAGTCAACATTTTCCCATCAAACTCGACAACAACAACAACCAAGCTTTATCTCACTAAGTGAAGTGTATATGAATTCTAAAATGTCATTGCGCACAATTTTACGCCAAATCTTCCGTTAACTTCAAGTCTGTAATAAAAGAAAACCTTCGTTGGTTGGTTATAAAAACACATATTGAATGTACTAAAAAAGTGGCTACTTGTTGCTTACAACTTTTTAGAAATGATCTCATAGAAATTGCCAAGTGAATAACCCCTTTGTTTATAACAAAAAACAAAGTACTGGCCTCTTAATCCAACAAGAAAAATAATAAGAATTTGTAGCTGCGGCTTCTAATTAACTAGATATATTTGTTGGCTATTGATGTTTTATATATACATACTGCCAGCAAATGAGTTCCTAGATAGCTGGGACTAGGAACTGAAATGCACGCTGCACACAATTAGTGGGCTACAGAGGCCAAAAATATGAAGCATCTTTGCCTTGGTAGTATTATAAACTCGAAGCTCTGGGATTTTACCAAACCCATACTTTAACATTATCTAGTTCAGCTAGCTCCAGGCTGCAGCTATCCTTTCGATGTTTGAGTCCCTCTCCCTTTGAATATGGTTATATAAATCTCACTCCTGTTTTCCATAACTGAGATCTGTCGAGCGTGAAGACGCAATGATGAGAAATTTTTTATTGTGACCGAAACATAAGTGGTCAATCATGTATTTTTTATGAGTGGTAGGAATTTTTATTTTTTAAATTATTAAATTTTTAAAACACATATTCCACTAATTGTATAATGATACATGATGTATCACTTTGTGTTTCGATCACACTGAAAAATCTTTCTACAATGACTTGGTTATCTGAAACGAGCCAGTTGCTCCTGTCCAGATGCACAAGATTAAATATATATGCTCTTGCTTTCCTAAAACTCTATGAACTAGGCCACACCTTTTTCCAGGTTTCACTCTTCAATTTAGGAAAACATGAAAAGGAGAGTGTTTTCAGATAGAATGATGATATTCACACATCTATTTTTATCTCTTACATATCTTTTTTATTTTTTAACAGTTCGATCAAATGAATTAAAAAAATAAATGAATAAAAATTAACAATAACATTTTAAAAATATGTAAATAACACTACGTAATCTTCAAATATTACTATTTGAATGAAAAATAGTCTTATCGATTTCAACTCAAAAGTTGTTAATAGTGTCTTATTTTATTGATAGCAAATAGTCTCAAATAAAGTAATCAATATGTTGTTGTTATACTGGTGGTGATATAAAAAGTGATTGTCGTCGTCTCTTTTTTCACTTAGCGCTCTTTCATTTTTTTTTTCTTTCTAATATTTTGATTAATAAAGCTCGAAAAGCACATCAAAGTCATACACAAGACAAATATTTTAACATGACTGCAAAATTTAACCTCAAAAGACTAAACTAATGCGTACAACACCAGCACAAGCAACTAAAAAATTCACTACACCAAAATTTAGCACAACTCATATTCAAACCAACACAGCCCAAAACAACCAAAACACTAAATTGAATCATAGCCCTAAACTATAACTACCACGTTCTTCAAAAAAAAAAAAAAAAAAACTATAACTATCACCATGAATCAAAAGTACACCACGATAGATTCCACCGGATCTAAGGCAGTGTTTAAAATAGCAATATAGGTTGAAATAGTGATATTCAAATTTTTAGAATTATTAATGGATATATCGAATCTGTTGTCTTTAACGAAAATTCTGGAAATTTGTAATGAGTATATCAATTTGTTCAGATTTAGACGAAATTAGAGAAAAAATTTAAAAGTTTGGAATCTGCAATAGGTTCAGGCAAAATTTTGTGTATTGAATCAGTAAATATCATCGATATTCATTGCTATATCTCGCTGATATAGGGTGAAATTTGCATTTCACCCAATTTTCAATTTCCATATAACAATCCTTGACTTTCAGATATTTCGACGAAAATATCGACAATTTTGTTGATATTTTAAACACTGGATCTAGGCAAGAAGAACTTGTCGAATACTGACGGATATGAAGAAGATCGATCTCCAATGATTCAGCTATGCATAATAGTAGATAAGAGTCACTAATAGAAGAACAATTAATTACATGGCACAGGTACACCATTATGGTGTCCCATGCTAATGAAATAAAGACATGTGTAAGTTGTTAACTTTTGTCCAGTATGTGTTTCATTTTGCATAGAATATTACGTGACGATGTACCCATGTCATATAAGTGCGTCCTCCGCTAATAGCAGCTAAGAGTCATCATCAAACAAGGTTGGCCAAAATCACAAAGGCAAATCATAATGAAGTCCTTCAACTTTGAGGTGGAAATTTAGAGAAAGCGTTTTTGGAGAATGATGAAAATGAGGGATGAGCAGGGAGGTGACCCTTTTTTTTTTTTTTGGGGTCAGAACAAAAAAGAAGTGATTGTGAATTGAAAACTGGCAAAGACTCAGATCAAGTCCCACAAGAGACTAGTTATTATTACGAAAAATATGAACAAGAACAATGAGGGGTTTCTCCTCCCCTCTTCCTCTTGAGTTTTCCTTCTCTTTTTTCATTCAATTTTATTTTTCTAACATTAATAAAGCAATAGACAAAAATAAAAAAAGTGAGTACGAAAAATGAGAAATTGGGAATCACTCCCCTAGTGATATTTGAGAACTGTTCCCAAATGAAAAACCAACACTTCTACTTCATATGTGCTTTGTACTTTTCCATATAATATGCATATTCAAAATTTCAAATTAGTAATGTCACATCTACCGTTTCTTTATCTGCACTTTTATCTGCAGAGTGCAGACTTATACATTGCTGGATATGTGTCCAGTTCTATATGCATAAGTGCTTTTGCAATAAAGCAAAAGTTTGCCCAAAGCAAAGCATATAGCACTCAGAAAAAGCAAGCCACTGTAGTACCTCTTCAGCTATATATATTCACTGAAAAACCCTATTTCTCACTCCTCTCTCTCCCTCTCTCTCTCTCTCTCTTCCCTCCACAAGATGAAAATCTTCCTCTTGTTCTTCTTCTTATTATTCTCACTTTTCCAGGTAAGAAAAATATTGCAAACAACAAAATTCATATTTCACTTATAGTTTATAATGCTTGTTCATGCAAATTTATATACACACATACATACATCTTCCAAACCCTAATTAACTTCATTTTTGCATGTGCATGCAGGTCTCAGTAGCGAGCACAAGCAATGAAACTACAAACAACCCTTTCACGCCCAAAGCCTCACTAAACCGCTATTGGGACACCCACATTTCCAACAACCTCCCAAAACCCGCCTTCCTCTTCGCCAAAGCGTCCAAACTCGACCCAGTCAACTCAACGATTCTCACCAAACTCGCCGCTCAAAACTCACTCTCCTCCCACTTCACCTCCTTCTGCTCCCTAGCCAACCTCTGCTGCTCCTTCGACTCCTCCGCCGAAACCCACAAACAAGACATCGCCACCCGCCACCCCAAAAACGCAAACTTCGCCGTCTACGCCGACAAGAACTTCGCCAACTACGGCTCCTCCCAACTCGGTGGAG
Organism: Pyrus communis; assembly: GCF_041283825.1. Lineage (NCBI taxonomy): Eukaryota > Viridiplantae > Streptophyta > Magnoliopsida > Rosales > Rosaceae > Pyrus > Pyrus communis. Next base: position 4,053,685 of record NC_142570.1, on the reverse strand, counting down.
TCGACTCGTTCAAGAACTACTCGGAAGAGTTGAACTCGCCCCGAGACTCGTTCAAGAAGTACAGCAAGGGCTCCCATTCGCACTCGGAGAAGTTCACGTCCTACGCCCACGATGCCAACGTCGCAAACTCCAACTTCACCAGCTACGGCGCCGACTCGGGCGGTGGTTCGGGCGAGTTCACCAGCTACGACGACCGAGTCAACGTTCCTAGGCTCGGATTCACATCCTACGACTCGAACACCAGCGGCCACCGTCTCTCCTTCACCGGGTACGGCCACGACACCAACTCGGGCTCTGAATCTTTCGCCACCTACGGAAAATCAGGCAATTCTAACCCGAACCAGTTCACCAGGTACGCCGAAGGTTCGAACATAATAGGGTCGGGTTTCACGGGTTACGGAGAGTCCGGGAACGGCCAAAACGATTCGTTTACAGGGTATGGGCAATCCGGTAATAACCCACACAACAATTTCAAGAGCTACGGCGCCGGCGGGAATACTGGGCTCGATGGGTTCTCCAATTACCGGAGCTGGGCGAATGTCGGCGACGATACGTTTCAGTCGTATGCGAGAAAATCGAATTCCGGGAAAGTGAGATTCTCGAATTACGGGAAATCGTTCAACCCTGGAAACGACTCATTCAAAGAGTACGGAGCCGGGTCGAAGGGTCGGACCACCGTCGGGTTCAAAACGTACGGTTTGGGTCGGAGTTTCAAAGAGTATGCCAAAAACGGCGTCACTTTTGCAGAGTATAACGATTTGAGCAGGGTGGGAGCCCATTCGACTGAAAAGGAGTCTAGTGGCAGTGCTGTAAATAAGTGGGTTGAGCCCGGCAAGTTCTTCAGGGAATCAATGTTGAGGCAGGGGAATGTAATGGTCATGCCCGACATTAGGGACCGAATGCCGGAAAGGTCGTTTTTACCCCGGGGGATTTTGTCGAAATTACCTTTTTCGACGTTGAGGATGTCGGAGATTAAGGAGATATTTCACGCACCGGAGAACTCCGCCATGGAGCGCGTGCTGACTAACGCGCTGGCCGAATGTGAGAGGGATCCGAGCCCGGGCGAAACCAAGCGGTGCGTGGGATCGGTCGAGGACATGATTGACTTTGCAGTTTCGGTCCTCGACCGCAATGTGGTGGTCCGGACCACCGAAAATGTGAGCGGATCAAAGCGGAAGGTGATGATCGGAGCAGTCAGTAGAATCAACGGCGGAAATATAACCAAATCGGTTTCGTGTCATCAAAGTTTGTATCCCTACTTACTGTATTACTGCCACTCCGTGCCTAGGGTTAGGGTTTATGAGGCTGATATCCTTGATGTGGAGAGTAAGAGCAAGATCAATCATGGTGTTGCCATTTGTCACATTGACACGTCATCGTGGAGTCCGGGACATGGTGCATTCGTGGCACTGGGGTCCAGTCCGGGAAAAATTGAAGTCTGCCACTGGATATTCGAGAACGACATGACATGGACAATTGCGGATTAAGGACTGATGACACTGTTTTGTCTTCCATGTTACACTGAGATTTATTGTGGTAATTAAGAAGCTTTTTGGTTCGGTGATTTCATTGTTTTATATATGGTTAAAGTTTGGGAGTTTGTTCGTTCAATGTCTGCTTTTCTTTTGCTTTTAATTTTTAACAGACAAATGCTTTGATTTCACACGAATCATTGATCGAGTTAGCTAGCTAGTTTTGGCTCTTAAATCTTACTACTTAATTGAGTTTGAATTCATGCTTTCATCCAAACCGGGCAATCATAGATAGATAATTGATTTTTGTTCATTGATTTTCTTTAAATCATTTGATCAGTTAAAAATTGAAAGGAGTGTGTGATAAGTAAAACTGAGTGTGTGTATTAAGAATAAGAGCATAAGGCAAAACACCTCCAATGCATATGGGACTTAAAACTCATGTTTGGGTTTTGAGGCAAAAGTGAGACCCAAATTTGGGTCTTTGCATTGGAGGAGAAAATACTGGACTCAAAACTCATATTTGGTTTTGACAATTTAGTTATGTGCATTGGAGCTTATTGGACTCAAAACTCAAATCTCAATTTTTGTGGTTGAATAAAATTTTCCTAGTTGGCATGAGCGCCAGCTTGAACTCAAATCTCATTTAAAACTCAAATTTGGGTCTCACTTTATCTCAGAACTCATATTTAAATTTTAAAGTTCATGTACATTGGAGATGTTTTACTTTGTATTTATACTCAAATCTCATAACATATCATATTGCCTAATTATTTTATATGCATTCTGAGCTAGGACACCTTGACATTACATAATAAAAAGTAATATAAACAAGCCATGCACAAACACAAAGGAAAAAGAGTTGCAACAAGAAAAAGGAGCGAAAAGGGGGTGAGATAAATAAAGGAGGTAGACAAATATTTATAAAGAAGAGATTGAGATACTAAATCAAAAGATATATAGAAGAATGAAGATCAATATGATCTGAAGGAAGGAAGGAACAAAATCTTTGCTGGATATATATGTGCCACATTCTACGTATCATCACGAGAAATTTTTTAAGTGCGTCAGGAACACAGCCTAGCATACTAAATATAATAATATAATTAGTTGGAGTTCTTAGGTCATCTCTAACCTAAGGGTCCAGAGGGTTGAAAATAGTTCGAAAATCATCTCCAACCAAGAGCCAAACCAAAGGGCTTGTGGGCTCCATTGGAAAAAAGGGCCAACCGGCCCCGGGCCGGGCTCCCATTCAAACCCCAACGGCTAGTTGACGTCTGTTACCGTTGGTTTTTTATTACTATTTTTATTTTGGCCAAAATATTTTTAAAAAATTCTCATTTTTTCCTATAAATACTTAAACCATTCCTACACCATTCGTCACAAATTTTTCACTATTTCAATTCTCATATTTTCTTACCTCTTCCAATAATATTTCCTTCAATTTTTTCAATAATTTTCAAATGGCCTCATCTGCAATGAAAGGTAGGGCTTGGACCCGAAAAGAAGATGAAGCTCTTTGCGGGGCTTATAGATGGGTGTCAGAAGATAGTGTGAGGGGGAGTTCTCAAACAAGTGAAGGTGTTTGGACTCATGTGTCCAAACAATACTTAGAGTTATACAAAGGCACCACTCCACCGAATACCCGAAACCATGAGAGTTGTTCATCAAGATGGAAGAAACATCTTCAGCCAAGTTTGAACAAATGGCATCAAGCACTGTTAGCAGCCGCAAGTAGACATGAAAGCGGTGCTAATTGCTATGACGAAGTAAGTGTTTTCACAATTTATTTCAAATATTTAATTATATTACATTTAATTTCATAAATTAATTTCCTTTAATTTTTGTAATTATATTTTCTAGCTACGACGAGCGAAAGAATTGTATATGGAAGGCAGCTCGAAACCCTTTCAGTTTCACGGTTGTTGGGAAATTTGTAAAGGGTGGGTGTTATTTGAAGATCCACCTCAACATAGAGTAGGTCCTACGCGGGTGATAGGAACTACATCCTCAGCTGTAGATATGGATGAATATGGATCTCCTACCATTCAACAAACAAAGGTAGAAAATCTGTCTTCGGGTGAAGGTTCTATACCTAGGGTTATGGGACCAAACAAGGCTCGAAGGTTGAAGGAAAAGGGCAAGGCAACAGATGATTACACCGCTCAACAGGAAGTGGCGGCCTCATTGCGATTAATGGTGGAGTAAAATGCCTTTGTTGCAGAAGAAAGGAACTGTAGACATAATGAACGGGCCAAACAAATAAAAGAATAGATGGATGATAAGAATATGGAAAGGAACACTTTGAATTACACTCCAATGAGTAAGTCCTATTTTGATAGAAAAAAAAAAGAAGAAATTATGACTTGGCGGCAGTTGTTTACCTCCTACTATACTTCTGCAATAGCGGATGATGAAGATAATAATGATTTTAGATATTAAATTTAAATTGTTGTAGTTTTTAAATATAAGTTGTAGTTTTTAAATTTAAATAATAAATTATGTTTGGCTCTCGGTTGAAGAAGGTTTTTTGTGACTGGGCTAAAACGAGCCCTATGACCTTTTGATCCTCGGTTGGAGATGGTAAGAAATATGACTCTGCACTATTCATTAAAATATTAATTTATTGGAGAACCAAATGACTAAAACAAACCCTCTAACCAACTTTCGATTAGAAATAACCTTAGTGTACTGAGCCGTATTCCCAGTGTACTGAACTGTATTGCTAGTCTACTGACAAATCTCTACCCATCAGGGCCATCACTCTAGAACTCTCCAAGCTAGTGACGGTTCAAAGTCTGCTAAGACAGCTGAAGGAGCTAGGTAGCAGTCTAGACACTCTAAGACTGCTACTATTGCGCGTGTTGAGAACATTTGAGTGTGCATGCGATGCAATAAAAAATAAAAGCAGATATATACGCTGTCCTCGCATGCAAACTTTTGCAGCTTTTTTTTGGCCTTCGAGTGTGCACCGAAAGAAAAAAAACTGCACCATCATGCATTTGCATCAAATACTCAAAGTCCTAGCTGCTGCTGGTGGCCGTGGCACAGTTTGGCCTTTGTGGCATGATAAGAAGCCAATGTCGGGACCGACCAGGCCCACTAACCAGATATGGCAATATCCTACATTATTCATTAACATAACATGAAAGGATAAAAAAATTTAAATGTTTGAGTTTAACCCTTAATGAGTTAGGGTTAAAACGGGTCACGGGTGGACCCGTTAGCTAGTCATCCATTAACAAACAAGTCATTTAGAGGTAGAGTTAATATGGGCTCACAATGGTCATCTGACAGAATTGAGATCTTTTTCGAATTTATGTCTAGAGTTGATGGACTCGGAAATTCAGATCACTAATTTTAAATTTTACAGTCCTTATTAGCCCATCCTACTGGATTTTCCCACACAAAACCAACCCCTTGAAAGGTCCGAATCTCTCTCTCTCTCTTGAACGATCCAAATTTTCAGATCCGTTAGTTCCGGACATAGAAATTTGAAGAGGATCTTTTTATATTTCTCATTAAGATAATACATGTTATATAATAATTTATTAGTTATATACAATATGTCTATATTTTTATGGAACCGGATCCCCTTTGGACCCAAATAAACTGAGCCTCCTGAGTAAAGGATCTGGACCGTTGAAATTTGATCAAACGGCTACAAATAAGAGGGCCCTCTAAAAGTTATAATAATTATAACCGCTGAATCAATTTCAACCGTCCGAATCCTTTGATCCTTAAATTTAATTTATTTAAATCTGGAGGGGATCCGGTTCCTATTTTTATCCCTGTGGCTCCACTAAAACTTCAACCCTACTTGTTAGTTGACTCGTGGAATCCTAGAATGATAGAATTATTTCTTACTTTTTGTCCCTTTTCATTATTTAAAATATTTAAAATATTTAAAAAACTACTATAATTACCAAACCTAAAAGCTAAATAAATAAATTATCATTAAACATTCAGAGTTTTTCCTTGTGTCTCCAACTCCAACTCCAAGACAGTAACAACAACAATACAACTTTCATCGGTTCATCTTTGGAATTCTTTTTTGAATCAACGAGTCAATTAGGTAATTCATAACATTAAATTTACAATTTTCTAAATTGACAATCAATACAACCTTCATCAATTCATCTTCGATAACATTAATAATGATGTGATTATGAGAAGATCGCAGACTATAAAAAGTCATCGAGAACTGATTTTAATAAATTGTTTTATGAATCATAGTAAGGTTTAGCATGATTGTGAAGGTTGATCATGATTATAATTCTATCTTGGCTGCCGCCCCACTTCTGAAGGTTTAGCAAATTAATTAGGTGTTATGGATTAATGAGGATTAGTATATTTGATACTGCTATATGTTCCGCCAAAGAGAACAAAATTTTGAACTTTGCGTTGAAGGGAAGAAAAAGATATGAGACGGAGAGAATCGTTCGGAAATCTGAACTTGTAGAACGTACGAACATGATTTGACACATATCTATTTTGTACAAGCATAGCATGCATTTTGGATATCATCATTGCCAGTACCTGTTGATTAATGTATTGATGTGCTAAAAATTGTATAGTATATTTTATTCTGTGATGAAATTGATTCTTTGGAATCCGGATTCTCGCTAGATCCTTTTTGTGAGGATTCTAAAGATTTATCAATTGTATTCATTTATTATACATCGTGCAGTTAAAAAATATTTTAAATATTTTAATTTAAAATTAAATACAAACAATACTTGACAAAAACTGACCGCACGATGTACGATGAACGGATACGATTCACAGATCCCTAGAATTCTCACCAAAAGAATCCAGAAAGAATCATGTTGGGGTTCTTTGTATGTCGACTATTATTTTAGGGTAAATTACATTTTACCCCTTCAGGTTTTGGGTGGATTGCAACCTCATACAACATCATTAAAACATTTCAATTTCATACATTTACTTATCATTTTATTTCAATTTCATATATCTGTTAAAAAATCCATTATGTAAACCGTTAAGTGGTGTCGTGGTAAATATGAAATCCATATTTGTGCTGACATGACTGCCAAATTTGTGCCACGTTGCAAAAAAAAAAAAAAATTCTATGCATTTAAAAAATAATAATTTACCCTAAAATAATTAATTAAAGCATAGTTTTTAAGGAAAAAAAAAACCCCCAAAACAAAATCACCCAACTCATCTCTCTCCCTCCTTTCTCTCTCTAAAATCACCCAACTCATCTCTCTCCCTCCTTTCTCTCTCTAAAATTCTCCATCTCGCACAACCCTAAACTCAGTGACTGTTGCCACTGTTCATAGTCTTCTCTGACGATTTTCCCGACCCACCCAGACCACTCAGACAAACCGCTGTTCCCCGTCGACGTCAAACCACCCTCTCCCCTTCACCAACGCATCTCTCGGCTTGCAACGTCCGATCATCTTTCTTCAAATCTTCCTCAATCTTTTTTTTTGGTGAGCGTCAATGAGAACTTAGGGCATTTCCTTCTCCTTCTTCTTCTTCGGACTCGAAGCCTGTCTCACCAGCTTTGGCGACTTCACGCCATTGTTACGCTCACGCCTTAACGAGGACTAATTTGCCTTCTTCTCCTCGATTCTCACCTCCTTAGCACCAGCGCCGTCGCCCACTGGAGCCCTCTTTGTCCTTAGATTCCACAACCTCCTCTCTGGCGGCTCCGGCGTAAGCGATGGCGCGACCAGCTACATATCCGTTTGATGGTAGAGCTCATTGAGATCGGAGGGAACAGAAGGAAATGGGAAGGGTACAAGATGTTAGGTGGAAGGGTAGGTTGAAGGCTATAATTGAAGATTTGCAATTACAAATCTACCTTTTGCTTTTTACATATTTTTCTTTCATTTTCAAATTTGTAATTTGGTTTATTGATTATTTCCAGTATTGAAAACTGGAAACGAAAGAGCTCTGCAATGGTGATAGGGAGGGGGCAGCGTGCGAGCGGGTTACCGAAGGTAAAATATGTTGCAGCGGGAGGAGAAGAGAAGGTGATGGGCTTTGTCTAGCCTTCACCTTCATCCCCAGAAATGGCCGATCTTTGTCCAATTTTTTATTTTTTAATTTTTTTAATTTTTTAATTTTTTTTGGGATTAAGGTTGGGTGCAGGTTGATTTGGGGAGAGAGAAGGAAGATGAGGTGATTAGTGGAGGAGAGGGAGAAGGTGGTTCGGGGAGGTGAAAAGGAAGTAGTGGGTCTCTGGGGAGAGAGAAGGGAGAGGAGGTGAAGAAAGTGGAGGAGAGGGAGAAGGTGGGTTGGGGAAGACATGGATTTTAGGGTTTTTTTATTTTTTATTTATAAATTCTTTAATTAAATTTTTTTTTAAATGCATAGATTTTTTTTGCCACGTGGCACAAATTTGGCAGCTATGTCAACACAAATGTAGATCCCGTATTTGCCACGTTATCACTTAACGGATTTTCTAACGGATGTATGAAATTGAAATAAAATGATAAGTAAATGTATAAAATTGAAATGTTTTAAAGATATTGTATAAGGTTGCAATCGATCTCAAACCTAAGGAGGTAAAATGTAATTTACCCATTATTTTAATAGCTAGCTAATGATAGTAAAACAAGTTATATATACTTTGTGGCTTACTTCGAAAGGTTTATGTCTTGTGTGTCGCCCTACCAAGATTCCAATCACGTTGCCACCAATTTCTATTAGTGTGTGATCTATATGTTCCTACATAAATTCATACCGGTAGCAGTTGACAGTGAGAACAACTAATCTCCCTCTAAACTTTATTAATTTGTTAGAAGAAATATTCCGAATTTAAATCTCATGAATAATAATGATTGAATACACATATATAACAAAAAATCTCTACAATTAGTCAAATAGTATGTTGCTATAGCTGAAGAGCAATTTAGGGTTCGTTTGAAAGTACTTTTTGTAGAATTATCAGAGAGACGGGCCGATGGCCCACTTCTAACAACACTGATATTGTCCTCAACTTGGTAATTACTACCGCCCAATCCGTTAGATGTAAGGTTTTACCACAAAAGACCTCGGTGTTAGCTAGAGTGGGGTAATTCTATTTAAATTGCTTTTCTCCTTTCCCTTTAGCCGATGTGGGATTCAACACGTCCCAGCACGTGAGACCCCATTTTGTGGGTCACACGTGGAGATCCACACATCGGTAACCACGTGGAGCCAAAGGGACTCACCTTACACACAGGGCCAGGGCCAAGTGGACCCACCCATCACATGGTAGTACGGGGTCGCTTCCTAGCTCTGATACCATGTAGAATGATTAAAGAGATGGGCCAAAGGCCCACTTCCAACAACATTGATACTGTCCTAACTTGGTAATTACCACTTGCACAATCCGTCAGGTGTGAGGTTTTATCACAAAAGACCTCGGTGTTAGTTTGAGTGAAGTTAAAATATTTAAACTATTACTTATCTTTTAGTACCGTCGATGTGGGAGGTCTACACATTGGCAACCATGTGGAGCCAAGGGAGACTCACCATATACACGGGGCCAAGGGGCCCATCATTATAGCGCGGGCCCAAGGGGACCCACCCATCACGTGGTAGTACAATACGGGTCCGCTCCCTGGCTCTGATAACATGTAGAATTATTAGAGAGACATGCCAAGAGCCCACTTTCAACAACATCGTTATTGTCCTCAACTTGGTAATTACCACCTGCATAATCCGTCAGGTGTGAGGTTTAATCACAAAAGGTCTCGGTGTTAGTTAGAGTGTGATAATTCTATTTAAATTGCTTTTCTCCTTTCTCTCTAGCCGATGTGGGATTCAACACTTTTAAAACAACTGAAAACAATTTTGGTAAAAATGTTTTTAGAACTAAATCCTTAGTAAAAATGCAAATGAGTATTGGAGAAGCACTCGAACTGTGTGCTACTCTAGTAAGCACTTCAATAGCTTTTGGAACCTAAACACATTTTTTTCTAAAAACGATTTTAATCATTTTAAGAGTACTTCCAAGAATTCTTTAAATATATACTTATATAACAAAAAATTTCCCTCCAAATATATTTTAATATTTCAAAATTAAAGCCGAGTTTTTGAATGGAGAGAGCTAATTTGTCAAATAAAAGAATAATAATTGGGAGGGACCGTCTGACCATATTTTTTGTGAAAATATGTCTCAGTGCAAAAAAGTCTCAGTCATATAGTGAAACCCAGAATGAACTAATGCTAAATAGTCAAGTGCACAGAATTTAGGTTGGTATCTGTCGTGGTCTTATCCCCGTAGACCTGTTGCTGGCAACACTTTGCTCCATAAAACATGGCATTACTGTACTATAACACACAATATTGACATTCAAATTCAACAGGGGGACCCATTAACGAATTGTGATACAAAAGCAAATTATCGTGACAGAGAAGATTGCTGCAAGGGCAGCATCCGGAAGCCATGATATCATGAATAAGGCTCATGATTAAAAGCCTTTATTAACGTTTAATTAATGGCTTATTTATAAAGTCTAGCTTGACTCAGGGAACACATCCAGCCAAATCATGTCTGGTAAGACCTTAATTAGTGTTTGTTGTTGATAAAACGTTAATGGGTAATGTTAAGGAGATTAACTTTTAAAATTAAATTATGTAAATTATATGATGCGATTGTTAATGATTGAATTATTATTCAAATGTTGATTAACGTGTTTATTTTAGCCTAAAATTTTGGTCTACCTAGCACTATTCAAAGTTAATAGAAGATATAACATTGAACATGAGGGCTAACTGGCAGTTGGTCTACTATAATATTAGATAGTGTATTTATTGTTCGAAAATACATGGGCACTCATTAGCAAGTATGCACATTTTGACTTTGTCTAATGATATTTTAACACATATTTGAGGATCCCATCAGGTTTGAGTGTAATTGTAACCTTATACAACATCTTCAAAACATTTTATTCTCATACATTTAGTACAATTTTATGTCAATTTCATAAAACTGTTAAGTTTATCGTTAAATGATGATGTAGACGAAATAAGAAAAGGAACTACAAAAAATAGTGAGTATTTAACTATTATCCTTTATTTGCTGCTTCTTTGATGGGGGCCAATAATAGAGAATAGCCGTGTGATACTTTTCTTTGTTATTTGGTTTGGTGTAAAGTGCAAGTAACAAAGCAGGGCCGTGCCACATTTGGAGCCCAAATCGATCACCAATATATAGAAAACTAGCTTTCATGCACGTGCTCAAGCATATGTAGGAGATATTTTTTGAATCATGGCATGTTACGTGTAATTGACACGTTTTAAATGTATTTCTATGCGTGAATTGACAAAAGGAAATTCAAATATTTGAAGTAAATAAATAATCTTAGATCATGCTAAAAAAAACCTCTCACGAACCAATGAAAACAGTTGAATTCACATAATAAAATCGGTCTTTCAATTTCCATCTACATTCTATTGAATTTATATTAAGAATAGAGAAAATAATATTTAATAAACAACTGATTGAATCACTTTATTGCTAGCCCATTGTGAGGCTAAGCCCAACCCCTCCCCCTTAATGTAGATAATATCGTTTGTTCAAAAAAAAAAAAAAAACAATCATTTGACAATTAATTTGATCACATTATTATGCGTGTCACATCCCGGCCCGGGGCGGATCACTTCCCGTGCCCGCTCTACCACCATAGCACCATATTGTCCGCTTTGGGCTTACCATTCCCTCATGGTTTTATTTTTGGGAACTCACGAGCAACTTCCCAGTAGGTCACCCATCATGGGATTGCTCTAGCCCCCTTCTCGCTTAACTTCGGAGTTCATACGGAACCTGAAGCCAGTGAGCTCCCAAAAGGCTTCGTGCTAGGTAGGGATGAGAATATACATATAAAGATCACTCCCCTGGGTGATGTGGGATGTTACAATCCACCCCCCTTATGGGCCCGACGTTCTGGTCGGCACACCACGGCCAGAGTTAGACTCTGATAACAAATTGTCATATCCCGGCTCGAGGCGGATTACTTCTCGGGCCCGCTCCACCACCGTAGCACGATATTGTCTGCTTTGGGCCCCTACCACGCCCTCACGGTTTTGTTTTTAGGAACTCACACGAGAACTTCCCAATGGGTCACCCATCTTGGAAATGCTTTCGCGCGCTACTCGCTTAACTTCGGAGTTCCCATAGACCCCGAAGCCAGTGAGCTCCCAAAAGACCTCGTACTAAGTAAGGATGAGAATATACATATAAGGATCACTCCCCTGGGCGATGTGGGATGTTACAATCCATTCCCCTTAGGGGCCCGACGTCCTCGTCGGCACACACGCGGCCAGGGTTAAGCTCTGATACTAATTTGTTACATCCCGGCCCGGGCGAGACCACTTCCCGGACCCACTCCACCACCGTAGCACGATATTGTCCGCTTTGAGCTTACCATTCCCTCACAGTTTTGTTTTTGGGAACTCACGAGCAACTTCCCAGTGGGTCACCTATCATGAGACTGCTCTAGCCCCCTTCTCGCTTAACTTCGGAGTTCCTACGGAACCCGAAGCCAATGAGCTCCCAAAAAGCCTCGTGCTAGGTAGGGATGGGAATATACATATAAGGATCACTCCCCTGGACGATGTGGGATGTCACAATGCGCCTGTGAAAGATTTTTTTTATAATCGACATTACACGCCGCTTAAGATGTTTTGAACGTGTTTAAAAATAGAGAAAATAATATTTAATGAACAACTGATTGAATCACATTATTGCTAGCCTAGTGTGAGGTACTAATTAAAAATAAAAATAAAAAAATTGTACAAAAGAATTAATTATTAAAAAAACACTGTTAAAATGACAAAAATACCCTTGCATTATTTGTGCATTCTTTTAGGTTGTTTTTTTTTTTTCTTTTTTTTTGGTTTTGGTTTTGAGGGCATTTTTGTCTAAATATTTTTAGTGAAGCTTATGACCCCAAAATGAGTTGTTGACTTTATATATAAAGATATTCGATGTTGCTCCCTTGTTCACATCATTTGGAAGGCCACCTGTAATAGTTTTATGTTGTTCCTGCATGCATGTTGTACGTACCAATGTGAATCACGTAGGGCCGTAATTAGTATTGAAAAAACAGGCACAGCCACAATGTTTCCTACTCTGGATAAATCGAGTATTGAAAAAACATCCAACAATGTTTCCTAATCTGGATACATCGAATCCGACACAAATCTCCTTATTTAGTCTGTAAGCATCGTGATTTCTGCCTAAAACCTTTCGGCAACAACTTTATGTCTCATAATTTAGTATGACGAGTTGACCAAATTAAGCATGATGGGTTTCTATAATCTATAAGTTAATTGAGCATTAAGATCATTATTTCCAACTCCAAGAATATCCAACAACTAGCCTGTTACTTCTTCAACCAAATATCGATATTGTCCTCCAAATTGAATCTTATTATCCATACATTATTGGTAGGGATTATGTATTTGTACTCAAGAGTAGTGGAGCTAGAAATTTTTTTATAACTCCACCCTTTTAGTACTTGTTACTGGTATTATGTATAGCTTCAATGGCAATACATTAACCAGAATGAGATACGAAGCTATGTTTGAAGTTGGGAGATAATGAGTGGTCCTTGTATTTTTAAAATAGTTGAAAATGTTTTTGAATTGATTCTTAGTAAAAATACAAGTAAATCTTGTAAAATCACGTAAAATGCTCCCTGGAAAAAACACATAACTAGTGCTTCTTGCAAAAAGAACTTAAAGTACTTTTGAAACTCAAAAATATTTTCTCTAAAAGTTCTTTCATTCATTATAAAAGCACTTCGAAGTGAGCCACCATTATTAAACCAATGGATCTGCTACACAGCTGATGAGGAAAATAAAGACCACCTAATATCTCCCAACTTCATACATAGCATCATATATCCTTCTGGTAATGTATTGCCATTGAAGCTATACATAATACCACTAACAAGTACAGAAAGGGTGGAGTTATAAATTTTTTTCTAGCTCCACTCTTGAGTACAAATACATAATCCCTACCAACATCAAGTCGATCAAAGGGTCTAAATTTAGCCAAAATGGTCCATGGGATTGACAATATTCCTCACTTTGGTCTCTAATATTTGAAATCAATATAAGTGGTCTCTGAGTTTGTCAATCATCAATCATTTTGGTCATTCCATGAAATTTTTTGTTAAATAAAGATCAAAATGATGAAAATGATAAAAATACCCTCAATTTAATAAACAATGAGCCAAAATAATTGACAAAAAATTGAGAGTATTTTATCATTTTGGTCCTTATTAATGGAAAATTTTCATGAAATGACCAAAATGATTAATGGTGGACAAACTTAGGGACCACTTCTATCGAATTCAAATCTCAGAAACCAATGTAAGGAGTTATATCAATTTTAATGATCATTTTAGCTAAAAAGCCATCAATTTATAATACCTACGTATTTGGTTGAAGATAGGTTGAAGGGAGATTGGGAGATTGGGAGATTGAAGAGCACGAATGTCTAGAAACTCTCAGTTTGACACGGGCAGCTGGTACAATTTTGATAACACATTCAATATGGTCGTAACCGAAATTTGATTTTCCAAATACGATGTTGAAACTGTCGGGAATTAGTTTAAGGTGTTTTTCAGACAATATTCAACCCGTTTAAAAGTCTACATGGCTCAAGTTTAAACGCGGTGGACGCAGTTGTTAATAAATTGGATATGGACTGTACCCATTCTCAGGTGAACTGGATGGAGCGATGTCTCTAAGCCCCGACTAATTCACAATTCATTTTTTTTTTTAATACATTGATACGTTTAAAATATCAGTCAATTTTTTTTTAATATTATCGTCCTTTTTGCACTCACAATTCAATAAAAAAAATTGGCCTAAAAACTTTAAAAACCAAACGTCTAAATAAAATTTAAAAAATAGAATTTGGTCGGCTAAATCTAAGTATCTCTAACATCTAAACAGTGATGTCACTTAGTGCTAGGGCTGGGTTCGGTTTAAAACAGTTCGGTTTTTTACCAAAATCAAAACCGAACTGAAATTTCGGTTCGGTTAAAAAAAATTTTGGTTTTTTTCGGTTTGGTTTTTTTTTTTTTTTTTTTTTTTTTTCAATAGCAAAAAAAATCCTTAAGAAAACAAAGCTTGCAGCCATTTTGTAATACATGTTCCAGTGGAGTATAAATAAATTCCAGAGGATTAAATTAAGGTCTTAAGGCCCTTTCCCACAGCTGCTATTTCCCTCAGATTCACTGCCTCTGCTTCGATAGCTCAGAACATAACAAGCTTGAACAATCAGCCCCAAAGCTCGCAATCACTAAAGTATTATCAATCTTTTCGAAAGCCTCTGCAAGCACATTCAATGTCTTTAGGTTTATTAGGAATCCAAATAGCATCACTCATTTGTTATTCAAAATGTCAGTTCTATGACCAGATAAAACTTCATTCTACTGGAATAAAGTATGATTCAATAAAAGAAAATAAATATCCTAGCCCAGATTTAGAGACAACTACCTAACAATTCAAAGAAGAATGTCTTACTGACAAGGACTGAGAAATCGATGTGTCTGACAAAGACTAGGAATTCATTTGTAAAAACATATCAATTCAAATGTGTCTGAGAAATCATACCTCTTCTTTATTCCCCCAGCTATCATAAGTAACGAAGTACCCATCCACCGGCAAGCCTTGAGCTCCTCCTCTAGCTCCGCAAATGAGATTAAAGACGAAATTTTGAGGAAGATGATAAGTCATCCATTTCTGTTAATGAAAAATAGTTTGGTAAAAACTAAATGTGGTTAGTTTTGTTATTTGTTGTGATTAGTTAGAATGGTTAAAGTTTAGTTAAGGCAGTTAAGGGTATAAATGTAAAGAGCCAAAGGCTATATATATTTACATCCATATAATTGTTTATTCATTCAATGAAATACAATCTTGTAGAAGAAGTTTTACTTTTCTTTATGGTATCTCGCCATTTCGCTTCACAGCATCGTTTCCACCTTGCGCTTTGATCGATCTTCTCTTGATCGTTTCTTGTTGTTTCAACTTTGATTCTTCAGTTTTTTTTTTTTCTTCTCCGATCTCACTTTTGTTCGTTGATTTGTTCTTGTTTGGGTCATGGCTTCTCCTTCTGAATCGCCTCCGATTGGATCGTCTTCTCCGATTCAAAACCCTAATTTTTCTTCTAATCCCCTTTCCCTGACTTCTTATACTGCTCTTACGATTCACAACATTGGAAGTATGGTGCCAATTAAACTGAAAAGCTCCAACTATCTTCCATGGTGAGCGTTGTTTACTCCCATTTTTAGGCGCTACAAGCTTCTGGGCGTAATTGATGGATTTGAGATTTGTCCACTGCCTCTCTTGCCTGATCGTTCGCTGAATCCTGCTTTTGAGGAATGGTATGAAAAAGATCAAAATCTCCTGATCTGGTTAAATTCCACACTTTTTGAAGAGATAATTCCGTTCACGGTTGAGGTTTCGTCCTCTCGCGAGCTTTGGGTGAAGCTTGAACAACATTTCAATGGTGTTTCAGAGGCTAACATTCATCAGTTGCACTCACGCCTTCAATCGGTTCAGAAAGGCTCCAATTCTATCTCTGTATATCTTCAGCAAATCAAGGAAATTGCAGATTCATTACATGTTGCGGGTGCTTCCGTCTCCGATCGTGATCTTATTGCTGCTACTTTACATGGTTTGCCTGATGAGTTTGAGTCATTCATTGACTCTATCATGCTTCGCTTGTCTTCTACGTCTCTTGATGAGCTCCACGGCCTCTTACTTACCAAGGAACTTTCTATGGCTCGATGGAAGACTGTCACCTCAACCTTTGCCGTTGAACCATTTCAGGCTTTCTCGGTGCAATCTCAGCCTCCTCTACTTCCTACTCCTTATGCCTTTGCTACTCAGTCTTCACCTCTTCAATCTGCCTCTCGATACAACTCCAATCGTGGTAAGTCTCCTCGGGGTCACTTCTTTTCTAATCGGGGCAATCGCAATTTTCAACCTCATCGTGGCAACTTCACTTCAAATCGTGGCAATCAGACTTATCAAGGCTCGCGAAATCACCAAGGTTCTTCCACCTTCAAAGTCCCTTGTCAAATTTGTGGTTCTACCAGTCATGAGGCTATTGACTGTTTCAATCGTATGAATCCGGATATCTGTGGTCGTATTCCTCCGGCTAAACTTGCTGCAATGTGTGTGCATCACTCTGCTAAATCATCTCAGCCTTGGTTAATTGATTCCGGCTCAACATCTCACATCACCAATGATGTTGCAAATATCTCTTCTCCCACTTCCTACACTGGAGAGGACAAAGTGTATATTGGAAATGGTAAAGGTTTGTCCATTCATAATGTTGGTTCTTCTTCTCTACATACTCCTCATCATTCTTTTAAGCTGCGGAATATTCTTCATGTTCCTTCTATGGCACATAATCTTTTGTCTGCTTATCAATTTCTTAAGGATAATGATTGTTCATTGACACTTGACCCTTATGCATCCACTGTCAAGGATCGTACTTTGGGAAGGATGCTTTTGCGGGGAGAGGTAAGCAGAATGCAAAGGAGGAGGAGAGTGACTAGAAACTTTGTAGTGGATAGAAACGATCTCTAACCTGTCCCCGCAAAAGCATCCTCCCCGAAGTATGATCGTTGACAGTAACTAAACTCAATGTTATTTAAGACACTAATTTCATCATTGCACTTCGTCATTTGAAAGGTAAGTCAGAATATATATTTTTAAACCAAGCTTGTTGAGGAAGTCAATCTTAAATATTTTATTTCTAGTGGAGTTGAAACTGATATATGTGAATGTTAAACTAATCATATAACACCACATATAATATGTCGTCCAAATTGAAATTGAGTGGGATCATAACAAAACCAACTTCTAGATCATAACAAGACCACTTCTAGATCATAACAAAACTAACTTCTCGATCATAACAAAATTAAAACTTTTTGCATGAATTGATAATCAAAAACAAGGTTTGCAGAATATGGGCTTAATAAAATTGGCTAGAGAAATGCGTATTTTGCTCTCCATTTAAGTTCCCTTCTTATAGTATAGAAATTTAGAGCCTATAATCATTTTGTTTTCAATTTTTTATTAACCTTGAAAGTTATTTGGTAAATCCTTTCTTTTAAGCAAGGAGTCTTGTAAATTTTGTAGTTTTCTTCGAATCTATATATTATGGGCCTAAAATTGTAACGCAAAACTAAAACTACGTTAATTTTGAACAATTTGAAAAGTCCAAAACATCAACTTTTAGAATATGGCAGCAACAAATGTACATTAAAACCTCTCTAAAGTAATAATATATAAGAAATAACCTCAAGTCATAACAAATTATGGTCCTAAGTTGGGACTAGTTATGTATAGAAATAAACTCCATATTGTAATAAGATATAATTTTTCTTGATTCTATCTAAGGAAACACACATCCACATAGCTATAATTTTTGCTTCCAGTTGGGGTTTGATGCTTTCTTTTTTGCACAATCAACGCTAACAATTTCAGTTAACTGATTTTCATATTGACCTTGGGTGGACATGACTGATTTGATAGAGAAAAAATGAAATGTATTCAACACCCTTTATATACACAATGGGGCATTGGGCATTAAAGAACAACTCCTCAGAGTACAAGTAAATAAAGTACATATGTGTAAGAAATAAAATACTTGGGTACCTACGAAGTTCTATTTAGAATATCCAACTTTCATGAAGGAATAACTAAGTTAGTAAAAAATATTTTTAAACTACACCTATTTCAGTAATAACCTCTCCAAAGTTATAAAATTTGTTTGCTCCCAGCTTTATGGGCTTTACTACATAACATATTAATGGGTGAATTACCTATCTCTCCAATCACTTTTTTTTTTTATTGATTGCCACTTCGTTTGTTTAATTTATTGATAAAATAACCCAATTTCTAAGCTACGGTGTTAGAAAAGACAATCAAAAACATAATTTGGAAGCAAAATACAATAATCTAATGTATTTTGTTTGTGAATGCAAAATCCAAAGTTGTTTCCAATATGAACTTGAACAGAGACAGGTATTTTAAAAATGTGTATAACATGAAAAGTAGACGGTGAAAGCGAGGGTTTCTAAGAGATGCAAACAGATCATAAGGTCAAGATTCAGCAAACAATCCAACGGCTTCACATGAATATATGCTAGGGCGGGCCCCCGTTTTTTGCTTATTTCGCCTGCACTCATTTCGGCTGGGCACGAAGCTTCAACTATATATCAGCGTAAAAGTTTCAGTCAAGCTCCTCCTCCTTTCCAAACCCTCTCCATTAAATTGCTCTCTATTTCTTGCTTTTCATGCTTGCTTGGATTTTGGGTTTTGTGAGCTTTGTTTCTTTATAGAGAGAGAGAGAGAGAGGATGAAGTGTAGCAGTGAGTCTTCTTCCAAACCGGACAGGAAGACAGTGGAGAGAAACAGAAGAATTCAAATGAAAAGTCTCTGCTTCAAGCTTGCTTCACTTGTCCCTCCCCAACACTTCAAAACCACCAACTCCAAGGTACATATAGATCATTGGGAAATTTCATTAGAACCCCTTTTCTTTTTATCTCTACACCTAGCTTAAATTTTAGATATAAATTGTGTATTTTAGTCTCTGTAATTTTGGTTACAAATTAGGGTTTGGTTATTGTAAAAGGAGGTAGAGATCAGAAACAGTTAATTAATATATATAAAGGCAAAACCATAAACGGGACGGAAATGAAAATGAAGATTGTGTATTGTGACAAGATTAGTTTCAAGGAAATGAATTGTGTGTGTCAGAGAGAGAGAGCAGAAGCAACATGTATGTATTAGGTTTTTTTCTTTCCAGAACGTATGTATTAGTTAAGTAAGTCCAATTCATATTCCTAGTCCAACTTACTTAGATTCAGTTGTATAAATATACTTTAGCTCTCTATATAATTGATAGATCTGGTGCAATATACGAATATTGGAGCTTTCGATTTCCGTCGTTCTCTCAATAGTTTTACCCTATTTTTGGTTTTCTTCATATTGTTCTAGAGGGACCATCAATGGAGGGACTGCTTCTTAGTTTTTTATTTTTTGAATAATTGATTTTGTTGGGGTGTAAACAGAAATTATATTGGATTGGGTTTTCATAAGTGAGGATAATTTAGGAATTAATATTAGGTGTAAAAAGATAATGATAGAAAAATCACCAAGAATTTATGCGTAGAAAGTAAGTTGGGAGTAGTGATACAAAACATGGGTTCGAATAAAATTTCCCTATATCATTTAGGACATGTTAGTTTGTGAGTTTCAAGTTTAAATTTGACATTACCATTTGAAGGAAAATGATCATCGCCAAATCCTTTTCTTAGGGATCCTAGGCATCTTGTGATCGCGACCATTCGTCGTACATCGTGCGGTCAGAAATCATTTCAAAATTTAAATTTTAAAATTAAATATAAATAGTACCTAACGAAAATTGACCACAGAATGTACGATGAATGGTTACGACCCTATGATCCCCAGGAAAAAGTTCCGACGAGGATCCTTTACCCCCTTTCAAACTATATTTTCCTTAACTAAAACCCATATTCTCTAGTTTTCTTGACTAAGACCATCTTCAACCCTTAGCCTAAAACCTAAAATTTTTAACCCAGAAAATTTAGGTTTTAAACTAGAAGCTCAAACCCTTAGACCATCTCCAATGGTGGGCTAAATTCTAAATTTTCCCCCAAATTCTCCCCCCCCCCCAAACACTCTCCAACCCACGCTAAAACTTTGGGCTAAATGCCCAATGCTAAAGCTGGGCCAAATACCCCCCCCCCAAATTCCCTTCCCATGCGAGTGGACTCGCTCCAATGTGCCCCACGCGGTGCGCTTGCAAAGGTTTCCCTGTCACGCCTCGATCCCGACATACGTCCAGGATCGACATGTGACGTCACTCAAATACTCGTAATCTCACATATCCCGTCTCATAAATATGGCAAATCACAATTCGAGAATCAAATCTCAAGGAAATTTTCGTTTACCTTAAGGCTGCATCTAACATTCTCGTTAGACTGCCTACGTACCCTCAAATAGGGATCAAGCCATTCGTAGTTCATTAACACAAAATTAGACATTTATCCCAATAAGTTCAGAAAGAAAACAAAGCATTCCTCAAACATTTATTATAACCTGATAACATGTAATTCCTGGACTCAGGCTACATAAGCAACCCCCATGAAAACATGATTTCTCACCCATCCAACATATAAATCATTATGTATCATCATGATATCGCAATTCACAACATACATCATATTTAAGAACCGACGACACACAAAACCATTCTCTAGCCGCACTAATTAATTAATTTAATCAAAGTAATAACAATCATTCCCATATCTTTTAAATTCATACCTTATGAAATCATAATCGAATCATGAAAACTCCCGAAGGAGTCACCCGGACGTCTAACATATTTTCTAACTCAATTCATAAGACTCGAAACCATTGACACAAATATATATAAAAACTAAGGCTAGAGTGACTTAGTTAGGCCAAGCTTACTTCTCTAAATAATGGGATTTTAGGCCACTCCACGAAAAACAATAACTCGGGTTCCGGACCATCACTCAACGGAACTAAACCAAATATGATCACCTACAAAATGTACCAAGTACAATCAATCATCATCACCTCTAGAATGCGTATGGTCCCCTATCGTGGGTATACCAAGCAGGACCATCCATGTACCACCTCCACGTGGTGAAATCTCATCATAACACATTGAACACAATGTTACGCATACATGCTATCAATTCCACATATCAACCAGCATCTAGTCAGATGGCGCACAACACAAGGAATTCCCTCAATTACTATTTCCACTAAAAATCTAATAAAGTACCTAACTCATCTTCTGACTTCCATCCCCATCTCATGCTATGTAATAGTGCCAAGTTCAAATAGGTATTCAGTTGGCAAGCATATCCAAATAATTATCAAACAATATTTAATTCCCATAATTGTCATAACATTCATCATAATTATCAATCACATTATTAAAAAGATAATTAAACACATATATCACTAACATCATCAGTACACAAGCCAAATCCTATTTAATAAGCATAGGTTATAAGTATGTAACATTCACATTTCAATAGAAATCACATTATAAAACCAATTCACATTTTCATACTAGTAAACATGCATAATATTTCTCAACTATGCAATCAACATCGTAAGGTTCTATGCCTATGTTTCGTAACCTTCTTTCTTTATCGTTTAATAACCACCCTAAAGTTAATGGTTTTTCAAAACACTACCTCCTCACTTTTGCCACTACCCCTTTTCGACAAGTATAAGCCGCAATTATATACATATATATATATATATATATATATATATAGACACACATATATACATATATAAGAGAAGTTGGTTCGTTTACCATTGATTTGAATATAAATACTCATAAACAAACTAAACTCTTAAACCCCAACCAAACACACTGAAATAAGCACAAAATTAACAAGGTTGTTATTTCAACTAGAATTCCCTTCTAGGTCTAGATGATCAAATGTTACATATCAGAAAATTCGATTTTTCCCAAAAATTCTCAAATTTCACAAGAATGAAGATCTTAACAAGTAGAGTAAACTTTATACATGTGACCAAGGCCAATTTGGTCGGAAAACACCCCAAACTGGCCACGAACCGCCAGAACCCAAAGATGGGTGCTCTTCAATTCGACTTCCTCGGTATCCCAACGCCCCTACAACCTATTGGGTCTTGATCCTGGGTCCAAGGGGAGTTGACTAAGGATGGTGGTGGGTGGTGAAACTCACCGGAACGGCGGAATCGCCGTCAAAACTCCATGGGTCACCCACATGATTTTTACATGGTTTTGGACCCAAAACCTTTCAATCCTAGGCGAGAAAGGTAGAAGGGAGGTAGTGGAAGAGATTGCAGGTAGTTAATGGTGGTGGTTCAACGGAAAAGATGGTGAAAATCGCCGGAATTTGCTTGGGGTGGGGCGCGGGTGTACGGACAGGAAAGGGAGATCTCTTTCTTCCTTTCTTTTCTTTTCCCCCCTTTTTCCTCTTAAAATGCCGGTCCCCCCATCCCAAAAAGGGTTTTGCCCACTTATACTCCTAAATGGAAATTATAATAATTTCCACAATCTATAGTTTCACAACTTCAAACGTCTGTAACTATACCGTTATAATTCGGACTCGCAAACGGCTTTCGCCTATGCGCTCGTGGCTTCGAGACCTATTCGAAAACGTTACTTGTGACCTCAAAAGGTCAACGAGTAAATAATAATTTTCCAAACTTCACCCTTCATACCTAGTTTAATTGAAATCTAATTTCAAATAAATTAATATAATTTCTCAAAAATAATATAAAATCTCAATAATACAAATACGTAGATTATAACAGTGAAATCCGGGAACGGGATTTCACATTCCCGACAGGGGTGGATCCTGCTGTCAGGTATGTGTCGGCCATCCACAAAAACCCAACGACTATAATTTTGATCCTATGGCTGGGAAGGACCGTTGGTTGATCCAACGGTCCATATTCAAATTTAATTTTTTTAGAATATGTTATTTTAAAATACATTGAATCCAACGGCTGATATCGAATATAATCAAATCTAACGGTAAAAAAAAGATCTAACGGCCCAAATTTAAATCCAACGGCTAAAATAATTAAAAAAAATTATTTAACTCAAAATTCACCCCAAACTCTATAAATACCTATGTATTTGTTCAAACATCCATACAAAACTCAATTTTCTCTTACAATTCTTCCAATTTATCTTTCTACCATTTCTTTCCATTTCCAAATTGTTGAACGGTTGGTGAATTGAAAGTTAGCCCAGGGTTGAAAGATTGATAAAAGTTGAAGGCTTGCTTTGTGGAAATTTTAGTGATTTTTCAATATTTATCGAAATTTAAATTTTTTTAGATTAAAATGGTCATAAAATTAATTTAAGAAAAAAAAAGCCTAAGTTCATTCTTTAATAATCCTGAGTTAAAATTTTAGGCCAAAACGGTTGGAGTAAAAAAACTGTTTCTAGGTTAAAAGCTAAATTTTCCGGGCTAAAATATTTGGCTTTTAGCCCAACCATTGGAGATGGTTTTATGGCCTAAATTTTTTAGCCTGAGATTATTAAAGAATAAATTTAGGATAATTTTTTCTTTTAAGTAAATTAAAAAAAATTATGTACACCATCCTAATTTAGTTTTATGAACATTTTAACCTATAAATATTTAGATTCCGATAAATATTGAAAAATCACTAAATTTGGGTGAATTTTGAGTTATATAATTTTTCAATTATTTTACCCGTTAGATTTAAATTTGGGTCGTTAGATCTTTTTTTTACCATTATATTTGATCTCAGCCGTTAGATTCAATAAATCCTGGAGGACATGCCCACGTGGGTGGGGTCCTGCTGGTGGTGCCCACACCATTTTCTGGGCTAAATCCTGGGCTATTTCTGTCTTTGTTTTAGGTTTTAGGTTCAATTTTAAACTTGGGTTGGGTTGGATTTTTTTTTTTGGGGGGGGGGGGGGGGGAGAGAGAGAGAGAGAGAGAGAGAGAGAGACTAGAAGGGGAAAAATAGGTTATAGGTCAGGGTTAGAGTTGGTCTAAAGCCTATTGAGTAGGCTCCAACCAAGCAAATTCTTTAATTAAGTTTGACTTTTCAAATTGCGTGTTTTCTAAATGCCTCAACTACCCATATTAATACTTGGATTGAGTTTTTGGATCAATTACTCGTTGTATCCATTTAATTAATTATATTTATTTTACAAAATATTTCACGTTATATCCATTTAATTAATTATATTTATTTTACAAAATATTTTATTGTATATTCAATGTATTAATTTTCAAATTGTTATAAGGTGCTGATTGAAAAATAATAATACTAATGTCATGATTTTGTGAGTTAAATATACAAGTTAATTTACCTACCAACACAACAATTGTCACATCCTGGCCCGAGCTCCCACCACATCCTGAGTTCGACTCCACCGTAGCACGATATTGTCCGTTTTGGGCCCCAACCACATCCTCACGGTTTTGCTTTTGGGAACTCACGTGAGCAGAACTTCCTAGTGGGTCACCCATCCTAAAATTGCTCTCACGCGAACTCGCTCAACTTCGGAGTTCCGATGGAACTCAAAGTTAGTGAGTTCCCAAAAGGCCTCGTGCTAGGTAGAAATGAGAATATACATATAAGGCTTACAGGATCCTCACTCCTGGACGATGTGAGATCTTACAACAATAAATTAACCTAAAACAACTTCCGCTATTGCATATATACTCCAATCCCTAATGCACAAAACAAAAGCTACATGTTCCACGCAATTTTTACCTACAATATAGTCTAATTTACCTATTCCATCAAATCAAAATTTAAAGGGTCTAATTTACTTACAAAATGGTCTAATTTACTTGCATGATTTATGTGCATTAGATTTCAAGTTTTTTTAATTGCCTACAAGCACAAACCCACAACGTTCACATATTATCCAATATCACTATTTTTTTTTTTGGGAATAGGTAAATTAATTTAAATGTAGGTAAATTAATTTATAAGTTGGTAAATTAATTTAAATGCAGGTAAATTGGTATAATATTTTATAAGTAGGTAAATTAATTTAATATTTTATAAGTAGGTAAATTAATTTATATGTAGGTAATTACATGATTCAAACAATATTATCTTTTTGGATAAATTACATAAAATTATCTCAACTATGGGTCGAACTACAATCTCATATCTCATGTGTTAAAAATGATAATGTTATACCTTATCTTACAAATTTGTTACAATGTCATATCTCTATCAGTTTGTTAATTTTTCTGTTAAATGTTGACGTAGCTTGAGACATGATCTATTTCCCAGCCAGATGGATAAAAATATTAATAAATAAAAATAAATTATTTTAATATTTTTATTTAAAAACATGTGGAATCCACCCCTATAATCCTCTCACTTTCTTCCCTTTTTCCTGATCCAATTAAACCAAAAATTCAAACCAAACCCAATTACCTCTGGGTGGTGCTGCAAGTCTGCAACCCATAGAACCTCATGGCTGGGCTCTCGATTGCAGCCACCGAGCCTCTGCACAATCAACTAAAGCCCGTAGCAAACGGCGAGATCGAACACGCCGCTGGCTTCAACCCAGTCGGTGAACTCGGCCGGGAAGCTCGGGGTGTCTAGGGTGTGGACTAAGTGGGGCCCACCAGAGAAGATTACGACGTGGGGGTTGAGGTCGATGATGGATTTGAAGGGCTTGTGTCGGAGATGCAGAAGCAGAAGACGGAAATGGATCAAATTCGACGGGTGATGAGGTAGGTGTATTGGGAGCCATAGTCGAGAATCAGGACCAGCTCCAATTTCACGGCTTTTGGGTCCATGGATTTGGCAGCGGTGGGTGAGATGAGCCTAGGGTTTATGCGAAGGTATGGGGGAGAAAGGGAGAGTTGGAACGGATTAGGAAAAAGGGGAGAAAGGGAGAGAATTATAGGGTGGGTTCCACATGTTTTTAAATAAAAATATTAAAATAATTTATCTTAAATTTATTAATATTTAATTAATATTTTTATCTACTTAGCTAGAGAGTGGGTTCTGTTTCAGACCACGTCAGCATTTAACAGAAAAATTAACAGACAAACTGACAGATGTATGACATTGTAACAAATTTTTAAGATGAGTTATGACATTGTCATTTTTAAAACATTAGGTATGAGACTCTAGTTCGACCCATAGTTGAGGTAGTTTTATGTAATTTACCGTATTTTTTTCTGTACAAGATATGTCTATTTTTTTTAATACAGTAAATTAATTTATATATGTTACTAATGTTTACGATACAAGAAAGGTAAAATATCCATATGGATTTAATTGCTCATCATAATTAGGATGAGTAATAACATTTATTGACTAAATTAGGATTTTGTGCATAAATTGTAAATGTGTTGTAATAGTTGGTTATATATTTGTCTACATGGCAGTCTATTTGAAATTTGGGTTTTATTTGAATATTTAAAATTAAGTGAATTTGTGTTTGAAAAATAGGAGTTTCAAGGGCCTATATCTAAAGAACCCATTCAATAATCTAGTAACGTAACATATCAAACATTTAGGACAAGAGAACGCTACTCCTTAACTAAATATATTTCAATAAAAATCAAATTTCATTATCGGCTTTATTAATTGCAATATGCCTTTCTCCCATTTATCAGGATACCGTGTCAATGCAAAATCAGCTTGATACTACAGCATCCTATATAAAGCAACTGAGAGAGAGAATAGAGAATTTGAAGGAGCGGAAGGAGAAAGCAATGAGGTCACAATTAGGCAGTTCTAATTCTGACATTGGTGCTATTGCTGCCGAAAATGCTGTAATGACGGGATCAAGATTACCAGTTCTTGTATTACGAGAATCGGGTTCGTGCATAGAAGTTATGCTGATTAGTGGGTTGAATAAGAACTTCATGTTTTATGAAGTCATCCGTGTTCTTTAGGAACAAGGAGCTGAAGTTGTCAGCGCTAGCTTTTCCACTGTAGGCGATAAAGTTTTCCACTCGGTGCATGCTCAGGTACTAAAATAATCATCCGAGAAGCTAATATCGTCCAATCCTTTATTTTAATCTTCAAAAAATGTACTAAAACAATTAATTAAGGTCATTATGAAACGGACTTATCAATTTTATTTTTTATGCTTCTTTGTAGGTCAAAATTTCTAGAGTTGGAGTAGAGATTTCAATGGTATGGCAGAGACTACAGAATTTGATATACTGAGGCAAACCTATACCACGTAGAACTGTGTAACCACAGTGCAAACGTCCATTATCTATATACAAAGGGAGCACCTAAAATGGTGAAGCATTCAAATACCATAAATTGTCCCTCAAGAATTCAAATATTGCAATTGTATTAAAAAGAGTTAGCCAAAGACGAATTTGAACCATATTATTGATAGCCCGTTGTGAGGTTTAGCCTACTCCCCTACCCTCATAGCATAGTGTAGATAATATTGCTTATTAAAAGGCATGGATGTTTGATCTAGAAAATTCAAAACTGAAGCGCCTATATCAAAAGATCCTTAACCCTCACTGGACTGGATTGGACTACACATTAGTGCAGTCCTGTGTTTGTTACTTACACGAACTAAGTTTAATGGGATAAAGCCGGACTCGCGTGGACTATATCCGTCACTAGGAGGTCTTAGTGAGACCCCCCAAATACCATGGGATTGCTAAGGCCTCGCCTGCTCGCTTCGCCAACATCACCTACACCCACCAACCCAGAACTGCAGAGAATCTAGAATCCAGAATCAAGTCATCTTGTTTCAAATCGTGGAGAACCCAGAATTGCCAGTTCTTCGTCTGCTCGTTTCGAATCGCGGAGAACCCAAAGCCCAGAACCTAGATCTTTGTCTGATGAGCTTGGCTGTTCCCTTCTCTTTCTAGAAATGGACGGTTTCTCTTTCTCCCTCACCACCAACACTACCCCTTTCTTTCTCACTCGCACTCGTCTTCTTCCTTCACTTTCTTGCACAACCCAAAATTTCCCTCTAAGGCTCAAGAAATGGGTTGTTTTCAGTTCCAGGGAGGAGCCAACGCTCGACCCTTTGGACCAAATGGAGCTCAAGTTCGTCGATTTGCATATCCGATGATCGACGAAGCCTCTGCAAATTGAAAAAAAAAATTGGGGATTTTTATGGGTTTGATTTGAAGAGAAAAGTAAATTAAAAGAAGATAAATATGGGTTTGAATTCAAGAGAAAGTAAATGAAAAGAAGAGAAGATATGGGTTTTATTTTTTCTGGTTTGAGTTTAGCAAATCTGGGTGTGAAGAACAAGAGCAAATGAACAAAGAAAAAAAGAGACAGGGGAGAGAGAGTCAAATAAAAATAGGTGTAATTTGTTTATTTTTTTTTTAAGATAAAAAAGTGTATTAATAATAGTAAAATATTTTAGTCCGTGATTTAGTCCGATAGTACATCAAACACTTCATTATTCTTATCCAGCTTAGTCCAAGCCAAGACAGTCTAGCTTAGTCCCGAAAGTTAGTCCAGTCCGAAATAGTCCGATGCAACAAACGCACCCTTAGTGATTTGATTAAGCGTTTTTTTGTCATAATTTTGGTGCTATATGCACATTATATTGTAACAAATTTCCTATAATCTAGCATTTTGATTACACTCTCCTCCGTTAGATATTTAAGATATTTTAGCAATAATTATCTACGATTTAAGATATTTTCTTTCCAAAATAGTTTAAAATATTTTTAAATCCCCCAAAATCAAATGTACCGAAATAAGTTTTTTTTTTAGTACGTTAAGAGAAAATAGGATTGAGAATAATATAAACGTACCAATATACAATGTGTACAAAATAAAACGTATCAAAATAAAAATAATTTACTAATATTAACAATATGTATCAAATCAAATGTACCAAAATTGCCAATAAACGTACCAATTAATGATTTTTGTAAATTCAAATGTACTCACAAATAATATATACATAATGTATTGTACCTAATAATAATTCGTCAACAATTATACTTAAAAAAACAGCAATATATATATATATATATATATATATATATATAATTGCACAAAAAAAAATTGAAAAAATTACACGGAGCTTTTATGTTGATCGCCAACTATTTGAAAAAGAAAAAACCATTTGGAAAAAGAAATAATATTAAATGTTTTCATAACAAAAAAATATAAAAAATAAAACTGGGATCGAAAAAACATATTTTGGAAGAAGAGAAAATATAGTTTAATTACTACTATCTCTACTAAATAAGAAAAAGTGCATCATGCAGATAAAAGGATAAATTTAAAAATTATTTAAATTTCAAAAAATAGATGTGACTATTGGTTAACGTATTTTAATCAAATTTTAAAAAGATACCGATATTTAATCTAAATGATATAAAAAAACAGTAAGAAATTATAATTTTTCCTAAATTTTAAATTGGAGTTCGTGCCGAAGCTTGGTTGATAGAGTTTCAGAAGTGGCAGAATGCACGGGCAGTGAAACAAAGTCGAAGGAAGCAGTCGTGGCAGAAACCAGAATTAGGATGGGTTAAATGTAATTTTGATGGAGCGTGGGAGGAAAGAACGAAAAGAGGTGGTGTGGGTGTGATTATCAGAAACTGTAGTGGTGAATTTTTGGCTACATATTCCGGTCAGACTGTTGGGGTGTCATCACCGTTGCACGCAGAGTTGTTGGCTGCGCAAAGGGCAGTGATGTTTGTGAAAGACCATATTGCAGGAGATGGGGGGTGCATATTGAGGGATACTCTACCATGGCCATGGCAGCCATGCAAAAGGAGGAGGAAGATTTCTCTCCTCTGGGACCAATTATTAATGATATAGGGGATTGCTTACAAGGGTTATCTTATTCACGATTTAAGGCAGTGTTTAAAATGGCAATATAGGTTGAAATAGCCCAAAATTTAGCATAACTCATGTTCAAATCAACACAGCCCAAAACATCATATTGAATCATAGCCCTAAACTATAACTACCACCATGAATCAAAAGTACACCACCATAGATTCCACCGGATCTAAGGCAGTGTTTAAAATAGCAAATAGGTTGAATAGTGATATGCAAATTTTTAGAATTATCCATCGATATCCGTTACCTTTAACAAAAATTTTGGAAATTTGCAATGGGTATACCAATTCGTTCAGATTTAGACAAAATTAGAGAAAATTTTCTCAAAAAAAATTTAAAAGTTTGGAATCTGCAATGGGTTCAAGCAAAATTTTGTGTATTGAATCGGTAAATATCATCGATATTCATTCATTTTTCTGTATCGCCGATATAGGGTGAAATTTGCATTTCACCCAATTTTCATCCCCCTTTCCATATCAATCCCTGACTTTCAGATATTTCGACGAAAATATCGACAGTTCTGTTGATATTTTAAATGCTAGATCTAGGCAAGAAGAACTTTTTGAATAATGACGAATATGAAGAAGATCAATCTCCAATGATTCATCTACGAATAATAGCAGATAAGAGTCACTAATAGATGAACAATTAATTACATGGTACTGGTACACCATTGTGGCGTCTCATGCTATTGAAATAAAGATATATGAAGATCCACACATCGGCAACCACGTGGAGCCAAAGGAACTTACCCTACACGCAGGGCCAAGGGACCCACCATCATCGTGCGGGGCCAAAGGGACCCACCCATCACGTGGTAGTACATGCCCACTACCTGACTCTGATACCATGTAGAATTATCAGAGAGACGGGTCAAATGTCCACTTCCAACAACACCGATAATGTCTCCAACTTGGTAATTACCACCTGGACAATCCGTCAGGTGTGAAGTTTTATCACAAAATATCTCGGTGTTAGTTAAAGTAGAGTTAAGATATTAAGGGCCCCCTCTCTGACTCTGATACCATGTAGAATTATCAGAGAAACAGGCCAATGGCCCACTTTCAACAACATTGATATTATCCTCAACATAGGAGAAATTTTTCAATGTGACCGGAACATGAGTGGTACACCACGTGTTTTTATATAAGTAGTGAAGAATTTTAATATTTAAGTTATTAACATTTTAAGACACATATCCCAACATTTGTACAGTGACACGTGGTGTACTATCTCGGTCACACTGAAAAATATCTCCCAACTTGGTAATCACCACCTGCAAAATCTGTCAAGTGTGAAGTTTTATCATAAAATGTCTCGGTGTTAGTTAGAGTAGTAATTTTATTTCAATTGCTTTTCTCCTTTTCCTCTAGCCGATGTGGAATTCAACACTTTTAAAATAAATGAAAACATTTTTGGTGAAAATGTTTTTAGAACTAAATCTTTAGTAAAAACGCAAACATATTTTTTTTCTAAAAACGATTTTAGTCATTTTAAAAGTACTTTCAAATGAGAATTCTTTAAATATATACTCATATAAAAAAAAATTTCCCTACAATTATTTTTTAATATTTCAGAATCAAGGCCGAGTCTTCGGATGGAGAGAACTAATTTGTCAAATAAAGAATAATAATTGGGAGGGACCATCTGAGCATATATTTTTGTGAAAATATGTCTCAGTTCAAAAAAGTCTCAGTTATATAGTGAAACCCAGAATGGACTAATACTAAATAGTCAAGTGCACAGAATTTAGGTTAGCATCTGTCGTGGTCTTATCCCCGTAAACCTGTTGCTGGCAACACTTTGATCCATAAGATACATGACATTACTTTTCTATAACACACAATATTGACATTCAAATTCAACAGGTGGACCCATTAACGAATTGTGTTACAAAAGCAAATTATCGTGACAGAGAAGACTGCTGCAAGGGCTGCATCTGGAAGCCATGATATCATGAATAAGGCTCATGATTAAAAGCCTTTATTAACGTTTAATTAAAGGCTTATTTATAAAGTCTAGCTTGACTCAAGTAACACATCCAGCCAAATCATGTCTGGTAAGACCTTAATTAGTGTTTGCTGTTGATAAAATATTAATGGGTAATGCTAGAGAGATTAACTTTTTAAATTAAATTTTGTAAATTATATGATGCGATTGTTGATGACTGGATTATTATTGAAGTGTTGATTAATGTGTTTAATTTATATTGGTGACACGTCATACTACTTATAAATTTAGTTTAAAATTTTGATTTACCTAGTATTATTCAAAGTTACTAGAAGATATAACACTGAACATGAGGGGCTAAGTGGCAGTTGGTCTACTAATATTAGATAGTGTATTTATTGTTGGAAAATACATGGGCACTCATTAGCAAGGACGCACATTTTGATTTTGTCTAATGATATTTTAACACATATTTGAGGGTCCCATCAGGTTTAAGTGTAATTGTAACCTCATACAACATCTTCAAAACATTTCAGTCTCATGCATTTAGTATAATTTTATTTCAATTTCATAAAACCGTTAGAAAATTTGTTAAGTTTGCCGTTAAGTGATGACATAGGCGAAATAAAAAAAAAAGAATTACATAAAATAATGAGCACTTAAGTATTATCCTTTATTGTTTGCTGCTTCTTTGATGGGGGCCAATAGAGAATAGCCGTGTGATGCTCTTCTCTGTTATTTGGTTTGGTGTAAAGTGCAAGTAACAAAGCAGAGCCGTGCTGCATTTGGAGCCCAAATCGATCACCAATATATAGCAAATATTCGATGTAGCTTCCTTGTTCACATCATTTGGAAAGCTACCTCTAATAGTTTTATGTTGTTCCTGCATGCATGTTGTATGTATCAATGTGAATCACGTAGGGCAGTAATTAGTATTTAAAAAACATGCACAGCCAACACTGTTTCCTAATCTGGATAAATCGAATCCGACACAATTCTCCTTTAGTCTATAAGCATCGTGATTTCTGCCTAAAACTTTTCAACCACAACTTTATGTCTCATAATTAAGTATGACGAGTTTGACCAAATTAAGCATGATGGGTTTCTATAATCTATAAGTTAATTGAGCATAAAGATCATCATATCCAACTCCAAGAATATCCAACAACTAGCCTGTTACTTCTGCAACCAAATATCGATATTGTCCTCCAAGTACATCTACCAGGTTGAATCCTCAAGTTCTAGTTACAGTGGCTCCTGCAGTGTCTTCGACTCCCTCACTTCAATCTATCTCTTCAAATCCTTCACAGGCTTCTGTCAACACAATAGCTCATTTCAATTCTACTTCTTCATAGTCTCCTTCCTTGTTACCTGTCCTAGATTCAGATCAACTCCAGGCACTCTCACCATTTGAATCATCATCTACTTCATCTATTGTTGCATCTGATGCTTCTGAGATTAATGCATCGCATATTCATCCAATGCAAACCAAATTTAAGGTCTGGAGTTATACCTAGGCAAGATTATTCTGCTTATGTGTCTGATACCTTACTGCCTACCCCTTCTATTAAGTGTCCTTCTGAATTTGCATCTTTGTTTATTAATGAACATGATGTTAGTTTTTCTAGATACACCTATTAGCAACTATCACAGATGGTGATGAGCCAAAAACTTATAAAGTTGCTTCCAAGGATCCAGTTTAGCAAAAGGCTATGCAAGAGGAGTTTGATACCTTAAAAACACAGAGTACTTGGGCACAAAGCACAGTTGGCTGCTCAGGGCTTTACACAAGAACAGAGACTTGATTATTTGGAGATTTTTAGTCCTATGGTTAGGCACTCCACTGTTAGACTTATTTTGGCTTTAGCTACTTCTCAACATTAGTCTCTTCAACAATTGGATATCAAAAATGTTTTTTTGCATGGCGAATTATAGGAGGAAATATATATGTAGCAGCCAAAAGGGTTCATTAATCCACTTTATCCTAATTCTGTTTGTAAATTGGATAAATCACTCTATGGGCTTAAACAAGCTCTAAGAATGTGGCATTCCAAATTTACAGGAGTTCTTCCTTCCTTGGGATTTCGCGCTTCTTCTTCTTATGTTAGTCTATTTGTGAAACATGATGGTGTTCATATCGTTATCCTCCTCTTATACATCGATGACATTATTATTACTGGGTTTGATGCATTACATGTTCAATATATAATTGATCAGCTTGAGGAGTTGTTTATTCTCAAAGACATGGGAGCTCTTACTTATTTTCTTGGTCTTCATATAAAATATCGAGACAATGGCACTTTGTTTGTGAATCAAACCAAGTATGCCAAAGAGTTACTCAAGAAAATAGGGATGGACAGTTGTAAACCAGCTCCAACTCCTTCCAAACCTCATACTCAAGTTTGTACTACTGAAGGCCTTCCTTTGGAGGATCCAACTTTCTATAAAAGTCTTGTAGGTGCTCTTCAGTACCTTACATTTACTAGGACCGATATATCACATGATGTTTGTCACATCCCGGCCCCGGGACCCCACCACATCCCGGGCCTGACTCCACCGTAACATGATATTGTCCGCTTTGTACCCCTACCACACCTTCACATTTTGTTTCTGGGAACTCACACGAGAACTTCCTAGTGGGTCACCCATCCTGGGAATGCTCTCACGCACTACTCGCTTAACTTCGGAGTTCCGATGGAACCCGAAACCAGTGAGTTCCCAAAAGACCTCGTGCTAGGTAGAGATGAGAATATACATATAAGGCTTCTAGGATCCACTTCCCTGGGCGATGTGGGATGTTACAATCCACCCCCCTTAGGGGCCCGACGTCCTCGTCGGCACACATCCGGCCAGGGATTGGCTCTGATACCAAATTGTCACATCCTGGCCCGGGCCCGACTTCACCTTAGCACGATATTGTCCACTTTGGGCCCCTACCACACCCTAACGGTTTTGTTTCTAGGAACTCACACAAGAACTTCTCAATGGGTCACCCATCATGGGAATGCTCTCGCGCGCTACTCGCTTAACTTCGGAGTTCCGACGAAACCCGAAACTAGTGAGTTCCTAAAAGGCCTCGTGCTAGGTAGAGATGGGAATATACATATAAGGCTTCCATGATTCACTCCCCTGGGCGATGTGGGATGTTACACTGTTAATGTTGTTTGTCAGTATAGGAGTCATCCCACTGAATCTTATTTGTTCTTGGTCAAGCGAATTCTTATATATATACAAGGTACATTACATTATGGTATTATTTTCCAACGTTCTCCTAATACGCAATTGTCTGCTTACTCAGATTCTGATTGGGCTGCTGAGATAAGTACACAGCGATCTCAGACTGGTTATGTTGTGTTTTTTTGTTCCAATCCTGTATCCTGGTAGTCTAAAAAACAGTCTTCAGTTTCCAAAAGTTCCACTGAAGCTGAGTATAAAGTGTTGGCTCATTGTGTTGCAATGTAAGTTGGCTCAAGAATATTTTAAGGGATTTGCATGTCTTTGTTCCTTCTCCGCCTCTCATTCATTGTGATAATATGTATACCCTTGCGCTTAGTATGAATCTTGTATTTCATTCCTGTATAAAGCATCTAGACATTGACTTCCATTTTGTTCGTGAGAAAGTTAAAAAGGGGGATCTACAAGTTCAGTACATATCTACTAAAGAGCAGCTTGCAGATTTGTTCACCAAAGGGTTACATAGCCCAGATTTTGTTCGACACTGTTCCAATCTTAATCTTGGTGTCCCAAGTTAAGCTTGAGGGGGGATAATAACTGACGGTTGATTAGTGTGCCACTTGTCTTTAGGATCTATTAGTGTGCCACTTGTCTTTAGGATCTATGTACACTTGTCATTTAGACAATGGTTGCTTAAATTGTAAGCTGAGTTAGCTTATGAGAAAAGCTATCTGTAGAAAACTATAAATACCAATTGTAAAGCTTAATAGTCAGTTAATGAGAATATACTACAATTTCATATTTCTTTGCTTTCTCTCTCTAAAATTGTTCATCTCTCTTACTTAGATAAACCCTAATCCCAGTGTAGTTATGATAGACTATCCTAATATAATTTTACGAATATTTTAACTTAAAAATATTTAGAATCCGATAAATACTAAAAAATCACTAAATCGACATCATGAAATTTGTGGAACACTATGAAATTAAGAATATGAAACACACAAAAGATTTTTTTTAATTACTTTAGATGTTGGATTTAAATTTGGACCGTTAAATCTTTTTTTTTTTTAACTGTTAGATTTGATTATATTAGATTTTAGCCATTGGATTTGATGGATTTATAAAAATAAAAAATACACATATATGGTGGCTTAGCCTAAAATTTGAGTTTGGAGCAAGTTGGGGTAAGTTTAGAATCTAAAATTTGAATTTTGAGTTGGAATAGGTCTTAATATAAATATTATCGTTTGTTAAAAAGAAAAAAGTATAAGCAGTGATACACAAATAACCAATTACATATAGTAACTAAACTCAATGTTATTTAAGACACTAATTTCATCCTTGCACTTCGTCATTTGAAAGGTAAGTCAGAATATATTTGAGTTAATTACAAAAAACTACCTCAACTATGGGTCAAATGACACTTTCATACCTCATCTTTTAAAATTGACAATGTCATACCTCATCTTACGAATTTGTGTCAATGTTATACCTTCCTTTAGCTTGGCCGTTTATTTCTCAGTTAAATGCTGACGTGGCTTGATCCGGGACCCATTTTTATTAAAAAATTAATAAAAATTTATTAAAAACAAAAAAAATCATTTAATATTATTTAAATATTAAAATAATAAAGAAAAGTTATTTAAAAAAAAAAAAAAAACCAACGTCAATTCGTCTCTTCCCCCCCTCTCTCCCTTCTCCCCATCTTCATCTTCTTCCCCTTTCTGCAACTACAACCCAGAAAAACAGAAGAGAGAAAAAAAAAAAAAAAAAAACCAATTTGTTTTCCCTGCTCCTCACCCCCTCTTCTCCCCACACCCACGCACCCAACCTCCCCACCTTCGCACCCCACCCTTTGCACCCAACCTCGCACCCATTACCTACAACCCCGAAAAAAAAAAACCCAGAAAAAAAACCCATTCTCCTGGGCGAGGAGAAAATGGGCGGCGGGGGCGCCCGCGGGGGGGGGGGGGGGTGTGGTGGGGGAATGGGTGTGGAGGGGAGAGGGTGGGTGCGAGGGGGCGAACTGGGTTGCTGTTGTTTTTTTTTTCCCTTCTCTCTTCTTCTTCTTCTTCTTCTTCTGCAAGGGGACGAACTGGGTTTCCCATTGTTTTTTTTTCTTTTTTTGTTTCCTTCTTCTTTTTTTTTTTTTTTTTTTTTCTTCTTCTCTCTTCTTCTGCTTCCCTCTTCTTCTTCTTCTTCTTCTGCGGGTTAGGTTGGGGGGGGGGGGTGGGGTTGGGTGGGAGGGGACAGGTTTGCTGCGCTTTTTTTTTTTTTTTTCCTTCTCTCTTCTTCTTCTTCCCTCTTCTTCCCTCTTCTTCCCTCTTCTTCTGCAGGGGACGAACTGGGTTTCCCATTGTTTTTTTTTTTTTTTTTTTTTTTTCCTTCTTCTTCCTCCTCCTTTCTAGGTTGCAGGGGGTTGGGTTTGTGGTTGGGGGAGGGGGGATGAACTGGGTTTGGTTTGGTTTCGGTTTTTTTTTTTTTTTTTTTTTTTTTTTTCTCTTCTTCTTCTTCTTCTTCTTCTTTCTCCTTCTTCTTTTCTGGGTTGCTGGGTTGCAGGAAGATGATGGGGAAGAGAGAGTGGGGAGATGCACGAAAGGAGAGGGAAGATGATGGCTAATGTTTTTTATTTTTTTATGTACTTTATTATTATTATTTTAATATTTAAATAATATTAAATGATTTTTTTTGTTTTTAATAATTTTTTAATAAAAATGGGTCCCGGATCAAGCCACGTCAGCATTTAACTGAGAAATAAACGGCCAAGCTAACGGAAGGTATAACATTGACACAAATTCGTAAGATGAGGTATGACATTGTCAATTTTAAAAGATGAGGTATGAAAGTGTCATTTGATCCATAGTTGAGGTAGTTTTTTGTAATTAACTCAATATA
Source organism: Pyrus communis (assembly GCF_041283825.1). Taxonomy (NCBI): domain Eukaryota; kingdom Viridiplantae; phylum Streptophyta; class Magnoliopsida; order Rosales; family Rosaceae; genus Pyrus; species Pyrus communis. The sequence goes on along the minus strand of NC_142570.1, from coordinate 4,015,814 downwards.
TTTTTAAACCAAGCTTGTTGAGGAAGTCAATCTTAAATATTTTATTTGTAGTGGACTTAAAACTGATATATGTGAATGTTAAACTAATCATATAACACCATAATATGTCGTCCAAATTGAAATTGAGTGGGATCTTAACAAAACCAACTTCTAGATCATAACAAGACCACGTCTAGATCATAACAAAACCACCTCTAGATCATAACAAAATTTGGGGCATTTTTGTGGTAATATTGATGAAGCTTGTGACCAACTGTCATTATTTTGTTTTAAGGGTATTTTTGTCTAAATATTTTTTATGAAGCTTGTGACCCTAAAAAGAGTTGTTGGCTTTATATATAAAGATATTCGACGCTGCTCCCTTGTTCACATCATTTGGAAAGCTACCTCTAATAGTTTTATGTTGTTCCTGCATGCATGTTGTACGTATCAATGTGAATCACGTAGGGCCGTCATTAGTATTGAAAAAACATGCACAGCCAACACTGCTTCCTAATCTGGAAAAATCGAGTATTGAAAAAACATGCACAGCCAACACTGTTTCCTAATATGGATAAATCGAATCCGACAAATCTCCTTTCGTCTATAAGCATCGTGATTTCTGCCTAAAACTTTTCAGCAACAACTTAATGTCTCATAATTAAGGATGACGAGTTTGACCAAATTAAGCATGATGGGTTTCTATAATCTATAAGTTAATTGAGCATTAAGATCATTGTATCCAACTCCAAGAGTATCCAACAACTAGCCTGTTACTTCTTCAACCAAATGTCGATATTGTCCTCCAAGTTGAATCTTATTATCTATACATTATTGGTAAGGATTATGTATTTGTACTCAAGAGTAGTGGAGCTAGAATTTTTTTTATAACTCCACCCTTTTTGTACTTGTTACAGGTATTATATATAGCTTCAATGGCAATACATTAACCAGAATGATATACGATGCTATGTTTTAAGTTGGGAGATAATGAGTGGTCTTGTACATTTTAAATAGTTGAAAACGATTTTAGTTAAAATGTTTTTGAACCGATCCTTAGTAAAAATACAAGTAAATCTTGTAAAATCACTTAAAATGCTTTCTGTAAAAAACACATAACTGGTGCTTCTTGCAAAAAGAACTTCAAGTACTTTTGGAATCCTTATAAAATGTATAAAGATTACCTTCAACCCTCTGTAACCATTCAGTTCTATTACTCACTATACATATATACATATCATGTATGTGAAATCATTTGATACATTGATACGTTTAAAATATCAGTCTGTTTTTTTTTTTTTTTTTTTTATTTTAAATACTGTCGTCCTTTTTGCACGCACAATTCAATAAAAAAAAATTGGTCTAAAAACTTTTAAAACCAAACATCTAAATAAAAATAAAAAAATAGAATTTGGTCGGCTAAATCTAAGTATCTCTAAGATATAAACAGTGATGTCACTTAGTATCATGGTCTATTGGTATTCCTCTTTATTTGTAAGTAAAAGGTCTTAGGTTTAGTTCTCGCCAAAGGTGAAGTTAAACTATATTATTATGGCAAGCTCATTGTAAAGTTTAGCTCACTCCCCCATCCCTTGGACCATCTCCAATCATTGGGTTAAAACCTAAAAATTTTAACCCATAAATAGTTTTTCTTCTCCAACCTTTCTGGGTTAAATTTTTAGCCCAAGACTATTAAAGAATGAATTTAGAATACTTTTTTTCTTAAAGTAAATTTAAAAAAAAAAAAAATTATGTGGACTATCCTTATTTAATTTTATGAACATTTTAACCTAAAAATATTTAGAATCTGATAAATATTGAAAAATCACTAAATCGACACTATGAAATTCGTGCAACACTATGAAATTAAGAATATGAAACACATAAAAGATTTTTTTTTAATTACTTTAGTTGTTAAATTTAAATTTGGACCGTTAAATTTTTTTTTTTAAATTAAAAAATATATATATATATATATATATATTTAAACAGTGATACACAAATAATCAATTACATATAGTAACTAAACTCAATGTTATTTAAGACACTAATTTCGTCCTTGCACTTCGTCATTTGAAAGGTAAGCCAGAATATATATTTTTAAACCATGCTTGTTTAGGAAGTCAATCTTAAATATTTTATTTCTAGTGGAGTTTGAAACTGATATATGTGAATGTTAAACTAATCATATAACACCATAATATGTCGTCCAAATGAACGGTCCAGATTCAATCAGATTTAAATTAGACTAATATTGAAATTGCACAATTAAAGCAGGGGCATTTTCGGAAGTACACTATTCTTATGAACAGTGTTATAGTGTATGTTCAGCTTTAGTATAGATTAAATTTTTGTTTCCAGTTGGGGTTTGATGCTCTCTTTTTGCACAATCAACACTAATAATTTCAGTTAACTGATTTTCATATTGACCTTGGATTGAAAGAAGTAAACCTCTCTAAAGTAATAATCTATAAGAAATAACCTCATGTCATAACAAATTATTGTCCTAAGTTGGGACCAGTTATGGATAGAAATAAACTCCATATTGTAATAAGATATAATTTTTCTTAATTTCATCTAAAGAAACTGTTTGGACTTGATTTTACATTACCGGCCTGAGTAATCAAGGCCGTAGAAAGAGTAAATTATGAACCGTTGGATTGAAAGAAGATTGAGATGATTGATTAATAATTTGTTTGGATATTATTATGATTTTAATCATAATAAAATTATCTGCGGAATTATTGAAAGTTATTTGTAAAAGTGCAGATGTTTTTGGGTTGGTTCTATGCACGTGGCTTAAGTGCCATGTGGTAATAAAGTCTCAGAGGTGTTTTGCTTTGCAGAAAGCCTGGGGTAATGCTAAAATAATGGTGATGGAATTATGATGAAGTAATGCTATCCATATCATGTTTTTGTATTATATTTTCATACCATTTTAGATGACATTTGATGTGGACAGTCACATTATTTAAATTAATCAGATTTTTAAATTTATTAGTTTATTTAATAAACTAATAATTAAGAAAAACTAGTTAATTAAATGATGATTGTGGTATACGAGGAGGAGTCTTTCTCATTCATTTCCTTAAGTTTTGTAAATTTTTCAAATGATGTGGCTGTCCACATCAGATGTCATCTAAAATAGTATATAGATATAGTATAAATAACATTACTCTTTGGATGATAGGCTTCAGCCTATAAATGAAATAAGGAAATAGTGACATGATGCGGCAAGAGGTTACCATGCATACATAGATAAAGATTATGAAATGATGGTGGGACCGAATATCCTTGGCAGGATGCCAAGAATTTCAGTCAAATGGCATTACATGCAAGACTTGCAGATAAAGTGAAAGTACATCAATTGAACACATGTCCTGCTATAATTGGTGATCAGCAGAGAGGATGATGCTGATTCTTTTAGCAGCCAAATTCTATTTCCTAAGAAATCCTATTCAGAATATCCAACGTTCATGAAGGAATAAATAAGTTAGTAAATAATATTTTTAAACCACACCTACTTTAGTAATGATCTCTCTAAGGTATTAAAATTTGTTTGCTCCCAGCTTTATGGGCTTTACTACGTAACATATTAATGCGCGAATACCCATCTTCCCAATCACTTTTTTTTTATTGTTCACAACTTCGTTGGTTTAATTTATTGCTAAAATAACCCAATTTCTAAGCTACGGTATTAGAAAAGCAATCAAAAACCTACTTGGGAAGCAAAATACAATAATCTAAGGTATTTTGTTTGTGAATGCAAAATCCAAACTTGCTTCTAATTTGAAAACCACCCTTGAACAGATCATAAGGTCAAGATTCGGCAATCCTAACGGCTTCCCATGAATATATGCTAGGGCGGGTCAACATTCGAAGGTTCGCATTAGGATTCCCTTCACTTGTTTTTGCTTGCTGGGCACGAAGCTTCAACTATAAATAAGCGTACAAGTTTCAGTCAAGCTCCTCCTTCTTCCCAAACCCTCTCCCTTAAGTTGCTCTCTATTTCTTGCTTTTCATGCTTGCTTGGATTTCGGGTTTTGTGGGCCTTGTTTCTTTTTAGAGAGAGAGAGAGAGAGAGAGAGAGGATGAAGTGTAGCAGTGAGTCTTCTTCCAAACCGGACAGGAAGACAGTGGAGAGAAACAGAAGAATTCAAATGAAAAGTCTCTGCTTCAAGCTTGCTTCACTTGTCCCTCCCCAACACTTCAAAACCACCAACTCCAAGGTACATATAGATCATTGGAAAATTTTATTATATAGTCACTACTGTAAGTTCTATATATATATAATTTAACTATATGTATATAGTACTACTATACGTTCATATATATATATATATATATATATATGCACAGTACTAACATATATATTAAAGTAACATATATGTAAATTTATGATTAGCAAATAATATATATTTTGTAGGTAAATTAATAATGAATCAAATAACATTCTTTTATTTTGTAAGTAACTTATTTTTCATATATTATTACATATATTTGACACATTTTATTATTATAAGATATATGTACAAATAATAGGTAAATTAGATTCGAATCAAATAACATTGCTTTATTTTGTAAGTAAATTAATTTTGAATCAAATAGCATTCTTTTGTTATGTAGATATTTTATTTTGTATGTATCAATATCATATATATTTGGCACATTTTATTAGTATATGTACAAATAATAGGTAAATTAGTATTAAACAAAATAATATTGTTTTATTATATAGGTAAATTAGTTTGCATGTATTTTGCATATATGTGTTACATCCCACATCGCCCAGGGGAGTGGATCATGTAAGCCTTATATGTATATTCCTATCTCTACCTAGCACGAGGCCTTTTGGGAGCTCACGGGCTTCGGGTTCCATCGGAACTCCAAAGTTAAGTGAGTTCGTGCGAGAGCATTCCTAAGATGGGTGACCCACTAGGAAGTTCTCGTGTGAGTTCCCATAAACAAAACCGTGAGGGCGTGGTCAGGGCCCAAAGCAGACAATATCATGATACGATGGAGTCAAGCCCGGGATGTGTCAATTTGGTATCAGAGCCAATTCCTGGCCGGATGTGTGTCGACGAGGACATCGGATCCCTAAAAGGGGTGGATTGTTACATCCTACATCGCCTAGGGGAGTGGATCATGTAAGCCTTATATGTATATTCCTATCTCTACCTAGCACGAGGTATTTCGGGAGCTCACTGGCTTCGGGTTCCATCGGAACTCCAAAGTTAAGCGAGTTCGCACGAGAGCATTCCTAGGATAGGTGACCCGCTGGGAAGTTTTCGTGTGAGTTCCCATAAACAAAATAGTGAGGGCGTGGTTGGGGCCCAAAGCGGACAATATCGTGCTACGGTGGAGTCGAGCATATATATATATATATGTGTGTGTGTGTGTGTGTGTGTGTGTGTGTGTGTGTGTGAAATAATTTACCTACATTAATATGTGAAATATAATTTTATTGACTTAATTAAGCATGTATAATAACATATACTAAACATGTTTTATGCTATTATATATATTAGGCAATGAATTTATAACATTAATGTTTTTTTTTTAAAATCATTCATTCTCCCTTACCATCCATCTGCATGGCATTAATTATGTACATCAAACATTCAAATAGGGTTTATTGAAGAAAAAAAATCAAATAGGGGTATTTTAGGCATCCAAATTTTTTTAAATGTATGAAGCCAAACATAAGTAATGAATTTGCTAATGTGGAATCCAGTCAATGGGTTTTATTCAAATAAAAAACTTATGTCGGGTTTAATGTGGAGAAAATTAAGTTATAGGGGATAAAGTCATGTTTTTTTTTTTTCTCTACACCTAGCTTAAAATTTAGATACAAATTGTGTATTTTACTCTATGTAATTTTGGTTACAAATTAGGGTTTGGTTATTGTAAAAGGAGGTAGAGATCAGAAACAGTCAATTAATATATATATATATATATATATATATATATATATAAAAGCAAAACCATAAACGGGACGGAAATGAAAATGAAGATTGTGTATTGTGACAAGATTGGTTTCAAGGAAATGAATTGTGCGTCAGAGAGAGAGAGAGAGAGAGAGAGAGAGAGAGAGAGAGAGAGCAGCAGCACATGTATGTATTAGGTTTTTTTTCTTTCCAAAACGTATGTATTAGTTAAGTTAGTCAAATTCAGATTCCTCGTCCAACTTACTTAGATTCAGTTGTACAAATATACTTTACCTCTCCATATAATTGTTGATCTGGTGAAATATACGAAAATTGGAGCTTTCGATTTCCGTCGTTCTCTCAAGAGTTTTACCCAATTTTTGGTTTTCTTCATATTGTTCTACTGGGACCATCAATGGAGGGACTGCTTCTTAGTTTTTGGGTTCGAATAAAATTTCCCTACATTGTTTAGGACATGTTAGTTTGTTAGTCTAAATTCAATAATCTAGTAACATAACATATCAAATATTTAGGTTGAGAGAACGCTACTCCTTAACTAAATATATTTCAATAAAAATCAAATTTCATTATCAGCTTTATTCATTGCAATATGCCTTTCTCCCATTGATCAGGATACCATGTCACAGCAAAATCAGCTTGATACTGCGACATCCTATATAAAGCAACTGAGAGAGAGAATAGAGAATTTGAAGGAAAGGAAGGAGAAAGCAATGAGATCACAATTAGGCAGTTCTAATTCTGACATTGGTGCTATTGCTGCCGAAAATGCCGTAATGACGGGATCAAGATTACCAGTTCTTGAATTAAGAGACTCGGGTTCCTGCATAGAAGTTATGCTGATTAGTGGGTTGGATAAGAACTTCATGTTTTATGAAGTCATCCGTGTTCTTCAGGAACAAGGAGCTGAAGTTGTCAGCGCTAGCTTTTTCACTGCAGGCGATAAAGTTTTCCACTCGGTGCATGCTCAGGTACTAAAACAATCATCCGAAGCTAATATCGTCTAATCATTTATTTTAATCTTGAAAAAAATGTACTAAAACAATTAAGGTCATTATGAAACGGACTTATCAATTTTATTTGGGTAAATTACAAAAAATTATCTTAACTATTGGGTCATTAACAGTTTCATATCTCATCTTTAAAAAGTTTCAATGTCATACCGTATCTTTCAAATTTGTTGCAATGTCATACCTTCCGTCAGTTGACTGTCAATTCCTTTGTTAAATGCTGACGTGGCATGAGGCAGGGTCCATTTTTTATTAAAAAATCAATAAAATATTATTAAAAACATAAAAAAAATTTAAATATTAATTAAATATTAAAAAAAACAAAAAAAACAAAAAACCAAAAGCAAAACCAGAGCCAACCTGCAACCCATCCTTCACCTCCTCCGCGCACCCATCTTTCCCATCTTCCTCCCCCCTTCCCCCTCTACCCGAGCCCAACCCGCAACGCAGAAAGAAAATAATAAAAAAATAAAAAAACCCATCGTCTTCTTCTTGTAGGTTGCAGGTTGGATGGGGGAGAAGGGGGTTGGGTTGGGTTAGGCTTGGGGGGGGGGGGGGGGAAGGACGAATTGGGTTTTTTTTTTTTTTTTCCCTTCTTTTCTTCTTCTTCTTCTTATTTCTGGGTTGTTTTTTTTTTTTTGGGGGGGGGGGGGGGGGGAGGAGGTGTTGTGGGGGGGGACAAACTGGGTTTGGTTTTTTGGGGGGGGGGGGGGGGGGTTGGGGGAGAGGTGTTGTGGGGGGGACGAACTGGGTTTGGTTTGGGTGTTTTTTTTTTTTTTTTTTTTTTTTTCTTTTTTTCCTTCTCCTTTTTCTTCTTTCTGGGTTTGCAGGAGGTTGGGTTTGTGGGCGGGCCCGGGGGGGGGGGTGTGGGGGTGTCAAGTTTGGTTTGGGTTTTTTTTTTTTTTTCTTCTTCTTCCTCCTTCTTCATCTTTCTAGGTTGCAGGGGGTTGGGTTTGTGGGCAAGGGACGAACTGGGTTTGGTTTGGGTTTTTTTTTTTTTTCTTTTTTCTTCTTCCTCCCCATTCTTCTTTTTTCTGGGTTGCAGGGGGTTAGGTTTGTGGAGGGGACGAGCTGGGTTTGGTTTGGGTGTTTTTTCTTTCTTCTTCTTCTTCTTCTTCTTCTTCTTCTTCTTCTTCTTCTTCTTCTTCTTCTCAGGGGTTGGGTTTTTTTTTATTTTTTTATTTTTAGTTTTAATAATATTTTATTAGTTTTTAATAGAAAGTGTGTCACGTCATACACCACGTCAGCATTTAGCAGAAGAATTGACAGACAACTGACAGAAGGTATGACATTGCAACAAATTCGAAAGATACGGTATGACATTGAAACTTTTTAAAGATGAGGTATGAAATTGTTAATAACCCAATAGTTGAGGTAATTTTTTTGTAAATTACTCAATTTATTTTTTATGCTTCTTTGTAGGTCAAAATTTCTAGAGATGGAGTAGACACTTCAACGGTATGGCGAAGACTACAGGATTTGTTGTACTGAGTAGCTAGCTAGCTAGCTAGCTTTACCTCTTGAAAGTTGAAGATTTATAAATAATGTTTTAGCAACTGCATCATGAAAGAACTCCGGAAGAAGAGGCTGTGAGAATAAGTAGCTGTGAAATAAAGCAGCTAAGTGTTTGGTAAACTTTTATGTAAAACAATTGTGACAGTGTAAAATGACCAAAAAAGGTATAATACTAAATGTGTCATTAATTTAATTTTCTTAAGTCTTCCCCCTTTCCATCTTCATCGAGAAGTCTCTTCCACTACCCCACTACTGAACCAGACTTTCCAAAAACCAAAAACATCTCTTTAGAAGTCTCCCCCACAACCGCTATTTTCTCAATTTTTATTTTTTTACTTTGTCTTCTTCTTTTTTATTTTATGCTTTGTTCCTCAATCTCTCTCACCTGTCATTTGATTTGCAATACATACATGGTCTAGCTGCTCGAGGAGTTCATTATATGCATCGAGTAGGGCCAACGCTCTAGGATGCTGGTTTCTTTTTTCTTCCGGGACTAATCATTTTTCCTTTTTGAAACTGTATAGTGTGAATTTGATCATATGAAGTAGTTTCCTGTATTTAATTGTGGGTATTTGGAATAATTGAGTTTTGGTGTCCATCTGGGCAATCTGGGCTATCCCAATTTGCAGAAATACGAAGATCAGTCGCCTGTAAGCAATGCAATCTTGGAAATCTGGGCAATTTGCGATGCTAAAACCGAATCTGGTCATCGTCGGAAAAGATGGTGGTATTTCTCAGCGTGATTTTGTCGACATGGGAGTGAGAGAGGACGGACAAGAGATGGGAGGAAGGACAAGGGCAGAAACAGCGTCCTAGGGTATGGAATCCAAGGTCAATAACGTCCTAGGGTTGAAGCTGAGAGTGAACGGCGTTGTGGCGGGATCGACGAGGACGACCTTCCAATTGAAGTCGGCCACGTTTTCTAGTTGGTATTATGTGTAATATTTAATTGCTTAAGATCATTTTGGGTGTTTGAAAGTTTCATCAAAGGGCTCAGCACCTCTTGCAAATTAGGTTTGCGCAGAAGCTGTGGAAGCAAAAAAAAAACGGTTTTTCAAAGCTAGCTTTTGCTATTTTGAACTTTAAGCTTTTTTTCACCCAAAACTTTGAAAAAAAAAACTGAAGTTGAATGTTTACCAAACACAAAAAAGCTCCCAGCTTTTTTTGATACCCACTTTTTTGAAAACACCTCAATACCAAACCAGTATTTAATTAGGATACATAAACTGATGTTCCCTGTTTCCTTGGCGAGCCATTGAGTTAATAATCAACGAATCTATTAATATATACAGATGTGATATGGTGTTAACTTTTTGTTTATTGGCCCTTTTCTAAATTGGTCTCAAAGTATTGATTCTTAACCATCTTTTTAGAAAATAATTAGATAATTTCATGTTTATACACAAGATTACACGTAGAGGGTGTTGAATCCTTAATGATGCTACAACAACATAATATTCTCTTCATGGAATAAGGATTAATTAATGATCATAAACAAGTTTCAAACTCGCATCTATATATAGTCATTGACTTACATTAATAGAGGAAGTGAAGGTTAGGGTTTCAAGAGGAGGAACGTGGTTGGGGAGAAGAAAGGCGAGCTAGGGTTTTGGGTTTGTGCAGCAGAGAGGCAAACCTATACCATGTAGAAATATGTGTAACTGTCACATCCCAGACTCCAACCTCTCGGATATTGTCCGCTTTGGCATTCTGGGCCTGGACTATGTCGCAGCCACCCAGCTACCGCACGGTTTTGTTCTTGTGGACCGTAGTCCACAAAAGGCCTCTCTGAAGTTAAAGCTCTGGGCATGGATATATAAGGCCCAAAGACCACGCCCTCACGGGCGATGTGGGATACTACAATCCACCCCCCTTAGGGAGTCCGACGTCCTCGTCGGCACACCACGACCGTGAGTCTGGCTCTGATACCAAATTGTCACATCCCAGACTCCAACCTCTCGGATATTGTCCGCTTTGGCATTCTGGGCCTGGACTATGTCGCAGCCACCCAGCTACCGCACGGTTTTGTTCTTGTGGACCGTAGTCCACAAAAGGCCTCTCTGAAGTTAAAGCTCTGGGCATGGATATATAAGGCCCAAAGACCACGCCCTCACGGGCGATGTGGGATACTACAGTAACCGTGGTGCAAACGTCCATTATCTATATATAAAGGGAGCACCCAAAATAGTGAAGCATTCAAATACCATATATTGTCCCTCAAGATTTCAAAAATTGCAATTGAATTAAAAAGAGTTAGCCAAAGGCGAATTTGAAGTATATTATTGCTAGCCCATTGTGAGGCTTAGCTTACTCCTCCACTCTCATAGTGTAGATAATATCGCTTCTTAAAAAAAATAAAAATTCAACGCATTTTGATTTTGGATGATTTAAACTTTAAAAATTTAGGGAAAAAAATAACAAAAATAGAAAACCCCCATTAGTGGGTGGTTTATGATTTGTGACATCTTGTCCCGAGATTTATTGTATTTTATTCTCAATAGTAGTGAAATTATCAAAATGCCCCTGAGATGCCACGTAAGCTTTCCACGTGGAATTCAATTTTCCTTTCACTTTTCAGTCTTATTTTACTATTTTCAAATAGTACTCACTTTTACGAACACCTGCCTGTAGACGGAACTCAATTTGGAGTTATAACGAACAAGTTATGTTCGAAACTGTGTAAAAATACTTAAGGCAAATCCTAAACTTGGAAATTTCCCTCATGCAGCACGCATCCTTGCTGGAACATTATTGAGTGTTGAGTGGGTCTTTGTGCAATGGGTAGTAGATCTTTGCAATTCTTATTCTCTAGATAAAAACTCACCTAATTCTAAACATCCAAATAAAATCCAAATTGAAAAAAGATTGCTAAGTAGAAAAGTAATTGACCTATTATTACAAAATATTTACAACTTGTGCCACAATATTCAAATCAAATCAATAAATGTTATTACTCACCTTAATTATAATGAACAAATAATTATTGCACATACTATTACCCCTAACATACACACCCACGCAGGCACACGCACGCGCGCACACACGTCAAAAGTATATAGTACTACTATAAGTTCAATGTATATATAATTTAACAATATGTACTACTATACGCTATATATACACACACACAGAGTACTAACATATATGTTAAAAAAATATTATATTTAATTAATTTACCTATATGTAAATTTATGATTAGCAAATAATATATATTTTGTAGTTAAATTAATAATGAATCAAATGACATTCTTTTATTTTGTAGGTAACTTATTTTTCATATATTATTACATATATTTGACACATTTTATTATTATAAGATATATGTACGAATAATAGGTAAATTAACTTCGAATCAAATAACCTTGCTTTATTTTGTAAGTAAATTAATTTTTGAATCAAATAGCATTCTTTTGTTATGTAGGTATTTTATTTTGTATGTATCAATGTCATATATATATGGCACATTTTATTATTATATGTATATATAATAGGTAAATTAGTATTAAATAAAATAAATATTGTTTTATTATGTAGGTAAATTATTTTACTTGAATTTTGCATATAATGAGTTTGTTATTACGTAGGTAAATTATTTTTCATGTATTTTACATATATTGGGTAATTTTTTTTTTTTAAGCAATCTAACATTTTAAATTTTTAATAGTAGGTGCCCTATTTGAATCAAAATGTTTTTTTTCCTTTTGTAGGTAAATTATTTTGCATGAATTTTACATATATCAGGCATTTATATATATATATATATATATATATATATATATGTATTTATGTGTGTGTGAAATAATTTACCTACATTAATATGTAAAATATAATTTTATTGACTTAATTAAGCATGTATGATAAAATATATTAGACATGTTTTATGTTATTATATATTAGGCAATGAATTTATAACATGATCGTTTTTTTTTTTTTTTGTAAAATCATTCATTCTTCCTTACAATTTGCATTGCATTAATTATGTACATGAAACATCCAAATAGGGTTTATCAAAAAAAAAAAAAAATTCAAATAGGGTAGTTTAGATGTGACAACCCGTTCCAAATTTTACGTTTTTATTTTATTTTAAAAGCATGAATTTACGAAATTGCCCTAGAGGCAAGGACTTTGACTTTCGTTGACCATCGACTTGAGAGATGTGGGACTTATTCTTTAAGCATATCCTCGTAGTACTCTTTGGTACGAACGTATAGGCAAAAGCCGTTTGCGAGTCCGGATTATAACGGTATAGTTACGGACGTTCGAAATTGGTTATTCAAGGTTTAGTGTTTATTTAAATTAAATCCCCACTTTGTGGGGGAAGCCCAAAATCAGAAATGGAGGGAGGAAAGAAAGAAAAAAAAAAAAAAAAGAAGAAATGGAGGTGGTTTCCGTCCACCCGCACCCACCGCAGGTCCATCTTCCAAGGCTGATTCCGGCCAACTCCGGTGGAGTTTTTGGATGCCACCACTACCATCTTGAAGCTCTCATTCCCCTCTACAAAACCCACCCAAGAACCACCTTGATTAACCATGGTATGAGGCGGTTTGAGGCCACGAAAGTTGACGAAAATCAATGGTGCTCCGGCTACCCTTTTCGATTTTCCGGCAAATCGGCAAAGCGATGGCCGATGCCACCACTTGGGCTTTGTAGCCCATCATCCCAAGAGCAAAACCCAACCAACCTTGACCCCGTTGGACCACCGTAGACGACGAATCGACGTCGGAAAGTTTTAGGCACCCACCGGCTTTGTGGGCAAAATTGACCATCTTCCGTCCACTTTTGGACTTCGTGGCAGGTATGAAAATTGCTCCACTCACTGAGATCTTCATTTCTGTGAAGTTTGAGAATTTTTGGAAATAGTTGGATTTTCCGGCGAGTCAGGGCGGCCGACCGCCACCCGCGGCGGCGAGTGGCCAGTGGGCCGCCAATGCTATTTTTAGGCTATGTCAAATGTCTTGAATTCAGTTTTGTATTTGAATGACGTAGGTTGATAGTTGGAACCTAAATTCGTTACGATACGTTACTTGATAAAAATGTGAATCGATGATCCGACCGTTGGATCGTCACTAAAATTGGATACATTATAATACATAATATTTAAAAATCATAGGAATTTATGGATCGGGAATCCGACTTACGGATCTTCCTGAATTGGATTTGTAAGTTAGTAAAATAAATGTTCACGGCCACTTGTTTTAGGCAATTGGCGGAGATCTGACCGTTGGATCGTAATGAAATTTTTATATGTTATTCTAGAAACATATTGTGGATCGTTGGGAGTTGCGGATTGGGAATCTGATATGCGGATCTTCCGGGTCAAGTTATACAGGGTTGTAAACCCTACCGTCGATCTTTGATCGACGGTTGACTTGTGATCAATGGGTCTCAAACTATTTTAGAATGTCATTGAGGTTATGTTTTATGTGAATTACGTATTCTTCGGATAAGAGTTCTGAGATGTGATTTGATAATTGGTCACAGGGACCAATCATCAGGACACCTCGATGTGTGCGCTAGAGAATCATAGCGTGGACTCTAGGTGAGTCGATCTTTTCCTTTTTATCGTACATATTGTTGAGAGTTCTATCGACGCTTTTAAATTGATTAGGTATATTACCTTCGTATAATTATTGTGAATGCTTGAAGTACCTATATGAACTACGAATGGCTTGATCCCTGTCTAGGGTACGTAGGCAGTCTAACGAGACGTTAGATGCAGCCATAAAATATTTGAGACAAAAGCCTTGTTTGGGAAATTGAGTAATGCGAAGGAAATTAGTAAATGCAAGTTTTAGTTTTATGAATTAGTTTGTTAAATTAGTGTTAATTGGGTTATCATGGATAATTATCCCTGAAAATAAGTAGTTTGGGTGTAGGGCGTTATTGATTGTACACTTCTCACTGTATTGTTTATAATTGAAAATGCTACGACATGGTTGAATATTAGATTGAATCATGGTATATCCATAGGTATATTACTTGCATATAATTATTGGGAATGCTTTCAAGTGCAAAGGTGAACTCAGGACACCCAGGTAAGTTCAGGTGAGTTTATGGTATTAGTTGAATCGATTGAGTTATAACATGACTACAGTTATGAGTTAGGCAACTTCGATACTGTCGTACTGGTTGCCATGAGTTCCACATGTTATATTGAGATGCATTGAGAGCTCATAAACTTGCACCCCGGTGTTAGTGCTCCCGCCCGTGGCCAGGGCACAGTCCTTCACGTGATGTTCACCTCCCGCACCTTACGCTCACCTTGGATTCAAGGTAGGTGCACAGTCTTGTCGTACAGACCACTTTAGGTGGTTCCAACTCGTAGGTGACCCGCGATTATTCGCCCAGTCTTCACGTGATCGTAGCACTTGAGCGTATTTATTTACACCCAGTCCTATCGTACAGACCACTTTAGGTGGTTCCGACTCGTGTGCAGGTATACTTATTTAGCTATTTGCTAGCCAGGATTGATGAGATATGGATAAGTCGTACAGGTCACTACAGGTGACTCCGACTTATATGCTAGCCATGATTGATGAGATTGAGATATGGATAAGTCGTACAGGTCACTATAGGTGACTCCGACTTATATGCTAGCCAGGATTGATGAGATATGGATAAGTTGTACAGGTCACTATAGGTGACTCCGACTTATATGCTAGCCATGATTGATGAGATTGAGATATGGATAAGTCGTACAGGTCACTATAGGTGACTCCGACTTATATGCTAGCCAGGATTGATGAGATATGGATAAGTCGTACAGGTCACTATAGGTGACTCCGACTTATATGCTAGCCATGATTGATGAGATATGGATAAGTTGTACATGTCATTTTAGATGACTCTGACTGATATATCACTTTGTATTGATTTAGTTCATTTGGCCTACTTATTAATGTATGGTGGAGTTGATGGCAAACCGTGGTTTTGGTCATTTCTGAGTATGGTTTGGATATATGTATATATGTTGTACTGTCTTATGGAAAACGATACGGGTTTTACATTTAGAGACATTACTTTTAGAGAGGTAATAACTTTGGAAAGCTTGGTTTTATTGCTTACTCACACCTTCTGTTTGGTGCCCTCCAGGTTTTAGCTGCTGAGTTTGTATCGACAAGAATCTGTGGCGAATCTTAGTATTGATGGATATTTTTGAGGGTATGATTCTTACCCATACTACTGTACCTTACTTATGCTCTGACATCACGTGTGAAAATGGGTTCGCTCCCACTCGTAGCGCACTCTGGTACTTAGACACTTTTAGATTCAAATTTATTCACTTTTTATACACTATCACATTTTATGGCTTCGTTACCTTCCAGGTGTCGGCCAGCACAGCTCGATTCAGGGTCCAAGTGGACTTTCTGGGTCGGGGTGTGTCATTAGACATTCAAAATTTTTAAATGTGTGAAGTCAAACATAATTAATGAATTTGCTGATGTGGAAACTAGTCAATGAGTTTTATTCAAGTAAAAAACTTATGTCGGGTTTTATGGAGAGAAAATTAAGTTTTAAGGGCTAAAGTTATATTTTCAGATAAAAAAATGGTTTATTTGGATTTTCAACATCCCATTTTTCCAACCCCATCTAACACCATCATTTCCCTCACTAACTTTCTCTCTCTTTTCCCTCTCACTTTCTTTTCCTTTTTGACCGATTCTCCTTCTCCCTCTCTCTCTTTACCTAGTCAACTTTTCCCTCATTATTTTCAGAACTCTCACCCTCTAAAACTCTTTTTCTCTCTTGACACTCATTCTCTTTAGCACCGAAAGAGAACCATCACTCTCACCACCAATCCATTCACAAATCGAACTCCAAAACCATGAAACCTTAATCTCTGGGATGAGAGGAACCTAGCCATACCATTGCATGTGCCATTGGAGCATTGGGCAGTGACCTGCTATGGGACTCGAGAGCTTTAAGCTCTCACCTTCAATATCAGGTGAGATTATTTCCTTCTCTTGAAGTTTATGTTGGATTTGAGCTTTAAATTGTGTGTTCTTAGCCTTGCAATTTCTTTGAAACCTTGTCCAGTTTCCGGTCACCTCATCCGAGCAAACTCCAGCGAGTTTGAGGTCTTTGGAGCTCATATTCTACTTGAAACAATCCCAATTACTTAAATACCTCTTTGCATGTGAAAATTAGTTGGAAATTACTAAGGTTTGACACGCATGCATACTGTTTTTCCCATTCCCAGAATCTAGCGAAGAAACCTGGGCCTTGCAAGCCATTTTCGAACCAATTGTGACCACAGACGAGAACCCCAATGGTATATTTTGATTCTTTGTTTATGGGGCTTTAATTTGATATATTGGGTTACTAGTTTTAGTTGAGTTTTGGGTCTGAACATAAGGTTTGGATCCTTCCCAGATTTTCTGACAAAAATCTGCAAAAGAAGAAGAGAAAAAAAAAAGGGGGCCCAAACATTTGGGCCGACCCGCAAGTGCAAACGGGTCAACCCGACCGGGTACACACAAAAAAGCCCAAAACCCAAACCTAGAACCATCCCAAACCCATGACCTTCCAACCCAGATCCAGATCTGAACCCGGGATCCGGCCTAACCCAAATTCCAAATATTCCTGGAATATTCCTTAAAATATTCTTTGGAATATTCCTTGTGTTGACTTTTTCGAAATTTTCTTGGAAACCTTCTTAGGCTAATTTCGACGTCCCCGAGTACGTTTTTGACATCCATTTAGTGAAATTTCAATGTTTTAACGTGATTGAACGTCGGGGTGTCTCGGTTGACTTTTTAGGGTTGATCGTTGACTTTTTCGATGCTTTGATTCCGAATCCACATTGTGTTTTCCCAAATTTAGTCGTTTAAGTTGAGTTTTACTAATAGGTCCCAATATTATGTTTAGGTGCGATTACTATCAGAGACTTTGGTGTATATGTGATTTTCCCAACTACCGCTTTTATATATTATGACGTGACATGCTATGTTTAGCTTTAGAAATAGACTCTTCGTACACTTTATGTTTTTAATATTATTTGTGAGCACAAACTTGTGACGTGACATCCTTGCGTTTTACCTGCTCATTATTACATGTTTGCAAGGTATCTCTTAGTTATTTGTATTGTCCTGGGCCAAAGACCAGCTTCACGTGTAGTTCACATGCACCGTTTAAATTCGCTTGGATCCATAGTTAGGTGCCAACCTGTCCTTTTGTATTGATGTGATGCGACTAGCACAACTCACATGATATAGTACTAGAATGTAAAATCTACATCTAGCCCGTTCCTTTGTTTGAATACCTCTGCAATGGACTTGTGTGCCTACATAAATTAATGAGCATTGATTTCTTATGATATCGATTTGAGATTTAATGTTGAGGAAACTTATTGTTGTACCCTACATCTTTTAACTCACTTTTGTTGCAGGGTACCGTATTTAGGGATGGGCAAAATACTCATGGGTTTGGGTAACCGCGGTTACCCGTCTATTTAAAGATCATGGTTATGGTTATAGGTAACTGTTTAGACGAATAAATGGTTATGGGTATAATTGTTTATCCATGAAATTTAAATGGGTGGTTATGGGTATTACCCACAGTTATAACGGGTATCCATCGGTTATGGCTTTTACCCGCGATTATACGGGTATCCATTTACCGATTTAATTTAATATATGTAAAAATTAAAAAAAAAAATTACTGCAGGATTTTGAGGATTTTAGAAGCAAGCTCTCTCTCTCTCTCTCTCTCTCTCTCTCTCTCTCTCTCCTTCCTCTAGTCCGGACCCTCTCTTTTCCAGCTCCGCTGCTCTTTCGCTTCGTCTTCTTCCTTCCTAGCGACTTGTGACCCGTCTCACATCTGGCCGTTGCCGATTTGCAAGCGCAGGAAAGTATATATGAAGAGGAAATAAATGCAAGATGGTTATGTTGTTGGTTTTCTTCTTTGCTAGTTTATATAAACGGTGGACACCTTTGTTTTCCCACTTGCTTTCTACAATGCAAGATTCTTTGCTTATATTACCAAAAAGATTTGGCTTGATGCTGCTATTTACTCTCCTTGAATGTGGTAAAAACTAATTTTCATTTTTGTTTTGTACTTTGGAGCTTTGAATCATCTAGTATTCAAGATAATGACTACTTTTTGTTTTTAGAAGCTTTAGTTTGTAATCATATGGATTATAATTAAAGACTTGCTTGGGTGTAGCAAAAAAATATCGTGCGTAAATTATTATTTCAATTATTGGAATTGCACGAAGATTTAAATGATTAAAATAGGGAAATGCATGCATATACCTATAACGGTGTTTAATTATTGAAAAACGAAAATTATGACAAATTTTTCTTTCGTAATTTTCAAGTTGTTGAAAAAAACATGTAGACGAGTGAAAAAAGGGGTAAATGGGTAAAAAAATGATAAACGGGTTCAAAAACGGGTAAATGGTTATGGTTAAATGGGTAAATTGTCACATCTCGGCCCAGGCCCCCACCACATCCAAGGCTCGACTCCACCGTAGCACGATATTGTCCGCTTTGGGCCCTTACCACGCCCTCATGGTTTTGTTTCTGGGAACTCAGACGAGAACTTCACAATGGGTCACCCATTATGGGATTGCTCTCACGCGCTACTCGCTTAACTTCGGAGTTCCGATGAACTCCGAAGCCAATGAGCTCCCAAAAGGCTTCGTGCTAAGTAGAGATGGGAATATACATATAAGGCTTACATGATCCACACCCTTGGGCGATGTGGGATGTCACAATCCACCCCCCTTAGGGGCCCGACGTCCTCGTCAGCACACATTCAGCCAGAGATTAGCTCTGATACCAAATTGTCACATCCCGGCCCAGGCCCCTACCACATCCCGGGTTCAACTCCACCGTAGCACGATATTGTCCGCTTTGGGCCCCGACCACGCCCTCACGGTTTTGTTTCTGGGAACTTACACAAGAACTTCCCAGTGGGTTACCCATCATGGGATTGCTCTCGCACGCTACTCGCTTAACTTCAGAGTCCCAATGAACTCCGAAGCCAATGAGCTCCCAAAAGGCATTGTGCTAAGTAGAGATGGGAATATACATATAAGGCTTATAAGATCCACACCCCTGGGCGATGTGGGATGTTACATAAATGGTTATGGTTAAATAGGTACACGATTATGGGTATGGATAACCATTTATAAACGGTTATGGTTATGGGTATAACCATTTATGCAATTACCCAACGGGTAAACGGTTATGCGGGTATGAACATAAACGGCTATGAGTAAATAACCGTGGTTACCTGCCCGCCATAACCCTTGCCCATACTTAACCGTATTGCATACTATTATTATAATATTTTTAAGAAACCATGTACTTATTTTACAACGAGGGGTTACACTTTTCGAAAATGTTTTACAAAACTTTATTTTGAAGCCCATTCACCCTTATTTTTTGCCCCTCCAAGATGTTAATGGCAGAGGATTTCGTGACAACGAGAATTGTTGGCAAAAGCTATTATGTAGGTGACTTTTCTTTTTGGTATAAATGTCATTACTCTTCTTTTACTGCAATTTATTTATGCTTTAACATCACTGGTGTGATATGGGTTCAATCCCTGCTCACATGCGCACTCTAAATTAGTCACTTTTAGGTTTTAATTTATTTACATTTTCCACATCATTATACTTTATGGCTTCGTCACCTTCTAGGTGTCGGCCAGCACATCACGATTTGGGTGTCTAAGTGAACATTCCGGCTCGGGGTGTGTCATGATTGACTTAATAAAATATATAAATAAATAACTTAAATTTGCTAATTTATTTTGTAAAAAAATAAAAAAAAATAAAAAAAAACCTTTAATTTAATGTACAAAATAAGTGTGTGACAAGATGCTAGTATATAATTAAGCAAGACTAGATTTAGTAGGATTCTAGCAACGATACTTATTACCAGATTTTAGTAGGGTGAGAGAAACAAACACAGAACCTCAAGCACCAAAGTAAATTTTTTTTAACTACTTGAACTACAAACCCCTTGCATACCCCATATAATACTTGAAAACAATATTATATTGGGGTTTATGTCTCCCACTGTTTTTTTTTTTTTTTTAAACTGAGACAACAATTACGGCATGCTTAATATGACCTCAACATGAGGTGATAATTAATGAATTTCTCATGCTCTTGATTTAATTTTCCATACAACCAATCACTTTAGTACCCTGCTTAGTTACAAGCCCACTACAAAGCTCGACATCTCCCACTATTATTATTTTTTTTTTCTAGTTATATAGTTTATGTATAACTAATCAGTTTTAATGTGCTAAATAATCATATGAAAACGTGTTTATTTCCCTGTCTACCATTAGGTTTAGTTTTTCTGCAACTATTTTTATTATGGGGTAGACTCCCGATTTAGTGCATATATTATTACTTAGTGAAAATTAGGTCCCTAAATTATTATTATTTTTATAAAATAAGTCACTAAATTCAATAAAACTGCTAATTTCATCCTTACTATCTTATTCAAAATTATTTTATGCAATTTTTCATCAACTTAAACCACATGATACATTCTAAAGGGTAATACTCTCATTTTCTTGCTTATAAGCCCTTAACGTTCCATATAGGTTGCAAAACTAACGCCTAATTTACTCTCCAAAGTTAACTTTATACACAATACCTTTGAGAAAACAAAGTCTTTGGACTCATGTAAAACTACCAATCTACTCTTCAAAATGTATCACATGCTAGTCATGTGACTTAAATTAACGAAAAATTAAATAAAATAGCTTAGTTTAAGGATTAAATTTTTCGTATAAATAATTTAGAGACCTAATTTTCACTCAGTTAATCATTTAAAAAGTAAAGCAGCAGTTCACCCTTTATTATATATATATATATATATATATATATATATATATATAGTTTTGTACGTGTAAGTGTATAACTAGTTTGTGTTTAGCCTCCTAGCTAATACTACCTCAGCTGCATTCCTGATTTGCAGAGAAAAATTACAGATGTCCAATATAACCCAAACACTTTATTTTCCAAAATTTTTTGAGAAAAAAAAAATGATAAGTGAAGCGTTTATCCTTTATTATATAAAAATATGAAAATAATAATGAAATTCTGACATGTGTTTCAACTGTCAGCAAATTTCTCACTTATCTCTCAAATATATACTGAGAGTCAAATATAACAACAAATAGTTTTGCTTCAGTAAGATATATATACTTATAGTTAGTTTTCTATATAGTTTAAAATTTTTATGTCCTATTGTTGTTTCTCCGTTACGATTTGTCTCCGAATTAAAATCAGGTATGGATCTTCTTTGTAATCCTGTACCCAAGTACACAAACTTTTGTAGAATCAAAACATATATAAACCTACTTTCCACTGTACCAATGGCTGGCTGTCTAAGTTGGACATTCAAAACCAGTAGTACGTACGGCAGCATGAGTGTTGAATAGTTAGGCAAATTTTGGATATGAGAGTCAAATCATTTAACACGTTTAGCTTCAAGATTTTTTTTCAGGAATTTTAACGAAAAGCATCCGGTACTGTTTATTTTAACGAAAAATCATATTTTTACTCTAAAAGTTAATCTTAGTACTATTCACTTATAACACCTTCTTGTCATTTTTTGTTAAAACTCAAAGTTTTCAAACCTTTTTTATTAGTTTTTTTTTTTTTTTTTTAGCTGACCGATGCATGCTAAATTTGAATTAACAATGAGATATCACATTCCCTGTTTGACAGATCGGATAAAGGATCGGATAAGATTAGTTATACAGACTCGGGTGTTTGGCGTTCACTCGTACTAAATAAACGCCGGATTAATTTAACCAGTCGGATAGGATAACACGGTATACACCCGCTTAATAAAACCAACCAAAACGCCCGGATTATTTAGTCGGGGAAGAAGAATACGGGAGAGAAAGGGAGGGAGTTTGGGGGGTGTGGCGGAGAGAGCTGGGGAACAATTATTTGGGATTCTTCTGCAGTCGGGGAAGAAGAAGGGAGAGAGAGGGAAGGTGTTTGGGGGGTGCGGAGAGATCTGGGAACAAAAAAATGATTTCACTTTTTAAAATTTTTTTTTTTTTTAAGTTTGATTCCTCCTATCTAGTATAATATCAAACACAGTATAAATAATACGGTCACTAGTCCGATACTGCACCAAACACCTGACTAATTTAGTCAGTACTATCCGGTGGCTATTTATCATATCTGACAGAAATAGTCAGTACAGTCCGAGCTGCCAAACGAGACCTACAGATTGAGACGTATGGTTATTGGCGCTTGGTTTCAAATAACCAAGAAAATAAGGTTGCTGCTTGACTAGTGCGATTCACACGGTGACCAAAGATTGCATAATTTCCATGCCTGGTACACGAGACATGCATGAGTGCTTCCCAGAAACAAAGCAACTTTATTCTTGCCCGAGTGATTCGAATTGGGTTAAACGACAACGTATATTTGAAAAGAAAACATTAAGTTAAATATACATGTGTGTGTAAAATATACATGTATGGACCAAATGGCTACAGAGTTTAATGGTTTATCAATAGCGCGGTGACGCTAGATAGCCGATGCATACTTTGGAAGTCATGGACAATGAGAGATTTTTTAGTGTAACCGGAACATGATAGTAGGATATGTATATTAAAAAGTTGATAATTTAAAACAATAAAATTTCTCACCACTTACATAAAAACACGTGGTGCACTACTCGTATTCCGATCATAATGAAAAATTTATTGTGAACGAGGATTTAAACCAGAGATATGGTCAACCTTCACAAATACTCCTTCCATGACGTTTGGAAACTCAATGTGACACCATCAACTACACAACTTTGGTTTTTTTTTTTTTTTTTGATGTTATGTTTACTTATATTAATATTGATATATTCATTGATAGTTCTATAAATTTGCACATCGATATCGATATTAGGTTGTCTTCGACGGGAATTATAGAAATTTGCAATAGGGGTGGGTATATTAACTCATTCAGATTTAGTCAAAATTATAAAGAAATCTCTCAAAAAAAAATCAAATGTTTGAAATTTGTTATGGGTTCTATCAAATTTTTTGAAGTGAATCGATAAATATCGTCGATATTTATTGATTTTATAGGGCGAAGTTTGCATTTCACCATCTTTCCATATCGATCTTAATCTTTGAATATTTTGACAGAACTATCAACGATTTCGTGAATATTTTGACACTGATTTGGTAGCAAATCGGTGGTCGTTGGAGATGCATCCACATTGGATCACTGCTGAAAAAACCAAAGCCAAGAAAAAAAATATATATCTACAGATTATTCGGTCCCCTTTGGAGATATCATCCTTCAAATGTTATGCCGTAATCACTCTTTCAAGTGAAAGCTTGATATTATTGAGGATCTAAGGTTGGTAAATCTCTGCTTTTTATATCAGAAATCTGCCAGACCACACCGTCCATATTACATATGCCTCACAAAATTAGCGTTGCTAAGCAACAAGCTTCTAGATATGCTATAATCACAATTTTTTTTTTTTTTTTTTTTGGGTCAAATGATGGATTTATTAGATTAGAGCATTTTCATAGGAGACGTCAAATCCAAAATATTAAATTTCAATTTAATGATTGACTTGAAAATTTGACATATTGTTAATATTTTACTTCCACCCGATATGCCACATTTTATTGTTTTATTTATTATTTTTTTTAAAACAAAAATAATAAAGTTGGGTTGTTGTTGGTTAATAATAAAATAATACTTAAATATGTTAGCATTTAAGGTAAGATACGTGAAATGCCTTTGGAAATAGCAAAAACCATATTTGAAGGTACTATCAAATTTGACATCATTCTATCCAAGTCAGATTAGCTTTCTTTTCCATGTCAGCTTTGACATCTCGGTTGGAGTAAATGGTATATCATTTGTTACTATTAGATGTTAGATTAAGGAGTCGACGTGGTTCGAACCCAGGTCATGGTGCAAAGGCAACATTCCTCTTCACCACTGTAGTAACTATCGTGCAAGGACAACATAATTATGCATAACTAAATATTTAGTTATTTGAGCCGTCTGTTCTGCGATTCAGTGGCACTCACCTTCTCTTAGATAAGACTATATAGTAATACCCGCGCGTTACTGCGGAATTAGAAATCGGCTGCAATATATGAATTTGAGCTAATAAGCTAATAATATATGTTGGGATAAAATTGATTAGTCTAAATAAAAATATCTTAGGATAGGAAAGAAATTTCTTTGCTGCAAAAAAAAATTTATTTTGTTATGTTACAAAGGTAATTCGCTCCAACTTCCTTGGTATCATTGCTCATCTCTGAGACAACTCTTTGACATTCCAAAGAACTAAAAACGAATGCAAAATTACCTAATCAAAATTAGAAGCAAACCGATTGAAACAATGAAAACATTTGCAGACATGTCGTATAAGTATTAAATGCGAAAGGGGAACAAACCTTTTGCACGGTGGTCTTGAAGCAAGTATGCATTGACAAAATCATCCATGTGATCCTTCAAATCCTCCAAGAAAGTGGCTTGCTCGTTCTTTCGGCATGAAGCGTGCACGGAAAAATGCACACAGAAAAGAGGCAACAACATAGTGCAGGTGAATTATTTGGGTTGAAAATAAAAAACAAAGTGGCTGAAAAACTCAAAAACATCGTAAACTGGACATCAACTACTTAGAATTTTAAACGGAAAATTGTAATACGATGTTCATGCATTTGTATAACTCTGACATATCCAATAAAACACACCAAAACAAAGAATGCAATTTCACACAACACAACAGAACACATTTTTCAAACAAAAATTAAATATCCAAAATTCAAATAATTTGTAAAACATGAAAAATTACAGGAATGAATGAAGGAGAAGGAGAAGCAATAAAACTTAACAGTCTGGGGGAAGCTGAGACAAAGGCAGGGCAATGGAAGTGTCTCTGAAAGTCTATAAATAAAATTTATCTTCTAGGTGGGGATTCAGTTTCAATTTAGCTACACACTCTGATGCAGTTTCCATGTTCCTTCCTTGGATTTCTAAACTCTTCCTCTTTCTCCAATGACCCAAAATTCCGAAATTTCCAACAGAAAAAAAAGGGTAAATTTATTAGGGATTTTGAGGTAATTGCCAAGATATTTAAAATCCAAGCACGAAAACTTTACAGAGATAAATTTATAAATTAACTAATTAGGTTTTGAATAAATGAAGCTAATTCCTTTATAGTAAAAAATTGTTGGTTAGAATACTACAATTTGATTAAATATATAATAAAAGAAAAATAGGAAAATGATGCTTACCAATATGGACATATGGATTGCTTTGAAAGGATGTAAATGCAAAGCTATCATCCCAATGGTTTTGTCTGCAATAAGAAGAGTAACTAACTTAAAAAGAAGCATCATTGCTACTTGCTAGTCTTCCTACACGATCTAAGAATATAATTAAATGATATGGGATCACATTGACCATAAACTATTACATGCAACTCAAAAAATAAAATGAAGATAGAGAAATTCATCGAAATACTCGAAAACGGTTGCCTGAAATACTCACTGAAAAGCATTTAGATATCTTTTAATAATTGCACAGTTAAAGCATCATAGATACGATATTCCTCTAGCCACCAGAACCTGGAACACATAACTAACGAGTGTTATAGAAACTTACCACAAAATTGTCAAAATAGAATATACGACCATAAGCTTCATCCAGTTTCATGGCATATCGTATTAGTTTATGAAATTCTCTTTGCAGTCTGTTCATTCAAAAAATCCAACTCAGAGTAAAAATCAACAACAATAACTCATAACAGCATAAAGTATAACCATTAAATTAAACTCAACATAATACAGAAACAATTTCGCTACCATACATAGAACTCCATAAATTCCTTACCACATAAACCTTGAGAGGTCCAATAGGTCTAGAAGTCTCGAAACCTTTTCCATATTTTGCTCCAGCCAGAAAACATCCTAAAATAGAGGGAAAAAAAAACATAAATTCATCAAAATTCCCTACCCATAACTAAGCTAAAAATGGAAAATATTCAAACCTCATAAGCTCTGGTTTCCTAAACGCCACATGGATTTACATTAGAAAACATTGGAGTAGCGGTATAAAAGTGAAAGATTTAAGACGTTTTAGTACAATGCAAGTGGTAGACATGTCAAAATTAAGTTTTATTTGATAATTATCAAGGAATATCATCTATAAATGACAAAAACAAATTATAGTTGTAGCAATGATTTCACCTTTGTTTATTTTTCTTTTAGAATAGGTCCTACATGTGTCTTAATCTCTTATAAACAGTTATTTGATTGAGTCTAAAAGCTTCAGTCAAACATTTCAACGATAAAAAATCTTCAATCCATTCAAATTATGTATTAAATTTTATTATCAAATATAGGAAACAATGAATAAAAGAAATCATATTCATACATGGATACACCAATACACAGAGACATTACATACACCATTTGATACAAAAAAATCAAGATGCTCAGACTCAACACATACACTATTCATAGATCCATGACTAAGAATTTCTCAGATCCCGGTTGAAATTAATTAAATAAAAAAAATTTCATGGAAGCGATTTATACCTCTGATATTCTGAGCTCCGTGTCCCTTGATTCCTTCGCCAGCTTGGTTCATCTTCTAATCCATTTATTGGGTCTTCATAGACTTCTCCAAGTACAACCTGCAGACAGAAACAATACCCATTATGCAAGTGTAGCATGCCAATTTGTAAATATAACGACCCGTATTTTCCAGTATTCAAAATCAAAAGTAGTTCATTGGTCCACATTATGCAAGCTTTGCGCCGAAAATGATATAGTGTAGCATGAAAACTCAAATCAAAGACTGAACCTAAACTCAAGTATCCACATTCATGCCGAAAACGATAAATGAAAGACGTACAAAATATCAAACCATGACAAAGATTTAAAATTTATTCCTAATCCATCAAACTTTTGAAATTTTTACAAATTGGGTTCAATTTACTACACAGAAAATCCAACAATACAGAAAAATCCATACCTTTAACCAAGAAAACCTTCACAATATAAGAGGTTAAGTCAATCCGCAACACAATAAATTGATCACATCAAACATAAGTAGATATAATCAAATCGAATTAGAGTATTGATGAAGAAGAAATGAAAAGAAGAGGGTTACTCTGCGCTCTGCGTTCAGTATCTTTCTGGAATCAAAACCTCCAAAAGACTAAAACGAAATTAGTGTGGAAAACCCATTTGGAATCCAAATTTACATCCCTGAATTAGTTGGAGCAATTCAATTGATAAACACCCATAACACAGTAAACCAAAAATGCATATGCAAACACAGAAAAAATAAAAAAGATCCAAAAAAAATTCAATTAAAAGAAAGGATTTGAGATATACATACCTTGAGTGTAGGCAGTGGTGGCTGGTGGCGTTGATTCTTTCTAGGAGAAAATGGGAAGAAGGATCTGCGAGAGAGTGAGAGAGTGGAGATTTTGTTGTATGTATGGTAATTAGTAAAGGCAAGAGGGATATGAGGAAAAATAGAGATGAAAAAAATAACAAGAGAAGGTTCGGAGGAGGAGCTGCCCAACGGAGGAGGAGGACGGAGGGAGGAGCCCAGAAGGGAGATGGAGGAGGAAGGAGGAGACGAACACATGTACATCAGGGGTTGTGGAACGCAGGGAAAAAGACTGAAGGTGGGTAGCATGGGCAAAACCGACAATTTACTGCACACGTAAGAAACAGCATGGTAAAGCCAAGAGAATCCGAAGGCATTTCCGCCCTTTCACTGTTCACGAACAGTGAAAAACAATGTTATGGGAAACCCAATTTTAGTATATGTATAATATTATAAATTTGAATTCCGTGAAGTATGAGTCTAAAATTTAATTATGACCGATATGATTTAAGTTAAAGTTTCGTTCTCCAATGCCATTCAATCATAAACATTGGGGTGTGATATCCACACATCCTATTTTACTTTTCACACATCTTTTTTTTTAAATTTCAGCAGTCAGATCGGATGAATTAAAGAAGATCAACGAACATAAATTATCAAAGGGTGTGTGAGAAGTAAAATGGGGTGTGTGGATAGCATACCCCTAAACATTAAAAAATAATAATCAATTCTTTGCAGCCTAATGGGCTGGGCCGAGTCAATCTACTGACATCCGATTCACTGCTTCTGCAGGTATACAATGAGGCCCAGTACCACTTTGTAGAATAGCAAGCCTGGAGCCCATTGTGAAGGCTATCAATTTAGACAATACAAAATTCACTTAGTCCGGAATCTTTCCGTAATTACAAAAATTTAATTTCTTATTGTGATTATTTTAGGTTTCTTTTAATATATGAATTTTACCAAAAACGCTGTATCAGATTAATTTAAGAAGTATTTTTGTTTTAACAACAAAATAATAAGAAATAACAAAGCTCCTTATAAACACATAAACTAATCACTCGTTATGCGGCACTTAATTTTCAACTTGTTGAATGATGTTCTCAATTCAAACCTCATAAACCACTATTGTTAATTCAAGAACAAAACCGAGACCTCCCATGTATTGTATTTTTGTGTCATCTAATCAACTCGTGAAAGGAAAAGCCGCATACGATCCATCTTACGCAAGAACCCTTCCCATTTAGGACACGGTTCTAATCATGTTTGGTATTTAGCTTTTGGATTAGTACCAAGTGGTGGTGTTGGTGGTCCAACTTCAATGAGTTCATGAACATGTAACCACTCTGAATCCAACCTCTCTACGTTTTTTGGATTATGATATTTTTGATCTTCCAAAGCGAAAGCGAAAGCATCAAACGAACGAGAGATTTTTCAATTTGCCGTGATATTAGGTGTCATAATACAAGTAATGGATACTTGAAAAAAAAAAAAAATTCAACCACTTGCATTGTGATACTTGATATATCATACTATGTTATCGGCACATTAAAAAATATCTCCAAACAAACAAGTAAACAACGCATCATTGGAAAAATCAATCTGAATACTAAAGACGAACAAGCAGGTTGGCTCGAATTTGCTAATAGAAACTTTCACCTTTAGTTTTTTTTTCTGTTTCTTTTTTGGTGATGACCTGGATTGAATTGAGTAATCAAACCTCAAATGTCAAAAGCGATCATTTTAGAAAGGGAATTGTTATTAGCACTTCAAAAATCTCATTCTACATTTCAAACTTTCTATATTAGGAAAGAAAAATACACTTGTGAGGAGTGTATCTTGAGATTTTTGGAGTGCCAATAACACTTCCCTTTAGAAAATTATACACTTTATGAGTTTTCCAAAAAATAAAACTTTATGTTAATTAATCACATCACAGTTTCATAAGTTCACGAAATTTAAATTATGAAATATTAATATTTTAGTTATTTTTAGCTGCCATTTGAATTATAGTCCAAACTTTCTAGCATTTTCAAGAAGAAAGAAAAGAAAATCCAATTTAGTCAACGATGATTAGCTCAATTGATAGGGTCTCTTACTTTGTGTGTCGTTCTATTAAAGTTTGCTCAATTGATAGGGTCTTTTACTTTGTGTGTCGTTCTATTAAAGTATGAATTCACTGACAGCAATTCTAGTTGGTGCGCGAACTGTAAATTTCTATACAAATCTATACTGATGGCAACTGATAGTTAACTGCCACACGTAAACCCTTTTAACATTGTAAGTATGTCCTGATGCTGATGTGTGAGTAACAAATCTCCCCCTAACTTTTTATTTATAAAGAAAATCCAATTTGGTTGCCCGGGAAGAAAAGCGAGAATAAAAGGGTTCAAGTGATACTTAATAAAATATTAAGAAGTGCGGTAAGATATTAAAATTACATGCTTTGGTATTTTTTTAAAGATTTATGGGATTATTACAAGTTGGATAAGGTTAAATACTTCACTCAATAGTTTTGCTTCATGTTCAAATTATATATAAAGATTCAACATCCTTTGTACCTACTCTTTTCTTGTTTACTTATTAGCTAATCTAGTTCTGAAAAAATAACATGTATTATTTTAGATTGCGATGTAACATATGTCATTTTAAGTGGTGACATCAAACAATCTTCTAATAACATTACTAATTCATAACATGACAAAATCGGTCAGATAACTCAAATTTGATATCCTTACTCAAAAGATTTGAGTAATTTTTTTAATACAAGCCATATCAAAAAAGGAAACTCAAGCCTAAACTTGAATCACAAACTCTCTGTAAATATAGTGACCAAGACTTTTTTTTTTTTTTTTGGAATAAATGATATTATAAATATTAAATGAGTGGAGGAGTGAGCTATGTCTCATAATGTTATAATGATAATATAATTCAAATTTATTTTTTTTACGAGAATCGAACTTAAGATTGTTGTACTAAAGGGCAAGAATTTTATTAACTTATCAACAAAAATAAAAATAAAGGCAAGAAAAATACACTTGTGAGGAGTGTATAATGAGATTTTTAGAGTGCCAAGTACACTCCTCACAAGTGTATTTTTCTTTCCAAATATAAAAAGTTTAGAGTGTAGAATAAGATTTTTAAAGTGACAATAACAATTCTCTAAAATAAATATATGTAAATAAAAGGATAGGTTTTGGGGGAGAGAGAGTGAGAGAGGGGAAGGAGGGGAGGTTGGGGCCTGGGGGGAGGAGACCAGGGTGGGTCAGAAGACTCAGAAGCACACGTTGATTGTAGGCAACACCATGTGCTCACATGTCACATGCCACTCTTCTTATTCATTCATTTCATTTGTTACCTCTCCCCTCCCCTCCCCTCTCCTCTCCTCTCTCTCTCTCTCTCTCTCTCTCTCTCTCTCTCTCTCTCTCATAGTCATAGTCAATACATCATTTCCTCCAAGTCAAAACACAAAACAAAACGGAACCGAACTCGTTCAATTTCTGAGCTTCTGAGGGTGAAAAAACCAGAAGCTGAAGCAAGAAAAAAAATGAAGGAAGGCTCAGATGGGTTTGTGAGGGCAGATCAGATTGATCTGAAGAGCTTGGATGAGCAGCTGGAGAGGCATCTCAACAGGGTCTTGACTTTGGAGAAGAGCAAGATCATGAGAGATCCTGAAACCAATTCCAACAACATCCACCTCACCACCACCTCCAACTCCAATTCAACCGCCGCCACAACTACCACCACCACCACCTCCACTTCCTCCATGACCCTCTCCATCCCCAGGCGCCACCGCCAGGAGTGGGAGATCGACCCCTCCAAGCTCCTCATCAAGTCCGTCATTGCTCGTGGCACCTTCGGCACCGTCCACCGTGGCATCTACGACGGTCAAGATGTCGCCGGTAATCCCCTCCTGTCATTTTAGCTCTTCTTTCATTTGGGGTCCTTTAGAAGTTGTCAAGTTCCTCACTTTTGTGATTTTCTCCCCAAAAATTCAATCTTTTTCTTTCAATTTTCGATACCCCTTTCTTACAATGTTATCTTTTTGTTGTATTTTGTTTCTGCAGTGTATTATGGATGTTTTTAGCAAAACCCATTTGGTTTTTTCCTTTACTTTAATTGAATTTTGGGAGATAATTGAAGATCTTAGTTAATTTCCACTTTGGGTTTTCTACTGTAAAATGTAGTTTAAACACAAAAGTAAGGTTGATTATGGTGTTGTCTTGCAATTATTCACTTTGTTTAGTCAGTTTAAATGTTGGATTATTTGAACTTTGTGGTTGATCTTGCAAGTCACTACAAGTTTCTTACTTTGTAGTTTATATACATTTAGGTATTATATATACGTGTGTGTGGCAAAATTCCGAATGCACATATTCAATGGACTGCAATGAAGGTTGCCAATTGTCCACTGTAATTGTACTTTTATGGTGTCCGTGACTCTTACACGGGTTTGTGTTGAATTTTCTGTTGAGAGCAACAACTTGGATAATGTTGCTGTATTCCTGACTTTCATGTGAGTTCTCCACCTGTTAGTTGAAACTTATTCAACAACCAAATAGGAAAAATGTTCATCCATACGTATTTATGTTAGCGATACTCCTTATTTGTCAACACATTATTGTAGTTGCTGTTGTCATCATCTTCTAATCCAACCAAATTATGACCTTTTCGGTTCTTTGTATTCTTCTCTTCCTTTTTTCGTTTTGTTGGTTCGTGATGATACACAATCGGGTTGCAAATTTTACCCTTATAATGACGGCTCCATTTTTTAATGCCAGTTAAATTGCTTGACTGGGGTGAAGAGGGTCACAGGACAGACTCCGAGATTGCTTCTCTAAGGGCAGCGTTTACTCAAGAAGTTGCTGTCTGGCATAAACTAGATCATCCTAATGTTACTAAGGTAACTTTCCACCTCTCTTTTTTAAGAATTTTCAGAAGTGTCATTTGGATTTGATCGATTCTTCTAACTTTTATGAATATCAAAACCCGAATGTCTTTGTTTTAAGAAAGCCTCTAGCATATGCAACATTAAAGACATTCACTATGTCACTTCACTAGGGTTGGTTTTTCTGCGGTTATCCATAGGATGTCCACGGACCACTCAAAGGTTTCTAACTTCCTAGTTATACAATTGTTCTCCAGTCAGCGTACCATTATCCTCCTTGATTTATCACAGCCTAAGGTTGCAACCGTACCCGAGACAGTTGCCTTCCTTTTCTTTGGTATCCTTCGGTTGCATCTCTCACCACCTGAGTGAGGTAGAAGCATTAGTTTTTGTATCATGAATTTTCAGAATTTACTTAGCAATATCAGGTAGCAAATAAGTTAAGCGATGATTTTTTAAATATCTGCACAGTAGTGAATACATGCTACATTTTCTTTTGTCCAGACGTCATACATACGACAATTTTCTATGCTATTTAACAGGCTATAAGAAGTTCAAAACCTTAATGCTGCTTCAGTACATTAAATGTGCGCATAAAATGTTTTTGATTATCTTTTGATTTCCAGAAATATGATACACATTGCAATTGCTTTCTAGTAGTTTGTATTATAGATTGAATCTTGCTAAACTTCTGATCTGTTGATGTTCAGTTTATTGGGGCGACAATGGGTTCATCAGATCTACAAATACAGACCGAAAATGGTCAAATTGGCATGCCAACTAATATCTGTTGTGTCGTTGTGGAATATCTTCCTGGGGGTGCTCTAAAATCGTACCTCATAAAGAATAGGAGAAGGAAGTTAGCTTTTAAAGTCGTTGTCCAGCTGGCACTAGATCTTGCTAGAGGGTATCCCTTTTCAGTTCTTATGCTACTATTAATTTCCCTTTTTCTTAGAGCATTGTAATTTAGTAGATAAAGAGTGAGCTTCAGGCTGCGTTATTGTCAAGCCAAGCACTTAGACTTACTTGTGCTGTACTTTATAGGTTGAGCTACCTACACTCACAGAAGATTGTCCACAGAGATGTAAAGACAGAGAACATGCTTCTGGACAAGACTCGTGCGGTCAAGATTGCTGATTTTGGTGTTGCTCGTGTTGAAGCTTCAAATCCCAATGACATGACTGGGGAGACTGGCACACTAGGTTACATGGCTCCTGAGGTATTTGGTCTACTTTAGTAGCTAAAATTATTCTGGCTACGACTTCACCACCTTACCAGCTACGTTTCTTGAATCTTAGGGAGTCGGTAATCACGTGTGTATGCGCATGTAGTTTTAATACGATTCTCTCATTGCATGAAAATGAAACTTTGGCATTTCCAAACCCTGTTTCGCTTGACATAACGGGGGCAGTTTTGCTAATATTTATGTGAGATAGGAAGCATACAATAAAAGAATTGTTTACTGGATGCTTAATGACTTGCCAAATGGATGGGTGACAGGTCCTCAATGGCAACCCGTATAACAGGAAATGTGATGTGTACAGTTTCGGCATCTGTTTATGGGAAATATATTGCTGTGATATGCCATATCCCGACCTTAGTTTCTCAGAAGTGACTTCAGCTGTGGTTCGCCAGGTTAACCATTCTCCCATCTCAACCATACGCTCAAGTTGTCATTTTTGTGTTACTTGAAATTAATCCTTTCATTTACGCCTCTCTGCAATTACAGAATTTGAGACCTGAGATACCAAGATGTTGTCCAAGTGCGCTTGCAAACGTAATGAAGCGATGCTGGGATGCGAACCCAGACAAGCGGCCGGAGATGGATGAGGTAGTCACAATGTTGGAGGCGATCGACACATCGAAAGGCGGAGGTATGATCCCTCAAGATCAGTCTCAGGGCTGTCTTTGCTTTCGAAAGAAAAGAGGACCGTGAAGATTTATTCATTGAAAGACCAATTGGGATATGATTGTTTTTAAGATCAAAAGAGTCCAATTTGTACTTAAGATAGCAAACAGAAGAAAAGATATCTGGAAAATCAAAAGGAGATGAACAGAAAGGTGGTGGTGGGTAATGGCTTCTGGGTATACATCGACGAGCAATGCTATTTCTCTTATTATCTTGGAGGATGTAAAGCTTTTATTTAATATTGTTCCCATTTTTTTTCCTTTTCCTTAAACGAATGTGTATTAATTTGACTGGCACTACCAGCTCCTTGTAAGATCCATTATATACTAGTTATATTGTCATGAATTTATGATTAAATTAACCATGTTTCTGTATCTATTTAATTTGACTGACATTGTGTACGATAGACATTCTTCAAGACCCTCGCAAAGCCGGGAGTTTTGTTGACTTGAGGTCGCCCTTAGTTTCTGGTGTGTGCTCCTTTGATGAATTATTTTGGTAATTGACTGCAGGAAAGTGCTTGTCCCAAAAAAAAAAACAAAGAAAAAAAAAATCAGCACAATGGATTGAGAAATAGATCTTTTTATATAACCAACATTGCAAATTACAATTTACAATTTACAATTCAAAATTTGAGAACAAATAATGGAATAAATGAATAAAAAGCTCAAGAATTAGTTGGTCCTACAAAAAGATAAAGAATATTGAAGCAAGAAGCTCTCTAATATCATTTCTTCTATATATCAGAGTTGAACTTGTTTTATTGGTTTTTCTTCCTCTTCCCAATTGGTGGTCTGGTAGTAGGTTGCATATAGAATGATCTGCACCAGGCCAGACAATGATCCCAAATTCATATTTTTCAAGCCAAGCCCACCGGGATAATTCGGAAGGCAAACTTTGCTTCATTTAAGCAAGTTGACTTTATTTTTGGATTGAGTGGAGCCCCAGACGAAGTTCTTATCCAACCTGTCAAGTTGATCACAAATGGTTGATGGTAATTTCACTATCTGCATAGTATATATTGGGATAGCGAAGGTGACAGACTGAACAAGAATGGCCGGACTAGCAAGAGATACTGAATTCACCTTCCAAGTAGAAAGTTGAGTTTGAGCCTTCTCTACCAGGCCTCTGTAGGTGTTTTTGTGATGCAAAAATGAATGAGCGGAACTCCCAAATACTTCCCCAATTCATCAGTTAGAGGGGAACCACAAACGCGACTAAGAACAAAAGCCATTCCACGATTAATATTAGCAGGATAATAAATTCTAGATTTTTCATAACTTATTTGCTGCCCAGAAGCCAAGCAAAATTTATCAAGGACAATGCTTGATTAGAATTGGAGCGGGGGTAAAAAACATTAAGAGTGGTCTTATTTCAAAGCACATTCTAAATTTTCTTATAAAAATAAAAAAAAGAAGAAGTTATTTTTACTATCTTTTTGTACCATCATTTGTATGAACTCACAAGTGTTGGTGGGCCTGCCTCGAGTGTGTTTAGTGGCCAACAATAAAAAATCCTCAAAACATTCGCATAATTTTTTGTGAATACAGTAACTCCTGATAACAACGGTATGATTGAGACTTGAGAATGTTTCTAAGATGAATGGTGGAGATTAGTTAGTTAATTATCAAGTTTGTTACTCTAACAGCATTGCTTTAGGGTGTAACAGTGTAGTGGCCAACATAAAAAAATCCTCAAAACATTCACATAATTTTTTGCGAATACGGTAACTTCTGATAATTAACAGTTGTATGGTTGAGATTGTTTCTAAGATGAACGGTGAAGATTAGTTGGTTAATTATCAAGTTAGTTACTCTAACAGCATTGCTTTGGAGCTAAGCAACTACTCTTTGTACAAAATAGGGTATGAGAGATCAGTGTAATTCTAAGAAGAATATTCAGTTGTGATAATACAGGCTATATATACAGCTCTCTCTCTCTCTCTCTCTCTCTCTCTCTCTTCATTTTTTTCTTTTCTCAGTTCAATACATTCAACATGGTTTATGGAGAAGCATCTCTAGAAAGTATTCCCAAACAAGCCAAAAATAGATGAGGCAGTCTTCATGTTACAGGCCTTTGACGCATCAAAAGGTCGGAGCTATGACATCTCAAGATTACCACAAAAAAAAAAAGAACATTTAAATGACTCATTGAAAGACATTATTTGAAAGAACTGTTTTGAAACATTTTTAGTTATAACATTGCCAAACGGATCCTAACAATTTCAAGTTTGCGAAGTACAACCGTTATATATAATTATGGAGCTCAAAAGCTTGTGTTTTAGTTTTTCTGAAGAACAAAAATTGGATAAAACTTATTTCAAAAAGGAAGCATCAACTGAGCTAATTTGAGGGTTCAAATTAATAGAACCGCTAATATGCAAATGACATTGATTACCTCAACTGATACAGTTAATTACAGCAGTAATATTCTGATACAGTTAATTACAGCAGTAAATATCTATCTCATGACTAACTTACAACATACAATTCAGGCAAAGACCTACAAAAATTGAGGAAATGGCTCAAGAACTAAACTAGTTGGCCATAAAAAATAAAACAAAATACAAATATTGATGCATGTCAACTAGTTTCTCTCTAAACAACTGACCTATTTAATGGGACAAAACTTTGTTGTTGTTTGTCAATTAATTTCTTTCTAAACATTAGACACTTGGACCTCCGGCCGCGGCCTGTCATTATCGTCGTCTTCCCATTGAGTGGTTCTGTAGAAGGTGGCGTACAAAATGAGCTGGACTGCGCCGGAAATCGTTCCCAAACCGTTTGGAATCTACCAAAGTTATTCAAACAAATATGTTAGAAACTTAAATATAAGTTTTTGATTATTTTTTTATATATTTGTATAGGAGAAGTTCTTTGATTTATCACTTGGCGCTCATATCGTCAATTAATATGCGTTGAAACTTAATTTGGTTTATAAAATTACCAGAATATTGGCATCGAATTTAAGGAGTGAGTAGACCAGCCAAACAACTCCATTGAAGAAGTTAGCAAGTGACAGGTAAAATGGCATATACTTCACGCTCTTTGTCTTGATCACCATACGCTGCCAGTCAGCAGAAGAAAAATACACAAATATATGTAATTTATTTACTCATAGATCAACGAAGTAGAGAGAAACTTGGGTAGGGCAACAATAGTCGCGCACTCTCACAAAGTAACGGGTCTCATTGTATTAGGCTATGGTCCGGTCTTATGTAATGCAATTATCAATGAACACCATCACAACCTTTCTGCTCTACTTAAGTTTTTCTCTAATGACAAGATTCAATATTAATTGAGGGTGCTTAGTAATTAATAGAAAAATATATATACATACCATGACTGTCAAGGGTGATAAATACATAAGGATGTTGAAGATAATGCAGATGATTCCAACTACCAAAGACCGGTGTCTAGTTGTATGGAAAATGTACATGGTAACCAAAACCACAATAACAAAGAAGATAACTTCAACCACAAGTGCTTTAAAGATCTTTAGCTGAAATCCAAGAAAAGGAAAGAAAAAAAATTAGGTTATAAGTTTTACCTCAATAACAAAGAAGATAACTTGAATAACAAAGAAGTATTAATACTCAATTAATTAATTTAACAACATAACGTTTTGGTACACAAAACTAACTCATTGTTAGTATGCTTTTAAATAGAGGTGAATCGTATCATTGTACGTAAAAGCTACCTATATTCGGAAGCATATCAACAAGTGCGTCAATTTTTTATTGTACGTAAAAGCTATACATTGCAATACATACTTACGCGTTGTGAGCCTAGAGAAAAGATGAGGAAGAGGAGAATGTAGACTAGTTCGATGACAACTCCAGCGCCATTGATTGATACCACAAGAATGCTGTCAGGATGGACAAAGGGCATGCCGTAGAAGACCCATAAGGCACAATTCAGCAATGTTACTACGTAGGGATCCGGCTTGAAATCTGATACTGTTTTTTGCTTTACTATTCTATAAAATGTTGGTCTGCGGTGTTTAATTCATTAATCAACACAGTTATATATTAATTAGTTTTGTTATTTCAAAGAATTAAGAGAGAGAGAGAGAGAGAGAGAGAGAGAGAGAGAGAGAGAGAGAGAGAGAGAGAGAGAGAGAGAGAGAGAGAATTACATTGGGGAGAGAAACATGATCAAAGAGATGATATTTCCTAGATACAAGGGATAAATGGAACAAGAAAACCATTAGAGATGTAGGATTTACTTGAAAAAAATGTCAAAGAAAAGAAATACTCGAAGAACTTAACCTAGATTTAAAGAAGATTATGTTTGGATAATTTTTTGTCAGAAGATAACACATTCAAACAAAAATCAACCTGATTATTATCTTTAGATGGGCACGTAATATAAACAGTGTTATAAAAATGTAGAGAACATTTCCGATGTATTTCTTTCAAATAATACATACAATATATGCATGCATCTTTGATTCTTTGTCAGGTCGTCCCATGCAATGAACTCGATACGTCACGATTGATAACGCAAAAATGAAAAAATGAAAATCGTACAAGTAAGAGGTAAAACACAACGCTGACCATAATTTCACTAACCGATAATGCCAATAACTGTTCTGACTAAACCTGTGTCCACCATTTATATGTTTAAAGAGTGCTACCTTTAATTACTAAACATCTTAATGAATCCAAATCTTGATTATTTAAAGGGTCAACCTGGCTATCCTATATGAATGGATGCATGAAGTTTTGGTCCACTAAAACTGGAGGGTCTCTAAATCTCTTGACTAAATTTTTCGTCGTTAGTTTTCTAATCAACAGCAATTAATATTTTCTTTTGTTAATTAATTAACGGTTCTGGATAATTCACCGTTGAATTAGGAGTGGTATGAGTGGCGATTCATCTTCTCACTGTATATCCGTTTTCCATATAGTGTATAGTGGCCATGGATTAAGGTTCCACAAAAAAGGGAAAACACAAAACCCCCTATTTCAGGTAGAGTATATGTTTAGAATAAATATCACATTGATGAGAGGAGACACTTTGCATGGGCTTTGCATGGGCTTGTAAGAGGTTGGGTTAGGGCTTGTAAGAGATTGGGTTACTCCTCATATTGCCAATTGGTTTTATAGTGGAATTTCAACTTTTTTCATGGTATCAGAGCAGGTTGTCCCACGTGTGAAGTCAAACGGTCACACGCACTCCACTTCACCTCGTTGTGTTGTCCATGTGTTAGGTTTGAAAATTCACGTTGAGAACGAATCTCACATTGATGAGAGAAGAGACATTGCACATGCTTATAAGAGGTTAGGGTACTCCCCATATTGTCAATTGGTTTTATGGTGGAACATCAACTTTTTTCTTGGTATCAGAGTAGGTTGTCTCACGTGTGAAGTCAAATGGTCACACGCGCTCCAAATCTCTTCTACTTTTCTCCCCTCCTCCCTCACTTTCCTCTATGGCTTTCTCTCTCTACAAAAAAGCTCTTCTATTTTTCTCCCCTCCTCTCTCACTTTTCTCTTTGGCTTTCTCTCTCTACAAAAAAGGCTTCATGGTTTTGTAGGGCTTGTAAGAGATTGGGCTACTCCTCATATTGCCAATTGGTTTTATAGTGAAATTTCAACTTTTTGCATGATATCAGAGCAGGTTGTCCCACATGTGAAGTCAAACGGTCACACGCACTCCACTTCACCTCGTTGTGTTGTCCACGTGTTAGGTTTGAAAATTCGCGTTGAGAATGAATCTCACATTGATGAGAGAAGAGACATTGCACAGGCTTATAAGAGGTTAGGGTACTCCCCATATTGCCAATTGGTTTTATGGTGGAACATCAACTTTTTTCTTGGTATCAGAGTAGGTTGTCTCACGTGTGAAGTCAAATGGTCACACGCGCTCCAAATCTCTTCTACTTTTCTCCCCTCCTCCCTCACTTTCCTCTATGGCTTTCTCTCTCTACAAAAAAGCTCTTCTATTTTTCTACCCTCCTCTCTCACTTTTCTCTTTGGCTTTCTGTCTCTACCAAAAGTCAATACAAGATGTTGACGTGATTTAATCGTGAACGTTCAAATAAATTGTAAGAGAAGGG
The DNA here is from genome assembly GCF_041283825.1 of Pyrus communis. Lineage (NCBI taxonomy): Eukaryota > Viridiplantae > Streptophyta > Magnoliopsida > Rosales > Rosaceae > Pyrus > Pyrus communis. The sequence goes on along the minus strand of NC_142570.1, from coordinate 3,975,139 downwards.
AATGAGAATTTGGAGGAGAAATAATCCTACTCTTTTGGAGGAGAAATAATCCTACTCTAACTTCATGTCCGTTTTTCATTTTCAATATCAACGTGCATAAATTTTTTCTGTTCTCGGAATCCAAATTTGGACCATACTTTTAACATTTAGATAGAACATAGTTTCCACGTCTACTTAACATTTAGATAGAACATAGTTACCACGTCTACGCTAAATAATTAGTTGGTATACATGCACAATGTGTTACTTACGAGTCTGTCTGACTTCTATTCTTTCCCCTTGATCAAGGATACAGAATGTTAACTAATTAGTTGGTATGTTAATTAATCCTACCTACTTTTTTCAAAAGTAAAAACTATAACAAGCTCTTGTCTGTAAAATTTGAACCTAGAACATTTTTCCATAAACTAGAGGCTAAATGTCACAATCAAATGTCCATCGGCCCTAACAGAACCTTATATACTTGGTGCTTGGACTACAATTTGACAATTCACATGAATTCTATAAGACCCGTTTGTCATTTGTCATGTTATCAGACAGTTTAAGATTGATTTATGGCCTTAAAGTCTTGTGGATAATTACGGGCATAATAGTCATTGTGTGGTGAAAAATCTTGTTAATGTGAGAGCTTTGCATTGCATTGTAGCCACAATCTGAAGATATTTTGATGAAGACCTAGGGCATCATGGAGCACTATACAAGGAAGAGTATGGGCAAGGGAGAAAGCCCCAACAACTTCAATAAAAATCAAGATTATTCAATCTCTCTCACAAAAGCCTCCTATGAGCAAATCTCTCGAAGTCCCTCAAAGAGAAACCTCTAAAAGAAAGCAAGCTTTCATCAAAGCATTTCAAAGAGAAGAAGTACCACTCCTTCTCCAAGTCTCTGTCGAATCAAGTAGTTTCCGTGAAGACGTACCATATCTTCTCTAAGCTCTCTCTCTCAAAATTCAAGGCAAGCCTTCTTTGGCAAAGCTCTTGATTTAATTTGCTTTCGATCTTGTTATGTAGCTTCTCATTTTCAAGTTCCTCTCGTTATAACTATGTCTTTCAATACAATTTCTCTCTTTGAATCATTTTGTGACTTAGTTTCCTACAATACAAGAAAAATTGAAGTCCTTAGCATTCAAGGCAAAAAGAACTCAAAGTTGAGCCTCCCCACTCAATTACACAATGTTTTGATTAGGAGTCAATTAGATGCAATTTTCTAGTACCTGAAATCCGTCTACTATCGGCTTCTTATAGTGGCACACCCACATTCTCGCGATCTACACTGTATTTATTTTTCGGGCTCGAACTCTTGGTTTTTTAAGCTTTACATTTTAATCAACCTTCTGGTTTTGGAAACAAGCATAGTAGTGTGATATACAATTTTTTCTATTGATCCTTGTCAAACTTTTCATTTTTGCATGTAATTATCAACCCACTGTCACGCATGTGCTGTACCCGGATGATTTAAAGTTTTGATACATCCTGCGTGATTAAATATGACTACTTGAGAAACATTATTAATAAACTAGATTAAAAGTTAAAAGTAAGATGTTTATTTTTTATTTTTTGAACAAAAGTAAGATGTTTATCTAATTCCCCAACTACCATAATTTAATTATTGTTTCCCGGACTAAGTTGGGCTAAAAAGCTTGCATTACTCAACCTCCTCGACTGATTTTCTTTTTTTTTTGGTATATGTCGGTGTCATGACAAAATCAATTGATGTATAGGGTAGATTCTGGTGGTTGAAATCATAATTTAATTATGGGTAATAACATGGTCAGCTGGAACGTAGTTCTCCGGAATATGAGGAATGCTAACTGCTAAGTAGACTAATGTTTATATTAAATTTGCAAATTAAAAGATATGTCATCAATAAAAAAATAGTTTTCCTAGCATTATCCTGAAAATATATAAGGAAAACTAATAAAAAAAAGCTTGAAAACTTTGAGTTTTAATGATAAGGACAAAATAAAGGGTAAAGTGATTAGTACCAGGATTGATTTTTTTAGTGTAAAAATATGATTTTTCGTTAAAGTGAACAGTACCACATGTGATTAAAAAGAAAATCGATTTCAATTCTTATGGGAACTAACTATGCACAATCCTTTTCGCTTTTTCCGCCACCAATTGGAAACCTAAACCTGTTTGGCCTTAGTATTTTGATGAGCCAAATCACAAAATAATGTACCCTAGCTACTAATTAGACTAAGAGTTTAGGGTGTGATGTGATCTGACCATGAGGTGAGAATGAATTTTTCATCCTCTTGACTTATCTTTCATAGAATTAGTATTTTAATGCCTTACTTAATCGCAAGCTCACAATACAAAATTTAGAAATAATAAGCAATTTGTTTAGCAAACTCATGTCTTGTACAAGTTTGATTACACAAACATCGTTTTAAGAAAATCCAATTCGTTGATGAGCAAAATCTAATTTCTTTAGCGTTTGTTTAAAGCAACCGGATCAATGATAAGTTATCATCAAGAAATATAAGGAGTCATTTCTTTATACTTGCAAGTCACAATAGATATAAATGCAAAATTAAATCTCCAAAACCATTATGATAAAAGTTTGTGGACATATTTCAAACTATAATTAGGATTTAGCATTCTTGTCCCGACTTAAATATAAAGTATTGAGGGGTGGGTATACGGATCTTCAGAATTGTGAATTCGGACCGTGTAACCAAATCCAATGTAAAATCATCCGTTTCTTACTTTTGATTTTCAAATGGTCAGAGTTGGACCCAATTTGTATAAAACCAATTCCAAAATTGAGTTCATATTTCTTATGTGCGGGTTACCCGGCTCGGACCATTTGAGGGTTATCTTAGCACTTGTCATTTTAATAGTGGTTCACAACGATAAAATTTCTTCCTTTCAAACATTTGTTGGTATTGACTTTGTTAGACATAATTCTCTCACAACAAAAACACACATAGATTGTTTTGTATTGTTGTTTTGTTATACGACATATGATTGAAAACAGATTCGTTAACCCGTAAAAACCGAACCGTATCAAACAGATCCAAATAAGCCGGTTCCATTAATAAACGTACCTAATTTCACTTTGCAAGTTTCCCAGACAAGGCCAAACCTCCGGGCCCTCACACTTTTATGTTGTTTCCACTTTCTCTGCCCCTCTCTCTCAATCGGAGAGCTTAACCAAATTTTCATTATTTTTAAACCGTAGATTACTTCTTATTTTGGACTAATCCGCTCGATTAGTCTAAACTCTGATTAAAACATTTCTGCCTCAATTCTCAAGAGTCAAATGTGTCATTTTCTGTTCCTTTATAAAAAAAAGAAAAAAAAAATATTATGATTATTGATAAGGCCTTGAATCTGTATCCTCTCTCTATCTGTAACTTACTAGCACAAAGGGACAGAAGCAGCCCACTCGTAACTACAAAACTGCCACATAATTCAACCAAAACTCAAACCCCAAGACATATGCTAAGCTTCTGTTCTTTCCTTCTGTTTCAGTTTCTTCAAGCCACCTGAACCAGTCTGTTCAAAACTGCGTTTTTTCCAGATAAGATCGGTGGTTTTGATGCATGAGGTGGCCTTCAAAAGCTTCTGGGCTCGTGTAGGATTGCTTCTCTAGAAAGCACTTCTGCTAGAAGTGCGTTGGAATTTTTTTATTAGAAATCCGAATGCGTGCTTTCTAGAAAATCACTTGGAACGTCGCCTGAAGAAGCATTTGGTAATTGGTGGGAGCTGAGTTTCTCTGTCAAAAGCAGTCAGATGCGCTTTTAGCCATTCCAGGAGCTTACAGCTGATTGGGTTTTGTGTTGTATAGGTTTTGAGGTAAAAACATTCTTCTGGGATTTTGGTCTTCTAACAAAAGATCAAATCTTTCTGGGTTTTGTACAATTTCTAGGGTTATGGGAATGGAGATTTTAATCTCTGTGATCTTACTGTTCGTGGGGATTGTTGTTTTAGTGGTAATTCATGTTTGTATTGTTGGGAGAGCATTCAACAGAGCCAATAATCAAGGTGTTAATCTGGTTCAAAGAAGCAGCATTTTTGGGATCAGAAGGATGTCCAACGAGGAACTCAACATGCTGCCTTGCTTCGACTACAAGGCAGAAGAGAAAGGGACTACTACTAGCCCTGGGGATTGTGCAGTTTGCTTGGAAAGTTTCAAGGGAGGTGAAAAATGCAGGTTGTTGCCAAATTGCAAGCACAGCTTCCATGCTCAATGCATAGATTCATGGCTGCTCAAGACTCCGGTTTGTCCGGTGTGTCGGACTTGTGCTAAAACTCCGAAGATTGATGTGAGTTTGGGAGGGGAAAGCAGCGTTTCGGGCGCAATCGAAATGTCGTAGAAGGCAAGTTGTTTTATGTTTTGTTTTCATTGTTAATAGTGATGTTTTTGTAATAAGTTTCTTGCTTGCATATCCCTTTTCCTAAAGAATTCAATGCTGGTTCTGCTTAACGTGATTATATACCAAGTGATTTATATGTGGAAGAAAAAAAGGAATTTGGTTTTCACCGACAAGCTGATGGAGATTTGAAGGCACAATAGATTGCAAATCCTCGACGGTTGCCTTGCATTAGGGGGCAAAAGAACAAGTTTTGCTCCGTTGTTCTTCCTAAGCCTCGAGGACTTGCATAAACGGAGACACCAAGCTGGCGTTATTTCAAATCAATAATGCAATCGCACGTTGTTAAAACATATGAGGATGCATGATAGGGTTGGACAGCACCACCTTAGCTTCAATAATGCGATCTCACGTCGTTAAAACACATGAGGATGCGTGATAAGGTTGGGACAGCACCACCTTAGCTTCTCCATTTCATGTATTTAAAACAATCACTTTTTGCAAACCATGAAGACCCAAAGGGATGAGTTAATTTGGAAGAAGGGCGACGAACAAACCAATCAGTCAAGTACACAGCTACGAAGATATGTGATGAACGTTTCTTCCTTCTTGGTGGAATAGGCATGCCGCCGGACCTTAATGGCGGGTTTTCAGACAACATGAAGTTTCGGGTAAAAAAGAGTATTCCTATACCAACACCTTCATGATCACGCTACAGATACAAAAGCACCGTGTTTTCAACTCACAAAGACCAGGGATAAAATGACAGATCCTAACATGTTAGCTTCAAAAGTTTCGGGTATTTACACGTAAATCCCCTCTACTTTTATCTCTACGAAACATATAATGCAACACGCTCTCAAGATTTCACATTCACATAGACAAGCTTAACCTTTGTGATTCTAAGCAAAACTCAAACTTAGCTCAAACCACAAGATCTTGGGGCTTTAATACAAAAGAACATTGGAAAGGTCAACATGGTTTTACGTCTGTTAACAAGAAGATACTGTTTTGAAACGAAATATATCAAGACACTCTATCCCAACGAAAACTAACTAGGTAACAATGCAAAGATGCACAAACCAAATAAAACCTCAGACGTAGTCTGCAGACTAAGCTGAGCTCTTCTCAGTATTGTTCTCAAGTTCCCTCCTCAGCTGCAGGGAGAAGTCATCATTAACATCGTCATCATCCCAGTCGTCTTCCCACTGCTGTGTCACTTCCTTGCCTTCCTCTTTGTCCTCCCATTCTGTCATTGTTCGTAAACAAAACAAGACGAAGTTAGAACGAGGCATAACCCCTACCTGATCAGCATTGCAAGCATACACACACCAGTATGAACCATAAGTAAATGCAATGCAGGTTCTCTAAACCTAAACCCGTTATGCAGAGCAGCACCGTGCTTACGCAAATGAGATTTACAAGACAATACCGAACACAACTAGAACAGCTCAATCTCCAAAGTAGTGAACTAAAATTCGACAAGCATGAGGTCTAAAACAAATTTACCCAATTCGAATTCTTCGTCAAATTAACGAATTATCGAACTACAATGGCTCAGTATCCGAAATGGTGAAACAAAAATAACCAATTTCAACATCAAAAAATGAACTTCAACAGTTCTAGCATACTTGAGGATCAAAACTAAGAGACCCAGAAACTTAAATCCACCAACTAAATGGCTAATGCAAGCTGAGACATTGCAAAAAACTCCAAATCAAAAAAAAAAACACGTGCAATAACAGTCAATTTCAAAAATTTCCAATCGATTGAAACCCTCAGAATTAAATGAGAATGAATTGAAATTAAGGCTAAACAATTGACCCACGTATTGAAGTGCAAAATTAAATACCTTGGTTGATATCAAACTCCTCGAACTCGTCGTCGTCTTCGAACAGATCCATCTTCGCAACCTCCGTCACCGCCTGGGGCTCCGCCGCCATCTCAGTTCTCCAAGCGCGAATTAACACAGCAAAAGTCCGATTCAGCTTTCAAATTCCGCGAAATCAGAATAAAAAATATACAGAAAATTAAAGGACAAGTAGAACTTACAGACAGAGAGAGATTGGAGAATCTGAAAAATTGGGAATTAGGGATTTTACGTGGGAACCTTCTGGGTTTTTACGGTGAAGTCCCAACAGTCGAAGAGCTTAAAGCCGAAGGTGAGTTATAAACGGCGACGTATTGTGGGGGAAGGTCGGTTTCAGCTGCTCCCAACCTTGTTGAAACATAAAGTTAGATTAAATCAGATTGAATTGGGCTCTCTAAGATTAAGTCTTGGACCCATTTCTTTTTTACACAACAATAAATTTACATTAAGGGGTAGAAGAATATATTTGTTGCGAGACATCGTAGTACTAAGTGGCAGCTATGCTCGCGATACAGTTTGTCAAGCTGGTGATCGTTTTTTACCAACGGTACTATGTACTTCGAAGCTCTTGATACTTCCTGTTTATCCCCGGTGTGCTATCTCTTTTCGTCGCCCCTGATTATTATGTTGTTGATATTTAGTATTTGAACAATTTCACAATTGGGATTGATTTTCGTCTCATCATTTATATATTTTAAAACAAATCAAATCCTATCTACAACCACGAGAGGTTGTATAGGGTCACCGTTACACGGGATGGTATACCACATGTCACAATACAAATTATGAGATATGTGTGTTAAAAAGTTAATAACTTAATAAATAAAATTTATCACCACTTATATAAAAACACGTGGTGTCTCTCGTGTTCTAGTCAAAATGAAAAATTTCTCCTACCACAAGAAGAAAAACCAAAATCAACTGTATACAATGATATACAAGCAGCATGGTCACATATGGAACTTGAAAAAAAATTGAGTTGATTTCCTTGAGAATCAAAGAGTAAAAAGCCTAACTAAAAAAATCACTTTCAAATATTTACACCAATATATGAATGTATTTTAGATGCAAAATGCAAAATCGAGATGAATCACCGTTCCTGGACGTAATGTTTACGCCGAACTGCAGAACTCATCCATCTTGATGTACTAGCTTCACGAAAGTCATGGATAATTTTGATGAGGGAGCGCGATTTCTTGATCGCATAAGATGTTCCATCCGTCAAGAGCGAAAAGAGTCCAGGCATTAGTGATGATTCCGTTGCCAAAACAGCAACAACTTCCTCCCCGCCATTGATGCACAAAGACAGCAATGTTGAAACACAATACTCTTTTGCTTTTGGGGATGTCGAAGTTTGAAGAACGCGGATGATCAATTGCAAATCAATGGCGTGGAGGATTTCGTGTGATCCTACGACATTTTCAGCCAAAATTGCAAGAATTGATAACGCATCATCAACGAGCTGATCAGGGTTTTGTGACGAAGAAGATATTATGTCAACTAGCAATGGAACAATGCCCGCGTCCAGCACTTTCTGTTGATTCCTAGGAAGGAGGATCAGCCCGAAAATCGCAACCACGGAGTTCTTTTTCCCACACGTTGTTCCTTCCCTGATCAGCTCCACAAGAGCTGGGATGGCCTCAGGCATTTCTCCGATTAGTTTCCGAGACTCCCTCATCGAAGAGAGGTAAAACATCGTTGCAGCTGCGCTTTGTCTGGCTTCTAAACTCAACCCATTTTTAAGAACGGCAACAACGGATGGTAGGCCTCCCCATGACATTATCAATTTCATTCCGCTTGCGTATTTCGCGAGCTTCAACAAGGCTGCAATTGCATTCCCTTGCGTGGATGCATCAGCGGAATTCAATAGCCTCAGCAGAGGAGGGATACAGCCAGCCTGGATCAAACAAGACCTATTGAAAATGTTTGATTTGCCTAGCAATCGAATCTCATAAGCAGCCTTGTTTTTCTGTTCGCTTGTTCCGCAAGCAAGCCTTCCGCTGAGAAATCTCGACAGAAACCTCATTGCGTGTTTAGCAACCGGGCTACCAGGTGCGATCGTTTTTTCCTTGTCGGCGCTTTTGCTTCCTGGCCTGCCGAGAGAAATGCCGTTGCATTCACAAAGGTTTTTTATCAGCCTTCGGAGAATCGAATTCGGTACCAACTCTGTGTTCGCGATCATCTCTCCTGTTTTGGGGCAGAGCATGTGTCCGTCGTCTAGCCATTTTTGAATCGAATTTCGATCGTACGTCTGACCTGTAGATACAGTCACCGGATCAAGCATTAGCTCAAGGGAAATCGGGCACCTGAAATCTTCAGGGTTTAAGCAACGAAACATCTCCGCGTCGCACCTGGAATCGATTTGATTCGCGGGGTTTTGATGATCCAATGCTTCGAAAATCACTCCCCTGCTGTAGCTCATGAACCCCACCAAGCTACTTAGAAAAGGAACATCCATGTCCTCCCGGTCGAAACGCTTGATAGCAATTTGTTCTTCCAAGAATTTGATCTCCATGTTGCACGCGCTCCAGCTTTTAATTCGAAGGTAATCGAGGACTCGCTTTACGGCATTCAAATCGGGCTCGATTCCCTTTTCGAATTGGTTCAGAATCGCAAGCAATCGTTTCGAAGCCAATCTGTCACCAGCTTGGAGCTCCATGTTGGCCTTCCACGATTGCTTCGACACCAATTCAACCAATTCCTTAACTTCATCGCCAACATCGATCGCTTTCAACGGTAAAACATCGAGAGCCGTCGCCACAGCTCGAATCAGAAACCGAAATTGAGTCGCAAGAAACTCGCATTTCGTCAGCATCAAAACTCGACCATCTTCCCTAGTGCAATCCTCCAATAAAAATCGAATTTTTTGGAAGACGAAATGAAGCTCGGAGAAGCAGACGACAAGAGACGATTTCGGAAGAACCGAATTGCATTCACGTGCCTCCTCAAAGAACATGAGAAGAACACGAACTTGCCGAATTGCTTCCCGGCTGTTCCTCCATTGCGTCACACAGCATTTCGATTGGAAACTGCAGATGGTGTGGGAGAGAGCGATCAGAGACTCGAGAAGGGTCTCCAGAGAAATAGATTCGCAAGGTCGCACCGCCGGAAACGTGAGAATCCGGCGGTCGCTGCTATCGAATTTCGGGTTCATCGATGCAATTGTATGCGAAAAAACAGAGGATCTCTGTTTTTTCTCTGTTTTGGGACATAGACTTGGAGTAGAATTCGACTCGGAAGAGAAGTGTTTCTCCGTTTTGGCTCTGTTTTTGTTCACGGAATTAATGGGGGGAGGAGTAGCGAGCGTTGCAACAATATAGGGAGATAAAGGGCACGTGGCGGGATATTAGGAGTCCACGTTCCCAGGTTGACTCGGAGTGCACTTCACTGGATAGGCCTACATGGACACGTGGAGAGGTGGGGTTGGGTGATGCGGCTTCATGGATATTTGTCAATGTTGATTCAGTGTACTGTTTCGTGTCTACGGACAGTTTATCGTCGGCGGGAGAGTGAAGTCTGTGGGGACCACCAAGCCGACTTGGACACGTGGAAGTGGTATTGGATGACGTGTTGCGGTGGCAGCGGGGCACACAGAGGAACACCTGTGTGTGTTTCCTGTGTTTTACGAGTCAAAGTGGGTTTTGATTAGAGAGACTAATAGACGATTAATTAATGGAAAATTAGAGTTTAAAACTTAGCAAAGTTCATCTTCGTGCCGACCAGAATTTTGAGTTCAACATCAATTGAATTGTAATGGTTTTGTTGGCCCACGGGGTTCAATGGCGGGTGCATTTCTTCTATTCCGATTATGTTTTATGCCTTTTTGTTTCGTGTAATGATGATACAAATAGTCTAATTAAAGTTACGTTTCTGTTTATAATTCTCACGTTTTAAATTGTGTATGAGCTTCTTTAAATAGTTTACATCTTATAATACTTCTTCGCTTTGAAACATATTCTCCAACAATAAACATACGTGGTATACTTGACGTCGAGAAAATAGATAACTATTTTAATTGATATTGATTAATGTACTAGAAAGATATTAACTTAAACAATGTTTAAGATTGATGAAACTACTTAGGTGTAGTATTCAGAGTAGGATTTTCTTTTCTCAAATTTCTCTTCCATTTTCTTCTCTCCTCTTACATTTTGACTCTGTCTTTGTTTTTCTATAAAGAAATCAACAAAAGATATTGACGTTACTTAATCGTGACGTTCAAATATGAGATCCTATCAATTTCATCAGTTTTATTTCTTGAGCAATTTTATCACTTAAGCAATAAGTTAATACATAAACAATGAGCACGTTTCGCTAATCAAATTCTTGTTTGTGGCCACAAATCCTTTTAATTAAGTTGTAATTATCTTGCTTTTCCATCTAAAACGAATGATGATTTGACAAGTGGACCAACCATATTGCGACACATTGAACGCGCTGTCTCTGCATTGCAATAATTCTGGAGATACTATAAAACGCGTTCATTTGATTTTTGTTTATACTGTGATTGTGATTGGGATGTTCCAAAAAAAAAAATTAATAATTTATTCTTTGATGCTTTTCTCCTTGGAAAGAGGTTTGCTTTCTTGGAGTGATGCCTTCAGCCTGCCGGTCACTGTTTTGCAAAATAGTTAGGTCTACAAAGCTAAGTAATTATTCGATTACGTGATGTTATTAGTTTTCTGGTATTATGCATTTTATTGTTGATTACTATTATAGTTCAGATTAATGAGGAATGGGATATCAATTTTGTCGTTCCTTTGTATTATGGAAATTGATAACAATTATGGTGGTGCTATAAAGCTAGAAGAATAAAGAATTTAGCGAGAGAAATGAATTAATTTCATTAAGAGATGGAAGTTGCATAATAAAAGGCATTTTTGCATTGACATTTCGAGCGAGTTAAGTGTAATCATTTTTAACTAACTACATTCAGTTACAAATTGACCATCTAATCTACTGTTATCAAGTTTGACATGCGACTGTCATTGAAATTTTTCTCAAAAAAAAAATTTATCGTCGAACTGTGATTTTTCCAAAGAAATTACTCTTTATCTTTCACCAGCTTAACTTTTTTGGACATAAGATACATGCGAATTTAAGCCCTTGCGTCCAAATTTGATTCTACTTCTAGTATATACAATGATTTAGTATAAAATCTTATGTCAAAAAGATTTTTTTTTTTGGAAATTTGCAATTTTACAAAAAGATTTTTTTGTAAATCTGTCTTGGTTATTTGTAATTTGCAGTTTTATAATAGAGACTCAAACTGTTCACAATTTAGAAGGTTCGGGTAATTGAAAATGTCTCTTTGCGACGCAAAATTAAGGATAGACATTCCTCCGACTTTTGCAAAGCGAGGAGTATCGTTAACTTGCAGTTGCATGGTTTACAAAAATCACTAAAATTTAGAAGGACGAAACTTTTGAAGCTTTCCCACAAAACAGTATAACATCTTTCTGTCACCACAAACTCGTCAACTTCTTTCGATTACAAACAGACCTTATGTATCTTAATTATTTGAAACCACACAGATCGGAGCATATGGTTCGGTCGAGAGATTTTACAGCCATGCCGGATTCTTCAAAGGAGTGACAACAGCCTTCACCTGCAAGTAGTTGTGAAGGCTGTAGATTCCCTTTTCTCTGCCTATTCCACTCATCTTGTATCCGCCAAAAGGAATCGCAGCATCAAACACGTCGAAGCAGTTCACCCAGACGGTCCCAGCCCTCAATGCCCGTGTCAAGTAGTTGGCGGTGTTAATGTTCTTTGTGAATACTCCGGCAGCTAGACCATAGCGCGTTGCGTTTGCCCTTCGGACTACTTCATCGAGCTCCCTGGTAGAAAATGTGGAATTTTTAGGCATGTAGAATATTATAACTTTTGCAGAATGCAAGGACTTGATGCAGTGTGAGGTTTTTAACTCACTTGAATTTCAAAATCGACTGCACTGGGCCGAAGATCTCATCCTGTGCGATCAACATATCGTCCTGATTGAAATGAACAGTAATCGTGTTACGTATATGTTGAAGCGGCTAACTTTGGATGAAGAAATTATATACCTTAACGTTTGAGAAAACGGTAGGCTGGATGAAGTATCCCTTGGAGCCCAATCTTTCACCTCCACATTCAAGGGTAGCATTGCTATCAATGCCAGATCTTATGTATCTAAGGACCTTCTCAAACTGCTCGTTATCGATCTGTCAATTGTCGAAATGATTAGAAGCATCACTTAAAAACTGACATTCTTTATGTCACACATGAGTACATGAAACGAATAGAACATCGTTGAAATGCAAGTATTTGAGTACCTGAGGGCCTTGTTCAACACCCTTCTTAAAGGGATCGCCAACAACGCGTTTCACAGCGCGTGCCTTTGCCTTCGCTATGAACTCATCATACACACGCTCATGTACAAAAGTACGAGACCCAGCACAGCAACATTGCCCCTGCGTGTCATCCAAGCATTCGTTAATGATGTGTTTTGAACTTCTGATTGTACAGAACCCGGCTTCGTGGAAAACTAATTGAACCAACCTGATTAAAGAAGAGAGCAAAGTGTGCAAGCTCTACAGCATGATCAATGTCAGCGTCCTCGCATATTATGAAAGGTGATTTCCCACCGAGCTCTAATGTTACTGGCTTAAGATTGCTTCTTGCAGCCAATTCAAGAATAATCTTTCCAGTATCAGTTGATCCGGTGAAAGCTACCTGAAAAGGAACGCGGTAATGGTTTTAAGTAGCCTGCATATCCAGTGTACAGTGAGAAAGAAGGACAAATGTGCTCCAAATACCTTGTCCACATCCATATGACTGGCAAGAGCAGCACCAGCAGTTGGCCCATCTCCAGAAACTACGTTTAGAACACCCGGAGGAAGACCAGCCTGTCACAGATGAAGCTGAGTAATATTAGAACATGAACAACGACGGAAAAGAAATAAGGAATGTACACGCTTCATGTTGATGCAGAATAAAAAGTTAATTACACTATTGATTCATTTTTACGTATTTCTCTTGGCACATAGTTGCGTACGCGTGAGGGAGAGTGAGCAGCTCGAGAGGCATCAAGGGCCTACCTCTTGGAATAGCTTTGCCACATAGAGGGCAGTCAGAGGCGTCTGCTCAGCGCTCTTTAGGACAATAGTATTACCACAAGCCAGTGCAGGCCCAACTTTCCAGGCAAACATGAGTAAAGGAAAGTTCCACGGAATAATCTGTCCTGCAACACCGATTGGTTCGTGCAGTGTTTGCACGTGATAAGGTCCATCAGCCGGAACAGTTAGACCATGGATTTTGTCTGCCCATCCTGGATAATTTGAGGAAGAAATCGTAAGTAAAAACAATGTGATGAATGAAAAAGGAAAGCAAATCACTTCATTTCAGTGTTCTCACCGGCATAGTAGTGAAACAGACGAGCCAACATTGGTAGTTCGGCCGTCAGAGCTTGTTCATAAGGCTTCCCGTTATTCCATGTCTCTAGAGCTGCAAGCTCTTCACTGTTTTTCTCAACCAAATCAGCAAAGCGTAGTAATATCCGTGATCTTTCCTGATCAAACGATAAAAAGACGAAGTCTCAATGACGATGCACATCAATATCCTGACATATTTACATCCCTCATATGCTAATCCAGCAGGAAAGCGCAACAGAATAATGTACTACAAAATCTAGACCAATGCGAAGTTCGACAGTTCTTACATAAGCGCTCATCTTCGGCCATGGTCCCTCATCAAATGCCTTGCGAGCAGCAGCTACTGCACGGTTAATATCTTCTGCATCGCCCTCAGCCACATGAGCAATCACTTCGCCTGTACGAGGGTCGTACGCCGGAAATGTTTTTCCTGACACAAAAGAATTTCAAACATTAGCTCCATAACATGTTGTCTTTTCGGCAGTCTTCATCTTTTTGCAAGTTCCATTTACTCACACAGTTTTTGCAAAACAAAAGCGACCGTATGCAGGTTTCTTGGACTCGTACGAAGAAAAGGATTACCTGATGCAGCGTCGACGAATTTCCCATTGATTAGGTGCTGAGTGTGACTGATTTGAAAAGGTGGAATGATTAACTCCTCAGTTGCTGCAGCAGTGCTAAACCTGCTAACTCTTCTCCCTGAAGGATCGTGGGAGGAGTATTATTCGTCGTATTAAATCACGAAAATTATAAACTCCATGCATCTTTGGCTGTATGATGGCTCCACCATCATTCAAAAATTCCAGAAAGAGAGAGAGACACACACACGCATATACACACACACCCCAAATCACATACAGAAAATTACCTGCACATGTGGTTAGAACATAAAAACCATGGAATCGAATGAATAAAAAAGATTACCAGAAGAACAAGTGAAACAACGCTGTAAAAAGGTAAAAAGTAGAAAAAGGACAAAGGTGGGAAGAAGGTGTTACCTCCAGAGCGAAGCAGAGAAGCTGCAGACCCGGAAGAAGAAGAAGGAGAAGCGGCTGAGAGGGAGCGAGAGAGTAAGGAGGAGAGTCTCCGAGCTGCCATAACCACCCACAGATGCTGAGTGAGAAGAATACTCAAAGCCCAAAAGCCTTATCTTTTGAATTGTAATTCCAACCTTACAGAAAAACAGAGTCCTCTCTGTTGTGACTCAAAAGTTTCTCAGAAGACAAAAGTCGCCCTCTCACCCCTCCAACCGGGAAATTTTTAGTTGTGACGGGAACAAGTGATACACCATGTGTTTTAATAGGAGCAGTGAAAATTTTTATTTTTTTAAGTTATTAATTTTTTAGTACACATATTCCACTATTTATATAATAACACATAATGTACTATTTTATGTACCTGTCACACTAAAAAATATCTCCCTCTTACCCGCTGAGCGACACTATGGCACAATGACGTTAGTATAACACCAAAATCCAAATCAATTTAAAATTAGGAAATAATTATAAAATAGCAAAATAAATTGACTAAAAACCTAAAGGAATAAGTATCAACCATAATTGGCTGCTCAATTTTCAATAACCACCCCTGCTTTTATTCATTTGGCTTTGAACACGTGTCGAGTTTATGTTTATAATTGTAATTATTTAGACATGTGTCGAAATCTAATTAGATAAAGCAAGAGTGGCTACTGAAATTCAACAGCCAAGTATTTTTCAATAGTATTTGAGAAATGCTAATGTGAGACTATATTTTTTGCACAATTTTTACAATATTAACATGATAATTAACGTTAATTTGTACATTTAACTATCGATTTTTCTTTGTTTTAGCAATTTTCTCTTTATCACTATGTTTACCTTGAAGCGTAAGCTATATAGAAACAATAATTCATAGGATGTTGTTGGTCGATGACTTTTCAGAGTCAAAATAAAGCTAGAATTTAGTTCCAATTAATCAATTCATGCATATCCATATTTTAATGTCTCTATCTCTTTCTTATTTGGAAAATAAAACTAAACTCTAAAGCGGACACTCCAAAAAGACAGAGAGTCTCCAAAGGACCAAAGCCACGCATCCACGATAGACTTATCAATTAAGATCATCTCCAAGGGACTAAACGTGATTTTTGTCCATGTTTTAGTTCTCTAAATATTAATATTTTATAATCTGATTTTCTTTAGTCTTTTGCTTGGAAACTGATTTCATTTAATTTTGAAGCTAAATGTGACTTGTTGATGCAATGCACGACATTAAATATAGCTTTTATATTGAATTTGATTGTTTGTGGCTTTTCATCTTTCGGAGCTATGTTTTATTAGGTTTCTAGTAACTACAATCGTTAGTAATAAGTATTTATCCTACCTATGTATTGTAATGTCTCTATTTAAAGGACTCCATATGTATATTTAGGAAGACTTGGATGAATGAAAATTTATATCTGCCTTGTGCATTTGAAGAGAGTGATTTCTCCTTCTAAAATCAAGCATTTGACTTGGTTGTGTGAGCGCATCCACGATTAGCAACGTGAGCAAGCTCCATTGCCCCTGGTTGAGTGATTTCCAGGTCATATATCCCTTTCTCCTGAAGACCTTTGGTTTTTTCTTGCGTCAAGTGGCATCAGAGCAGGTTATCCGTTGCGGTTGAAGACCATGGCAGTGATTTACAATCTGTTTGAAGAGCACAGTGTCGAAGAAACTAGTTTCGTCGATTGGAATTTACCACCAATTTACGATGAGTACATTGATTGATGAAGATGAAGTCAATAATCGTTTTTTGAATGAAGTTGATGAGGATGGTAGTGAGGTAAGCAAGTTATACTCCTCAAGTTTGTACAATTTCTTAGAAGATGATATTGTTATTCACATGATCAGTGAGATTCTTGAAGGTAGTTTCTTGAATGTTGAGCACCAAGTAAAGATTGTGGATGTGAAGGAAACTTTACAGTTTATGAGCGAGGTATTGTAATGTCTCTATTTAAAGGACTCCATATGTATGTTTAGGGAGACTTGGATGAATAAAAATTTATATTTGCCTTGTGTATTTGAAGAGAGTGATTTCTCCTTCTAAAATAAAGCATTTGGCTTGATAGTGTGAGCACATCCACGATTAGTGACATGAACGAGCTTCGTTACCCCTGGTTGATTGATTCCCAGGTCATATATCCCTGTCTCCTCGAGACCTTTGGTTCTTTCCTGCGTCACTTGTAAACCTTGATTAGTACACACTAATTTATAAAGAAAAATACTAAGGGAAGGGCATTATGAGGCTGAATCGTGTTGATTCATCAGACACCCATTTATTAATTTACTCTCTCACCAGTATAATTTTTCGTGAATTATTTGTACCTTACAGTTTAACACCAACTCTCATACCAACATATAAAACTCTGTCACCTCACAATTTTAACGTCAATTCCAGTGCCAAAATTATAAAATATTGTACAAAAAAACATAAAATAACAAATAATTTATAAAGAATCTCACTTTTGTGAGAACTTTTTAGCATTTCTCAGTTATAAAAAAAAAATTAAAAAAAAAAAAGTAGTTTATTTAATATTCTTCTCATCACCCACCCAAATAAGTTTGTTGGTATCTTTTCCCACATGCGTGAATTTCATGAATCCAAACTTTATTGGGCTTAGACAGATACACAAGTACATTGTTCTCTTGGTTTCGTCGGTCGTCTTGGAGTATGCCCCTTTGTTTCGTTTAAATTGGATATACGAGTAATGTATGTAGAATAAAAAAAATAGATGTATTCATCTAATTCATCATGTGGCTTGGAATTTAGATGCACAATGAGAATTTAAATCACAAGTGATATTACAAATGATATTACAAATTAAGCTACACAATGGGAATTTAAACATGAAACACAATAAGTTTAAAAAAATATATGCATTAATCATCAAAGCTATTTATCCTTTACAAAGTGCTTAAAATAATAGAAAAACTAACGAAAATTTCAAAAAAACTTCTTTTTTAATAAAAAAATTATTTTTAAAAATATAATAAATAATACCAAAAAAAATGTATAAATGTGATTTTTCATTAAAAATAAACAGTATCTAAAGTATTTTGTTAAACCCCTCTGAAATGATTGCATTTCGAAAAGAAACCATCATAATTATTGATAGGGAATCACTTTAACTTGGTGTGAAAGGATATGGTTGGTGCCAGTTGTTTATCAGAAGGGAAAAACAAACAGAGGAGGGCAACGTTGGCCTACCATCGAAAGGCTCATTTATTAATTTTATAATACCATCTAAGTTTTCTGTATGATTTTTCAATGTGGTTATAATAGAAAATGATACATTACGTATTATTATATAAATAGTAAGATATATTTGTTAAAAAATTAATAACTTTAAAAATAAAATTTCTTACAATTTATATAAAAATAAGTGATATACCACTCTTGTATTTTAGTAACAATGAAAATTTTCTCTCACTTAGGGACACAAGATTAAGGGGAGTTATTCGAGGGTAACATGATTGTGCAGGTCCAAAGTCCTATATATAAAGAAAATGTCATTCATCTGGTGGGTAATCAGTTGGGAATGACAATCCTCTGAGGCTCCTCTTTTGTGAGGATTCAAATGATCTTTTAATTGTGTCCGTTCGTTATAAATTATGCTATTATTTTTCGTCAAGTACTATTTATATTTAATTTTAAATATAAAATTTATAATAATTTTAGATCGCACAATATACGATAAATGGACACGATTAGAAGATCAATAGACGATCCTCACAAAAAGAATCCAAAGAAGATCCTCATTCATCAGTTGGTATAATAAAACACTAGAAGATCAGCACACACTTCGTTTGTGAACAATTTCATTTTCTTTTTTGTTTTTGATTAAGGAGTGTGATTAGTTTTTAAATTTTTTAAAAAGAGTATAAGACAATGATGATGAGATATCTTAATAAGGACATATTTTTCTTAATATTACATAATTACCATCTTGCCATTTTTATGTAAATATTGTGTATCAAAAGTCAAGGTAAAATAGGAAAAATGCGGATATGATTGTCATTCTTTCAAAAGATACAAAATTACTATTTTGTCATCCTTATGTGTATCAAAAGTGAAGGCAAAATTGGAAGAAAAAAAAATGGCAAAAAGTTGACAATGAGGATTCTCTTAATAGAATAGAATAGATATAGTATTGTATTAGGTTACTGATATGGCATGGCAATGTTGGAAGTCACTATCATACTTCTTATTAATTCGGGTTTTTTCTCATTGTTTTTAGTGTTTTCTTCGAGTTAATATTTTATAAATCTTAGAAGAAAAAAAAATAGAATATGTAAATTAGGTAGTTATATGGTCAGTTATCTCTGGTGAATGTTCTTGCATGTGTATGTAGTTCAGTTGAATCGAATTATTGTGCACTTTGCTCTGATAAAAATCTTATGCATCCACTGCCCACCAAATTTGAAAATAAAGGCATGCATAGCAAACCAATAGGATCAATTGACAAAACCATACAAATAAATCCCCACCCTTCAATAAGTCAATGCCCCTCCGGTGGTGTTGGTGTTTTCAAAATTTGCATGCAGTAATATGACCACAGACGTTATGATCATCACACAAGTTAAAGAAAATTAAAGAGACTGTAATCCAAATCTGGTCAAAAGAAGAGAGTACCACGACACTTCATCAATGCAATATAGATTTAATCGAAGGGATCAATCACTTCTTGTCATTTCACGCAAAAAAATTCAACAAGTTGAGTTGAACGTAAACTGAGTTATTTCATGAGCCACAAATTACAGGATGTAGCCAATGGCAAGTGAAAGCACCTAAAATGCTACGTGACCTTTTTGGTATCTTCAACTAGGAGAACTCCATGATCACCACTAATTTCACTCTTCATTTGAAGCAAGTGAATTTACTACACTCTTGGCATTTGTTTCCACCATGACATCCCAAAATCTCGTACCTTGAGTAAACTTGAAACTTTCTATGACAATCATCAACTCTATTGTTCGGTTATATAATATGACAATATTTTTACAATAGGTCACAACTTAATATCAAACTCATTACTAAACGTGTTCTGACACTTTCCAAGTCAAATTTGACACTTGAGTCATGCACATATATATATTATGAAATTAGGGTTGTGATCACTACTTTACAATCTTTGTTGGACTCGCAGAATAATTGGTTTGGTTTTGGATTTTAGTTTGGTTGGTGGTCCCAAAGTTTTTCAATTGAAGTGAAAACAACAGGAAGGCAATTCTATCTAGGAGCCCAATTCAGCATCCAAAACAAGATAGAATAATGCTATGAGGATCCTGAAGTTTGATGCAACTTTCAACCATGAGAAGAGTGTACCTTATTCAGTAGTTGCAAGCAAAACCTAAAGCCAAAGGGGATTGAAATTGTTAAGTAACGTCATCCCCTCTCAATTACTTTGGCCCCGTGTTTGCTTTTCATTTCGATGTTTCTTGTAATTGAAGAACCATTTGTATTTTCAAGTTGTACCGATTTACACCATTGACAACTACGTTGAATTTGACGTTGGAGGCTATGAGGCTGGTTTCGAGGAATTGCAAAGCAAGTTTAGGGAGAAAGGGTACGGGAGGTGCCGCACTTAGTGGTTTGGAGTCTTTGCAACCCATACGAAATTGGGCTAGTGTTTGTTCCTTGTACACAACATGGGGTGACGATGTTGAAGGGCTATAAGTCTATAACAAACACTCGTCTGATCAAGTCCTTCCTAGACAACGATGGTGAATTAGCCACCACCGTGTCATGGAAGTTGCCATCGCCAAAGAAGTAACGCTATCAAACTCTGGTTGTAGTGGACTGACTGACTGGTTCATTCACTAGTCATCTAACTTGCTCAGTTCCATTGCATGTTTCCTTACATTTTACAAACTAGAAATTATCAGATTCGAATATGTAGCAATACAAACTCTCTCTCTCTCTCTCTCTCTAAATATATACATATTTAGAAATTACATTCTTGCGTCCAGCATTCGTCATGCCGTCCAATGGACAGCACATACCATGAAGCTCCAACAATCTGCACTGAAGAACAACAACCATTGTAACAATCAAACCAAATTAAATAAGGCGCGCCATAGTAAATTGAGGGATCAGTTATTATCCCGCATTTTATGTTGTCAGACCACCAATTTGGCGCCAAATATTCGAAGAAGAGCTTATCGAAACAATGATATCAAAATCAACAATCTAGCAACGTAAGATGTCATTGTCAAATTGTAAGTACGTACTAATAATTGAAAGGAAAAAAAATGGGACACAAACACACACATAGATATAACTAGCTGGCCAGGTTCTTACATGTGCAATTAGACAAAACAGAACGAGATTGCAAGCTGCCCCTAACCAAGCAGTCTTGGCTACAACGCCAGTCGATTTAGTAATTTGCCGGTTGAGAGGGAAAAGTTGAATAAATCGAGGAATATATTGCATGAGCACAATTAGAGAAAGGGTATGATTAGCATGAGCAGCTGTGGAGTTTTTCACTGCGGGAATTACAAACCAAATCATAATCTGCAAAACAAAATAAATTATATTCCATAATTGATGATATTCGTTGGACACTGCTCGGATACTTCCTGCAAATTATAGTTTAACACATATGCACAAATAACTTGTTAAAAACAGAAAAGTAAAAGTAATCGAAAAATCGAGATCCACCTCTACTGAAGAAATGTACACCAAATTTGTACGGGAAAGGATTCCCGCACACCTATTTTCTCATTTTGCACTGCACCTTTTGTATCTGTCATTTGATTCTCTTTTGATTTATTCAGGCAACAACTAAAAAAAGGTGAGAAAATGGTGTTAGGAATGTCGGTACTACAAGATAGAGAATGCACAACGTAAAGTAGAAAATGGACACCAAGAATTTATGTGGTTCGGCAATTTATGCCTACGTCCACGGAACAACGATCAATCTTCACGATATGAAAAGATGAGTACAACAAGAGTAGTCTTACCAAGCCAAAGACAAGGCTTGATGGATACAAGAAAGTACAACACACACTTTCTATCACTCTAAACTTCACTCACAATGTGTAGTGGAACACTCTCACTCTCACTCTTGGAGTGGAACTCTAGCTTTGGACTTGATCCTTTGCTACTCACACTTGGTTACTTGATTACAACACTACACCCATATTTATAGGTGAAGGCTTGGCATTCTACTAGTTTCTAGTTCCTTCTACAAACTAGAACTGGTTTCTAGTTTCTAGAATATTCTACCAACCTCTAACTTAGATAATTTTAGACTAGCCACAAAATTGTAACTTCTAGATCTTTCCATTTGCAACCAAGGAAGCTAGTACTCTCTAGCTTCTTCCCTCAACTTAATAACATGCTAGAATTGTCTAGCATGCTCCAGCCACCTCACTTGCTTACTAGAATAATCTAGAACATTCATCATGGGTTGGACCATATACCAACAAAAGGGAGTGTAGAAATCATTGTTGAGTAACTACCCGTGGGAGTGGTACGGAGGCGGCGAGATCGATAGAGAAGTCGCCTTTGAGGTAGCGGATGGCGATGGCCCTGGGGTCTTTAACGAGCTGGCCCCGCCCGAAAACCCTAAAACCAGGGTCTATATAAGCAATTCGAAATTTGATTTAGGATATGGATAATGTAGAAGAAGTCAGCGAGGTGACCAAGATGCCAAGGCCCATGTCGATCTGCATGCAAGCGGCTTGGTCGCTGGACGTGGTGGGCAAGAAGAAATAGAGGGGGTCAAGGAAAAGGCCGGCGATGCATATGACAAAGAAGATGTGGTTCCATTGGGTCACGCGTTCGGATCCTGGGTCGAGGATCTGGTACCACCACGGGATCTTCTTGTTGAGGGAAAATGGGGTCGAGAAGTTGTGGAATCGAGCCGAGGCAGCGGCTTATGGCTGGAAGCTGTGCATCATCTCTGGGCGTTTTGAGATTTAGCCATGAGAGCGAGAGAGAGAGAGAGAGAGAGAGAGAGAGAGAGATTTGTGGGGGAAATAAGAAAAAGAATAAGAGAGGAAGGCTGAGGTTTCGGGTTTTCATTAGGGGTGGGTTCGGTTCGGTTTTTTGCGAAAATCGGAAACCGAACCGAAATTACTGTTCTGTTCGGTTCGGTTCGGTTTCGGCCCGGTTCGGTTTTTTTTTTTTTTTTTTTTTTTCCAAGTAGCTTAAAAAAGGTATATGAAAACAACTTGCAGCCATTTTGTAATATCCACTATCCAATTTGTTTTACATGAACAGGAAAGAACCATTCAGATGCAGGCTTGCAGCAAAGAACCATTCAGATCCACTGATCCAGTTTGTTTTAACTTCAATCACAATCACCATTCAGATGCATAGTTTTACAACAGGCACAGTTTTACTGATGCAATTAATGACTTAGTTTATCCCAAACCAACCATTCATTCTGACTTAGTTTACAACAAGCACAGTTTTACAACATTCATTTTGATGTTAAAGTCTTTAACATCAATTATCAAATCAAAATCAACATGTATAACCAAGTTCCAACAAGGAAAGAACATATCGAAATCGAATATTACAAATTACAATTTCTGAAAGGTTCTCAAAACCAACAAGGAAATAACCAACATATCGAAATCGAATATTACAGTATAACCAACAGGTTCTCAAAATCCCAGAAAACCATCAAAATCTTCAATCACGATTCACGACAAAGAATAATTAATCAAATATTACAAATGTACAATTTCTGAATTCTGAAACATGGGTATTCTACTATTCTCTTATTCTGCATGCAATTTTAATGATTGGTAATTTGGTAAGCAGAAGCAGAAGCAGAAGCCCAGAAGCCCAGAATCAGTAAGCAGAAGCAGTCAAGCAGAAGCCCAGAATCGATAAGCAGAAGCAGAAGCCCAGATATGAGAGTATGAGAATGAGACCAACATTTTGCAGTCTTGAGACTCGAAGTCGACACGGCAAGAAGAAGCTCACGGCGAGATCAAAGACTGGCGCTGGCGGCGAGGGCAAGGTGTGACCGTGTGAGAGATTGAGACAATTTGAGAGCGAGAAAGGTCCGCCGGTCGCGAACTCGCAGTCGCTTGGGATTCAAGACTGAGAGAGACAGAGAGTGATTGAAGTTGAAGACCGAGAGAGAGAGAGAGGAGGCTAACCTTTTGCTGTCGACTGTCGAGACTTGAAAACGGCAAGAAAAATCTGACGGCAAGATGAGAGAGAGAGACTGATGACGAGGGCGAGCCGGCGAGGTGTGAGAGATTGAGAGTGAAAAGGGTCGCACCGTCGCGAGTCGCCTGAGAGATTGAGAGAGACAGAGCGAGAGAGAGAGGAGGCTCAGGACCTCAGGCTGCGCGAGACTGCGAGAGGGTTACTACTGGGTTTAAGCCCCTAGGGTTCATGAAAGAACTCTGAAGAAGAAGAACTGAAGGCAGGGAAGGGAACGAGAGAGAAGAGGCCAGGCCAGGGGAATGAAAAATAAGGAGGAGGGTTAGGGTTACAACTTACGTCGGCGGCGTTACATACAAGGTTAAGGGTTTTGTTAAAAAGATTAAAAAATTAAAAATAATCTCAAAAACCCATGCCTCCAGCTTGTAAAGTTTCACTGAAACCAACTTGGCAACAAGTTCTGTTTTGTTATGATTGTATGACTAAACTATTTATAAATATTCAAAAAAATTATATATATATATATCGGTTCGGTTCGGTTTCCGAGCCTCAAAAACCGAAACCGAACTGGTCAGATTCAGTTCGGTTCGGTTTGACAATTTCGGTTCGGTTTTTTTGCGATTCGGTTTTTTTCGACCTCGGTTCGGTTCGGTTGTCGGTTTTTTTCGATTTTCGGTTTTTTGAACCCACCCCTAGTTTTCATGACCGTTACATGAACGGGAAAAACGCGCCAAATGTTCATTGCTTTTTTTTTTTTTTGCTCTCTCTTTCTACTTTTCATTTTGTAATTTGTTGTCATTAAAACTAAAAAAAAATTGAGTTGAAGACTGAAACTTTTATTATCTCTCTCTTGCTTTTTTTTAAGCACATTTTGTAACGAATATCATAACACAATGTTTAAATTTGTTGAATTTGTGAAATAGAAAGGAATTTTAGAATGTTAAATAGAAGAACACATGTTTGTTTATATGAAAATACACGATATTATTCTATTGTTTATATGATTAAAGTAAATGGTGTGTGTCCCTTTTCCCCTTTCGATCCAAAAATTTACATTGCCCCTCTAATTAGATAACTTATTATCAGTATGTACTTTTGCTTTTCCACACAATTTTCTCGAAGTGTAGAACGATAGTTTTCCAAATTTCATATTGCTTTTTTGATCCGATGTTCTCACCATATACTAGATTAGAGGCCAACCACTATGTATGTGTATTGATAATGAGGGAATTTAAATTCAAAGGGGAAAATAGAAAGTGGGAGAGGAAAAGTGGAGGAGTAAAAATATAGCTAATTCTTTTATAGACATTATTTTTTAGGCAATTAGTTACAGTGATTATTTTTTACATTTTGTTGCAGAAATGATAAGTTTTTAGTAACGATAACATATTGATTATATTATATGACATTAACGACTGAACAACGATGATATAATAATGACATAATAAAAACTGATCATTTATGTAACCAAATGTCAAAAACTGATCATTCTAACTAATTTCTCTTCTTTTTTTTTTTTTTTTTTTTTGGTTCATTATCAAACTTATTAAGGATGAAAATAGTATAATTGACATTTTACACACTATAATTGCCAATGAGTATTTATTTACTAATAGTAAGTATAGAGAGATATACACCTACCATATTACATCCCAGAGTCTTCATTACTAAGGTATATATGAATCAGTAACACCATACAGCAGTCAGTGAGCTTATAAAAAAAATTCCTTATATCAAACTAGTATTATACTAGTAACCCAAATGATGCCATGTAGAACATAATTTCCCTTGCAAGAGAGTGTTCCTTGTATATAATTTAATTGGTTCCTCACCCTCATTAGGACCTATAAATATGCACATATGAGCAAATGGTTTAGCAACCCCACAGAAACACTATATAGCTTGGTTATTTGTCAAGCTGAGCCACCTCAGTTTTGACAAATAATTAACTACAACCCAGAGAACCCATTAGACAAAATTAGTTGGACAAATTGGTTTTGGTTTTGGTTTTGGTTTTGTTGCGTAGAGCAGACAACATATCTGAATATAATTTGTATGCTAAAATGCCAAAAGAAGCAGTTGTGGTGGTCAGAAATGGCGATAGTGAAGTCTCCCTTCCACCAATCTCAGCTGGAACTGAATACAATGTTAAAGAACTTGCAGATGATGATCTTACTGATGATCATCCAAAGGTTCCTGGAGGGTTTTCTGATTTTTGTCCGATATGGCCAGGTGGGTTTCATTTGACATGAAGTTTGATTTTTTTTTTTTTTTTTTTTTAATTTTACAATACATTTTTTTTTACTTTGTTTAATATGATTTTAAAAGTTGCATTGTGTTAATTTGTCAAATTTCATTACTTTACCGTAGTGAAAATCTGGAATAGTATTGTTTTCAATTCGAGTAACTCCTGCTTCAAACAAGGGAGTTATGTATATCAGTATATAGTATAATCCTGGTAAACAGTGGTGAGAAATTACCATGGACGAATTTATAAGCCTATTATGTTCCAAAGCCAATTTGTTCATAATATTTCTTAATCTTGTAGGGCAAGCAATATTTTTTATTTTTTTTTATATTTTTGTTCAAAGGTAAATTTTAATACAAACACACCTAATTCACAACCGGAAGTCCAGTTACACGTGAAGCACAATACAACATATGGACCCCATTGAAGGTAGGAAAATTCTTATTTCAAGTGAGGTCCGAGTGCCAAAGTACGATGGTATTTCAGGTAAATTAATTAACAGTCCACGCATATCATGTGAAAGAAAATTATTTCTCTTTGTTACATGGGTAATGTTATACAGACTCAATTTTAGATCAAATTTACAAATTGTGTGATATGTCATCAATAAAAAATAAGCACGTTAATGAATATTTAAATAATAATCTAAGCATCAACTACGTTGTATGATTTACCAAATTTGGTTTAAATAAATGGTCTCCAACATCAAGGATGAAGCTACAGAGAGACATGGAGGGGTGGCCACCCCTCCCCTCGCCAGAAATGAAGCCCAGGAGCGACGGTCTGCCACTCTGCTCTCGTAAAAAAACCCTGCAAGTCGTGAAACCTCTTCCTAATTGACCACAAAATCGAAAAGCACATTAAATAAACGCCTAAACGGGACCAAGCAAAGCTATAAAAATCTGAGCGAGTCTGACGAAAGCTAATTTCGCGCATCTGAAGACGCCGAAATCTAAATTTTTTTTTAAGTCGGCCTCGCGCCACAAAAAAGAAGACAACTCTGGTCCTATCATCATTTTAATTGCGCAATTTATTTACGATGGTCCTACTTTGGCAAGAAAAAAGTTTAAGATGGTCCCACCATCTTTTTATTGTTGCACGTTTTCTTTTAAATGGTTCCCCATCTTCCCTTTACTACAATTTATATCCCTTTGTTTTTCACTCTCTTAAACCCAATATCACTTTTAATTTTTTAAATTTTTTTAGTTTTAATTGTTTAATTATTCTTCTACACATATAAGGGGAGTATTCCAAACTAATGAAGCATTCAAACACCATAAACTTTCTTTTAAAAATTTCAAAAAATATATATAAAGAGAGCATTCCAAAATACTGAAGCATTCAAAATACCACGAATTGCCCTTCTAGAATTTTAAAAAGGGTTTTTATCACAAATAGTCCCTGAAATTGACCCACACCATCAAGATGGTTTCTGAAATTGAAAATTGATCAATGTAGTCCCTGAAAATAGGTGTTGCAAATCAATGTGGTTCTTCCATCACAATTCTGTCAAAAATTCTGTTATGTGTTGATATGGCACATAAATGGGTCCCACAAATCATTTTTTAATCACAAATGGTCCCTAAAATTGACTCACACCATCAAGATGGTCCCTAAAATTGACTCACACCATCAAAATGGTCCCTAAAATTGAAAATTGATCAATGTAGTTCCTAAAAATAGATATCTCAAATCAATGTAGTCATTCCGTTATAATTATGTCAAAAATTTTACTATGTGCTGATGTGGAACATAAATAGGCCCACAAGTTTGACTAAATAAAAAATAAATTAGAAATATGTGTAGTAATTTAATAATTCATTAAAAAAGTTGTCAACCCAAAAACTCAGTCCTACAATCACCTTCGATCCCAACCCATAACTTTTCTACCTTCATTTGTGATAGCCTTTATCGTCTCTTCTCTAGAAAAAAAAAATATTCTTAAGACACTCATTTTCACACCCTTCATTGAATTGGACTAAGATCGAGACTACCTTTGGTGACAACTTGGATTGGTGACAACTTTTGTGACTCTACGGTCAATATTTGGGCGATCGACAACCTCACAATCTTAACCTTGGAGAGCTTATTAGGCGCTTCTCCGATGATCTTGGTGATGTGGAGAATGGCGAGCTCTGCCTTGAGATAATCTCATTGTGCAAAGAAGTTTTTTGACAACTTTTTTAATTAATTATTGAACCCACATCAACACATGACATAATTTTTGACAGAATTATAACGGGATGACACATTGATTTGCAACACCTATTTTCAGGAACTACATTGATTGATTTTCAAGTTCAGGGACCATCTTGATGGGGGGTCAATTTCAAGGACCAACTTGATGGTGTGAGTCAATTTTCAGGACCTTTGTGATAAAAACTCTTATATCCTGTGGGCCCTATTTATGTGCCACGTCAACATGTAACAGAAGTTTTGACAAAATTGTGACGGAATGACCACATTTATTTGCGACACCTATTTTCAAGGATTACATTGATTATTTTCAATTTCAGGGACCATCTTGATGGTGTAGGTCAATTTCAGGAACCATTTGTGATATAAATCCTTTCAAAAATTACAATTGAGTCCAAATGAGTTAAAGTAATTCACTACATATTGAGCCTCAATATTTTAGCATCATTACTTAGTTCACTATGTCTATAAGAGGGAAATGAAACTCTTATTCTATAAAAGGGATCATTCACCCTCAACCCTAGCCCCTTTAGCAACAACAATATAACTCTCATTTCATATAGTGAAACTGGATCTACATCGGTATGGACGTAACCTCAACCTCAACTTGAAGTGAACCAAGATATATTGTTGTGCTCTTGTATGTGTATGATTTACGATCAAATTTACGTTGTTTCAAAATCAACCGATTTGGTAGATCGAATTAACAAATAAAGAGCTAGAATTAAGATGGCTATGAAGTTTTTTTTTTTTTTTTTTTTTCCAACAAATGATATTACCTACATGAAGAGCTGGGGGAGTAGGCTAAGTCTCATAATTGACTAGTAATAATGTGATTTAAGTTTTTCTTTGGTGAGAATCAAACTTAAGACCTCTCACTTATAAATGAAGAGAAATACTACTAGATCGTAGTACTAAATGTCAGATGGATATGCAGTTTGGTTAACTGAAAAAGTGTGCAATCAGTCTCCCAAATTTATGTTGGTGGACCATTTTCAAAGCTGGCAATTGTCCTTCACGTTCTATATGTAGGTACTGCAAGTCTGTCCCCGAAGGTATTTATGACGCGATAATAGTGGATGCATTTGATCCGATAAGTATATACAGGCTTCTCCTTGACTCTGTTTGTAACATATTTTTCTGGTTCGAATTTACAGTCTTTCAATATAAGTCTAACAGGAAATTAAACATTATTATTATATACGACATGATCGATATAATTTGTTATTTGCATGCATGCATGCATACAGAGCCAGGTCATGACATTTACAAGACTCCATTCCTTGATTTGGTGGCAAAAGCTCGGCGATCTGGCGGAGTCATGTGTATTCAGGCAGAGAGCATATGATTTGGTTCCTTAGACATTGGGCAACACATGGCAGAATGTCGCCAGATATTCAAGGGCTCTGTTCATTAAGCATGGACAATTGGTCCTGCATATCCAAGGCATGCATACATTATATACATACATATATGTCATTTTAGTTATGGTCTCTAATCAACTTAATTGTTAAACTAAAACCTTGTTTGTTTAAATAGTTTGATCGAGGTCCTTAACATCATTTAAAAGATTTAACTCATGCATTTATGCATTTAATTTCCCACAAATTATGAAATTTAAACAAATTCAAATAATATATTTAAAATATAATAAATATTTAAAATTAAATATTAAAGTAATATTGTTCTTCACAAAATTATAGCAAATAATGTACTCACATAATTATTAACATATTTTATAAAATAACTGTTGATATAGTTTAAAACATAAAATAAATACATATAATTAGCATGGGTACATTTAACAAAATAAAAAATAGGTAAAAATATATTAAAAAATATGGGCACAAATATAAATAAAATTTTAAAAAATATGGGTACAAAAAGAAATTAATACATGGATACAAGTTAAAACTGAAAAGAAAATTGGTACAAATTAAAAAAGGGTTGCAAAGTAAAATTGGTACAAAGTGAAAAATAAAAATATATGATGAAAAATTTAACCATAAATATAAATACATCAAATGTAACATTTCTAAAACGAAATGAATATATTTAGAAATAAAAAAATATTTTATTATTGAAATAATTAATAACGTTTATTAAAACCTAAGGATCTTGATTAAAAATTAAAAATAAATAAGTTTTTAATCAATGGAATATCCAAAATGATTTAGTGTTTAATTTCCTATTTGCAGCAGTCAAATTTAAAAAAAAAAATCAAAATAAGTCAAATTTTTTAAAAAATTCCAGCAGTAGCTTTGAGTGTTTAATTTCCTATTTGCATCAGTTATAGCAAAAAAGTTTTCAATTTTAACAATTGAATTCAAAAAATGAAAACTGAGAACGCAATGGTTATCAAACGGTTTCTAAAGCATCTCTAATGAAAGATGCAAAATCCTTTGAAATGAGCATTTCATTTTTTGTTGGCCGGAAAGATCTCCAACGAGAGAGATGTAAAATACCTATCGGCTAAAAGATGTAAATAAAAATATAAATGTACGTTTTTTTATACATCTTTTAGATGCGGACCTCGTCAATTAAAGAGCGGAAAATAAGTATCACATTACTATCTAGTTGTACACTTGTAATTTCTAACTACTCTCTCAGTCGATAATTAATTTCAGTGGGGTGATTGGCTTCTTGCTTTGCTTAACGGAGGGGCCACTGGCGGATTTCGAAAAGAGTAATGTTATATGTTTTTTAACTATATTTTTATAGTATTTTAGATGATATTTGATATGGACAGCCACATCATTTGAACTAATCAGATTTTTAAATTTAGTTCATTATTTAATAAACTAATAATTAAAAAAAAACTAGTTAATTAAATAATGATTGTGGTATAGAATGAATCTTTCTCCATCATTTCCTTGGGTTTTGCAATTTTTTCAAATGATGTAATTATCTACGTCAGATGCCACCTAAGGTGGTATAGAAATATGGTATAAAAATAGAGTAATGTTATTCATACCATGTTTTTGTACCATATTTTCATACCACCTTAGGTAGCATTTGATGTGGACAACCATATTATTTGAATTAATCAGATTTTTAAACTTAGTTCATTATTTAATAAACTAATAATTAATAAAAACTAGTTAATTAAATAATGATTGTAGTATACGATGAGTCTTTCTCCTTCATTTCCTTGAGTTTTGCAAATTTTTCAAATGATGTGGTTGTCCACATCAAATATCACATAAGATGGTATGAAAATGTAGTATAAAAATATAATATGAATATCATTACTCATAAAAATATGGTATTCCTCTTTCGGAAATCCTGTCAACCCAATAGAGACCCCAACAATAGTTTTGTGGTTGCAGAAGAGCCCTTGAAATTTTACAACACAGAGGTACCCCAATCAAATTCTAATTAATTAAATGGAATTTTACCTCTACATCCTCTCTTTTTTCTCCCAATTTCTGCCGACACCAATTGGTCAGGTACTCATGTCTGCATTTTGTTTGCCATCTTTTGCAAATTACACTAGTCGTTAGATTTGATCTAACGGTTACAATTATTATAATTTTTAGAGAAATCTCTTTCTTGTAACTGTTTCATCAAAATCCAATTATCCGTGTGATTTGCTGAAGGGGCTCTACCTCTTAAGCTCAGGAGGGGGATTCGTGATTAATGGGTCCAAAGTTAATGGAGTTGGTACACTCAGCGGCTGACACAACACAAGTGAACATTCAATAAGAAGACGGTGGACAATATAGATCGTTATTAGGATATTTTTTGCCATATATAAATACCACTACCACCCCAACAAAATCTATCCAAACACGCCAAACCAAACATCACGATTATGTGTATTAATTTTATATAAATGCAAACTATATATATGGTTGTGTTCCATAATTTTCTCGTTGAAATTTCTTGTCGATAACATGCAATTGCTTTGCTTTAAATTTGAAAATGACAACTTACCCAATATTGTTTCAGATATACGTACATCGTTGAAAATTTGACCAAGAAAAATATATACATCGTGGAAAATTTTCTTAAATCTGCTATTATTATAGATAGAAATTAAAATTCTGTCTATCCAATTTTGGACTAATTAAGTCTTGTATTACTTGCCTGTTTAAAATAAGCCATGTATAAGCTTTGAAAGGCTGTTTGATATTTATAATAGTTACAATTGTGCTTCGTTAGAATCTCATAAAAAACATGATCCTTGTACGTATCAAAATTCCATCAAAAGATTTTTCATGTATGATAGTTAAGAGTTTTTTGTGTTGTGCCTTGGCTGATTATCTTCACCAACATACAAACCCACAGTTGAATAGTTTAAAATACAAGAAATAAAGACACCGAGAAATTTACGAGGTTCGGCAAAAACCTACCTACGTCCTCGGAGAGATATTGCTCTTCACTATGAGAAAAACAGTACAAGTTACACATGAGTTAAATCGACATAACCCAATCCCATATCCCTTGTACACCCACTCACAGAATTTTCCCAAGAGCCTCACTCTACCCCAAGAGTTCTTTCACAAGAGACCTTTCACTCTAGCTCTCTTGATTTCTCTCTGCAACTCTCTCTTGCTCCCAAAACTGAAATGAGCTCCCCCTCACTTCTCTACTCTCGGTGCTCTCACTATAAACCGAAAAAGAGCTCTCACGGGTGTTGAAGACAACCAAACTTTTCCCTTTTACTTTTCCCTTTTTTCTTCCCCAAAACAAGGAAATGTGTTGTCCACCTTCTTGTTTGTTTATTCTAAAGTATATGGCCACTTGGCCACATAATCCAACATTTTGCACTGTCCATGGGATTGGGAATTATTCCAACATTCGCCATTAGAATGAAGAGTGTGAATAAGCTAGTTAAAGAACATCCTTTGTATCCAAAAGAAGTCTTCCCGTTTATTTGGTTATTCTTCTCCAATTTCTGAGGGAGAAAGGGTGGGAGAAAGGAGGACCCTTGGCGGTTAAAGTGACGGAAGTTTATGTTTTGCTTATACCAGTTTCATGCAGTGCTATGTGAAGCGGCCTCAAATAAATGAGAGATTTTTCAGTGTGATCGGAACACGGAATAGCATATCACGTATCACTATACAAATAGTATATGTGTGTTTAAAAGTTAATAACTTAAAAAGTAAAATTTCTCACCCCAATATAAAAATATGTGTTGTATCATTCGTGTTCCGGTCATAATAAAAATTTTCTCCAAATAAACAAAAAAACCAACACCCTCATCACACTAAGGATTAGGTTAGACAAAAATAAGTGACAACTAATGACTGATATAACTGTAATGACACATGACATTATTCTGGTGCAATAGTTTGTTAATAGGGGTGTGATATCCACACCCCTTGTTAACAAGGGTGTGTGAGAAATAATTTGGGTTGTGTGGATAGCACACTCCTTGTTAATATAGTTGTGGCCGTTAGAAGGATATTGTAGTAATTGTGACATGTAATGTTGGCTGTATAAGGAATTGACAACCTTCAGTATAGCAGAAGGTTGTAATACATTCAATTGAAATAAAAATAGTTACTCTCTCTTCTTCTCCGATTTCTTCGCTTTCAAGCTTTACCTTCAACTGTCAATAACAACGTGATGCATATTTAACGCGTGTCAATTAAGTTGCAATCATACACACAACTTGGCTAGGACCATGCATTTGTCAATCTGCAGGTGCCTGTTTATTGCCCCAGGAAATACTGTAGCGTACAACAAGGGACCTGGCTAGCTAATAGCCACAAAGAGGCATGCATGTGTCTGTGTGAGTGTGTCTGTGTCTGTGTCTGTGTCTGTGTCTGTGTCTGTGTCTGTGTGTATATATAAACACAGAGCCATACCAGGATCATATGTAGCTGGAAACCGATAATCATGGCTGAGAAGAACGGTAGTGTTACTGTTTTTGCAGGTTTTGTTGACGAAAACCTTGTGGAGGATGTTGAAATAATGAGTGTAGCTGCAAATGGTCATCAAAATGGTAATGCTGAGATGGGATTGGTCTTTGATAATAATGGAAAGGAGGAGGCAGAGGCCATACCTAGTAGTGTTGCATTTACTAAGGCAGGATGGTATGCTGATGTTTCCACAGATGGACCTGGTAATTAAGCATTGATCAATCTCTGTTCGAGTAAAATAGTGTTATCCATATACTCATTTTTACTTCTTACACATCTCTTTAAAGATCAATGGCCAAAGATTGATAAGAATGTGTGAAAAGTAAAAATGATGTGAATAACACTTTACTAAATATGTATTTTGCATGCGACATTATATGCCAACTAATTGTGATTTGATTTTGGTCATTTTGGTCTACATATATACGGTGCAGGGAAGGCACATTTATATAAGATGGAGAAAACCTTATTCCATGGGAAGTCAGAGTTTCAAGATCTTTTTGTTTTTCAGGTAATTATTTTGTTTTCATTTTTCAAATTTTATTTCACTTTTTTTAAAATGTAAAAATGAAAACTCATTTAGTTTCAATTTTAAAAAATCGGAAAACCAAAAATTAAAAACTGAAAACCAAAAAATGAAAACTACTTTTTTTTGAGTTTTTAAATTTTAGCTTTCAATTTTTAGTTTTTATCTTTTTGGAAAATGAAAGTAATTATCAATTTTTAAAAAAATTAAAAACCCGTTTGGTAACTATTTTTAATTAAAAAAATGAAAACTACTTTCTTTAATTTTCAAAATTTGTCTTTGAGTTTTCATTTCTTTTGAAAACTAAAAGTAGATACCAAACAGATTTTCGATTTAAAAAATAAAATAAAAACCTGTTTGGTAACTATTTTCAATTTTCAAAAAATTAAAATGTGAAAACTACTTTCTTGAGTTTTCAAATTTTGCTTTTTAGTTTTCACTCTTTGCTTTTCAATTTGAAAACTATAAGTAGTTACCAAACGAATTTTCCCTTTTTTGTTTACAAAAAATGAAAAGTGAGAACTGTAAACGAAATGGTTATCAAATGGCATGTTAACTAAAGAAATTTTTAGTTGTACATATATATTATTAATTTATGTGTTATAATATCGTGTTAATATCTCACATGGTCTGATTTAGTTTCAACAAATGGATACACATTATTATAAACTACAACATGATCAGTAAATTAATAATATCACCTCCCTCATGTACAATTGTGTATTTTCTGTTGTTTCATTAATTTGGTTACAGTCATCAGAGCATGGCAAGGTAGCCATCTTGGATGGTTTTCTTCAACTCACAGAGAGGGATGAATTTGCTTACCAGGAAATGCTCTCTCACCTCCCACTTTGCTCTATCCCAAACCCAAGGAAGGTTAACTCATCTCTTCATCTAGTACTCTCTCTCTCTCTCATAGTCACCCATCATCCTGCAAAACAAGCATTACTAAAACTAACCTGTTTGATCATTTTTTATCCAATACTGTTTTGGTTAATTTTTCCTCAGGTCTTGCTTGTTGGAGGCGGAGATGGAGGCATTTTGAGGGAAATATCGCGTCACTCTTCTGTTGAAGAAATCGATATATGCGAAATTGACACAATGGTGATAGATGTGAGCAAGCTTTCTTTAAACTTCTCATATACATGTACACATCCCTCCTTGGATAAATTTTCTTGGTATTTCAGGTTTATAAGCGCTTTTTTCCGGACATAGCTGTGGGATATAAGGATCCCAGAGTGCAAGTACACATAGATGATGGTATGGTATAACTTTAGAAGAAGTGAAACTTGCTTTCAATGAGGATGTCATTGTGGCTATATCCCAATCCAATATCGCATTTTTACTTTTCCACATTGCATTATAATTTGATTCGGTTACTGTGATAGTGATATTCCATTGCATAAAAGTCCTCCTTTGCAAGACATTGCTTTTGGCCTACTGATAAGTCTCTTTTACTTCATTTATTTGTGCCTTAACTATTTTTTGACAAACATGTAGGAGTTGCATTCATGAAGTCAGTTCCGCAAGGCACCTATGATGCAATTATAATTGATGCATTCCAGGGCATGGGTATTTTTTTTCTTCTCATATTAAACGTACATCACGTTCTAAACATCCAACTTCCAGATCCTCACAGCAATATACGTACTGAAATCCCTTACAGGTGCTACTGCAAAAGAACTTTCTGATAAGGACTTCCTGGAATCAGTTGCAAGGGCTCTTCGCCCCGGCGGTGTGCTGTCTACCCCGGCGGACAGCTTCTGGAGCGAAGACTTTGTTAACTTTGCCGATACCGTAGCAAACTGCCGCAAAATATTCAAGGGCTCCGTCAACTATGCCTGGACAACAGTTCCTGCATATACAAGGCAAGAGGTCCCTTTGCATTTTATTAACTCTCATATTAATATTATTAGAAAACTTCATTTTTAATCCTTGGCAAAGATAACTTTTAGATTAAAATCATGAGTAAGATCAAAATCTAATTTTAGTCCATTGAGACATTAATAACCTCATTTATTAATTATATTTTAATTTTTTTAATTATTTCTCTTTTTCTTCCTAATTTTTAATGTATTGATTTTATTTCATTAAAAATTTTATTTTTATTTCATTTATTGTAATATATTTTGTTGTAAAATTTAGATAAATTAATTTTTGTTATACAATATATTTAGGTACATTAATTCAATATAATACTTTGTCTTCTTCATTTAGGTACATTAAATTCATTATAATACATTTCAATGCACACATTTTGGTACACACATTTTGGTACACACATTTTAGTACATATATTTCGATACAAATATTTAGGTACATTAATTCAATATAACACATTTCGGTACTAACATTTCAGTGCAGACGATTCGGTACACACATTTAGGTACATTAATTTAATATAATACATTTCGGTGCATATATTTCGATACATACATTTCGGTACTAATATTTCGGTACATTAATTGAGTAATGTTAAATAAAAAATTAAAATTTGTTCATTAATAAATTTAAATATTTAATGGAAGACATTAAATAAAATACACATTAATTATTTTGAATTAAGGACACATCAATGGATTATAATCAATATGTAATCTAACACCAGGTTTATTTTAAATTTTAACCTTCTTAAAGGATTAAAGTTAAAAAAACCCTATTATTATATTTGGTATTTGCTAATGTACTACTAATTAGGCTTGTGTATCTCTGCTCTTAGTGGGATCATTGGGTTCATGCTTTGCTCGAAGGAAGGACCAACCGTGGACTTTAAACACCCTATAAATCCATTAAATCAAGAGAACTATGGCGTGGCAAAGGGACCTCCCAAGTTCTACAACTCAGAGGCACTAATTAACTTCTTCTTCGCAGAACTATTAATTTGAGCCTATGTTTGGATGCTTATATGGGTTCCGAATGGATTCACTTTCCTCTGGTTTCCATCTTGCAGATCCACACTGCTGCGTTTCGACTGCCATCTTTCGCAGAAAAGGCTATCGGTTTCCAGATGTGATGAACATATTTATGAAGTTCTTCGTTGCTATGTTTTTTGTACAAATTTTTTTTTTTAGTAACTAAAGGGAGGTTGAGACTTTAAAACTATTAATAATTTAGAGAAGGGGAAAGTTTCGAACCCAAAATATATGGGTAGAAATCCAACACCTTATCTACTAAGATATTAAACCGTATGTTATGTCAAGGGCATATAAGTTCGTTGCTATGTTGTAAACGAACTGTATTCTAAATTGGCTCCAATTGGGACATGATCTCAAAAGGACAACGTGATGAACTGTTGAAATGGAGTTTCAATTTCTTTCAGTGTCATCTTTACTTCTATTTGAGAAATTGGTTGAAGTGAAGATTTTTAGAAAGTTTTGTTTTATTGACATTACACATTTTGTTGACTACATTTTACATAAAAACTAAATTTTAAATAACTTAGATTCCCTAATATGAAATAATTTAGACCCTAAAACGTAAAATTCTAAATACATTCCAAGTCATTTTTAATTTTGGATCATATGCATCCAAAGAATTTATTTCTTCAAGTTCTCAAACCACTCCCACCTAGAGATGGTAATTAAACCTGATAACCGTCCGAGTAGGATGGATTTGAGGATGAAATTTTGGGTATTTTCGAGTATAAGAAAAAATCGTGAATATTATTTGTTCACGATTTAGGATATGGTTATAGGGTTCTCAATCTGTATCCATCCCAGAGTCCACCTCGAATTTTATATATAATATAAAATATATGATTTTTCTGTACATTCACAAGTATTGAAATTATTTGATAAATTGCTTCGTTTGTAGTGGCTGTTGTATTTGCTTTTGTCATCCCTTTCTTTTTTTCACCAATTTGCCTTATTTGCTATCATATTTGGCTTATCAAACACCTCAAGAAAATATTTGTTTAATTACGTCTTTGATGATTTGGGTGTGGATATTTAATGACAGAATTAGTATCAAATTATAATGTGCCAGTTGAACGAATAAATTTTTCACATTGACGAAAATAGATATAACCGTTTAACAATGAGAAATCTATTACTCGGTGGGTATGATTATAATCCTTGATGGTTAATTTGCAAATATGGACATGGTTCATTTTCATAATTTACGGGAATGAATATGACATTTTCGTTCCCAATCCGAACCGTTGCCATCCTTATTTCCACCTTCCTTTGTTAAACAAAACCCTAGCCATTAAAAGCACAAACACACCAATGAAAAAACAAAAAAAAAAAACTTTTTTTGACAAATTAAACATAAAATCGTCTATTTGGAGGCTACACGTAATGGTTGGGAAACCCAAGACCCCAATTCAGATTTTAGGTATGTTCCTAGTTCTCAATCGATTAGGTATATTTCGGAGGATACCTACCAAAATATTGAATCATTTCATTAGTTATGTAATTTTCATTGTGACTGGAACACACATATCTCATCATTTGTATAATAATGCGTGGTATACCACCGGGGCTCCGGTCACGCTGAAAAATCTCTTTTAAGTTTGAGCTTGGTAGAGATATGGAGAGAGCGTGAGGTGCGAGGATCGTTTGGTTAAGATGGCTGTATTAAGATACTTTCCTCTGTTTTAGCTCTTGCAGATGCACACCGCTACGTTGTCTGTCGCGAGGAAGGATTTCGGTTCCAAGATGTCATGAAAACAAACTGTAGTTTCAACAGGTTCTGCTTTGGACATGATCTCAACAGGGTCTTTACTACTATTTTAACCAAATATTCAAAAACCGAATCCTCATTTCTTCAACAAACATTCTCAATGCAAAAACCTTACAACCAAGGAAGCATATAGCAGAATTCAAACTTCATTACGGGGCTTACAAGGTACAAATAGGAGTCCGTAACCTCTTCAAAACCGTATAGGTGTAGAAAATACCTAAAACCGAAGGTATGTGTTACACAACAAAACCAACCGCCGTGGAAAGACCTGAGAATTTTTCTTCCAAACATAATTTAAGCTCTTGTCGTGACTATATTCGACAACAAAAGTGGGATTTCTCTATTTGTAAATGTAACTGGTGTTTATGGTGGGATTTGCTCTGCTTCAAGATCTCTTGGGTGCATTGACAAAATGCACAAAAGGTGAGGGAGAAAGAAATATTTCGCTAGAAACACGAGAACCCCATAATCAGCCTCTTCGCCAACTGCTGGCCGGCGTGGATTTACCCAGAATATTTGGCTTGCACACCATAAGCTGTACAGGAGTGCTACGATAGCAATTAGAATTGCTGATTGTATCGATTGTTTGGTAATAGACCTGTGAGGCCTAACTCTGCAAGCCCAAACAAGTGATCAACATATACGTAAAGGACCTGTGGCGAGCTAGGGAAAGAGGAACCAGATGTATGTGGAGTGCCTCAAATAAATACCTGTTGATGTATACAAATCCGCCAATTAAGATGATGCATAAAATGCCAACTACAACAACAGCATCTGGATTAACCGGTGCTCGACCCTCCCACCAACCAGTGCTCAAAATCCATGTATACTCTGATGAATGCCCATTCTCCTGCAATTTGAAAGGACATATAAAAATGTAAACAGACAAAAAGGGAAGTAGAAAACATGAATTATGCTCCGTGACTGAATTACAGGTGGATCGATGAGCCTCAAAGTTCTTGCACATAGGTGCTATTAAACTTTAGACTCCGTTGATACATATTCGATGTCAAATTATGACTGTAAACATCCACTACTACCGAAATTAAGAATCATATTACGACCTTTTCTCCCATGGCTACATCAACCCCTAATGAAAAGAAAACAAACCAAAATTAAAATGTTAACCCTCCAAAACACAAGTCATTGGTTCTTCTTCATAGAACAAACAATCGATAAAGAATTGAATTAGGATCTTCGAGCAGAAGAGCTGATCGACGTCTCAATATTACCTCGAACAAGTGATCGAGGAAGAAGTGTGAAAAAGAACCAGCTGACACCAGCAAGAAGCATTGCTTCTTAGTAAGGGGCACCTGTAACATAAAAACACAAGAAATGACAGACATGTTCACTACTTGTGTTAATGATGAATGATCAAAACAAGGATTCTGGTTCTGCAATTTTCCAACAAAATCTTACAATTACGAACAACCTTAAAAGCAACATTAAACAACCAAAACAAATCTCACTTAATAAATACAACCTCATTCCCCTTTCCCAGTATCGAGCATATGATTCATATGAGGCTAATGTTCATTAATCTGATCAAGTAAATCACACAGTTCAGATCATATGCAGAAATCCTACTTTGATTTTCTCCTAAGATCTGCACAGCCAAAAATAGAAACCCCAAATCTTAAAACTGACAACTAAAGTCCGAAAATAGAAACCCAAAAGATCC
The DNA here is from genome assembly GCF_041283825.1 of Pyrus communis. Classification (NCBI taxonomy): domain Eukaryota; kingdom Viridiplantae; phylum Streptophyta; class Magnoliopsida; order Rosales; family Rosaceae; genus Pyrus; species Pyrus communis. The sequence continues at coordinate 3,934,183 of NC_142570.1, read as the reverse complement.
AAGATTCAAACTTTGTTTCCATTTTCTCACAGTTCCCCAGCTCCCACAACCAAAAATAGAAACCCCAAATCTGAAAAACGACAACTCACCCCAGAAAACGAATCAAGAACCCGCCTTCGAAGCAAAACTCCAGAAACCCAGGAGTAGAGAAAACAGAGAGGAAGACCCAGGAGGAGGAAATAGAAGATGGGATCGTGGACCAAGTCGGCGAGCTCGGAGCCGAACCCGAAGCCGAAGACGGAGTCGAGCCACTCGGAGAAGGAGCCGATGTCGGGGCCGAAGAAGGCGTTGACCGTGTAGAAGAGGGTGTGGTGGGGGCTGAACCTGCCGCCGCTGAGGGTGGTCAGAGCCAGGCCCGAACCCATGGCGTACATGAGGTGCGGACCAGGGCCCGGCATGGCTGCACCTACTCCCACCTGGGTTTTGGCCCGGGGGGTGGTCAGATTTAAGAGCTTGAGTTTTTGTTGTTTGTTACAAATCAGGATCTGCCATTGTTTGATGTCAGCTGGAAAGCTTGATGGGCAATTACAGTTTGAGTGTCGAGTTTCATTAAATTCAAGCGCTGATTAAGGAATGAGAGACAGTTTATCTCGTTAGGATTATGTTGGAATATGTGCTTTTGGGCTTATGTCATGTGCTTTTGTTATCTTGGGCTTTTGGCCATCTTTTGATTATTTGGTTTAGATTGTACTACTATGCTATAGAAATTTTATAAACGAAACTGGTCAATTTCTTAATATTAATTTGAAGATTACTTTTACAAAAAAAATTTATAACCGGATATCGTTTAATTATCTAAATATATCAGATAAATAGACAATTCATCATAACAAACGTATGAGTGCTCTTGAATTAATCTGGAACAAATTAAACCTGGAATGAATTCTTGGTGGGTGCTTATCAACCTAACGACATGAATTGAAAGGTCATGTGGTCTGAACATTCTTGGATTGGTTTTGAATAATTTCACACGTCTTCTTCTATATCGGGTAGGGTCTAAGAACAACGCCTAAGGGACGGGGCCTATCCAGATCATGGGCCGGCTCAGGCCCTTCCTATTTCAAATGGCGCTGGATAAGCCCGGTCCTAAGAATTGGTCGGGCCAGTCACAACTCGAAAAATAAGATTGGGCTCAGACCGGCCCATCGGGCCTCGTCCCTTTTTACAGGCCTAGAAGTTACTAAGCATTTGAGGTAATGTTCGGAAATGCCCTTAAAGTTGGGTTTCTATGCAGGTCAGAATCTGTGGGCTCATTTAGCCCAATTCATTGACTATATCCAGATCTAGCCCAATACCTAAGCCGAAAAAGGTCCAACCAATTATCTCCAGAATGTTGGTCTCCACTCTCTTAATCTTTAACAATACTTAATACTTAACATGTTTAAAATATCGATATGGTTGTCACTTCACACTACGATCTAGTGATATTCATCTTCATTTGTACATCAGATATCTTAGATTTGATTCTCGCCAAAAATGAACTTGAATCACATTATTGCTAACTCATTATGAAGTTAAGTCTACTCCCTTCTCATTAATGTAGATAATCTCAAGAAATATAATGATATCAACAGTTAGACGATAATTATGTTGAATACATGTAAACAGTTCTAAAATTAAAAGTCAATCTAATAATTCAACCCATTAAATTTGTTAACTTTTTTTAAAAAAACAAAAAAAAAAAAAATCAACGGATAAGTTCTAAGACGCAATATCTTCTTCTTTGATCTTGTTTGATTTTTTCCAATTTTCTCACCAACTCGCTTATACTTGGTAGGAAAAATCCCCGACTTCCAATGACGTCATCACCTTCTTATTTAGCCAGAGTTGGGCGACGTCAGCTGGAAGGAAAGAACGGATAAGAACCGGATGGTACCATCGGACACGGGTAATTGGTGGGACCCTCCGGCTTGTCAACTTTTTGGTCTTTTTAACGGATAAGGACTCTCTCTCTCTCTCTCTCTCTCTCTATAGTCTTTCTCTCTCCAGTCTGTATGTGCATGCAATTGCAAATTTGGAATGGGCGACTCTTCTCCCCACGCATTCGCCTCCTCCGCCTGCGACACGGCACGAGACTACTATACATGGCTGGCCCACCACGGACTATAGGATAACGTCGGCCCCACCTTTTCCCTGTCTCAAATGCAACAATATTATTTTATTTTTCTATTTTTATATTTTCGCCTTTTCCCTTTTTTTATTTTCCGCTGGGAAATAGTATATTTGTTTACAGAAGGTAAAGGTGAGTTGTTATTTTACTTCATGTAATTCCCTTCCTAATCCGAATATTCCGATTGTCAACCATGGTGATGGCCACGTGGAGGGGTCTGATATACTCCCCAAATTTATAATTCTCTCTTTATATAATTCTGATACGACATGTGGCAACAATGTTTTTTTATCACATCAAAATAAAGTGATAGATTCAAAAAGTCATGGAAATTAATAAAGCAAGTATTTGCTATGTTTTTAGGAAAAACTGCTTACGTGTTGTTATGAGAATAAACAGTTATTTTAACAAAAAAAACGATTTAGTGTTTTGGTAAATTTTTACGTAAAGTTGCTGTTAATATGTTAAATGACTAAAAAATAATATAATATTTAATGTGATATAATAATCGTCAAAGAGAATAATACAGGGGCAAAGATCAGAATTTTGTGAAACATGCAAGGATATACTTGTTATTTGAAAATCTCATTAAATAGGCATTGTTCATTGTGCTTTGAAAAGAACACCTTTTAAAAAGCATATAGAGTCATAGACTCTGCTTCTGCTTTTTAACTTTTATTAACAACATTTTAAAAATAAACGCTTCTTTGTTTTATTAAACACATTCGATTCGAAATATTTTGAATAAACTTTTTTTTTTATATAAAGCACCACAACTCAAAACGAAACGTAAATCTAATGCGAGCACGTTATCTTGCCGCACTTTACAAATGTGAATGACCTTACAACTACCTAATGGGAGCCCACCACATCCAGCTCGCATTGTCCAAATATTCACAACCATATATCCACACGATTTAATTCCAAAAATGTTGCACATACGAAGATTTGTAAGAGGTGGTGGGGGCCTCCCCCCACATGCCAGAAGAAAAATAAAATCTTAGTACCATCATAACGCGGGCCCCGACTGTGGACCGACCAACCACGAGGAAACAAGTGTGATCACGTGGATAAATGTCCATTGTCAAAGGGAAGCCAGAGGGAATTGGTCACCGTTTGTGAAAAGCGCTTACGAGGATTGGAACAAGTCGGCATGCGGGACTGGATTGGAAGAAAAGAAAATGTTGCCGTACTGGAAAAGAACAAGGGTTGGGGAATGGGATGGGTATGGGTCCAATCCAATCGGGTTAGGGAATTAGGAATGGGATAGGATAATATAGGATGAGGTTAAAACGGTCACACTGGCTTTTAGCTTCGTCATAGGCTGTGACGGGGAAGAGAGAGAGATCCATGTCTCCTAGATTTTATCCGCTTTGAAGTTCGTGACACCAGGAGGGACTTATGCTTGCTCATCATTACATCTATATGCCAAGTTGCCTTATATTTAACGTTAGGTGCTTATGATTAGATTGAATTAGATAACGTGTAAATACAACCTATTATGATAAGATTTAGAACTACTACGGAATGATTAGTGATTAAGGACGAATTTAAGAAGCGTATTTCAGACGACATATCTGAAGTTCGATTCTTGATGCTGGTGAATCACACGATGGTGACTAAAGAGAGGCTTAAATATGCTTCTGTGAGTCATTCCTGCCCCAAGAATGATGGATTGTAGTGGTAAAGACACCAACTGGTCTCCCTTTAAAAGAATTTATAAGTTTTAGTAGTGAGTAATTCATTTTTTACAGCCAACATAGACGAAGTTTTTTCTTTTCTTCTTTCAAACATACGAAATATAATGAGTTATTCAATCCAATATACCGTGAATTTTGATGCAGACTTTTGTGTATCTAAGTTGGTTACGCTTTCTGGTCGTCAATTTCACTCAAGTTCGAATCGTCATTTTAGTGGCTTCTATTAAAGTTGAATGTTGCTTGAATCAAAATGGAAAAACATAAAGTTTCATCGTAAACAGAGTTGATTATCATGTTTGATCCGAGATTAAACTTACCAACAAATAAGCAATCACGCAAGAAAATACTAAAAATTAGCGTTTATCATGCCGTTGAGTTCTTGTATTCACTTGAGGAGGCCAAACCTACTTAGACTTTGTCTACCACCAAATTGGAAACATATGCAGACGATGTTCAATTAATCTGATGTTCAATTAATCTAAAGTCAAGTTTGCCTCCTTTGGTCCCTTGTTAAGCTAGACAAATAATTGACTAATTAAGGTTAGTTTACTTTTGCCTCTATAGTCTTCGTCAATTAGGTATCCGTTTATTGCAATTGTTTGAAATTTATGCCAACTTGTCGTCATGTGGCCAAAAATCAATTTCATAAGATATTGGAGTTCAAATGAAACTATGAAAGATCACATTCACGAGATTTCTCAATGCGCTGAGAATACGGCTTGGTATACCAAGTGTAATAATACATTTTGTTGGAATTTAAAAAAAGTGTTTCCAACCAATTATGCTATGACACTTATTGTACTTGATTGTGTTCATGGCACCTTGATTTTTTTTTTTCCACATTTACCGTTGAAAAGTTGGTGAAATAGTCATATGTTTTGTAACTATTTCATTTTTCTCTAGAAGTAGATTTTTCAATTTTAGAAAAGGGACATATTATATGTATTTTCTAATAATTCTAGAGACACCAACTCATGTCTTTTTTAAATCTCAACTAATGTAAATAGTTAAGGTTGATAGTCCTCATTTCATTTTAATGAATATCGTACATTTTCCTCAAAAATTCCGCCAATTTAGCTAATTATTGTCATTTTGTGTGACTTTATTGCAGTTCCATGCATCAATTCGATTGATATTTTTTAATACAATATAATAAGACTAGCCACAAAATTAAACTAAGTCACAAATTTGTCAATAATAATTAATTGTCAAACCCATTAGTCGAATAAGAAAAATCATTCACTTACAAGTGAGCATTATACCGCTAAACCGACAATAATGTTAGTGAGCTAATTGACAAAAATTATTATTCAACTTCAAATGCAACCTTTATTAACTGCATGACTCAAAGTTGAAAAATTCAAATCATAAATATGAAACTGAAAAATGATTTAAACTACAAAGGAACAACCTTTTAATTTTAGGGAGTTTAACAAAACACTTTCGATACTGTTCACTTTTAATGAAAAATCACATTTATACTTTTTCCTAGTACTATTTATTATACCTTTAAAAATAACTTTTCATTAAATGATAAATTTTTTAAAATTTTTCGTTAATTTCCCTTTTAATTTAACAAGAGCTTTTTTGGTGGTGTCACGAGTTTTGATTATAGAAATCGCTTCCGTTGACAAACGAATCGTTTGCATAAAGATTCAACAAATGACGCACCGACCTACTCGCGCGTGAAGATTTCTCACGGCTTTCACTTGGGCGGTAAGTGAAAAGGGTAAAAACATAACGGACCGAAATGTGAAAATGTTAAAAGGCCAAACAAAACGATCTTATCCAAATGGGCGACACCGTGACAGAAGGAAAGCTTTGTGGTCGAGCAGCCGCGTTTACTGCCCATCTCCCCATAAGTAATTTGGTAAATGTTCTTTTTTATATAATGATATTGTTGAAGAATAAGATCTCGCACGGTCATATGACATATACAATTAATATATTGGAATTTTCACATTTAGTATTACCGAGATCTTTTGTGATATAATAACTCAACACCTAGTAATATGTGGTTAAGTTGACAATATTGGTGATATGGTTGAGGACCTGCATGGGTCTCACCGTGTGATATCAAAGCAAACCATTCTTTCAACATGTTCTCGGCCTAGTTTACTATACTCGAAAATACCAACTTAAGTTGGGCTTTCAAAAAGCTGCACTAGCTTCAGCTTAAAGATATTAAATGACTGGGCCTTTGAAAAGTTGTGTTGGTTCTAGTCTTGAATGATGATCGGGCTCTCAAAAGTTGCATTAGCGCCAGTACAATTACTTGACATGTTCCCGATGTTGGAATTGATTTACCTTGTGACCTTGTGTGTGTTCACTCATGAGGAGGCGTGTTGAAGAATAAGATCTCACATCGGTTATCTGACAAAATAATATACAATTAATAGACCAGAGTTTTCACCTCTAATATCATCGACATCATTTGTGATAAAACTCAATACCTAGTTATAGGTGATTAAGTTAGGATAATATTAGTATTATTAGTGGTGAACCAACATAGACGTATAAAATTTACTAGATATAATTATATTAACAAAATAATAAATTGATATCGAATTTGTTATTTACGAATTCAAATAGACCATTCAATCCCAAGTGAAAGCGATTACCGTTATACCATGATATTCACTACGACCTTCATTCTACGTTTGGGTGGCAGTTCATTTCAGTTCTTTACCATTTTACCGAATTGCTATACTTTCATATTAAGTTATTAACTATTGCAGCTACTTTCTTTTTTATCTTAGTCTTAATTCCCAAAAGAACAGTGTTAGCAGTGGCATACGCATGCATTGCGATGGAATGACGTTTGAGTGTGCGTTGTGTTTATTTGGCACTGATGTAAGTGAGTAATATAAATGTAGTAGATACGACTATTTGGCACATGAATAAGCAATTGTTGCTCAAGAACTCTTTTCCACAAGATAAATAAGATGCGTTGTAATTGTTCCTTGAAAATAGAGAAAAAAAATTCATGTGAAAACACATAATACACTCGCTTCTTAAGGTAATGGGATAATACTTTTATTTTTATTTAAAAAGAATGATAATTGGTGGTAAGTCACGGTTATCCACTCATTTTGGGGGTAATGGGATAATATTTTATGAGCCTTAGTTCATACATTTTTTTTTCTTTCATCTCATATGTATCTTTGTAAAGCATTGTAAAGCCATCTCTAACTGAAGGAGAGCCAAAGGGCCATGTTTAGCCCTATAGTTCTGCAAGAAATTATATTTTAATGAATATTGTCAAACCATATTTTATACCATCTCCAACCGAGAGGGCCAAAGTACCATAGGCCAAACATAGTCCCTTGACAAAAAACTCATCTCCAACCGAGGGGGCTAAAAGGCCATAGTTCAAACATAATTAATATATATTTTATTATTTTAATTAAATTAATATGGTTAATTAAATTAAACTATCATATTAAAATAAGATGTTTGGACATATTTTGAGTGCCACTTGTGGTTAAATGAATTAGCCTCCGGATTTCTCATCTTTATATAATCTCAATAATTTTTTGGATAGGATTTCAAGTCCAAGCCCTTCCTTTCATTGTAGATGTGGCCATTTGAAAATTCTTGAAAAAAATTAAAAGAAAAATTATTGGAAGATGTAAGAGAATAGAATGTGAAGAATTGAAATAAAATGAGGTAAGATAGTATGGAATGGTGAAAAATATGTGAGAAATGGTGTAGGAATGGCTTAGGTATTGGTCCAAAAAAAAAATCAAATTCCAACGGCTACCTGACGTTATGTTGACGTTAGGCTACCGTTGGAGTGCAAGTGGGCTAGGCTCATCAGGCTGGCTAGCTGGCTTGAAATGGCCAGCCCGCTGACCTGATTTGGTGGTTTTGGCTTGGTGGGGCCCATAATCCATTTGGTCTAGCCCTCAGTTAGATACTGTTTTTGTGTCATTTCGAGCTATTTTTAGCGCTATGACCCTTTGACCGGGTCAGTTGGAGATGACCTAAGAGCAGTTCCACTAGGGGTGGGATAGGCCGGCACCTAGCCAAACAAATGGCCCGGCACCTAAGAAAGCCTTTCCAGGCCAGCAGATTGGCTGGCAACCAGCCCAAACTGGTCTCCAGGCCAGCTCAGAATTAACAGACCTTGGGACGGGGCCATCTGATGCCAGCGTGACATCAACCACCTTTTTTTTTCTTTTTTTCTTTTTTTCCCCGCCAAGTCGGGTCAAGGGTGTTGCCCGACGACAATTCCTGTCTCATTCCGGAACATGACTTGCTTCTCCGGAATGGGGGTTTTGGGTCGAGGGTTCATGGTGATCGGCGGCGGCGGCGGAGTCGAGGTCGACGAGGCATTTGCTTAGGCAGGGGGCGTAGAATCCGGTGATGGGTTTGGTAGGGTGATGGTGATAGGTGGATAGGCGGTGAGTTTGGGGTTTCATTGCTCTTTTAGAGTTTGAGGAAGAGGGCGGAGGCGATGGTAGTTGAGAGTGCGTGCATGGTAGAAGAATGAAGTGGTGTGTCAGTGAAGGAGAGAGGCGGTGAAGTTGATAAAGGAATGGAAGGGAATTGTAGGGGTGGACGGCGGTGGGGATGAGGAAGAGGTGTGGAAGATGAGAAGGGAAGTGGTGTGGATTTGGTGTGGATGCAGCGGCGGTGGGAATGGAAGGGAAGTGTAGGTGGACAGGAAGGGAAGTGCAGGGATGGTGGGAATGAGAAAATAAAAATATTATTATTTTATTTTTTATAAAGTCAGAAATTAAAAATAAAATTATTTTTTATTATTTTTATAATAAATAATAATATTTTAATAAAATAGACTAGCTATTTTTTGTTAGGGGTGGAGATGCATTTGATCTATTACTCTTTATTGGGGTTTATTACTATTCACTGAATGGATAAATACACTGGGTGCTGACACATTTGTGTTAGGAGTAGAACTGCTCTAAGTACACATGTAGATAATATTTAGATACTTAAGAAATTTTTAATTTTTTACTTTTATTCAATCGAATCAATCATATTGGTGGGAGAATTGAATTTGGGATTACAGTCTAAAAGTTATTGGCAGATTCAGACAATGAGAACTCATTGCCACGAAAAGGATAAATCATATAACTACAAATAGGAGATATTAAATACCAGAAAGACATCACGGCCGATCTTGAGTTTTTTCAGTGCCCACAGCCAAATGCTCAAAATGTATATTTTGACAATGACAATAGATGAACATATATTAGGAAAATATTTAAAAAGTGCTTGAACTCATTGCCCTCACATCATATTATATTACTTGAAGAAAAAACATACAATATATTATCAGTGCCGCTTGGGACTATATCACTTTGGCAGAAAATTATCCTCTCTAGATATACTTTGGAGGATTTTAGGGATCCTCATATCGTAACCGTTCATCTTATATCATACGATTAATTTTCGTCAGGTACTATTTATATTTAATTTTAAATAAAAAAAATCAAATTTTTTATTGTACGATATACGATAAATGACTAACATCTGAAAATTCCTAAAATTCTCACCATTTGGATCGGATGGAATCCAAATCCCACTCTGGTTGCCTGGGTGGACGACTGGAGTGGGCCGATGGAACGTCGAAATCAAACTGTGCAGCTTGGGAAATTGCTTCGAAATTCAGGTTTATAGGTACAGCGATATACTTCCAAAAGAACAGATTAATGAGCCCTTTAATTAATTAAAATCTTAAGGCTTGGTACTTGGAGCTGATTTATGGTTCCTTTAAATCTTTAATTAATTAATTAAAGTGACGTACAGAAGCCAAAAGGCCATAGCAATTCAAAAAAATTTATTTTACATTCTTTATAAATGTATTTTTTTTAATTATAAAAAATTTAGTATGCAAAATGAGATTTTTAAAGTGCTAATAACAATTTTCATACCTATATATGTGGAAAAAAAAAAATTGATGCCCTTTTTAATTTGAGCTATGGATAGGGACTCTGTTAGTGGGTAATGCTAGAAAGACCAAATTTGGAAAACCGAATGACATGAAAGTTGACTTAAGCGTTGATAAACGTGCTTATTCTTATTAATAACACATCATTTAGTTCCCAAATTTGATTTACAAATTTAATCTCTATAAGCCCACCATGCAAAACATAACCACATCATATTATTGATAGAGTGTTTTAATGCTGTTGATAAGTAGAGAGGTATTTTAAGATTTTCACCAACAATGGAATTTTTTTGTTTTGCAAGCAACTCCAAGGGGTTGCAATCCTCTAGCCTCGTCGTGGTCTTTGAAGCTAAGAGATTTCTTGTTGGATTATATAATAATAGAGGTATGATATCTACACACTTTTTTTACTTTTTACACACTTCTTATTGATTTATGTCGTTTAATCTTATTCGATTCATTCGATCAGATGATCGAAAATTAAAAAAATATGTAAGAAGTAAAAATAAATGTGTGAATAGAACAACCCTACTAATGATACATGAATGTGACTAATTAAAAGGTCACTTCGTTGATTAAATATAGTGGTCACAATAGTGGTACTTTTCCGCACACGTTTCCAATTGTCCAATTAAAAAAAAATTTGACCCCAAACACTAGTTTTTGTGGGCCTATTTTATGTTTATCCGCATGCAAGGATTATTTTATCCCAACCCATCTTTTATTTGTTTTTTTAAGGTACCAAGGGATGGTCAAACTTTTATTTAAACACAAAACAACAACACAAAGTTGGTAAATGCAAACAACACTATTGGGGAAGGATAATATTGAAATTATAACTTTATTTACTTATTTAGGTTTGCCTTTTTGGTACCTAAAGAATTAGGTTTTTGGTTTTTTACCTATTATAACCATTGTATTACTTTGTAGGCCAAGCTAGTTTATCTAGGTAATGAGTCACGTCTCGCAATCTCTCAATCTATAATTGACGAACCGAGTAATTTTGACTACTCATTTCAAATCTTATAGCCTCTACTAGACCATTCTGTTGGCCCAATTCATAAAAACTAAAGGTCCAAATCTATCTTTCTTTTGAATTATATAGATTACGCGGTCTGTTGATTTGGGACTGCAAGATCTGAAAAGGTTTTGAATCCTCAAAAAAGAGATATATATATGTAGAGTTACTCAGTGAATGAATATCTATTTACAGAAATAGTTGGCAAACTAATTTGTGAATATATCCCCTTTTTGTATTCTTGTGTAAAGAGGTTTAATGGTGGGTTTGGTTATGGTTGACTAGCCTTTTGGATATATATGATGCCAACACACTCACACACACACATATATGGATTGTGAATTAGAATTTCCTCACATATGCACACAAATAAAGAGATTGAAAATAATTTATCAATGTTGATACAAAACAATATTTAATTATCAGATAATTTCACGTCTTACACAAACGGAACCTATTTAATTTGTATAAGAGGAATGCTAGGTGGACTAGTTTTTTAAACTAAATTTGCAAATCATGTGATGTGTCACCAATAGAAATAAGCACGTTAATCAACGCTTAAGTAATAACTCAATCATCAACAACCACGTTATATAATTTATAAAATTTAGCCCTGAAAATTGATCTATCTAGCATTACCCGATAGATACATCATTGACATGTCAAACTAATTGAGGGTGGAATGTGAACATGATTATTATACCAAACTTTAAGGACATGGCATTAATTGGAGTTTAGCTGAAGTTAGGCGCAAGACATACGGATATGGTTCCATTATAGATAATGAATTGGAATCTATCATAGACAAACATTAAAAGAATTTTCTTCACGCTGATTTGAAAATACACGGTCTATAGTTTAATTGGTTAATTTTGAGAAGAATTTTCACACCCTTATTATTGCTTGGATTTAGAAAAATGTACAATGATCAATAATTTAAATTAACAATTAAGTAACGTAGCATGTCAAACTGAGTCGCTGGATAAAAAGTAGAAAAATTTGGAGTAGGGGTAGATATGAAATAAAGATGAAAAGGAGGTGGCATTAGTGAAAGAAGAAAGGCACAACACAGGACTATAACGTAAGACCAACCAGGTATTTGCAATCCAACCATAACCATAGTCTCTCTCTCTATCTCTCTCTATCTCTATCTTGTTTATCTTGTTTCTCTCTCTAAATCTTTCCATATATATCTTCTTTTTTGACTTTCTACGCTTGTTAATCTGCCTTCCGAGGCTCCACGAGCTACCTTTGTTGAACGAAACAATTTAAGCACTTACAAAACAACCCCAAAACGGAGCTCCATCCAAATCTTTCCGATAAATTTTTTTTTTCTTTTTCTTAAATTATTAGTCAGTTTTGAAACCATTAAAAACTCTCACAAATCTTCACCGGTTTCCAACCTAACATACACCTCCTCTGAGGTCCCTTTCCCATATAAAAAATATCAAACACGGCCTTACCTTCTCTCTCTTTTATCCATCTCTCTCTCTCTCTCTCTCTGCAAGCCCGTTCACAGCTCCGAGTTGTACAGTGAGTTTTCTTTTTTCTGGGTTGCTGATAATTTAAGGGAAATCAATACTCGTGCTTTTTTGGTTGTTGGGAGTTGGCTTTATGATTCAGTTTCTATGAAATGACACAGCTGTTTTTCTTCTATTTTCTCAGCAACCAAACGGAAACTTTATTTCCCATTATTATTTGATTTGTCTTCAATCTCTAAATGCGTAAGTTGTTTTCGCAGGATATTCTCTCTTCACATAGCTTTGTTGTTGGATCAGTCCGACTTCATTTCAGGTTAATCTCTTTACTTCCAATCACCCCAGTTATGTTTGTTCGCATAGAAAATTTATATTTTAATCGAGAAAGATAAAATCTTTTGCTCAAAGGGTGTGTTATGCATCGATTTAAATACTAAATAGATAAAAGTTTGAATCTTTAAGGTAAAATATTATCATGGTAATTATTAAATCGAAAAAAGTTTGAATTTTAAGGTAGAATATTATCAAAATATACTTTTGTGAATTAAATCTGCTGAGAAAAATGGAGCGAAATTTGCAAAAGCTGCAGTGATAAGTAATGGTTTTTGGATTTTAATTTTTACTTGTTTTAGTTTGTTACGTGAGAATATGAATAATGATCGGAGATAAGGACGAATCCTTTGAGTAATAGCCGAACCAGATATGTATTTGCATTTATTGGAAATTATTCCTTGCGTCCGTTATGTTTATACAGATAAGCTTGATGCAAATGAGGATATATATGTGTGTGTGTGTGTGTGTGTGTATGTGCGAAGTTCATGTTTTATGGATACAATTTAAACTGCAACTTTTTTTTTTTATTTCGGAAATAATTCGATTTCGCTGCTCTGAGAAGTTGATTTGAAGATCATTTTTGTTAATTGAGATTTTAGAAACGGCTTAGGATGTGAAAAACACCATTGTTGCAGAATCTGCTTGTAAGTTTATAAACGAGGTATTTATTTGCATACATTTTAGTATATTGCTTCCATTTAGTATTTTTGTATTATTTTTTTTTAATTCTTTTTGTTGGTTTTCTGTATATGGGTTTGATTGATGATCTCTTCTTGTTGTTGGGTATGCTTTGATTTCTTGAATTTAGTTGGAATAGATAGCCAAATCGGTTCGGCAGATTTGACTTTTTAAAATGTGCAGTGGTTGAAAAGTCTTGTAGGACTTGGAGCAAGTTCATGCTGTACTTTTTGTGAAATTAGATGCAAATGGTTTTACAAATCGCTCTGTAAGAATGGTGTTTTCATTAGAACTCTGCTCAATCTGCTATGCTTTGTGATCTTCTTTGTCTAGAGTAGGGATCGGATGCTGCACCAATTACTAATAATTTTCTGTCCCGTGATAATTAATTGAATGTCTGTTCTTAAGCCTTTTCCGGATGCTGCTATGCCGGCTTCATCTTATAGTCATTATTTTGCATATTAGTCTTTTCCTGCATTTCTTATAGGTTCTTACTTTGCACAAAATTCTTGATTGTAGATTATTTAGAGCCCCAAGTCATTAAATTGGCGTAACAGCGCATAACCGCAATAATGTTCTCAAGATCTTGCATTAGTTTGTTGGAGTTGTCATCCGGGGACGTGTTGAATTTCCCTCAGACTCCTAGAAATCTCCCAAGGGTGATGACTCTTGAAGGAGTTATTCCTGATGTAAAAAGCAGTGACGGTGTTGATGAAGATATAAGTGTTCCTCCTTCGGAAATATGTGAGAAGAAGATCATTGTGGCGCATTTTCTCCCTCTACATGCTCAGAAGGATGCAAAATCTGGGAAATGGTACTTCAGTTTGGATGAGGATCCAGTTTTGTTGCAACTCAAAGATGGTTTTCCATCTGGTACTGTGGTTATATATGTCGGTTCTCTGAAGGTTGACATAGATGCAAGTGAGCAAGAAGAAGTTTCGCAGAAACTGCTGGAGGAGTTTAATTGTGTGCCGACATTCCTTCCTTCGGAGCTGCATAAGAAGTATTATCATGGGTTCTGTAAGCAATTTTTGTGGCCTCTCTTTCACTACATGCTGCCAATGTGTCCGGACCATAGTAATCGCTTTGAGCGGCAACTTTGGCAGGCATATGTTTCTGCAAACAAGATGTATGCTGATAAAGTTATGGAGGTGATCAATCCTGAAAATGATATTGTATGGGTTCACGACTATCACCTTATGCTTCTTCCAACATTTTTGAGAAGGCGTTTTACACGAGTTAAGCTTGGCTTTTTCCTCCACTCCCCTTTCCCCTCGTCAGAAATCTACAGGACCCTTCCTGTCCGAGATGAAATTCTGAGAGCACTGCTAAATGTAGATTTGATTGGATTCCACACGTTTGATTATGCTCGTCACTTTCTTTCTTGCTGTAGTAGAATGCTTGGTCTTGAATATGAATCTAAGCGGGGCTACATAGGACTTGAATATTTCGGCCGCACAGTGTACATTAAGATTCTGCCGGTGGGGATACACATGGGCCAACTTGAATCTGCGTTAAATCATCCCTCTTGTTCCATGAAGGCCAAAGAGATTCAAGAGCAGTTCAAGGGGAAGAAAATCATTGTTGGTGCCGATGACATGGACATATTTAAAGGCATCAGTCTAAAGTTGATGGCCATGGAACAGCTTTTGATGCAGCACCCGGAGATGCGGGGGAAGGTAGTCCTGGTTCAAATTTTAAATCCTGCAAGAAGCACAGGGAAGGATGTTCAGGAAGCAAAAAGGGAAACATATTCAGTGACCAGAAGGATAAACCGAGTCTTTGGATTCCCAGGCTACGAACCAGTTGTTTTGATTGACCGTAGCGTTCCTTTTTATGAGAAGGCTGCCTATTATTCTTTGGCAGAATGTTGCATCATTAATGCTGTGAGGGATGGAATGAACCTGGTCCCCTACAAGTACATCATTTGCAGGCAGGGTAATCAAAAATTGGATAAAGCTATTGGAGTTGCCTCTGATTCCCCTCGTACAAGTACACTTGTTGTCTCAGAGTTCATAGGTTGCTCTCCATCTTTGAGTGGAGCTATCAGGGTGAACCCGTGGAACATTGAAGCTGTTGCTGATGCACTCAACGTGGCTCTCACAATGCCTGATTTGGAAAAGCAGTTGCGGCATGAGAAACATTTTCGGTATGTTAGCTCCCACGATGTGGCTTACTGGTCCCGCAGTTTTGTACAGGATTTGGAGCGAGCATGCAAAGATCACTACAGAAAACGTTGCTGGGGAATTGGTTTTGGTCTGAATTTCAGAATTTTGTCACTTTCTCCAAGTTTTAGGAAACTTTCAATTGACCATATCCTCTCTGCATATAAGAGGACAAACAGGAGGGCAATATTTTTGGATTATGATGGAACGATAATGCCTGAATCTTCCATTGTTAAGACCCCCAGTTCTGAAGTCATTTCTGTTCTGAAGAACCTTTGCAGCGACCCCAAGAACACTGTGTTTATAGTGAGCGGAAGGGGTCAAAACTCACTTAGCGAATGGTTTGCTCAATGTGAGAATCTTGGTATAGCAGCTGAGCATGGATACTTCATGAGGTATGTTCTTACATGTGCGTATAAATTTACTTATATACTTCATTGTGACTACTAGTTTTGTCTATACTTGTGTTGATTCCGCATTCACTTCTATCATGTCACAGATGGAATAGCACGTCCAGCTGGGAAACCAGTTCCTTAGCCATAGATCTTGATTGGAAGCAAATTGCAGAACCTGTGATGAAGTTATATACAGAAGCGACTGATGGCTCCTACATAGAGAGCAAGGAGAGCGCCTTGGTTTGGCACCATCTAGATGCTGATCCTGATTTTGGATCGTGCCAGGCCATGGAGTTGCTGGATCATCTTGAAAATGTACTTGCGAATGAGCCTGTAGTTGTTAAAAAGGGCCAGCATATTGTCGAAGTAAAGCCACAGGTATATACGTTCTCAATGTTCTTTCCTCACTTTTGCATTTCTCTGTTTGTATTGTGGCCTAAAGGATGTCTTGTGGCTTCTTAAACTGCAGGGAGTTACTAAAGGTTTAGTTGCACAGGAAGTTCTTTCCACGATGATCGGTAATGGGAATGCGCCAGATTTTGTGCTGTGCATCGGGGATGATAGATCAGACGAGGACATGTTTGAAAGCATATCGAGCACAAGCTGCACAACGTATAGTTCATCTCAAGTTGCAGCTCCTGAGATCTTTGCATGCACTGTCGGACAAAAACCTAGTAAAGCCAGGTACTACCTTGATGATACAGCGGATGTCGTCACATTGCTTAAAGGCCTGACAACCGATTCAAGTCTCAAGCCAAGGTGCGGTGGGGAAATTCAAGTCCCGTTCGAGAATATTATCTTAGATGAATGAGCTGCCACTGTTCATCAACGTGCCTAGGGTAGTGAAGAACATCGACGGATGCTTTTCTTCTGATGATACAAGTACACACAAAGGAATCGCGGATTAACTCTTTATGCTTTGATACACTAACCTATTCTTTGCATGGTGGAAAGCCGGACATGATGCTGCTCTGGGTGTTTCTTTCAAAGAGAACGATGATCACAAAAGGATTACTGCGGATTTGAAGATGTCAATGGTTGCAAATGGATTATGCGGTGGCGATGTCAACGAGGAGAAATTCTTCAGTGTGTCGGGAACATGGTCCAATATACAAAGTGTAAGACGATAATTGGTTGGAAACTTAGAAAACGAAAATTTCCAACTAATTATATTATGTCCCTTGATGTACCAGGTCGTGTTTCCAGCATACTGAAAAATTTCTCGTCAACTAGATGGGATTTACCTTCGTAGTTCACAGGTTAAAACTTGTTTTCTATTTCATCAATAGTAGTTTTTACATATAGATACAAGGGGCATCATTTGTTTGTAAATTTGAAGTGGCTTTGTACTTACATGATACTCGATTCTTTTCTTTGTGAATTCATAGTTTTTACTGCAAGTTGTCTCTGGCAAATACTCCTCACGTTCTGAACGGAGATGGAAGTGAGTAAATTATAATTTACAGTCCCAAATTATACTTGTAGTTTATGTCGTTTTTAGGAGCTTTCACAGGAAATGAAGTCACCAGGTTCGGAGCGGGAAGCATGCATTCAGGCTGTGAGGTAGTTTCAGTTTTGTGTCGTTTTACATGTCCCCCCCGGGGGGGGGGGGGGGGGGGGCGCGATTTGTTTACCTTTCACAGTAGGTCGGAACAATGTGGTTTTTTCAAGTAGTTTGCTTAGAATCTCATTCAAATTATTGTGGAAAAGCCTTAGTATGTTGGCTTGAGAATTTTTGGGTTCGAATCATCCCCTGAAAGGTTAGCTGTGTTCTTCATGTGTGACTGCACAATTACGTGAATCCGACAAATCTGACGAGGGAATACTAGAATTTGCCCTCCACTTGATTACCGCTTGACAAAAGCGCCAATTTTGCCAAATTTCATTTTTTTTCCTTGATTGAAATCTTAAACGAAACAACGGGACTTCAATTCGTCGTAGAGGGCTAGTAGAAATTGCCTCTTGTTATATTCTTCTTTGGTATATGTTGCATCATATTAATAAAGTGTTTAGATTTTTGCTTTTTACTTAATGAACTATGTTTTTCAATACTCGAAAGTTTGAGTAGTGAGCAAGTCGAGTAATACAAGCTAAAGTTAGAATTTAAATAAACAGGCGCTTATCGTGGAGCACGGTAGTCTCTCTTAAAACCACTATTGGATTGCTCGAACACCGGAAATGCTTGTTTTGGAAGTGCACTGGTTCTGATCAAAAAGTGATTATCATGGCCTAGGTCTAGCATCACGAAAGACTTGACGCAAAACAAAGTGCAATGACGTTTTATGATTTATATAGCCAGTCGAATTATGCATTGTTGTTGTTGTTCACTTAACCACTCAGTGTCATGCCGGTACATCTTTTCCCGATAAAAACTGTGCGGCTGCTGCATCAAATCCCGGCATGAAATGTCAGTGTCATGCGGGTACATCTTTTTCCGATAAAATCTGTGCTACTGCTGCATCAACTCCGGCGCGAAGTGACTGGATTGATTCAGTTGTGTAATCTCTCCATGTTCTTTCCGTGTTCATGCATTTTCTTCATACCTTTTCGGCTCCAAATCTCTTATGATTCACAGGCTTGGAAAATGTGATGGATTGGAAGTTAGAGATCATCAGAGTTGACTTTTAGCCTTTATAGCCTTTCACGCACCTGTTCGCATAAGATTTTTCGTACTTTGAATATGTCGTATGTGGCATAATATTTTTGATTCCCTCTGGTCGTTTTAAGCTAAGAGGCTTTACTGATGTCGTTTTCAGTTGGCCTCAGTGGCCAATTTGTCCTTCTTCATAAGCTTTACCTCAAATTCTCTCAACCAACATGGTTGGTGCCAATGTGTTTACTTTTTTCCTACTCTCATGTTCCTAAATATAAACTTTTACTCAAAAATCAAAGACCTTAAACAAATAATACAGAAGCACTAAATTGTGGTACATGTACGGTTTATTGTTTGTTGAGTGACAAAAAAGTTTGGGGACAACAGACTGATCAACTAAATGATCGGACGCTCACAAAGAAATGATCCCTATTGTATTTAGTTATATACTCGCCTCTGTAAGACTAGCGTCCTAAAGTTTCTTTTAGTTTAACAGGCCCCAGAGTTATTTTCTTTGCTAAAGATTTATAACCAGCTATTTAGTATTAGATTTAGTGGTATTTTTTCTTCACTTGTAAGTGAAGAGGAGTATTATGTTTGAATCCCGAGAATGGAGAGTTCACAACTAATTTATTTCTTCACTCCTTAGACGATCTCCAACCTATTTAAGTCAGAAAATTTTAAGCCATAAGCCAGAAACTATTTTTCTTCTCCAACCCTTGTGGCTTAAAATGTTAGCCCGTGAAGATTAAATAATGATTTAGGGCTAACTTTTTGTTTTCAGTAACTTTTTTTTAAAATAAAATTTATGTAGATTATCTTAATTTGTTTTTATGAACATTTTAGTCTAAAATATTTAAATTTCGATAAGTAATTAAAAATCATACAAATACATAAGTACTTATAAAGTTTTAAGTTAAATTTGATTTAAATAATTTTCTTAAATTATTTTAGACGTTAGATTTAATTTTGGGCTGTCAAATCTTTTTTTTTTTACTATTATATTTGATCTCATTTTATCATAACCGTTAGATTATAAGTAAAAAACAAAAAAAAAAATGTTTGAAATATAATAGTTTGGTGGACCCAGAATAATTTAAGCCATGCTTAAATCATGGGGAGAATCTAGCCCAGAAATTTATTTTCTCCCCATGACTTATTTTAGCCCATGACTGAAAATGGTTTGGAAGGGTTTTAAAGCTTATATTTGAAGCTTTATACCATGGGTTGGAGATGATCTTAGTGTAAATATGTTGTCGTATTCAAGAGGTTAATAACCATATTAATTTAGAAATTAACTAGAATACATACACGTATTTAACACGCTCATCATAATACTAAAACGGAAAGAATAAAAGCATGAAGAACAAAAAAAGGTAGAATGATTGGTCTATGGCAGCACTGGAATTGATCATGCCTAATCACCACCGTTCATCTTTTTCTTTTTTTTTTTAATCTAAGTTTCTCGTCAGTTCACCTAATTGGGACCCACACGTTCCTACCCCAAGCGTCACCTACAACAGCATCATTCTTGTTTATTACCTAAGAAAGAGACGGAATTTCTACTCAAAGCTCTGGGAATTTCTACTTAAAATTTTTTGCGTTCGAATCATAGAATTTTGAGATTATAAATTGTTCATATTATAAATCACAATATAAAGATATCTTTGCAACTTGATGAGAAACTTAAGGTAAGACATGAGCATCCCTAGCTTTTGCAGAGTCGCTCATTGAATAGCTTTTATTAAAGAAGATTGAGCTAGTCCTAAAGCCGAAAGACGAAGGCATCAAGGCAAAAGGAACAAAGATTGATTGTTAAACGACTTATCAATTTAACCAGCTAGCCTTGCAAACGATTTCCTTTGGTTGCTATCCCTCACTCTTGAAGGATTGAATTTGATGGAATCATCTACGGTCGTTTAGTCAATCAATTGTAATAAATACATAGACGGTTTTCGTAATATTTTCACCAATTCGTTCATCTATTTTTATACAGTTCGATGACTAAATAAACTTAATTTTAATTAACTTTTTATAAAAGCAATCTTTATCAAATAATTTATAATATGAATCATAATATAAAATTCTATAAATCTATTAGTTTTATAGGATTTCACTTTCATTCTAAGTAAGCATGAACAATTTTTCCCCATTTATGCCCGTAAGTTAGGTTACTCCACTCTTAAACATATAATAGTTGATAATTATCGTTACGTCAAATCAGATTGAAAAAAACTCATAATGGTTAAGGCACAACTGGAAAAAATCATAATGGTAAGGCACAACTGGAACCTCACCACATGACAGGTCGTTCCGTGCACAGAAAAGTCAGAATGGTCACCGGCAGTCCCCGGTCACCTCATGCTTCCGTTACAAACTTCCGTTTCTCAACGGCACCTGTATAAACACCCCGTTTCGCAGAGAGCGACGAAATTTCTCAATTGGGGGTTTTCCAAAGCCCCTCTTTCTCTCTCTCTTCGATAGTCATGGAGGACATTGACATGGAGTCAATAGGCCATGGAGGAACAAGTTCGCGCTGCTGCTTCTGTCTTCCGTCGTCGTGGTCGCGGATGCGGACCTTCCAAAACGACGAACGGTGGTGGTCCCGAGGCATCAGAGCCTTGTACAAGCTTCGAGAGTGGTCCGAGATCGTCGCCGGCCCCAGGTGGAAGACTTTCATCCGCCGATTCAACAGAAGCAGAAGCATAGGCCGTGGGGCCGGCGCCAGCAATCACGGGAAATTCCAATACGATCCCTTGAGTTACGCTCTGAACTTCGACGAGGGCCCGGTCGACGAAGACGACGAAGTCGTGGGGTTCCGGAATTTCTCGGTCCGGTACGCCTCGTTTCATCAACCGGCAAAGTCCGGGGGTTTGACGGAATCGGGCACAGACGTGGCGGTGTACGGGTGAAGAAATTGCGCCGCGACGGCTATCGTGCGCCCGGGGGGGGGGGGGGGGATGTTTTGTGAAAATCTATGATTTAGCTGGAATGGCTAGTCAGTGACCTGGCTCGGAAGATGGAAAGTTTGACCGTGATGTTGACGTGGCGCCGCCGTTTTTTATTTATCGTTTTGGTTGATCTCGTTGTAGTATTTTATTTATTTATTTATTTTGTTTTGTATGGACTATGGTTGTTGCAGGGGAAGAAAGATTGTTTACCCTCCTGATTGGACGATCTTTCTATCATCTTTTATTTGGACGGTCACGGTTAAAATACGTTAATATTTTATATTATTATTATTTTTTATTTTATTATCTTTATAAAAAAATTAATATGAAATATTAATGTGATTTAACCATGATCGCATAAAATAAGAGGAAATGAGAATGCCATCCAAATGAGGGCAGATAATCTGCCTGCGTTGCTGGGTGTATAGAATTGTCAGATACTATGAAGGATTGTCAAATTAATATGAAACCGTTTGATGAATATCGTGCAGATTTTGGAGGATTTCCTAGAAATTAATAAATATTTTTTATATTATTGTTTTGCAATTTTGCTAAATACAAATTAATTTTATTATTAGAGGACATGACTACCTTTCCTGGCATTGTAATTTAGTGTCAACTTGCTTGCTAAAATAAATAAATAAATAATGTCGCTTTTCTAAAATTAGCCCTGGTTTGGGATTAGTGATTTAAAAAAAAATAGATATAATAAAAAATTGGGGGAGTTTTTGATATTTGGTAAACTTTCTAAATCAGCTTTATTTCAAAATTTTGGATGAAACAAGCCTAAATCCTAAATCTGCAAATAGCAGCTTCCAAAAACCAGCTTATTGAAAAACATAGATGAACAGTAAATTCTTTAATGAATTTTTCAATAACCCCAAAATTGCCCTTCTTTCCTCACACTTTCAACACCCCTCTCGCACTCAGCATACTCTTGCAAAGCCCGAACCAGAAAGCTTCAATCCCAGCAATCTCTCTTGTTCTCCAGGTCGCGTTCTCCGGCTCGCGTCCGTTCTCTGGTAAGCTTCTCTTGTCTAAAATTTCGTTATTTATTTGTTTGGATTTTTTAATTTGGGGATGGGAGAGTGATTATGCTGGGTTCTTACTGCATTTCGTGTTTGTCTGCTAGCTCCTCCTTCTTCAACCTCAGGTTTCAACCCTGGGTATGTTGTTTCTCTCACACTTTGATCTATTTCTTCGTGCGTTGATCTATTGCTTTTTGTTAAATTTCATGTTTTTTCTCAGTTGGGTTGCCTTAATTTTTGCGTCAAATTGGAATGATTCTTGCTTTTGGGCTGTTTTTAAGGTTATTGGTGTTCTGGGCTTTAGCAGACATCAAACCATTTTGCTGTATTTATTGTGTTTGGATTATTCAATGGCTCTGTCGGTTGTCACTTTCCATTGTACTAGGAAAAGTGCGAGGCGGCTTTGTGTTTGACAATGTTGTATTCTGGGCTTTAATTATATTGCAGCACTCATAGGACTATGTCAATCAAAGAATCATCTTAATACATGGGATGGGACCTAACCTAGTACTATTTGCATTAATTAAGTGTATAAGGGTTGAAACTTGAACGAGTGATACAACTACATGTTCAACATTAGGAATGTTTAGGTTTTACATGAATTCTTTTTGGCATTTTGAAGATTGTAATCATATTGGTGGAAAAAGGCAATAACTTGACGATTCTGATCACGAATTTCACACCCATTCGTCTCTTGTACACGAGAAAGTTGACTGAATCTGGATTATCTATATGCTCTATAGTTTTAGTATGAAACTGGGAGATGGAGATTCTAGAGTAAACTCTTGTCTTTATACGTATACAATGTCTCGTTGTAGTATTTTATTTTATTTTTTATTTTTTTTGTTTGAGATTGCGGCTGTGGCTGGGTGTATAGAATTGTCAGATACTATGAAGGATTGTCTAATTAACATGAAACCGGTTGATGAATATCGTGCAGATTTTGGAGGATTTCCTAGAAATTAATAAATATTTTTTATATTATCGTTTTGCAATTTTGCTAAATGCAAATTAAATTTATTATTAGAGGACAAGACTGCTTTTCCTGGCATTGTAATTTAGTGTCAACTTGTTTGCAAAAAAAGAAAAAAAAAAGTGTTGCTTTTCTAAACAGTCAAAACTAATCGGATCAGTGTATGTTTTTAATAACTTTACGAGGAATGCTAGTTATATTTTCCGCTTATCGTCTTTGGTTTGCTTTTGCACTTATTAACTATCATGTGGACTTCACACACTCAAAAAAAGGTTTTTAAAGAGTAATGTGACATGTGAAACTCAATGGGATCTTTGTCAACTTATGTTCTTTTGCACAATCTTTTATAATGTTATTACGAAAATTTACATTAGATTGTGCGGTGGGGCACACCAACATATGTGAATCACATTTCTATTAGAGAGATACAAATACGGTATGAAAAATGTTGTAAGAGTAGCATTTTTGGTTTTTAAGGTTTTAATACCTTACTAAACTCACTATTATTATTTCACTTTTACCTCTACCAAAACCCCTTTTTACCTTTCTTCCTTTGTTAAAAATTTTCGACACCCAAACTTCTGGTCCATAGTTTTCTCTGCCGCCCTCAAGAATAGCCCAATTTGCTGATTTTTTGGTCCATTAGAATTAGGCAAATCCCCAATAAATGAAAAAAATAATAATAATTATTATCGCCTCCGCAATTAAATTGAATTGCTGCTTTCCTTATTATCATCTCTATTTTAAATTTATATTTTTTTGTATGAATTTATTTTCCAATGGAAAAGCAAATGGTTTAGAATTATGAGGTTTGTTTACTTTGTGGTAGTAAAAATCAACCGTCTTCAATCTTGACGGATTTGTACGTATAAAACAATTAGTACATTCGATCAACGACCAAAGCCTCACGCACCCATGGGGAGGGGAGGTTAGCCAATGGATCTACTGCCTAAGTTAGTTTTTTCTGAAAATAGTGAGTGTTTAGGGCATGTATGCGTAGTAAAAGCTTAACAAAATTTGGTGGAGATGAAGGTATATATAGGAAGAGGTGGCCGGCCGTGGGTGTAGGGGTTTGCCCTCCGCATGAGGCTTCCTATTGGTCAAGTTATGTCATTCGTAGGATGCGCAAGGAAAAAAAATTCAAGATATTAATTAGGAGATAATATCTTGGAATGATGATGGGAATATCCTTAATTAATGGTGATAGGGATTCTTACTTGATGGAGAAAATTGTAGCAAATTGTCTTTCAACTCATCAAAACGTGCATCTATGGTCATTTTCGTCAACTCAGTCAGAATTCCTTCAAATTGAGTCATGTTGGAAGGACCATTGTTACAATTAGATTAGAGTTGAGGGACCATTTCTCTAATTGGGTCAAAGTTGAGAGACCATTGCTACCATATTTCTCATTTCGTTTTCCATCTTTGCCCCTTGATTCAACCTCACGTGTGTAGCACGTGACTCATTTTGATGGAAATTCTAACGGAGTTAACGAAAAAAGACTATACCTGCATATTTTGAAAAATTAAGAGACTAATGGTCATAGATTTTTAGTTAAGTGACCATTACTCCAATTAAATTAAAGTTGAGGGATCATTGCTACAATTTCCTCTACTCGATGTGTTGGTCTTCATTTAGGATTGTATTAAAGATTGGATTTGGTAGTTAATCCTTATCTTTAATACCTTTGACTTTTTAACTCTACGAGTTGGGAACTGTTGTAGTCTGCGTCCTGAACTTTCAGGAATACTAAGCTATGTGTGAGGATGTTTGAGAGCCCTGCCCATTTAATGAAGACAATCTTACATTTCTAAAGTAAAAGTCCACTTATCGCCTTGTGGATTTTGAAGATTATTTTTTGCTCCACATATTCCATTTATGAACTAGAAAGGACGAGTGAAAAAAAAAAGAGGCTGAGTTGGGTAAATTTAGAGAAAATTGAAGGCTATATGAAAAAAACTAGTGGAAACAAAAATTGCAGGAGAAGTGGGTGACGAACAGGTGAAGGATTTGATGGGGCTGGTGGCCGCCATGGCAGATCATTCTCAGAGGAAGCAAAGAAACGAGAGTTAGAACCGAGTGGGTGAGCCATGCTCCTAATTTTCATTTGATATTTTGTTCAATTTATTTGTATTTTCGCCAGACTTTTATGTCAAATATCACCCACCACAATCCATGGAAAGCTAAGGCAGTGCGCGTCTTCTCGGAAATACAGCGGGGGATAAGTTACATGGTACCAAGCCTACGCCATTTTGTAATGCTCACCACCTTTGCAGTTACACCCTCGAACCACCCCTCAGCTTCTTTCTCTAGGTTCTCGAATGTCAGCGATATCTGATCCTTCATATCTTCATATCTCCTGTTATCACGTTGCAGATATGCTGCATGATGTCGAAGCCGCGTGACTTCCAGTTCCGGTGATCAATGCTGATTTCGACGGCAAAGACTGAGTCATGGCCGAGTTTCGACTTGAAAAAATTTAGGAGCGCTTGGGCTGTGACTGTTTTTGGGGAATGTTCGTGTCTCGAGGCTCGAGCTGTGGATCGCTCAGCCACCCCATTTCTAGAGAGAGGGAGAGAGAACGACGGAGAGAGGACTCGGAGACTGACTGCCTGTGAGAGAAATAGAGGGAAAAGGAAGGCGGAGGGGGAGAAAAACGACTCGTTTCAAGGAAATAAATAAAATTTGGGCCTTGCTTGTATATAGCCCAAAAACTTCAAACCAAACATAGGTATAGGATGAGATGCTTGACAAAATGCCTTAACGAGGATGAGGCTCAGTAGAAGCGAGAGTATGCAGTATGGCTACTATGGGACGAGAGGCTTGACAAAATACCTCAGAGAAGGCGAGAGATGGTAGGTAGCCAACAACAACTAGGCAAAGTATCGAGTGAGCTTCATCTTGTCCTTAGGAAGGAAAAGTCTTGGATATATGCTCATATCATCTTTGCAAATTGCAACAACCGAGAAACATTCTTGGACTCGTTTATCGATGCAAACACTTTCTTTTCCATGTGTATATAATCCCCATGGAAAGCATATAGTTACAGAACAATACGGTTTCTGTACCATTTTCCTGAGGTTTTTTGTCCATTCGACAGAAAATGATGAATTCGATACCATTTTCCCCATAAAAAAGGGAAAACGAATCACCTTCGGCTATATGCTTCTCGCGATCTTTTTGAAAAGTGCTTCTTGATCACGATTAGATTGCTGCAGAATGAAGTAGCAAAAGCACTGATCATCTGCCTCTTTTTTGTGTTTGATACTTTGATTATGGTCGTCTATGTGCATGTTTCTTGCTTATGAAGAAAGGGCTCTTTCTTTCGAAAAGAAACGCTTTTCTCAATTGCTAAAGGAATGAGGCTTTAGTTTTCAGATTATGTAAGTCCCGTTTTCTGTATCCTGGTCTGGAATCCAAACACTTAGAAACTGGTACAAATTCCCAACACCGCTACTGAACAAAACCCTTGCTAAATTTAACTTACAATTAAGCATTCGTTGTACAACGAGATGGCGAAAATCGTAACTACTACCAGTACTAAGCTTAATTGTACATTTCATGTTTCAGCATTGATGGGAGAAATTACACGAAAAGGAGGCAAACCGGTTTGAGCATTCGAAGAACCCGGGAATCTGTTCTTTGCAGACCAAAGCCAAATCTTCGAAACCGAGAAGCTCTCACCTTTATGCCTGCCACTGATTTTCTTCCCCTCCAAATTCCCAGTAACTGAGAAGCTCCCATTACCAACTCCCTCTTTGGCAAGCTTGGCATCACAATCATGGGACAATGCGATTTGCAGATTTGAATCGCCGACCACATACTGATATGCACCCATTGAGTAACATCTCCTAGCATCCAAATTACACCTACTGCTCTCCCCCACTTTCCCTCCACTTTCTCCACCTTCATTCAAGCTTTTGAACTTCCCAAGCCTCACAGAAAAAACCCTCTTTTCACCAACACTTTCCTCCATAACCGAAACTTTCCGACCGCTCGAACACATGTTCTCCCCATCACTCACAACCGCATTTGACATCTCCCTAGAACCACCGGAATCGAACACCGGATTCTCCAACAAAATCCCAGACCCCAAAAGGGTTCCTCTACAAAGGGGGCACGTCGAATTCGAGAGAAGCCAAGTGTCAATGCAATCAATGTGGAAAGCATGACCACACACAGGAAGCAACCTCAGCTTGTCCTGGTCAGAAAACTCACACAGACAAACTGCACAATCAAATGGCTCCTCCTTTGAACCAACAATGTCTTTGCAGAAGAACACAGGGAGAGAATCAATGGCGGCTTGATCGAGGCCCGAATCGTGAAGCCGAAAGAGCTGCTGAAGCTGCCTTTGGATAGCTCGAGAGCCAGAGGTTTCCGGGTATCTATTGGAATGGAAGATTGAGGAGGAAGATGACCTTTTTGTGAGACATCTCCAAAGCAAATGAGCAAACCCATAGATGAAAAACATAACAGCTACAATTACTATAACTAGAAGAAGCACTGGACTGATACTGGCAATAGATGAAGAAGAAGAAGAAGAAGAAGAAGATGGAATTGGTGGGGATATCAATAAGGGGGGTGGATATATCAAATTACCATCTTTTTGCTCCAATCCATGGAGTTTTCTAGACATTTTAGGAGATGGGTTTTGCTCAAAACAAAGTACTCTTTCTGGGTTCCTCAGATTAGACGCTGGAAAGGGTGAGCAAAGTACTCACACCTAGACGTACGAATGCAATGCAGACCAGAAACCTAATCAAATTAATTACTCATATGTGTGAAGAGATAATGTTGTTTTGTGGAAAATTGAGAGGTTTAAAATTGGTTGTCGAAGAATTATTGAGGTGGTAGAATTGGAAAAGACCTACCTTTGGATGTGGAGGGTGCGAATGGAGACCAGAACTAGAAACTGATGAGGGTCTTTGGTTGGTGATGATGGGGTCTGGACGGTCTGATTTGAATCCTTTTTGCGCCACAGAAGTGTCAGAAGGAAGACTTGCAGAGTGATGCGTGAAGTGTGTTGTCGAGAATGAAAACGCCATAGGCTCTTTTAGCCCATTGTGATGAACTTTCAATTTTTCTTGAGCAACTACAATATTTAACTCTTGGATATGATTTAAGTTTAGGGTGTTGGATCAAATCTAATCGTTAAATGTGTTATGTATTGGTAACTTGGTATCGAGTTTCGGTAGGTACTTACGAAAAATTTGAGTTTAAGTTATTAGCTTAATTCCAACGGCTAAATATGTGTTGGCAATGAATATCTGTAAGTACTCAAGAAAAATCAAAGTCTACAAAGCCTAGAATCACAGGACTAACAACCGAAAAAGTCTTGGATGAAAAAGCCCGACCACATCTTTCTTGCGAAAATCTCTCTTTCTTGTGAGATAACACAAAGACGAGGTTGGGCCTCTTGTCCAAAATTTTCTTTTAGTAGCTTACAGTTTTCCATAATGCAATACTTATATGAAATAAAATTTTATCCTCTATCTCTCATCACATGACATGCGATTTGCGATAGCTAAGTTTTTCTCTATAAATTACTAAGCTGATGAACTAAAACTGTAGGGCATCATCCCAGACAAACCTAAGAAAAGCATTAGACTTGTCTCCCTCGTATGTATGGTGATATAGACCTATATGCCACATACATTTGAAAAGCTGAAGGAGGTCCATCAACCACTCGGTTTTGATTGTCCAAAAGTGACCAGTGTGACTTCTTTTTCCTCACGATTAATCATAATTATTATCCTCAACCCATCAATGATGATAATCCTCCCTGCTAATCAGGCAATTTTCCATCAATCCTGGCATGAAACTCTGAATGATCTACCACTGTAAATATGAAGTGGGTAAGTAAAAACAGTAGGTAAAAAGTCATGTATCCATGCAAATCTTTCACCTTACTGTACTGGGGGTGAGCGCCAGTGACCAAACAAGCTTTTCCTGGCTTTGAAATGATGACAAAACAGAAGTCTCAGAGGTTGGACAAAATCAAATGGTAGGGTTACATTTGCTTTTCCCGGCAATTATTAACACCTAATCATATCCATGATTGTATCCACTAAACACAGGTGATTATGACTAATCATGTTTTTGGAATGCTACCTCCATTGGTTTGACTAATTTTGTCTGACGTTTGTTGATAACCACTTAGCAAGCAGGTCAGAGTAGAGATTCTAGAGTTTTTTTCGCATCATAATGTGACGAGAGAGATAGACGTATAATTGTATACGGTTAGTTATGAAACGTAATGTTGAATATCTCACAGCAGTGAGGGAAAGAAAGAAAAAAGAGTTTAAATATAATTACCCTATTCCAACTAACACCGATGCCTTTTGTGACAAAACCTTACACCTAACAGATTTGGCAGGTGGTAGTTACCAAGTTGAGAACAGTATCGCTGTTGTTGGTAGTGGAGCCCTCGGCCCGTCTCTCTGAAAATTCTACATGGTATCAGAGCCAGGGGACGAGCTTGTATTGCCACATGATTGGGTGGCTCCCCTTTAGGCCTTCTGTGATAAAACATCATACCTGATTGATTGGACAGGTAGTAATTACCAAGTTATGAACAATATCGATGTTGTTAGAAGTGGAACCATCGGTTCGTCTCTCTGAAAATTCTACATACATTTTCTCAGACCAACGTGCTTTATTAAGCATTATGATAATGGTGTGAGACTCTTATTTTATCATATAATCTAACAATCAATAAGGTAGAGGGTTGTACATTGTATGACACATATTCAGACATTTTGGACTTTCTGTGGAATCCGGATCCTCGTTGTGAGGATTCCGGGAACCTATGAATCATATCCATTTATCGTACATCGCTAACCACATTGATGTACAATGAGCAAACACAATTTACGAATCTCCATGATCCTCACCAAAAGGATCCAGAGAGGAACCTGTTGGCTTCCTGTGGATATTGAATCAGTCCATTTTGTTTTACCTTTTGGTCTATACAGTGAATTCATCTCCCCGTGTTAGAATTTTCTCATCACAAAGACAAGGTCAATAACAATATCATCATCTAATAACCCCAAAACAAACACGTTTGAAATCAAATTCCTCCAACAAGTGAGCTGCAACTTCTGAAAT
This sequence comes from Pyrus communis, assembly GCF_041283825.1. NCBI lineage: Eukaryota > Viridiplantae > Streptophyta > Magnoliopsida > Rosales > Rosaceae > Pyrus > Pyrus communis. The sequence goes on along the minus strand of NC_142570.1, from coordinate 3,903,736 downwards.
GTTTTCTTTTTTATGGATCAGAAGACACAGATCTCTCCTCCTCCTCTTTGATCGACTTGATCATCGCCGAAACTCGACTCATACTTGGCCTCTCATTTATGCACCGCATTGCTACCTGCAACAATTTCACCAGCCTTTCTTCACTTGCACCTTCTTGGATCAAAGCCCCGTCAAAAACTTCGACAGTCCACTCCTCACTAACTACCGAGTGCACCCACCTGGGCAAATCCAAGCCGTTTTGCTGCACCAGCTTCCCTGTCAGAAGCTCAAGAAGTATCACACCAAATCCATAGACATCACCCTTGAACGTGCTTCCTGCATGGCCAACATTCGAACTTTCAATCGCGCTGTTTGGCGAAAGGTGTGACTGGTCTTGATTTTCGATCTCCATTATTCCGTATTCACTGATGCAGGGCTCCATGGACGTGTTGAACAAAATGTTCTTGGACTTTAGGTTGCCATGAGCAATGCCATGTTCCTGTAGCTCTTGGTGCATGAATGCCAATGACTCAGCTATGATTTCTGCAACACTTAGTCTGCTTCCCCAGTCAAATATTTGTCCATTTGAAGATTCTGTGTGACACCGAAAAATCATGAACAATTCGATTAAATTTACTTTATTGATCGTAAACAAAATACGTGCCGTAAGAAAAGCCTATTCACAGCGTGTGGAGAGGATAGTACAATAACCAGTTATATTTTAGGAAATTTCACGTCCCCAAGCCTTAAGATTTGAGATATATAAGTAGCGAAAAATTGATCACATCGAGCTTAGCTTACCATGAAGAAGGTTAAAGAGACTGCCATTAGGCTGATACTCATAAACCAGGAGCTTCTCTTGTCTGGAACAGTAGAATGCAACAGCCGGTAAGACATTTCGACACTTAACCTTATCGATTTGTGTCAACCGAGTCTTGAATTTTTCCCTCGAAATCCCACTGTTCCTGATCCTCTTCACAACCAAGTTAACCCCTCGATCAAGCATGATTTTGTAGAGGCTTCCATTCTTCCCTCTGACAAGCAGTTCAGCAGGAGCTCGGAGCAATTCCTCGAAACTCAACCCCCTCAGCAATGGACTTGTGAGAACTACGAGCGGTGGTGCCATTCCACTTTCAACAGATGATAACGAGTACTCTGCCATCTTATGACCACCACCAGCCATCAACTCACCAGAAGAAATAGTATTGCTAGGCACAGTGCTAGCAGCATCATTCGCCGCGATCTTTTTATTTCTGCCCTTTTCTTTGTCTTCTCTGATCTTTTTTATGGCAAGTTTGAAGAGAAAGAAGCAAACAACAACCAGGCCAAGAACTATGCATCCTGAGAAGAGTAACAGCTTTTTGGATGAGGACTTTTTCGATTTCTTTGGCATTACGGGAGTTGGTATTGCAGGAGGGCATTCATTTTGCAGTGGCTTTCCACACAGCTTAGGATTACCTGAAAAGCTATCTTTTCCGAATTGGCCATTGACATCAGGGATAGGGCCACTGAAGTCGTTGTTGGAGACATTGAATTCCTTGAGGTTGAAGAAATGAAAGTCCGGGATTTGCCCATCAAGCCGGTTGTTCTGAGCAAGAAAAGATATCAACCCTGAAATCTTTGCAAAATCAGGAAGCACACCATTGAAGTTGTTGCTGGAGATATCAACCCTTTTCAGATTATTCAAATGCGAGAGCGACTCCGGAAGCTCACCCGAAAAGTGGTTCCCACTTATGTACAAGTGAGTTAAATCTCTGCAATTTCCGATGTCTTCTGAGAGCAGACCAGTTATGTTGTTGTTCTTCAGGCTCACAACACCAACAGACTTCACCATGCAGAGAGAGTTTGCATCAAGAACTCCCGTTAAATTCGAGGTTTCGAGGACTATTTTCTTGACAGAATTCTTTCTGTCACACGTCACACCTTCCCATTTATCTATGCAAGGATCCGAGCTCATGTTCCAACCCCAATTTCCGTCTCTGGACGCTGCATTGGCCGGTGAGAGTTTGTCCATGAATTGCACCAGGGCTTGCTTGATCTGAGTCCACTCTTGATCTTCTGAATCCGCCATCGGAAAGATAACGAGAATGATCAAAATGGCGAGTGCCCAAATGGAAATCCGATCCATTTTTCGTGTTTTTTTAATGTATAAATTAGAGTGCTTTTTTTTTTGTGTGGGAAATAAATGGCTCTCAGATTTGGTGTATCCTCCTTATGAAGTGAGATACATTGATTGAAATTGCAAGAACAAGAAGAAAGGAACAAATGGAAATGTTGAAGTTTGTTGATGGTATCACTTGGTGCCAATTGGATGAACACTGACAGAGAGTTTGAAAATTTCTGCGTGTTTTTGTAAGGCTCATAACAATTTGCACTAAAGTCTACCGATTTTAAAAAGAATATTTGCCGGCAGTTTTAAACGGTCAATTGTTTGATGGCATGTCTTTTTCAATAGCCTTCCTAGAAAGAATATGGTTATTTGTACTTGCTTGCAAATCACAGTACTGTTTGGACACATGTATATATCACTTATGAGTCGAGATCCTCACCAGATCTCTATGTCCAAAGTTCAAGAATTTGAAGATTCGGGCCGTTGAAGAGAGAGAGAGATGGGACTCTTGGTTTACGTAACGTGGGCCAATGGGTTTAACTAGTTAGGACCAGAAGATTTAAAATAAGTAGTTAAAATCTCTAGATCCATCAGCTTCAGACACAGAAATCCAGAGAGGATCTCAATTACATCACTTATTAAAACCTGATCAAAAGTTTATGCACATATCAAACTATCATTGTTTGTAATGTAGAATGATTTATTACATGTAAGGAGCCAAGTATTATCTTTTCCGAGATTAACGATGGTAACCTGGTCCTAGTATTGACATATGTTAAACAAGTATTGTTTGTTATAGACTTGTAAAGACCCTCCAAATCGGATTACTTTCTTAATTTCTAAACTAGACAATACTAATTTCCAAGTGCCAAGGCTGTAACTTTCAATTAGTTTTAATGTTGTTTTATAATTTGCTTAAATATAGGTATAAGATTGTGATTTGTGACCGACTAGGTTAAGTTGAAGACAAATCAACCATGGATGAGCATGGCAAATGGCACATAAAGGCAGCACTCTCCCTTATTGTGTTGCCTCCGTTGTTCCCACCCCTTATCCTCCGTCGACACAACCCTGTCACCTCTGTCGGATCGTCCCCTTGTTTGTCGTGGTACCCATGGCAGCGGGGGAGGAAGGTGGCAGTGAATCATGGAAGGTTTTATTTTGATTGACATGGAAGAAGATGAGGCTGATCAATTTGCAACCGCACAGGTAAGCGAAAACTGAAAAAAGAGGTGTTTGGTTATGATTAGAAAGTGGAATTGGTGTTTGATCATGAATATTAAATGGACAGGTGTTGCAATAGTATTGAGTCACATAATAAGTCGTATATTTTAGAAATGGTATGTATCCAAGTATAGTCATTTCTATTTTATACATGCGATGAGAGTAGACTCAAACACAACCTCGAGTAAAGACCCAAAATTGAACTTCGAGTTGAATCCAGATCTGAACACAAAATCTCGAGGGCAGATCCAAACAGAGAACCTCAAGTTCATCATAGACAACGTTACTTAACTTGTCCCCAGAGTAATTCAAATATTATTTTTCGACCAAAACAAACGTTATACATTTTGCTTGGTATGCTTTTGTTTGTCTATATGCATCTCAAGGAATTTGAAAGAAACACAAAAAATAGTTGTGTCTGGATCATTTCTACATGTTCATCAATGTGCTTCTTCATAACATTTAAATAGATCAGTAACCAACAACAGAAGCAGATTATTCAACACAATTCATAATTTTTACAAGAAGTTTTAATCTAGTCGTACAAATATCGGTAGTAAACATAATTCAAATCGTAAGCGAGTAATGGGGGATTATAATGTTTCCCCCCTGCACCTGCAGTTCACTACGGGTCTGCATGTCCAGCAATATCATCGTCGCTTGAATTGCTTTCCTCATCGCTAATGTTCTCATCGCTCTCCTCGTCTGGTGTTGTATTGGTAATGTGCTCCTTCTTTGCATATCGCTCACAGTACTCTGTCCACAAATCAAATTGGAAAAATGTAAACAGAAAGCTTTACATGATAAAAATCCCGTGAGAATATAGAAGATTTTCTCGCTAGCTTATGCTGTGTGAGCAACCAAGGAAGAATAGCTTCTAAGTTCTAAATATACTCCGTGTAACATCTTTGAAGCGGAAGGAACTAGCTTACTATGAAAATTCAGTGGAATCTTGTAAGCAAGTATTAGTCCGAAAGCAATGAACAAGGCACGGGAGATAGACTAGTAATTAGTGAAGTCATGGTCCGTGGACCATCTTGCAGAAGTCACACTCACAGCTACGAGACGATATTGGGATTCCAACTCCAGACACGGTCAAAGGAACCAAGAAAAAGTAGGGAGGGTATGGAACTATCTAATTACAATAAAGAGCTCTCTTCACACATAGGCTCATCTTTGGAAGGTCCATCTCCTAATATCCCTATGTTATTTGTGAGAGAGCTTGTGGTGAAGTTTCAAAAATTTAGGAATTGTTTTTCATTAGTTTAAGCACACAACTGAAAGGAAGGTATATTAATTGCAGAGGAAGTTTTACCTTTGACCTTCTGATCGTAGAGTTTTCGGTCCTTCATCATCAATGATGCTGCATCACCATTGAGTGGATCTGAAGGATTTGGATAAAGCAACAGTTGTGGAAGGAAAACTTCAAAAACGTTTAAAAGGTCTGCATCAAGAAGAAACATCACCATATATGTGAGAAATCCAAGAAAAATCAAATGAAGAAAGGAAAAAAAAAAAAAAATGAAACAGAATAGAACCGTGAAACATCACCGGCACAGGGAAGAGAGTATAATGACACAAAACCAACACTTCCGCAGTGTATTGGAAAACAAGGGTCAGAATTTTTACTAAAATGGGATGATAATTACCAAACATTGGACTCCATGATTGGTTAATTACATCTAAGCAGACAGAACCAGATCTGCAATTACGGAAAAAAAGAAATAAAAAAACAGTCAGTACGTACAAGTTAATAACCAATAAACAATTACTCAAAGTCCTGCTGCCTGCAAAAGAAATAAATTAGAAACTATGTTTTCAAAACCACAGACTTATTCAAGCATTTGATAATCAACAGCAGTATTACAGCATCTAAATTTCTAAATAAACTTATACTTCCGCCTTTTTTAGACCCAATCTGCCGGCATGCCACTGGTAGCAATAATTAAAAGTTCCTAGAGAATAATTAAATTGGATGAAACGTGGGGTAAAATTGATCCTAAAACTGAAGAATACTCACAGCTCATCAACATTCGGGTGGAAAATCTTGTTCATGAAGCCAATAGATGGAGATTTATATGGATAAGCATCAGGAAGCTCAACACGGATTTTCCAAACCCCGCCTTCATAAAGGCCTGCAACCACATCATCACATAGAGACTAAAGTTTACCAAAAGAATGACATATAAAACAATGCCAAGAACCTCAGCTGATGAAAAGCCTAGTGGAAATATAAGAAGCAAAACGCATTTCTGATCTAAGAGTAAACTGCAATAAAGTTACCACAAGGCAACAAAGATACCAAATTGAGTTAAACGTGCCTAATGCCCCCACATATAAACACATATGAAATTCTATGCAATGAAGGCCTATAAGCAGGGGTGTCAGACATTACTTTCTTTTGGACCATTGAATTCCACATTGAATTCATTTAGCCCATCGTTTATTGTCTCCACATTATAGTCACTCATCATCCTGAAAATCATTGAGAAAAGAAGGGAAAACAAAAGCATTAGAAATAGTGTTCCAAACCTTTATATCATACCAGAGATGAAGTTAGCAACCTGATTCTACGTCTACCAAAGAGACTGTAGATACCCATTTGGTAAACCAAGGGGAGAAATCCAACCTTAAGAAACACAGAATGCTAAGGTTAGAGGTATTATAGTAACAAACAACTTACAACTTCATGACATCCATCTCTCTCCGCTTGCTTGGAGAAGACATCTTAGCTTATTAAAATTAAATTCCCAAACCTGTCACAAGAATACTAAAGTAATCAACTTTTCAAGGAAATAAAATTCAAAGAAATTAAATAACCATAGGGTCTGGTGGGTTAGCTAGATATATTGTATAATGGTTGAAACTAAAACAGTCTAATATACAAGAAAAGGGTCCACTGACCTTCGAGAAATCAACAAGAATCGCAAAAATAAAGGGTGATGTAGAAGCAGAAGTAAGAAAAACATGAGATTTTAATCGGATGTCCAAAATCAAGGTAAACACATATATGTAGATTACATAAACAAAATCAGTGATACAATCTAAACAAGTTAAAAGTCTGCTTAAACGGGGAACTGTTCTTCACAAACCATGACCATCAAAGAAACAGACCTATGTTACATTATTAATCATACCAGCCTATAATGTAGTAGTGCGTTTTGTTAGAGACTTTTATACTCATTGGATGATGCAGCATAAAGAAAGCCACCTCAATTAAAACTAACAGAGCTTCTCTGTGCATTAGTTCAACAGTATCAATCAACAGGACAAAGTAGAAAAATCAAAAATGATATTAGAGCTTAGATTTCAACAAGTGCAACTTAAGGGTCACAGGACCATCTTCCAGATGACAGGTAGAGCTTGTCAATACACCAACTGCCTGTGAACTAACAGCATATCCTACAAAACTAAACCACCGACAGTCGAAAGCCTTCAAAGACTACTTTTTTGAAGTGATTTAAACAAGTTTTTTGTTACATATACGAACACCAAATTAGCTCATAATACGACAATGACATCAGATTGCAGAATCTAAATGCATTGCCTGTGCCTCGCCACCAAGTACAAACTAAGACCTCTCCTTAATATTTGCCTCCCCTAAAGTTGGACCACAACCATAACAAGCTACCATCAAACTGACTAGCTCAACTTGAATAATAAGTCCCTAAACAAAAAGCCAAAAGCTCGGTTCCTTGCAATTCGATATACTACATTGCCAAGCTAACATATTTTATCATCCGAAAGTTTGTTAATGCAAGCATACTTATGGGAAATCTTGGAAGATCACACTCATGGGGGATTAAATTTTAAAATTCGGCCATCACAATATGATCAGATAAATGCAATGCCACTGTTTTCTGCACAGAATAATGAAGATGCAAACTTTGAGCAATGATGGGATTCCAAAATTTCTTATTTCCAAATTATTAGACATACCCAGTGACGCATACAACCCCCTCCAAAAATTTCACCAAAAAATTTCATTAAAATTGAAAAGATTTTGCGAATCAATTTCATAAGTGCTTGTGAAGTCTAACAATTAAAAGAAAGCTGTAATCTTTTGAAGATCTAAGACCTACCCAGAAAACCATATACAAAGAAAAGAGAAACAGTTTTGTTCTTTGAGATTGTCAATGAAAAATAAAAATAAAATAATAAAAAAAAATAGCGAGAGAGGATCGGAACTGGGTATCTTACACGAGCTACTTATTTAACAGGGCGACCCTTTTCTTGTCTGGTTGAAGATTTTCCCGAGAAACAAACAGAATATTGAGAGAATATGGAATTGGAGAAGAAACTACGGGTAGGGGTGGAGGGAGGAGGAGGAGAGTGAGAGAGGGAGAGAGAGTTGGAGGTGGGGCAAATGTCGACACGCACGTGTTCAAATGGTAGTGTTATTACGTGGCAAGCAAGACTGTTTTTTTTTCTTTTTTCTTTTTTGTTAAAAAAAAAAAGAATGACTAGTGACAAACTACAGTTATTCATCGTTTTCGGAGATCGACAAAAGACTCATAGAGGTATTTCAGCCTCTCCTAACCATAAGCAAGACTTGAGGTGGTCTCAAATTAAAATTTTATTTGGTGGTTGCAAATATAAATTTGATTGATAATTACGGAGTCAAATTTAATCACCAATTATAATGGTAAACCCAAAAACTAATTATGGTATATTATTGTTGTTATTTATTTATATGGAACGTTTTAATCACTAATTCTCTATGTTACTATTATTAATTTTTGGCAAAACTATTAATAATTTTTGTTGAATTTTTTGTAATTTGTTTTATTTTGTTGAAAATATTTTAATTTGTTAAAATAGTGGGATGTGCATTTCGATTTTTTTTTTTTTTTAAATAACTCCATAGTTAAATCAAATAATTGAATGAAACCAATTATTGGTTTTACTCAGAGGCGAATGCATTGAGGGGTAGGGGGTCAGCTAACCCCCCGAACTTCAGTGAATGTCCACGAATAACTTGAGTGCTGACTCTCCGAACTTCGGTGAATGTCCATGAATGACTTAGGTGCTGCCCCTTTAAAGGTTGGAGTTGCCCTTCATACATGTCTTTCAACTGCTTGATAAAATGCATTAGAGAGGTGTTGCCCCTTTACAGTCTATTCCTAATATTATTTACTTCTGGCTTGTTTGTTGGTTGTGATTATAATTGTAGGCAGAAAAAAAGAAACAAGTAAAAAACTATCCAAAAATGCAAAGTAAATGAAATGTGATCTCAAAGAATAACAAGGCGTCATCATTCTTGGACAAACATATTAATGGGATGCCATGATATCAAACATTGTTAGTGTGTTCAAGGTAAGTGTGTTTTTTTGTTAAGCATTTACATGAGAGCAGCCTTGGAACATGTTAGTTACCCACGCAAATGAGGCATTAACAGGTGTGCAGTATGCCTTTCCAAATGACTTCAGGCCTACCAATACTCGATGAAATGACGATATGCATGTTATTTCTGTTAAAAAAAAATTACGCACTGCACGCACCATTCATACTGACCCCCTTAATATTATTCCCTGGATCCGCCACTGATTTTACTTTAATCACCAAAGGGTGGCCTAATGGCTATGAACGAGTTCCAGACTCGTATTCCACAAGGCACGTCTTGATTCAATTCTTGGCGCTAATTAATCACATGATGTGGCCAAGGAGGTTGAAATGCTTATATAAGTCTTCTCGACCATCTAAAGGGTAATTTGGGTAATTTGCTATGGCAAAACCACCAGATGGTCCCTGTTTGAAGAAGGAAGGAAAAAAATGCAATTGCCAAAAGTTTTCACATCCTCAAGTTTACATCAAGCATCCAATGCATGTGTTCAATATCTTGATGGATAAGATGTGAAGTTTCAACTCGTGTCTCGTGTTCGAACTCTCCCTTCCACTAAATTAATATAATAGTTTCGAATCCTCTTCTCGCCTCTCCTCTTACCCTTTAAGGTTGAAAACGAATCATAGACGGAAATCCAAACATTGCTACATGCCTACACCACTGGCGTGACAAACGAGCCGTGATTAAATCATTGATATCATTTAGTACTAACAGCAATACGTGTGTTACTTATTTAGCGCAAGCTATGCAACTCACGGAAACCTAATTTGGCTTCAACATGAATGAAACAACAATGTAACCGTAATCATGAACGAAAATAATAGAAGAAAACGATTTAACTCGATTTCTTCCACGGATTCTCCCCGTAGTAGTATGCACTGCCAACCATAAGAGCCACTGTGGCACCCTGGACAACGACACGAGCTCTCATTAGCTTCTGCCCCAACTGAGAATTGCCTCGCCTGAAACTGATTAAGCCGGCAGTGAGCACGCCAGCAGTCAACATAGCCCCTGAAAAGTTTAGTTCTTAGTAATTAACCAAAACGAATCTCATTTTAACTAATAAAAGCAAAGCAGATCACCGCTTTAACACGAATTTGGCATCATTCAATTATCAAAATGTCGCAATTACTCGTTTGTTGCTTGAAACCCTACACAAAAGAGAACATTTTTCTCTCTTTTTAAATCAAGTTCACGGGAAAACTAGAAACACAAGACGATCCATAAAGCTCTGAAACTTAAGAACACACTTTGAAACGGACTTCCTAACTATAACTCATCGTCGTCTTCCCAATCTGAAAGGTTTCTCCAAAGCCTAAGATCCCAATGCACCTCAGTCTTTTACCCACACCACAAAATCCAGCATACACACAGCTCTAATTCATCTCTATTACCACAGATTTCGAAAACCTGAGTGTCTTCAATCCCGCAAACTAAGTAGCATCTCTCAATGGCACCCCTTTCGGATTCTCTTAAAATTTCCCATAAAATCTCATTTGTATGATAAACAATGGTCTACACCTGATTGAACATCCAGTTCCGACTATACTAAAAACGCCAGTCTCATAGCTAACCTTCACTCGGTCAGCACACAGGACCTAACAGCAAGGGATAGGTATCATGTCAAAGTGACAAACTTCCTTGCATCTCGACAAGACTGTTGCCACATTGTCAAATGAAGACAACGTAATATTTACCAATTACCGTCGATGACAAACTAAGACGTTGCCACTGCACCGGATACCTAGAAAAATGCCGGAAGTCTTCTCCAAATTCACATACAGGATACAGCAGACAGAATTCACGCGAGAAGATTGAAATTAAACTAAACACTATTCATTTTTTAACGGAAAAACCACATTTTTACATTTTTACAAAATCCACTGTATTTCTCATTTTTTCATTAAAACTAAAATTTTTTTGAACTTTGGTTAGTTTTCCTAATAAATTAACCAAGGAAGAAGCTTTACTAATACCTTTTCATCAAAATTTTATTATCCCAAAAATTAATAAACTTTTCCAAATTATTAGTTCTAGATATCCAAATCCACCAAAAATTCAAACAAGCACGACACTTTACGATCAAATATGCATACCCCAACTCATATCAAACCTCAAAATTTAAACAAAACAATCACAGAAAACAAATTGTAGCAAAATAGTGAAGGAATCGAAGTGGGAGGTTACCAACTGGTACCCAAGGGTTCCGGACCCGCTTCTTCTCCTCGTAGAATACTTCTAACGTGGGGTCGACCTCACTCATCTTCTCCATACACAGAACGTGCGAATTTCCGAAAATGGTCAAATCAATTTGGGATCGCGAACCCGAAATTGGAAACCAGAAGAAGAAGAATATGTAGGCAGAGAGAGAGAAAGTGGAGGAAAATGGAATTGGAAGTAGTGGTGGTGGTGGATGCGGGTCGGTGGCGGTAAGTGTGGGTCGGATTCGCGGGTTATTGGAGTTAGAGGCTGAGCCCGATTGATAACAACCGATAACCCATATAGATCCGCCCAACTCATGCCTAGGCCCAAATAGGGCCCACGTCTCTAAATCCCTTATTACATACTCCCATCAAAGCACAAAAGTGTTTTACTTTTTACTCAAAAGAAAATAATTTTTTTTTTTGTTAGTTTTTGTTATTTGATCTTCTTCATTTTAATTGATTTAATGGCCGGAAATTTAGAATAGTGTTGGGAACCCTTTTTTTTTGACATTTAGGCACCAAAATTAATTTTGATGTGATTGTACCACCGTTGTCAATTTTAATTGTGAATTTCATTAATCATGTTATGTAAGGCGTAAAAGTAATTAAATGTTTGACCACATCATTTTATGTTAGGTAGACGATTTTAAAATAGTAATTGTTTTTACTAAGGTTCGTGAACACAACAAAAGTAAATTGTAATTTTGTTGTGTCAATCCTATTCTATTGTTACTTATAGGTAGTCTAGGGGTTATGAAGTGGAAAGTCCACGAGTATATTGTTATCGAATATTATTTAATAATAATATAATGTCATATGAAAATAAACGGATACATGTAATCATAATATTGATGTGAAAAGTCATAATTTTATCATGCTCTTACCATGCATGTTATTCTCGTGATATAACTGCCTCTAAAAAGATAACCCCATGTACCCACTTACAATAAGCAATTTTTTTTCACGAAATTTTGGTAGTAGTAGTAGTAATACATTTAAGAGGATTTTGCACCAATACTATCTGGACTTTTATTGGTGTGCATATTTACCACTTGAACCTTTAATTTTTTTTATTACCATCTGAACTTTGTATTATGTTGCGCATACCTACAAATAAATATTAAAATTTGTAGGTGATAAATGCGCACACGTACAAAAGTCCAAATAGTATTTATGCAAAAGGAAAATTAGAATCATCTACTGTTTTTCTATATAATTTAAATTAAACATATGTGCCTTTTTTAAATTTGATTAAAGCACTTTAACCAATAGTCACCTCTATTTTTTAAAATTAAAATAATTTTTGAATTTATCCTTTTATCAGCATGATGCACTTTTCCTTATTAGTAATTAAACTATATTTTCTCTTCTTCAAAATATGTTTTTTCAATCACAGTTTAGTTTTTTTTTTTGGTTAAGCAAACATTTAATATTATTTCTTTTTTCAATTGATTTTTTCCTTTTCAAATAGTTCACAAAAAAAATTACACAAAGTTTTTAGGTTGATCACCAACTATTTGAAAAAGTAAAAACCATTTGGAAAAAGAAATAATATTAAATGTTTGCATAACCAAAAAAAAAACTGTGATCGAAAAAACACATTTAGAAAAAGAGAAAATATAGTTTAATTACTAATATCTTTCCTAAATAAGGAAAAGTATATCATGCAGATAAAATGACAAATTCTAAAATTATTTTTTCAAATGATATAGAAAAACAGGGGATACTAATTTTGCCTTTAATTAATTTGTGCAATTGTTCCGCTTTGACCAGAGGGTTGCACATTTCAGCTACTCTCTTGCACATTTCACCTACTCTCTAAGACTGCCATTTCCGTGGAGAGAGAGAGAGAGTTCAGTGGAGAGAAAGAATCAATGGGGATGAAGTCAAGAATATGGGAGTTGCTGCCGTTCGCGGCGATGGTGGTGGTGGAGATTCTGGACGTGGGATTAACCACACTTAGTAAAGCAGCCATGTCCGGAGGAATGAGCCACTTTGTCTTTGTTGTCTACTCCAATGCTCTTGCCACTCTCATCCTCCTCCCTTCTTCTTTCATCATCCACAGGTTGCTCTCTCTCTCTCCTCTCTCTCTCTCTATCTCTCTCTAAATTCACCAAATTGTTCTGATTAATTTCTTGTTATTTGCAGAAACAACAGGCCACCACTTACTTTCACCGTCCTCTGTAAATTCTTCCTCCTCAGCCTCGCTGGGTATGTGATTTGATCTAAAAATCCCCACTTGGGTAGGACTATTAAGCATGTGGGTTTGCTGGGTTTGCTGGGTTTCATCAAATCTATTTTCTTTGGCAGGATAACTGTGATGCAGAATTGTATATTTACTGGAGTAAGCTACAGCTCCCCCACTCTTGCATCTGCCTTGAGCAACTTGATCCCGGCTTTCACTTTCCTTCTTGCTGTCGTCTTCAGGTTGCTCTCTTTTCCTTACACCAGATTAATGAACTACTTTGGTGGCCTCGTTTAGTGTCGATCGGAATGGATTGGATAAATCACTAGATTCAATGTATTGTTGAAGGAAGACACTGATGTCTGGGTCCCAATATTTGTCGAAGTTTAAAGTAGAAGAAGAATAATATTTCGTGAAGGAAACTAGACAAATTAGGCACAAAGGAAACTTATCCCATCCAGTCTTGCCACTTTCGTGAAGATTGGAAGGGATAAGTTTCCATTTATCGAAATAATGTCCTTCTTCTACCGTCAACTTGGGGCAAGGTTTGGCCGTTGTCGTCCATTTCTTCCTTCAATATAGGTTGACTCTAGTGAGTTATCCAATAAATCTTATCCCAGACACCGAATGAGGCCTAAAGGGAATTTCGGGGATTAAGGGAAGAATGTTGGTAATGAGAACTTAAGATTTTGTGTCTGCTTATAGAATGGAGAAGTTAAATTTGAGAAGCTTAAGAAGCCAGATCAAAATTCTGGGCACTCTGGTATCCATCTCAGGAGCATTGATAGTCACTTTCGTTAAAGGTCCTCCAATCGTGTTGTTTCCAATCAAAACTGTTGACTCTTCTCAATTAAACCCATCTGTCTCTGATGTGTTTCCACTGAGTAATTGGGTCACTGGAGCCCTTTTTATCACAACAGCTTGCTTATCTCTTTCGATATGGAACACCGCTCAGGTTAAAATTTGATGTGCAACTCTTCTTTTCGATTATGAACTTTGTTCGGAAATGGCACTGATGTTAGTAATTCACATTGTGTCTGAAGGCAGCAGTTCTTAAGGGGTACCCATCAGAGATGACCATAGTCTCCTTCTATTGCTTCTTTGGGACCATTCAATGTGCAATACTTTCTTTCTTTGTAGAAAGGAATGCAAGTGCCTGGGCACTTAAACTTGATTTGGAGCTCGCAGCGATCGCCTATTCGGTAAGCGCATAATTAGGATGGGAGGCTTCCTGGGGAGCTCTTGTGTTGCATCTTTTTTTTAACCGAACAACAATAGAGCGAATTATAATCTGCAACATTTGATCTTTGTGTGCAGGCTGTTTTTGGAAGTGTAGTAACATTCTCTACTCAAACATGGTGCATAAGAAAGAAAGGACCTGTATTTGTGGCTATGTTCAAGCCTCTAGGGATTGCCATTGCTGCCTTAATGGGTGCCATCTTCCTTGGTGACACACTCTATACTGGAAGGTAACAAACCGCTCTCGTTACTGCCTTATCTTATCATTCTATTTTTGCCTTTTACAAAACGATATATATTCTAAACTACTCTAATTTACGGAGAAGAGAATTCAATTTAAATAACAGGATAGGCACTTTTATTATCTAATCAATTGGCTTAATTCACATCTGAATTTATGTGTCTGCTTAGTAAGTTTTGGTATTGGACTAAATAGAGAAAATCGGAGCATTAGTCCTTAAATTTAGAGTGGTGCTATCCACATACCCTTTTTTACCTCTCACACAATACCCTCAATTTCCGGCCTTCGGATCGAATAAATTATAAAATATCAAGGGATAAAAATTAACAAGAGGTGTGTGAGTAAAAATGGGTGTGGATAAATTTAATCCAATTGAAACTTTAGTCTCTGAATTATAAATTTGTTATCTTAACGGATCGTGTCGTGTCAAACTCATTATATTAACAGATGCGTAACAGGTGACTCGATAACGATTCGACTCGTTAACGGGTTGACCTAGAATTCATTTCTTATCGGGTTAGCAGGTCATGATTGTCTAGATCTGGAAAACAGGTCGTTTTCATGTCAAATCCGTTATCTTAACAGATGACCAGGTAATGAAACGACTAGTTAGGGTTGACCCAAAACTTGTTATTTTCGTCTCATTTCATGTCGGGTTAACGGGTCGTGAAGAAATTCAGACCTTGAATGAATCAAACATAAACAAGGAACGGACTAAAAATGAGTATGTGAGCGGACTAAAAATGAGTATGTGAGAGGACTGTATGTGGTTATAATTATCCTTGGTAAAACATGATAGTTGGATTCTTAATTTAATTGTATAAATTTTTTATGGCAGTGTGATTGGGGCAGTGGTAATTGTGGTGGGTTTCTATGGGGTAGTATGGGCGCAATCAAAAGAGCAAAATGGTCCGAACCAAAAGAAAGAGGAAAAGTTTGAAGACTCGCATGAGGCTGATGATCGGCAACAGACGACGCCTCTCCTCAAGACCCACACACATGTATGATTTGCATTCCCTACCCCTATATATACGTGTACATTTATAAAAGCGATATCAGACGGGTCCACTCGAACTCAGTCTCAAACGCCTGATAAACGCTCTTACCTAATTGAACTATTTATAAGCTCCTTGCAAATACATTTCACATTTAACTTCGAATTTTAAAATTTGGGGGTCAATTTTTTGGTTTACCAGGCTAGCTCTTATTAGGAAACTTTCTGCAGATAAACAATAAGCAAAATATCCCCTTTCAAATCTAAAAAATAAAGAGAGTAAAGCACTAGCAGTTAAACATGTGCCTCATGATTTATAGGGAACTCGTAAAAAGAAACAAAATTTGAGGGCGGTTCTTCAATTTTATGCCCTCATATGGTTACATCCATACCTTTGAAACAAGGGTTAAATACAACGATCTCAACGAGGGAGCTGCACATGCTCAATTGAGTTATCTATAGCCAGTATGCCTACCCTCCTCCAGAGTCCCACCGTTGCTATTTGGGACCTTGTAGAGGAGGGGCTACAAAAAATCCGCATGCGTTCGGTCCAACATCAAGTCTTCAGATCATCGGACATTGCTGAGGGTATGCAATGTGTAGCAAGAATATCCAGAGTAGCTGCTTTAGCAGTTTTTGTTCGGAGGACAACCACCTGGATATATGACAGAAATTAGCCATGATACAGACAGAAAACCATGTGCAAATTTGTACGAGGGGGAAGGGGGTGAGACGGAGAGAGGGCGAGAACCTGTTGGTATTCTAAATCAAATTTCAAAAATTCATCCTCGCAGCTCTCTACCATGCTTGCCAAGTTCTTAAGGTTCTTCACAGGCTTACCGTTTAAAGTAAGAACCTACACAAACATACACAGTAAGTCATCCAACAACAGGTTATTTGAAGTGATTCAGCGGCTAACATCCAAAAATAAAGCAAAATCCAGCAGAGTGCAATTCCAGACCTGGGTGTTCACTATTTCTTCATAACCGATGTTGATGTCAGCCACAAGCACCTGTGAAACGACGACGAGCTGCTCATCTGGTGATTGTGGCAATGAATGCAGCATTTTGTCCAAAAGCTTGACAGGAGCTTCAAATTCATATTCCTTTCCATACTGTAAATACAAGCAGAAACAATTGGATTAAGATAGCACGCATAATTTGATCTTAATTTCAGATGCATTATCATAAACTTTTAAGATATTAATTACACACGCAGGCGCACACGCACATATAGCCATGTCTGGCTAACATCTAAAGATGGAAATCGAGTAATGTCATGTTAACGCATTGTGCCAGATCATTTTAGTATTACTTACACACAGGAGCAGAGCCATACATATAGACACTGTAGATGCACAATAGTTACAAGCACTACTAATTAATCAAAATCCCATCCCTTAACATCCATTAAGCAGATGTAAAAACAAGGTTTAAGTTCATAGAGGGGATTAAAGGTGAGCTACTAACCTCAGATCGAAGATAGGGAACAGACACAGCTGTAAAAACAAATCCTGCAATTATATAATATGAAGGAGGTCTGCCCTTGTTGTGTGCTGGGATTAGCCTTTTGTGGGATGCAAGTTTGATGTCAAAATTGAGAATCTCAGAATTGCGCAGAACTTTAACCGCTGAGTTATCTCCAGTATATTTCTGAGAGACAAGGTAACTAAAACCTATGCGTTCTCCATGCCGGAAAGGAACTGAAAATCATAGTGGAAAACATCAAGTGCTAAGTCACATAGAGTATGATAATAATTTAACAAAGGGAAACAGCAAAGTAAAACATGCCACATGTTATATTAGTGAAACCTCACTACTTATCAACAGTGTTATAAGAACCAGCATAAGGGTCATGTAACAAACAAATAATAGCAAGAACAACAAAATCTTTTATGAATGCGAGTTTTTCGCTTGCTAAACAAATTATAGACGTATGCCATAAACATATACCCATAATACATATGTACATAGCAGGAATATAAGAAGTACACATGCCTGTTCCATCATTGGCAATCTTAACTCCATCAAAGCTGAGAATGATATCAGATGGCTTCAGAACCTGAGATTCCGGAGCAGTGGGATCAACTCTTCTTATACGAACACCCTTCTGATCAGGTTTCATGCCCATTGCAATACGCAAATCAGGATTTTCCATCTTCTGCCACTCAACTCCGAGAATTGGAAATCCTAGCACATTATAGACAATCATAAGATTCACAGTACATGTAGAACTAGCAATACTAGGTACCGCTGGCTCGAAGATGTAACTACATTACATAGAAAGACAACCTATGCCAATGATGATTTATATAAATTTAAATACTTAGAACACATCAAATTTAACAAATTTACCTGTATATGCTCCATTCTTCTCATAATCTTGGATGAAGTGCATAATAACTGGTGTTGGTATGACATAACCAATATTCTCCGCATCTTCATGTTTAAGGGACTGAAATGCAATACCGACGCAATTTCCCTTGTCATTAAAAGCAGGCCCACCTGAGTTTCCAGAGTTTATGGCCGCATCTATCTGGAAAAAAATCCAAAGAGAAAGAAACATGACATTAGGAAAAATGTTCTGCTGATAAGCTAGATGTCCAACAGAAGTGCTAGAATTACATTCTCATTACCTGCAAACCCAGAAGTTCAGTAGACCCATGAACATAGGACAGAATCTCTATTCGTGACACAACACCACTCGTCACCGAAATTGTGTCTCCCCCAATTGGGTAACCCACAACTGTAACGGCATCTTGAAGAGCAGGCAAATCCCCAAACTCCACTGGTGACACTCCTTCCCAAAACTCGTTGTCGTCAACAGTAAGCATGGCTGCAACATCATATAAACAGCAGTTTTCCATTATATAATATCTACATATGCTCAGTTGGTCACCAAAAATTGATTTCCATAATTAGTTTAATTAATCCAACTAATGGGAATTGATACACAATGAGCATGAACATTCACTCGCAATCCCTCCATTTCCATCCATGTTGAGATAAATTCACACCTTTCCCCACATTGACATGACAAACGAAATCCATGTGTTGCATTAGCTTTTCATCCCCTATGCCTTCATTTACTACGCGATTTATTCTGAGCTTTTCCATATCCCTTATATCTAACTGTTTTACTCCATAGCAGCCCCTAAGGTAAACATGGAAATTCTCCTTCCCTTCCAAAAACAAATCACTTCCCATATCTCCCCCACGCAAATTTCACTACGTCACAATGAAGAACAAATACTAAAAACCCCAAGTTAAACAATCCCTTAAGCGGAAAGTATGAGGCTTTTCTAACCAATAAATCATCCCCATTCCTATAAACATCATGAATCAGTGAAATCTCATAAAGTATTAGCAATACGAAATTCATCTGTTGCATTAGTTTTTCATCCCATATGCCTTCATTTACTACGCAATTTATTCTGAGCTTTTCTATATCCCTTATATCTAACTGTTTTACTCCATAACACCTTCTAAGGTAAACATGGAAATTCTCCTTCCCTTCCAAAAACAAATCACTTCCTATATCTTCACCACGCAAAGTTCACTACGGAACAACGCACAACAAACACTAAAAAACCAAGTTAAACAACCCCTTAAGCAGCAAGTATGAAGCTTTTTTACCCAATAAATCATCCCCATTCCGAAAAATCAGTGAAATTTTAAATAGTACTAAACAATGATAACAAAAAAAGCAAAAGAACAGAAAAAGGAAAGCTTTGAATACCAATATCGCACTCGGTGCCAATGGCGAGAACAGTAGCCAAGTACTTAGTATCAGAGCCACGCTTCTTGAGCTTGACCTGCGTATAATGCTCCACAGAGTGCGCATTGGTCAGCACCCTCCTCCCACCAATCACAAAACCACTGCTGCTCGAGCTGTACTGCCTCTTCCTCTGCCATGGCAGCGAGAAATTCGGCTCTGTATGCGTACAAAACACCTTCACGACCGCATCCATGGCGGGCACCACCCTCGCCACGGCCTCCCACGCCTCACCAGGATCCGAAACCGTCACCAACGGGCCCACCGCCCCCTTGTGGTCGCCATTGTCGACCGCCCGAGGGATCCTCCGGGAAGGGGCCATGGCCTCGGGATTGTCGGAGAGCTTTTGGAGCTTCTTGGGTCGACCGCGGCGGCGACCTCCGTGTTGGGGCTGAGAGGATTGAGGCTGCTCGATAATCTCGACGTTGCTGACGGAGAATACGTCGTCGACTGCGGTTGTGGCCGTCGTAACCGGCGGTGGCGTTGGCGATGCGATGGCGGTGGCGGGTGAATCTAGGGTTTCCCGGGTGGGGGTTTTGGGCTTGCGGCCTCGTTTGCCCATTTGGGGCTTTTTTTGAATTCTGAAAGTTTAAAGGGTTTGTTTTCTGTGTGTCTGCAAAAGGAGGGGGTGGGCGTAAATACTGGTCGGATTTAGATGGAGAAGGACAGAAAGGGGAAGAAATTGCGGGAAAAAGACGGTGCAGGGCAATTGGAGGGAGGGTGAAATGTGTAAAATAAGGCAAATGCTAAGGCCACTCTCTCAAAACTGAAACTTTTATGAGTTCTTCCTCCAATTCCAGTTTAACGGTAATTATTGCATTTCTCGTAAAATAAGTAATTTGAAAAAAATAAAAAAATTGAAAACGGTCAACAAATTTGGCTAAGTGTTTCTCCAAATAATTTTTTCTTAATTTCAATTGCTTTGTTCTTGGCTAACATTGATCTAATTACGCTAAGAAATTTCTAAGCTACAAATTCACGAGTTGGTTTTTTCTTGGGACTTTGGGAGGTTTCAGAATTATGTTTGGGTTAAGTTTGGTTTAGTTTTTGACACATGAAGTTCAGTTTTCGCTTAAGTGTTAAGTTAGATGTTTAGAGTTTGTAATTCAAGGCTCGAGGTACTGATATGAGGCTCATATTTATGTCGAATGTCCAATGCTTAGGGTTATTTTGTAATTTGAGTACAACCTGAGTCTACGTTTACACTGGCGGAACTACACTCGTGATTAAGGTGGGTTATAGCCTAGGGAACTTCAGTTTGAACTCTCGCTAATAGTTTATGTATTGACCTAAGTTAACCTATTATACTTCTATATAGCGTACCCAATTCTAATAAAAACTATAACTTAATATGAATGCAAGACTTTTTAAGAAAAAATGAAATTGTATTACCTGTTATGTTAGTTTGGATTATCATTTTAGATTTTAGAGTTTTATATTTATGTATTATTATATAATTTATGTAGGTACGGAAAAAATTATGTTATTTTATGGTAATTATTTTAGCCAGCTCACATATGAAAAAAAATCTTGGCTCCGCCCTTGCACATTTATAGTTCAAATTCTAGCATAAACCCTAGAATTTCGAGCTCTAAATTTGAAGTATATGAGTTTAAAGTCAATCTCGAGTTAAATATCGTTTTCCGGAACGGCCATTCCTTTTTGTTGAGGAATTTGTGAAATCAAGTGATCAAATGTTTAAGTTCAATCGGATGAGCAAAACACCACCACTTGTAATGGCGAGTTAAACTTTCATATAGTACTACATTATTCTTAGTATTAAGATGTGAATGAGTTGTAAGTATCCAATCTAATATCCTAATGGATAGAATGTTGGAGTGGAAACATGAATTTTGGACCCTTGACACATGGCATCTCGGGTGGCAAAAAAGACCGGAATGCCCAAAGACTATGACTCTCAAACTATCAGACTAGTCAGGCTTCTTAGTTATAATCGGAGTAAGCTCTTTTGATTGGCTAACGAGTCAGAATATGTAGTCAGACAGCCTTAGTCTGACAAGTTAGGTTTAAGTATGCTACCTGTACAACTTGTTTCTCAGGTAAGGAAACCCTAATTCATGTCAAATTAGAATATCTTGGGATTAGGCAACGTAATCATAATCCTAGGAGAATTGGATATCTTATCCTAAATTTTCTCTTAGATAGTTTCCTAATTTAATAAGAATTACACTCTCTACAAGGTCTCAAAATCTATAAATACTCTAGCTTGAGTATTTGTCGAACGACCTATCTTTGATCATCTCTTAGAATCCCATAACATAGACTTCTCGCAGTCATCCAATGCTCATCCCTCTTATAGACACTGTTCGTCTACGCCATGCATAGACATTGAGATTTATCTCTCCAACACACCTACGTCAAGACACCTTCGTTAAGGATGGTTCACGATGTATAACACATTACACCACTCATTTTATAGAACTACATCAATGATTTGATTCTCCAACCTTGAGATATGTAGTGCTCTGATCAATGATTTTACAGGTACTTCCGACTTATTATCGCCTCCATCTGCAGATGTGCACAAATTTACTTTTAACAGTTAGGTTTCTATCCATGCATCCTAGATTCGAAATCCCTCCTCTTTTAAATTAATATAAGTTTTTTCAACCATCCGCCTCCCCTTAGTAATAAAAAAAATGTGAGGGAAACAAAATTTCCCCCCATATCACCAAGTTCTCTTTTTGGGCCTATGTCTTGGATGCAGAATCAAGCACCTTTGGAAACTATATTGTCCAATGTACAAGTCCATTGATTGTGCAGCCCATGAAATTCCAGGGCTCAAAAGGATTATATATTGGGTATTGCTAGTCTGCACTGGGCTCTTGAAGAAACCAATACCTTGTAGTCACGTAATGAGCAAGGTACAGGAAAAAAAAATTAACCAAACGACCTCAATTGCCGTGGTAAACTCTCTTAAGCATTTAGGTTGGGAGACTCTTGCTAGTAGTTTTACTCTTTGGCCATATTTGATTTCAAGGATTTGAATTGATTGGATAACCCGGTAAATTCAATTCAAGCTGATGGAAAAATAAAGATCAACTTGAAAATTTTATTCAAATTGAAAGTAGAAGATGGATCAGTACCGAGAAAACAAGCGCAACAATGAAACTAGAGAGTTAATCTGAATCACCTAGTACTTTTTGTGCATTTTCACCTTCATTTGGTACTGCACTCACTCTGAAAATCCACGTAAAAAGTGTGAAAATTACTTAACAAAACTAACAAAGCACACTTGGGTAGCAATATTTGGAGACATCAGAACCTGTAATGCTTTGCTCATCATAATAATGAACGGTAGTTGTTGAACAACATAATGTCAAATCACATGGCTCTTAACAACAAAGTAGAACTTAAAAAGTGCATATTTGAGTTAGGTTAGGGTTGTGTGTCAGTTCTTTGATGCTCAAGTTTGAGTCCCTTTTTCTGTAAATTAAAATATCGCATTGTTGAAAGGCAACAAAACTAAAACAGTTCTTAATCGTCATTCCCTCTACTAATTATATCTATCTAACCCACTTTGTGGGCGACCCCTTTTTATTATGTTGCTCAAACTTTACTTCACCCTCCGACCAAACAACCCCTTTTAATCTGCAATAATTCAAACCTACCTACGACATCTCTTTTCTTTTCTTTCTTTGTCCCAAGTTTACACTTTCAAGCATAACAGACACACAATAAGGAAAGCAATTTTATATGGAATAAGTTCGTGGGAAAACAATTTATATGGAACAAGTTCATCATCATGTGATATTTTTATCTACTAAAACAAAGACACGTGGTAAAAAACTTATACATATCATTATTTTATTGGAACATGGCATTACAGTGATGGTGAACCTGTTCTATGTAAGTTATTCTCTACGATAAGGTCTCGAATTTTGGCTTAGTTGATTCTTGATGGCTGGTGCAACCAACTTACATGGAACAAGTTCATTGTTACGTGGCATCTCCATCTACTAAAACAAAGACATGTAGTGAAAAGCTTACACGTCATTATTTTATTGAAACAAGACGTCACAATAACAGTGAACCCATTATATGTAAATTCTTCTCCCCAATAAGTTCTCAAATTTTGGCTCAGTTGATGCTGGTGCAACTGCAACACTGTGCTGTATGTTTTTATTACACTTCCATGCCTCAGAGTACATGAATTCAATCTTTCTTGAATGTGTATGTTTACGGTGGTGGTATACTTGTTTTGTTTGGCCCAAAGAAGAAAATGCAACGCACGCGGTAGAAGCTTATTCAATTCTCCCACATGATCTTAAATTTAATCCCCCTAATATCAACAAATGGATTATGATCCAACAAGTTTGTAGCTTCAGTGGTTAGGAGTATTTTGTTCGAATTTTCTTCCTTATATAGATAAAAGAATCAATTAATCTTGATGTTGTAATAAGCCAATGAGCAATGTCAGGTTTTCGAGAGAAACTAGGACATGAATAAAGCAAAATGATTTTCACACTCGTACTTTCTTCCTCAGTACTCTTTGTTTTGTTAACGTTCATTGTTCGTTAAGTATTCTTGTTTCATTCAATCTAAAATATAAGAGAAAATAGTAGAAACATACACAGAGAAAAGAATAGTGCGAAGAGAAATGCTAAACAGACTATCTTAAAGTGGGACTCTCCATAGACTCTCTGATACCTCATAATTTAACGTAAACTTCCATACCAACATTATAAAACATTGTGCCAAAGACATGAGGTAGCAGAGAGTCTATAAAAAATCTGACTGTTAAAAGAGTCTCCTTAGCATTTCTCTAGTGTGCGAGAATCACTTCCATAAACATATAAATTGAGTCAGTAGACCCATATATATTAGGGATACCCCATAAGAATAATATTTGTGGTCCTTATACTCTGCAAATATCTATAAATTCTAGTAGTTTAGTAATGCAGTAGGTGTAACTTAAGTGTATTTATATTGTGGTCCATCGTTTTTAGATGATGTAAACATCCTTTGATCCCAATCTTCACCAATAGGTGTTGCTTATGATGCTAGGTTTGCAGATAAACTTCTTAAATGCCATGCATTATGTTGATTTAGTTCCCCCCGTGATGCTATTTTATTTTGAGATATACGAGTCATATATATGACAACAGCTGAAAGAAGCTTTTGAGTTACATCTTATACCACCATAATTAAGTTCTTAATGACATATTTAATTTGCCTTAGTGTCCCCTTCTATAAGTTTTAAAAGGGGAGAGAAGGCTACCCTATGTACTTATAGAAGAGGTCTTAGCTTCTTTTTTTGGTTTTTATAGATTGCCCATTAAGAGGGATGATAACGACGGGACTCAAACCTAGACCTTGGTCTAGTAAAGAGAACGATCTTTACCAACTCAATCAACCCTCATTGGCATTATTACTTATTATTTTCCATTTGTTTGTAATGGAAGGAAACTCTCATGGAGAGAGAGAGATTTGGATATGACAACCTTATTACGTTCGTCAAGCCATGCTTACAAAAGTATGATATCCCTCTCTATTTTGGTGTCATCTTGTGCTCTAGTTAAGAATTTATTATAAAGTGTACATATATAGTCAACAATTTGAGGTTGAAATATTCACATAGAATATAAGGATTTACCAATTCCTTCACAAACAAGAAACCTTCCAAAGTAAATTATAAAAAATAGAGAAAATGATTTAAAAGAAATTGTGTTAGACTCCAAAATGAAAGCAAATTTTTCCTATTGTGCTATTTATAACCAAAAAAGAAAAAAATAAAGTAACCCCAACAGCAAAAAGCTAAACAAACAGCTATAAGGAAGGAAACAGTGAATGAGTGAGGGGAATCATGTGAGATGTGCCACTCTCTCTCCCGCCGAATCAAAAAGCCATAAACTTTGTGCATATCCCAACAACCCAACCGCAACCCATCTTTTCTTTTCGTTTTCTAAGTGTGGATTCTAGCTCTCTGAGTATTTTCTTGGCTTCCAATGGCTTCAAGCGCTTCAAGGTTCATTAAGTGTGTGACTGTGGGAGATGGGGCTGTGGGGAAGACCTGTATGCTGATTTGCTACACCAGCAACAAGTTTCCCACTGTATGTTCTTTTCTGCCAAAAATATCCATCTGGGTCTCTCAAATTTAACTAGTTTGTGTGACTTTTTGGATTTTTGGAGTACTTTATGTGTTTATGCATCTGGGTTTTGCAGCTTTTTGTCTGGTTTTCAAGATTTTAGTACAGAAACCCCTCTCTTTTCTCTCTCTCTCACTCTCTCTCTTTCTTCTCTGTTTCTCTCTCTAAACAAATTGCTTTGCTTTTTCCCCTTTTTCTTTCCCAAGTAATTTGGTTTTGGTTTCCAATTGTTTTTGTGTCCATCAGGACTATATACCAACTGTGTTTGATAACTTCAGTGCAAATGTGGTGGTTGAAGGCACTACTGTGAACTTAGGCTTATGGGACACTGCTGGTATGATATCTTTAACTCTCTCCTACCCATATTCCAATTTCATCTTATATAAATGTGTTCATTGTTCTAGTTTTTATTTGTTTGTAATGTCATAAATTGAGGCAAAATGTTTCCGAACCCGTAAATTTTGGGTTTTATCTATACATAGTTTTTATCTGTTTCATTTTTTTCACAGGGCAAGAGGATTACAATCGGTTGAGGCCATTGAGCTACAGAGGGGCAGATGTCTTTGTCTTAGCTTTCTCATTAGTTAGCCGTGCGAGCTATGAGAATGTATTGAAAAAGGTGCATTCACCTGAGAAATTTGGTTTCTCCTTCTATTTTTCTTATTGTTAATCTATCACTGTTGTGTCGTATTTATGATTTCTGACACTCGGTTTCTTGGTCAGTGGATCCCTGAACTCCAGCATTATGCTCCCGGAGTGCCAGTAGTACTTGCCGGCACCAAATTAGGTAAGCTCAATGCCTGTAGGCCCTGTACTACTTTTCCAAACTCAGTCCGGAGTTATTGTTTTCTGGTTAGGATTTGATTTTGTACCAATGATAATGCCGGGAAGCATTAAATTAAGGGAACTTTAACGAAAAACTTCTAGTACTGTTCATTTTAACGAAAAACCACATTTTTACACTAAAAAGTCAATCCTGATACTATTCACTTTACCTTTTATTTTGTCCTTATCGTTAAAACTCAAGGTTTTCAAGCCCTTTTCATTAGTTTTCCTTTAAATTAACCACGCATGCAGGTTGTATGATTAGTCATTTTTAATGGTATGGAATCTGGAGTCAGCAATATCATCTTCTGGATCTAAAGATGGTTTGCAATGGATATGCAGATCTTCGACAGGATAAGCAGTATTTGGCTGATCACCCAGGATTGGTACCTGTGACCACTGCACAGGTGTAGTTTTTAGTAAAGATTGCTTTGTTCATCGTGCAACAACGGGTAATATCACTGATCATTCTTCTAAATAACCAGGGTGAGGAGCTGCGAAAACAGATTGGTGCTGCTTTTTATATAGAATGCAGCTCAAAAACCCAGCAGGTATGTATAATATAGTACTTACATTCTCATAAGGCCAGTAAATTGTTCAGTTTACAAGTAGCTGCTTGCTGCTTAGTTTACGGACTTGCATAAGATAAAACCAACTAATTTCTCGTCAAACTAACACGAGCAAATGTGCTGGCGTTTGGAAGATCCGTAGAAAACGGATAAGTGATTAATCTGCAAGCATTTAGAAAATCCCTAACTTAATAGTTGCCGATGTACGATTCACTAGTTTGGCTTTTAAACCAACTTCCAGATCATTTTCCTCAACCAATTCGGTTCGTCAACCTTGAGATTGGTCTGAAAATGTCTTATGAGCATGGTGCCAGTTTTCACAAAAATTGTCAAAGATTTCGAACCTTTGGATGCTTTCACTGTCCATGGTAGATTTCCTTAAAATTGTTCTCATTGCGTATTGCGTAACACTAACGCGCCGATTCACGTTCAATTGCAGAATGTGAAAGCAGTCTTCGACGCTGCGATCAGGGTGGTTATCAAGCCGCCACAGAAGCAGAAGGAAAAGAAGAAAAAGCAACGTCGAGGATGCCCAGTGTGAGTGTCTTCCTTTCGTTCATGTCATATTCTGCGCTAATTTATACATCCTCATTTCGATAGTGTCGTATACGTATATAAGCTCTATGATTTTCCTTTCGAGTTCCGAGTGTTATCTCGGTTCCTAGTTTCTGTTCTTGGGAATAATCCGGCCCTTCTCGAATTGCAGCAACATGCTTTGCGGCCGGAGGCTGGTGTGTCTCAAGTGAAAACTTCCGCTTCCGTTTTGATCACGATTCGTGTCGCGCTAGTGCCAGTTAAAGCTTCATTCACCGTCAGGCTGTTGAGGATCCCGTGCATTTGGTTGTGCGCGGAATATATCTGAACATACCGGCTTCCTTCGTTCTACTAATTTCGTATTACGCTATAGATACCAAAAGAACAGATGCCCTTGTAACACCGATAGTTTCTATAAGCTCGGGTTTACGTTTGCATATGCTACTTTATTTGTAAAGTTACTGTTTGCAAAAATGATGTATTATGAGACATTCAATCATGCATTACGAGACATTCAGCGGAGCGATTGGTACCGTGCATAATCTGGCATAATCGCGGGCATCATACGATGAAGTTCCTGGAAAGACTTGTACCAGAAAGAAAAGCTACAAGTTCGGTTGACAAGCGAAATTTAAAGAAAATTACGATACAACATCAAACCACAGTAACGAGAGCACGAAAAGATAAATTTAACAACCAACAGTGCCACACACAGAAGCTTCTGTTTTGAGCAGTTGAACATCGACAATGTAGACGTTTGGCAACGACGAAGATCATTTTCAGTTTATATCTAATGCATTGAAGACCAATAGGGGCACCAAAGATTGTGTATGGGAACCACGGTATGTTTTCTAACTGTTAGAATATCTACAAAGCGGAAACAAGACCATTTCCGCCCATGACAAATTCAAGGAACAAACAGCTTGAAGAACTCATTTATCTTTCAAGATTACAACTGACACATCAACGGGGAGGGGGTCGGAGACCATGAACAACATCAAATAACTCACTTACCGCCCATCCTCCAGAAGCACACAAGCTTAGACAATGACCTCGTGCGAGTTCGTTTACCAAATGCCGATCCTCAAAGCACTGGAAAATGAAGAGAGTGAAATATAAATATCTTAGGTTTGACAACAAAATCATTAATGAAATAGTTAAACACAACACAAATTTTCAATTCTTTCCGGAAGACAAGATGCGAAAAACCTAGTTCTTTTACATGGTTCAATTTCTCTTTCACCGGATCTGTTTTCTGGAGTCTTCCTGTTTCTATTTCCCTTGAATACACATGAGAAAACACTGTATAACAATGCATTAACGTTATTTTTCACAATTTTCCCCAACGAAAACACGCAGACATCACTTTCTTTATTAATGTTATGAGACTAGATCAACCTATGTTACAAAGGACAGTTAAAAAGCATGTTGTACATTCATAAGTTCTGAAGCTGTACGACAAAATGAGAAAGATGATTGCAGAGAAACTCCCGGCTATGAAATCCTAAAACATTTCTTGATCCCTCAAACCAGGTTACCAGAGCTTGCATACGGGAGAGAGAACTACATAATAGAAGACTTACAAGCTTTCATGAGTCGCCAAACTCTTCCATTAGAGACGCCTATTTCCACGAAGACTGTCTATAGCCGTCCCAACCCCCCTCGGGCTCCTTCCTTTTAAAGGTGCCACCTTGCATCTGGAACATCCTTGCTTGGTCCTCAGCCAGGGCTTGTGAACTGACAACAGACAGTTGCCGCAGGACAAGAGGTGATGTCACATCTCTCCCGTCTAAGTCTGGGCCTCCAGGCCCTGCATTGAGATCAAGGCCTTGTCTTCCCCATTTCTTACTGCTTTCCCCGCTACTGTTATTGCTACCATCAGGAAGATTAACAACATAAGGCCTAGGGTAACTGGACGAAACCACACCAGCGGGTCCTAACAACTGGGAACGAACAGCAGGAAAGAGCCTCCCGGCAGATGATGAATCAAGATATGTTGCTGAACTGCCCTGAAAAGCAGCCGAGGGCAGAGGAAAATTGTTTCCAAAAGGAAAAACTGGATACGGAAAAGAAGTAGAAGGATAGGTCATTGCTGGGGAAGATGAAAACACCGGCGCCCTGTACATATCAGGATTGAAAGGGTTGCTACCACTTGGGGGACCCAACATCCTCTGTGGTCCACCAGTTGCAACAATTGGGAATGGTTGCTCTCCATGATCTGACATAATTGAAGGAATTGCGACTGCAGAATACGTACTGCCTGAAGGAAACCATGATGAGAAATTCCCTACGTCTGTATTGTTCATCCTAAAACCAGAAACAGGTGGTTGAGATGGCACACTACTCCTGCTATGCTGACTAAACACTGCCGGTTCAGCACACAACTCATCAACAACAGGTCCGTTATTCAAATCAAAATCCCTACAAAGACTAACTTCTCCATTGACAGGTCCACTTGATTTTATTGATAGGAATTGGTTATCCATTCGGCGACTATTGCTCAATGGATAATTACACTTTTCAGAAGCCTCATCAACTTGATTCAAGTCAAGGTCAAGACCTCCAGAGCTGCGAACGGGTGCAATACTCATCGATTGATCACCTGCAAAAGTTTTATTGTTTATTGTGTCAGCAAGAGAACATGTCTCTTGAGCAGAACTTTGAGAAGCCATATCCTCAAGAATTCTTTCATCAGGTACATTCAAGTCAATGTCTAAAGCTGGGCGTCCTTTCTTGCTCGGTGTAGGGTTGGGAACTGAAATACTTGTACCCAATGGAATTTCTTGAACTTTTCTGGGTTCAGCTGGCCGGAATGCGCTTGTAGCTGCTGATCCCCTCCAACCAACCTCCCCCCCTTTACTCTTCAACAGGTCCTCTGGTGGAACACAAGGCCCCTTTGCTGCAGCAGGAACTGTAACTGAAGCAGGAAGGCCACTAGACACAGAAGAAACAGCAAAAGGAACCGGGCTAATCAACCGATGAGCTGTTGAACATCCAGGTGCTGTCAAGTTATTTGGCTCTCCATATTTCCCATCATCGGCATTAAAGCCTTCATTCAAATCAAACTCCACTTTTGCATCCACATCTGCTGCCCCTGCAGCAGACACAGAAGAAGCATCTGCAGTTGTAGATGTACATTCCTCAGCTTCTTCATCTTCCATGTTGGTTAACTTAGATCTCTTAGGCCTCAAATACTCCTCTACTTCTTGCATGGGAATATCAGGTGAAACATTGGTAATACCAGGTTCAACAACTTGATCATTAGCTTCTTTACTTTTCATATTCTCCTCTACATGTTCACCGGTGTTATCAGTAGCAGCAGAATTAGAGCCACCTAGAGCTCGACCCTCAGGAGTTGTAAGATCATTATTTTCTGTTTTCAAAGTGGCAGGACCATTACTTTCTGAATCAATTCGGTGATTTTCAGCCTGATTACAATAACTCCGGCCATCCTTTTCATCATCTTTTTCAGCCTTCAGTTCACTGACATTTTCTGAGATCAAACCCTTATGAAAACCAGAAGAAAGTAGCACTTCTTTGCAGGTTCCTTTCCCTAACTCAGAATGCCTCTTTAAACTAGATGGTTTCTCCTCCGTATGAACACTCCCTTCATGACTTGAAGTTTCTATCTTACCATCAACATCAAACTCTGGGTGCAAGGAAGATTCTTCAATGGCTTCTTTCCCCACTACTACCCTCGAACTAACATCACTGACCTTATTTTCTGAACTGCCATCAGCACTCGCTCCACCAACCACATTTTTGTCTTGAAGGGGTAATCCTTCACCGCCCATAATTTTCTCAACTGTACTAGGAGGGGAAGCAGTAAAAGGAGCTAACTTAACTTCCATAGATTTTTCTTGGCTTTCTGGGGTGGGTTCTGCAGGCTGATGAAAACTTCTACTGGAGGAGCATAGATTTCCAGTGTCCTCTGCTACAGAAGACTGTTCAGGAGGCAGGGAGGAAGAAGATTTGACAACCCCATTCTTCGCCCCATAAGTAGTGGATGCAACACCATGCTTCTCATATTCATCATCAGGGCCATCAATAGACAGACTTTCATCTCGAGCAAGCTCATCAACAGGAGGTGATTTGACTCTAGAATCAGTGGCTTTGCAGAGATGCTCAGATACTGGGGTAGACCTTTGAGGTGAATCAGTTGGAGATTCAGATTTAGACATCTCTCCAGCAACACTAGCAAGCAGATTCATACCAAGCTCATCTCCAGCTGACAAAGAGGCATTACCTTCAGAATACTTCGCACAGCTTTCAATTAATGCATGTATAGAGCTGAAGGAAGCATCCTGCAAGTTCCCTGACTTTTCGTTCCCAGATGACGAGGAAGCAGCTTTTGGGACTTCTGCAATCTTCTTATGATTGTCACCAGGCCTACAATGCTCTTCATCAGTAACAGCAGCTGGGGACCCATTTCCCTCATCCGATCCAGTCAATACATCTTTGAAATCATTACTTTGCCATGACTCGTTGTTCACATCTGCGGCAACGGTGGCTCGATAAGCATCAACCTTTTGCATGGGAGAAGCAGCTCTGCAAATAGTATTTAAAGGATCTTCAGACGAACCTCCACTACCACTTTGTGCAGGACTGCGACCACGATTTGGAATCTTAACAATCAACTTGGGTCCATTTCCCTCAGCAGAAGGTCCATCCAGTACATTTTCACTTGTCAATCCAGGCTGTGATGATTTTTCTGGAGCTGGATTCTTGTGCAAAGACGACCTTCTGCTTGACACGGTTTCTCTTTGAACTCCAGAGACAGTGGGTCCTGGGAAGCCATTTGCTGATTTCCTAGGTCGGGAAGAGCCACCCGATACTTTCACATTCATTGAACCAGCAGTAGAGCTCCTCGCATCCTCTTTCCCAAACATACCTCCAGTTCTTGCATGATCATTCGAACACGACTGACTGTTGTTGTGAGATTGACTAGAACTGCTACTTTTCTCATCCCTCGGAGTTGTCGAGGGAAGATCAACTGTGACGCCAACAGCAACAATTCGAGGCAGTCCATCTTTTAAGTTAGAACTTGCTGACACTGGTGAGGGAACTGATTTCAAAGATCCCGGGGATACTGAAGTAGATTTGGTACTATCTCCAAGGACAGGCTTAACTGAAGCAGATTTGGATGCAGAAAGCTGTGTGACTGAGCTCTTCACGGCAACATCAGCAGATCCACCAGAATGTCTGTTTCCACCATGAGAAACTTCTGGGAGGCGTGGTCTTGCAGACCAGGAGACAGCCGCATTTAAATTGGACTTTGCATCCATTTCAGCTTCAACTCGTTTCTTCCATGTATCAACTAAGCTTCTTGCTTTCTTTTGTATTTCCAAGTTCTTATGCATCCGTAAGTGATTTACAGACTTTCCAATGTTACACATTTGCAGAGCATTAAGATTAACAGGCAGCTTATCCAGTGCCCGAAGTAAAACCAAGAGAAACTCCTCTATAGATTTGTCACTATCTTTGGGTCCATTCCCATCACCTGCCTTCCCTTTATGTCCAACCTCTTGGATCCATTCATCGAATACTGGCACACCCTTGACCACAAATTGACTAAGGCAATCAAATTTATCTGTGGCTGCTATGACACTAGCAAGCATTAACCGGCCAGCCAAGTCTACTTTTTTCTCATTTTCATCCGGCAACATGAGCTGCAGCAATTTCTTAACCCCTTCAGAATCTAAAAGCCCTCCTTTTTCTGTTATTTTGGCAATTTCAGATTTTAAAGTGCTTTCCTGTCTAAAATTGCCAGAATCCCCATCATCCATTTTCATAGTGCGTTCTCGTTTGACAGGTTCAGATTTGAAAGTGCTTTCCTGTCTAAAGCTGCCAGAATCCCCATCATCCATTTTCATAGTGCGTTCTCGTTTGACAGGTTCAGATTTTATAGTGCTTTCCTGTCTAAAGCTGCCAGAATCCCCATCATCCATTTTCATAGTGCGTTCTCGTTTGACAGGTTCAGATTTTATAGTGCTTTCCTGTCTAAAGCTGCCAGAATCCCCATCATCCATTTTCATAGCGCGTTCTCGTTTGACAGGTTCAGAACCTTGATCGCCCCGCTCCCTTTTTTTCCCCTTCACTAGAGAGGAAAAAGATGAGGCACTATTCTGGACACCATCTGACTCAACTTTTACCTGTGATGCTGCCGTTGGACCATTCATTGGTTTCGGGGATCGGCCACCAGACTGCACAGTTGCATGCATTTCTACTCGAGTTTTGTACAACAATTGATCTACCTCCTCTTGTCGCTCCTGTCAAAAGAAATGATATCAACTACCCTGAATGTTTAGACATATGAGCACAATACAGAAAATGGAAAATTATCCAAAACTCACATTAACATAGTCCTGATCAGTTAGCCACCATAGACAATTATTTGTGATGTCGTAAACACGCCGGCACACAAAAGATGAAGTCCCTGACGGAAGATCAACACCTTTAGGAAGGAACGCGACTTTACACGGATGAAGTAACGATGCGGCAGGAATCTCATCCTTATGAAAGGAATAAAAAATTTCATTCAGCGCAGCATCCAACAGGATGCCTTTGCCAAGCTTTATTTCAGCAGGTCGATAAAGCCAATTAACACCTAATTTTAACTTGTTCTCTCTGCCTGTAGTCACACAACGAATTATTCCAATGAAGGGTGGAGAATCCTGGGGTGGTTTGAAAAGAGCACAATCGCCAACACTGATCTTACGTCCGTCCTACAAAAACGAAGTTGTTCAGAGGAGCATTATGCTGGTTAGCATGGGCATTTGGAGAAAACAAAAAATTGCAAAACATCTTGAAAAATCAGCATACACCACAAATAATGTGCATGACAAAATGAAGTTCAGAACTTCAGAGGAGCATTATGATGACGATTCCCAAGAATAACACCATGCCCAAGCAGCACTTCCATTCTCAGGTCCCCTTAAAGAGGAAGCTTTCTCACAACTAATCTACAGGTATGACAGACCTTCGTTGAAAGTCCATTTCAAATGCAAAATTATAGAACGAAAATGGAAATACCCCCAAGCAAAGAATGCTTTGCTGTACCTTCTAGAGAAGAGTCATTAAAATAACAACAGCAAGAAAAATAAAGAACTATCATTGAAAAATTTAGGACTACGTAATCATTTAACAATAAAGGAAAAACTCTCGAGCAGATTCATTGCATCTATCACTCATCGTAACTTATTTATCTAAATGAATGATATCCCAAACAAATAATTAAAATGCTACATACAAAAACAGAAAGTTATCCAATTTACATACAGAAGAGAGAATTATCCCAAACAATGTCATACTCATCAATATTCTGCACCTCATGGTCATTGTCCAAGAACCAATGAACGGGAATGACCCAACTACGAAAAATCACCCCTCATTATAAAGAAGGGATCTTAACTGAACCCTTAAAATGTATCACTCTTCCAATTTTGATACCAAATTGACATTCTTCCCAAAACCGATTGACACAATACGGCACCCCACAAAATAATTCCCACTCACCATATTACAAACCCCCTCTCCTATGATAGAGATCCCTCACAACTACAAATCACACCAAAAATACGACAACGAATCCAACTGTTCACCTTCCCTTTTACGGTCCTCTCCCCAATCTCAAAAACCGGTTTCATTTGGCAATTTTCATATCTAACATGTTGCACCTCTCTCATTTACCTATCCCCAAGTCAACAACACATCCATCTTTACACAAAATTCAATCCATAACATTGTTTTCTATATCAAACAAGCAAAATACGAAGCAATTCACAGAACCCCACTTCACTTTTCCACTGATAACATAACACCCACCATACCACACAAAAATCACACACCCATTATCCAAAAACCCGAAAAGCAAATAAAACGCGAACCCGACCCAAAAATCAACAGATCATAGAAACCAGCAGAGAAGCCAAACCTTGAAAAACGAATTGGGCGAAGACGAGGATGATGAAGAAGAACCATCGGCCACGGATACACGCGTGGGTACTGTCAACATGTGCCAACTCCGTTTCCTCTCCTCACCTCCCCTCCCATGCATAGCCTTGCATTTTCCCCACTCCCAGCCGCGATCCCGCCTTCAATTCCAACAACTACCATCAATCTCGCCCCTCAATTCCCACCAAAATCCATCCTTTTCCACGCCTCTCCGCCCGTCCGCCGTCCGCGAATCCCCGGATCGACCGCTTCCCCTGAAATGAAACCCTAATTTTGCCCCCAAACGCAGCGAAACTCCGAATTCCGAATCCAATTGAGACGATTATAGATTACACACAACAAGTCCCGATCTAATTGAAGCTCAGATCCAACGATAAGTCCCAATTTCGAGCCGCCTTTCGATCTACAGTAGAGAGAGAAGTTAGAGAGAGAACGTCGAAGAGAAGGAACCAGAGAGCAAAAGGCAGAGGTGTACTTGGGTACTTGGTAGTGAGGGCAAAGCTGCAGGGTCTCGGGCAGGTGGGCAGGCGGGCAGATCGGGCAGACCGGGCAGGGTGAAGTGTAGCGTCACCCGCGGGTGGTTTGAAAAAAACAATGTGCCCCCTAATATTTTAAGATAAAGAAATTATTATATGTGACTGGACTGGATTCACTTGCAGGACTGAGAACTGTGGCTAGGATTTTGTGTTTGACCGTTTTGTCCCCGTTTGACTTTTGATTTTTTTGGGATTTCTAGGGGCATCTGCTGGTCATTGATTACTCTGTGACTACAAAAGTGATGAACTTTTTTGGATTTTGCTTCTATAAAAAATAATGCTACGGACATCAATTTTTTTAGACAAGTTCATTAATTTAAATATGTTAATTAAAAAATAATTTAGTTATAAACAATCCTGTTACATGGTTTACAAAGTTAATTTCAATTGATGGCTTTCTTCGTAGTATCTTTAAAAAAAAAAAAAAAAAAAAAAGGCAGTATTTTTATTTTGAAGAGCAGCAAAAATATAACGAATTTATTGTCAGCATGATTTTTTGCTCAATAATACATTATTGAGTAAAAAAATTATAATACACTAATGAAGCGAAATGGCAAATGTCGATGAACTCATTTTATTGAGGTCTCCCAGTATCTTGATAGAAATTGTGTGTGAGAGGGACAGAGATTCACTTTGAATCTCTCTGTCTGGAACACAAAGAACGGATAATGCAGATCACTCAAATTGAATTCAACGGTCTCCACTAACACATTTTGATGGCCCACCTCACACGGACCAAGAGCTCTTCTTTCACAAAAACTAAGAAATCAAATTTTCTGATCTTTAGACTCTGGACACTAAGATTCGGAAAGAATCTAGTTTGTGTGAGAGGATTGTATTTGGGGTTGGATGGGTGAGGTCAAGCCGTTAAGGTGTCAAGGGAGGAGAAAATGGTAATTTGGGTTGGGGGGGGTTAGTAAAAGCAATTCAAACGCGAGGGAGAGTAGAGTATGATGTAGAAGTTAAGGTTGTCTTGGGTTTTTCCAGCACTCATTACTAAAAGCAAGGCGGGAAGTGGTGGCTGATGTGAATGTTTCTGTCTCTGCCATGAAAAGTTTTAATTGTTTTTTATTTTTACTTATTTACTTATTTTATTTTTTTTGGGGAATTCTGAGCTTGTTGCTTGCGTAAGCATCACACCCCCTGCTCTCTCTGTCTATATAAATCCAACGTGATCCTTTCGAATTCTTTCGATGAGAATCTTAAAGATTTGTAAATCGTGTTTATTTATCGTATTTTGTGCGGTTAGTTTTTGTTAAGTGCTATTTGTGTTTAATTTTAAATAAAAATATTTAAAATGATTTATGACGTACGATATACGACAAATGGATACGATTCACGAATCTCTCAATCTTCACGGCTAGGATCCGGATTCTATATAAACGATGTGTTCTTTGTACCTATCTGCCTTTTTGGGTTTCATAAATAAACAAATATGTTTTTATTTTGCATTATTTTTTATTTTATTTTTCGGGACGTTGGAACATGATCATGTTGTTATATTACAAGTCAGGTTTTGAAAAACGTTAGGTGTTATTGAGCGACAGGCTGGGGCTTAGTGTCTAGATGGGCAGTTAGGCAAGCATATCGGCAGAAGGGCAGATTTAAGTACATCTATTATATTTCGTGTAAATAAGTGTCTACTTATACTTAAAATATATATAATTTCATCATAAACTACAAAATATAATGACGTATATATTATGAAGTATTGAAACATAATAAAAATATGGGGAACAATGATATATTGTGTGTTCATTTACATATGCAACAAATCTCTTACACTTTATTGAAAAAAAAATGCAAAAGGAAAGTTATCTGCTTTCTATCTAAGTGAGTTGTGATCTAGGCGGGAGCCTAGGCAGGTCAAGGCGGGTTAAGCGGTCGCCTCAACAATTTAGGCGCCCTTTAACACCTAGGCATTAATCATGGCGGTGGCCAGCTGCCTAACGCCTAGGCAAGGATTTGTTTAACAGTGATTACAAAGTGGTTGGATACTTGAAAAAAAAAATCCAACCATTTATATTATAATACTTGGTGTACTAGATTGTGTTCCTGGCACACTGGAAAAAAAAAATTCAAATCCAAAGGAGAAAATCTTTTTAGATTATATTTTATAAATCACTGTGACTGATAGTTAATGTCTGATGGTTAGTTACTAGCACAAGAGGTTAAAGTGGCTCCTTCTTTTGTGAGAGTGGTCTGATCACATTTTTGAAGTTTCTCTAAAACTCTAACTCTATTTCTTCGCATCATGAAGCACAAGCAAGTATTGTCTTCCTTCCTTAGTTTAGGCACCTTGTGGGTATCAAGTCATGGCCAAACTATACATTATATATCATAAGGATTTGTTAACAAGCGTTAACATGTGGAAAAATATAGATGGTTGGAGAAACAAGCACATTTTAAAGCAATTCGAATGCAACTCGAATAAATAGTATTGATCATTTGCATCTCAAAACGCAAAAGACAAACCATCATAGATTCAACAACAGATTACACGTTGTTCCTAAGCTCACAATATCGAATCACTATTAGTTCTAGTCTACAAGGAGAAAAAGAAGGCAGCATTCGCAATGACCCGGCATATCCAATGCACGGTGACTCTGGAGATCCACAAGGTGGAAGTTATCACAGAGCATTTATCATCCTCTTCATCTCAGCAGACCTCCTGGGATCTGGTTCTACGATCGCTCTCTCAGTGAGAACGTGCTTGATACGGCACATCGACTTCCTCACCTGAATTTCACAATGACATTAGTAACGAGAGAAGAAAAAGGAACTTGACTGCAGCAACAAAATGAATTCTATATGATTGTACAAATTATAGTTCCCTTCCTTTTATTTCCTATTCGGGAACATTAGCAACCAGTTAAAGCATAACTGAAAACGAACATTTGCTAGTCCAGCAGTTCAACTCATAGTTCTTCACATTTAATGCAAGTCAAATCACACCAACATAAAGAAACCAGTAAATAAATCAAATCTAATAGACTAATAATCAAATGTAGAGAATCCAACATCAAGAAAGACTTTGCTGCAACATGGTTCTAGCACAGGCGTAGCTTATTAACTTCTCAAAGTTTCAGAATTTCATATAAAACTGAGTAGCCAGGTAATGGCACTGGTTAACTGACATACCAGACAAATAGATGAGAATACAGTGACAAAGTAAGAAGTAGGAGTTGAAAAAGAAGGAAGTATTCGTGCAAAGAAACATGTTTGAAAAACTTCCCAAGTACCTCTTTGTTGAAATAATACAATTACACAAAGAAAAGGGTCATACTTTGGGAAGGCGCTCAGGATTGGGAAACCGGAGATTCTGCGCATGAAGCATCTGGCGTTGAGTCATCAGCATGTTTTTCTCCTTAAGCAGAACATACCATAGCTTATTGAGATCATCCCAAGACTTCAGACGCAACTCATCTGCCTTCCAACTTCGACCTGACAGCGAGGAAAATATCAATAATAGAATTTTAAGTGAAGTTAAACAAATTGCATCCAAAGTCCTGTAGAAATGCATTGAATTATGTAACATCAGAACATAGAAAAAAACGTTCAACTTATGTAAAAAGTGTATCGTAGTGAGTAAAACAGTAGAAAAGGATGGAGGTTAGAAGTAAAAAACACTTCAAATAATTATCATGGAATGCATTACATACCAATTGAAAAGAGAATACATATTAGAAAACTGTAATAGCATGTAAAGTAATGCTTAACCTCCATATTTGTAATAATTATCATGGAATGCATTACATACCAATTGAAAAGAGAATACATATTAGAAAACTGTAATAGCATGTAAAGTAATGCTTAACCTCCATATTTGTGCTAGGATTTCTGCTCAAACCTTGCAAAAAATTATACAGTCAAATGAAGGACCCAGCTACCCCACAACTGATCCAAAAAGATCTCTTTCAATGTGAGTATAGTAACATGAAAACTCGTAAGGGAAGCATAAACATTTCCAATAGCTCAAACCTTTTATACCCTTTGTTGCTGAAACCCTCGCCTGTGCTTAATTAACAATTTTTTCATACATTGAATCAGCATAATAGCTCGAATTTCCAAAAAAATTATACAATTTCGTATTTGCTAATCAATTTAACTTCTTTCAACAGAAACATGAAAACTGGGAAGATAATGTACATATGTCATTAACAAGCAGAAACAATGAAAATGGAAACAATGTACCGTAGACAACTGGCTTTTCTTCCTCTTGGCTTCTATCTTTCTCAAAGAACTCCTCAAGAGGGTTGTACTCCGTCGTCATAGCCGCAGAAGCCGCGGCAGAAGTTTCCGATTTAGCAGCAGAAAAGAGTGTTCTCCTGAAATACCTTGCCACCTGGATCATCGTGCTCAGATTGCTGCATAACACAATGCAAGGACATCAGAAAACTAAACGGCAACAATCAAACGCTCTAATTGGAACACAAGACTAAGACAATTCACGCTGAAAGTCCAAAACAAACACGAAGAAAAACCCCTTTGGATATCTTTCATTGGGGCATTTTCGCAAACACATAGAGTGCTCTGCTTTCAGAAACTATTGAATGACACGAAACACGCATCCAACCGGTGGTCGGAAACTGTGAACCAATACAGATTATGGGAAAACGAAAGCACGGGGAAAACCCAGAAACTACTTACGTGCGGAGGTTGACGGCGGCGCTTTTGGGGCTCCTGAATTCGGGTCGTGGTGGGTGGAGGTGGAGGCTGAGGACTGAAGACTGATGGGAACTCTGGCTATGGCAATTTCAGAGGCTTTCTCGTCGTTTGGGCATTGCCGGGTAATGGGTTTAATAAGAGAGCCCATATGCAGCCCATTGTATTAAAACCAAACATAACAAATGAAGGCCCAATTATTAGACCCAAACCAAACAACTAAGCCCATTAACCAAAAAAGGCCTAATCCTAAATGGCCTTGAGCTATTGGGGATTTTCTTTTATAATACAATGGTATATTTATACTGTAGAGAAATTCAAACGGAGTCACACAATAAGCAGATTATAATAACTTAGTATCAAACTCATAATAAACGATTTGAACCTAAATTTTTTCACTTATAAGTGAAAGGGAGTACAAATGAACTTTAGTGCTAAGTGACGTTTTTGTGTAATCATTAGTTCAAAGTTTTGGGTGTCTGAATTATGTTTTAAGAGAAGATCATATTTTAAACTACCATAATTTGATGGGAAGGAACTCAAGTTTGAGTGCAACGGGCTGAGCACGCTGTCCTAATCATGACTTAACCCGAATATACTTCGGCAAACTAAACTATTACTACCGTTTACTTTATTGAACTATATTAGTACCTTATATAGGATATTGAACTCTCTTGTAAACCAAATACTTTGTATGGCAAGAATTTACTGGACATATTAGACGGATAATGCATGTTTTGAACATGTTGTAAGCATCTATTATACGGGTGATACTTGTAGAAATATGTCTTGACTGTAACAAAAGTTCTCTCCTTAAATTGGGGTTTACTAAATTATTTAGATTTCATGAAAAGTAGTGCAAATGCGTAACAGTTTTTCTTTCCTTTTTCTGTTTGGAATATCAAATTCATAGCAATAACGTAAGTTAAAATATGGGGACCATGAATATATATACTATTCTTGGTTTCTCTTTTTCCTCCTTGTGGTTCTAATCCAACCGAAGAAACAGATGGAGCTACCACTAACCCTAATTTCGATGAAAAGGGAAAGGAAGGGCAATAAAAAGAAGAGAGTGAGTGAGTGAGAGAGAAGAGAGGAAAAGCACCAAACAACTCTCTCTCCTTTTTATGAATTAACATTCTTTCCGAATATTGCAGTTTGAAGCTGACGGGT
Organism: Pyrus communis; assembly: GCF_041283825.1. Lineage (NCBI taxonomy): Eukaryota > Viridiplantae > Streptophyta > Magnoliopsida > Rosales > Rosaceae > Pyrus > Pyrus communis. Next base: position 3,862,077 of record NC_142570.1, on the reverse strand, counting down.
TGAGAAATTCAAACTATTCAAGAGAGGAAGAGAGAGATCCAAATTCTTGGTTTGTGTGAAATGAACTAATAAAATGAACTAATGAAGATCATAGAATTTGAAATAAGTAATTTAGATTTCTTGATTCGTCGATTCTAAACTGCAAAATCTGAAGAGGAACAAGATTCCCTTTTAACTATCAAAATAAAAGGTCTAAAAAGGCCTGATAACATTTTCTATCATGTATGTGGTCCCCTGCATCAATGCTAGGGTTTGATGATGAGTATATCTCCCAAAGAATTCTGATGGCAACGCCCACGTTCTGTCCCCTGTTTTCTTCCTTCATGCTCATGCACCTTTCTTTTTTTTCTCCCTATCACCCCTCCTAGTTTCAGTTATGTTGATATTACCCTTATACTTTTGTACATTTCTATCACTTTTCTTATACAATCGATACAAAAGAAGAGAGAGTCCAACATAAAACCTCGTGTGTAAATAGTGTAAAGTTAGTTGGATGCAAAACTAAAGAAGGTGAAGAGAAGTCAGAGGGAATACAACAATAACTTAAGGTTTAAAAGTACGTGTTCTGTTGTTAACTTCATCAAGTTCTCGTTGGAATTTTTTTTGAATATTTCAAAATACAACTCTTCATTTGTCACTATAATATTATTCAACTATCAATAGTTTCAGGACTCGTTTTAAATTGCTTTAAAATGACTGAAAGATTCTATTGAGAAAATTATATGGTTTTCTAATATTCACTTGTATTTTTGCTAAGGATTGGTACCACAAATATTTTCACAAAAAGTGTTTTCAGTCGTTTTAAAAGCATGTCCAAACGAGCCCTTAAAGGTGTATTTGTTGCACCGGACTATATCGGACTGGATTAGTTTTAGGGACTAAGTTGGACTGGCTTAGCTTGGACTAAGCAGAATAAGAATAATGAAGTGTTTGGTGCAGTGTCGGACTAAATCACGGACTAAATTATTTTTGAGATCTGAATATTTTTTTCGCCATTTTTTTTAATTCCCTCTCCCCCACCCTCTTTATTTTCTCTTTTCTTTTCTATTTCTTTTCCTTTCCAGATGCTTCTCGTTTCTTTTATTGGTTTAATTCACTCCCCCGTCTTTCTTTTCCCTATCCTTTTCTCTTTTTTATCCTGAATCTTTTTTTTTTTTTTTTTTTTTTTTTTTTTTTGCAACAAGAGATAAGTGCGTTGACCAGAGTATCCAAGAAGTGTGGTGGTCTGGTGGTGTGATTTCGTTGGAGTGAGGACAGAAAGTAAGCAACGTAGGGAGAAGAGCAGAAGGAGGTCTTAGCAGTCATATGGTTATTGGGGAGTCTCGCTAAGACCTCTTAATGAAGGGTTTTGTCCATGCGAGTCCCTTGTAGTCTCATTAATGTTAATCACAGCACAGAACAAACATGGTATTGGACTAACAACTAGTCCAGTCAAATCCAGTCCCACTTAGTGAGGGCAAACAAACGCCCTCTAAAAGTCTTAATTTCAATTTTGATTTGTAAAACTGAAAATTAGTGCATTATATAACGTTGAGGTATAATGATTGACTTTATTTGTCACAAAAAATAAGTATTTTTCTATTATACTATTGTTTTTGTTAATAAATTGTGGTAACAAAAATTATCATATACTCATATTAATGTTATATGATTGGTTAGATGAAGTAAAATTCACAATGCCAATGTTTACAACAGTCCTTTTAGGATTAAACCACATAGTCCATTAGGCTTGCTACTACACAAGTTATCCCATATCGAGGGTTCGATGCTCTGTTACAAAAAGGAGACTCCACACCATGACTACATAGTCTTTGACCTCAATCATTAAGTTGAAGACAATATATAGACATATGTTTGGACTTACAGTTTAGGAGCTTGTAATACAACAATCGATATCAAAGCATTTTTCGGCTAAAAGCGCACAAAGTCAAGATGAAAGATACAAGTTGAAACTAGCAATGTCAATATTGGTGCGTGTATGTTTAAACTTGATAATAAACACTTATACAACCAACTGAGTGACAAATCCTTACAAATCTCCATCATTACAACATTATGGTTTAGAGAGATTTTTCAAGAAAACACGTCCCAATAAAACCAATGTCATAATAACATTGGTTAGATTTTTTTTTTTTTCTTTCAAGTTTCCAACTATTATGTTATAACACTTAGGCCTCGTTTGACATGTAATATAAGGGATTAGATAGGACTAATAGTATTGATCCGGCCGTCCGTTTGGTGTTTTCTCGTATTAAATGGTCGCCGAATTAATTTAAGCAGTCGGATAGGATAGTCGGTATTCACTTCTTAATAAACCCTTCCAAAGGAAGTGGATTATCAGTCGGGTATACACCTTCTCGCCATCATCCCTCTCGTCGTTAACTTGGTCCAGTCTCTTTCCCCAGCATATATTCATTTCCCCCAATTCCTCAAATTTCCATATCAAAAAACCCACCACCACCCAACTCCCTCCGATCCCTTCTTTCCCGACGATTTTGTTTCCTTTTCAGTCACCCAACCACCGTTTCGACTTCGTAGTGTCCTCCTTCCTCAATCTTCACCCTTTTCTCCGTTCGGCTCAGTGTTAGCTAGGGTTTTGAAGCGCCGCCACATAAATGGATTGGGGCAACGTCACGGCGGAGGATGTGATCGATGCCCTCTGGTCGACTGATTGTCTCCGCCACGCCCTCTCTCTAAATTATTCTCCAAGTTCACCATCCCCAGATCCTTCTCCAAATGGAATAGCCGCCTCAAATGCAATCTTTACTAGTACGATCCCTCCCCCTCTCTCCCTCCCAATTCTCCGCCGCTGCATCTCTGACCCCTACAACGTCTGACTATACTATCCGATGATTATTTATCTTATCTGACATAAATAATTAGTGCAATTTGAGTTACCAAACGAGGCTTTAGTGTACTAAACAGTATTATTGGTGCACCAAAAAGTTTCTCTATGATTTGGCCAAGATTGTCCCTTTATCTCAATCTTAATCTTCAATTAAAGTTAGGTGGGGTTTGAATCCATTTTAAAAAGCTCCTACCAATATGATTTCGACATGCCGTCCTTGTCTTTGTCCAAGTTGATGATAGAAATCTACGGATCAGGATCCTCTCCTAATCATATGGATCGTTGGATTAAAATTCAACGGTTACAAATAGAAAATTTATTTAAAAATTATAATAATTATAACTGTTGAATTTTAATCTAACAGACCATCTAATTTGCTCAAAAAGCTCAATCTCTAAGCTCATGAGAGAATCCTAATCTAATTTCCACCGCACTACAAAGAAAAAGACAAACTTACCCAGCTCCACCTGTATTATATATATTCCCAAAGATTCTTCCCTTTTGTTTGAAATATATTCCCATAGTGCAATTTCTTTTTCTATTATTCTTTTCTTGCCCTCCTCATGTGAACTTTTAAATTTTTTAATTTAAATAAAAAGACAAATAGGTGGTTTTGCCTGATAATTCATTTTTTGAGCTTTGGAATACTCATGTAGACATTTTAATATTTTCTAACCGTTATAGTTTTGGCTCATCAGCGTTAGGATTCGAACTCAAAACATGCTATGTGAAAATTTGAACCTTTTTATAATTTTTTTCTAAATGTTGACAAAGTTGGTCTATATATCAATCAATATATCCACTAGTCTTTCAATATGGCATAATTGAAGCTGTCATGTGGGTGCAGAAAATTTGAGGTAATATAATGATTCATCCCAACTTTTTTTAATTACGATGCAATTTTTTAGTTAACAACCAATCTTTCCTCAATCTACGCTATCATGATACCAACATCACATAATGACCTCCATTGATCTCTTTTACCACAAGGCTTGGCTCCCCTAACTTTTTTCACTAAAATATTGCTGCTAATACTCGAACATTTGAATTTTAAGTTCCATGTTGAATAAGTTAATTGATGCAAATGCAATGAAAAGAAACGAAATAAAATGAAATGAGAATTGAAATTTAGTTTCCACTATTTCTTAGTGTAAGAAAATGCCTAAAAATTCTGAAAGAGCCCGTTCTAGTACTATTCTACAACCGCAGAGAATTAGAAACAAAACCTAAACAATCTTACAGGAGAAAGGAACAAAAACACAGAGAAAACACTCTAAATATTTCCTTCAACAAAAATGTCCAAATTTTCACCCATCTTCCAACAAGAAGTGGGATATAAGCACTTGTAAGTTACATTCAGAATTTGAAATTACAATTGAATTAAAGTCATGTAAAATTGAAAGTTACATATGTTACATCCTACATCGATCAATGGAGATGGGGTGATGTGCCTTATATGTACATGCCCACCTCTATATAGCACGAGACATTTTGAGAACTTACTGACTTCGGATTCCATCGGAACTCCGAAATTAAGTGAGTTCGGACGAGAGCAATCCCATGAGTGGTGACCCATTGAGAAGTTGCTCGTGAGTTACCAGAAACAAAACCTTGAGGGAATGGTAAGCCCAAAACAAACAATATCGTGCTACGATGAAGCCGATCTGAGATGTGATAACATAACTAAATTAATTTGATAAGCCAAAAATGACTCAGCTTTTATTCCAACATATATTTTCATCTCCCCGTAATTTATTATGCTGCAAATACATATTTTTATTTCACGTCCCGCATTAGTATTGAATAAGTTATATAGTTAATTTGAACTCGACGTTTCTAGTTCTTTCAATATTGTTGACGATAGTACGTATGGTACACGTTATCTCTACGCAATACATGATGTGCTACATCCCAAAAAGTAATTCCATGCATCGAATAGTGCCAAAAAGACCTTCAAACAAAATAATTAGTGTTTCGAGAGAAGAGGAGTCGCATTGGCAGGTCGCACCGACTTTTTTTTGTATATTTTGACTTCCAATAGATCTGTCCGTATTCTCTACATTCCATCTTGGTAACAATTTGAGTTACATTTTACACCAAAATTAGAATTTTTACCGGTCATGACTTTTAAGAAGCATCTGTAATTGGTTTTTGCAGATGGATTCTCGAACGAGAATAATGATTCAACAACTTCAAAAGAATTGAACGAGAAGCCGTATAAAGTGAAAATCTTATGTACTGTTCGGTAAAATGGCAGTAAGTGTGATTTATTTATCAACTTTTCCACTATCACTGTTAAAAAATCAAACCCTAGCTTACATAAAGTTATCAAAGTACGCTTAACTCCTAGATTTGAAATCGAATATATACGATACAGGGTATGAAAATATGTATATTATTAGGCTAAATTGTAGTAAAGGTCCATAATTTATACCATGAGTTTAGTTTTCGTCCTTGAACTCTACTAATAGTTTATTTTGTTCTCGAATTATGTCATTTATTGCACTAATAGTCTTTTTCGTTAATTCCGTTAACTTTTCCGTTAAGTTCAGGGATAAAATAGAAATTTCATCAAAAAAATACGAAAAGATTATTTTTTAAAGAGAAAGACTTGGCTCCTCAAGGATTGAGGAAGAACTCTTCAAATACCTCGTGACCTATTTACAGAATTCCGTTCTTATAGTGGGAACTTCTTAAGGATTGACTACACGATCTTAGTTTTAATTGATTTTTTGCAAAGATGATCTTTATATAGTGATTTATGATATGAACGGTTCCGATCATAAACATAAAATTTTAGGACAAGAAGTAATTTGAGTAGGAATTCCTTCTTAACCTTAAGGAGCCAAGCTCTTTTTATTTTATTTTAAATAAATTAGTTTTTTTTACGAAAAGACCACTATACCCTTAAATTGACGGAAAAGAAGACAAATTTGACTAAATGAGCATTCATGCAACACAAAGTTGGAAGACGAGTGAAATTAATATGAGAATTTAGGGACGAAAACTAAGCATGGGTCAAATTCATTGACCTTTACTGGCCATTCCCACCACAAGCAGAGTTAATGAGCCATGTAATAGGCGATTAGTTTACAGAAGACACTTGAATCAACCTCACGCGCCGAATTGATACCTTATCCAATTTTTGGGTCAATCCCCCTTTTGTACTACCAAAAATGAATTATACGTGTTACTATCACAATAGAATCAGAATTCCTAATCTATATATATATATATATATATATATATATATAATGTATTATATATCAACTTTGTAATATATATAATGTATATTATATATCAACTTTATATGTGTTACTATCACAATTACTTCAGCAGTTAATCAGTGGACTGTAATGGCAACACTTGTTTCAGTACAGACCACACTAACACCTAATTATTGATTAACTCATGTTTGATTGCCATTTAGATTATCATCTCCAAAGTTGCGTCTGCATTACCTATCATCAATTGTTAATCATTTCTCTCTATTTTTTGCTCAACGAGGGAAAAAGAGAGACGTAGGTATATAGCGGAATATGGCATTTGTTCCTCATCTTTAATTCAATTGAATCAATTAAAATTTTGTAATTATTAATCTCTTAACTCATCAGAACCTGTAGATATAGTCATTTTCGTTAACTCTGTTAGAACAGTTGTCAAAATGAGTTATGTGTTACGCACGTGAAGTTGAACCAAGAGGCAAATATGGAAAACCAAATGAAAATATTGTAGCAATGTTCAGTCAACTACAACCCAATTGAAGAAATGATCTCTTAACTTTACTCTAATTGGAGTAATGATCGCTTAACTTTAATTCAATTGTAGTAACAGTATTTTCAACATAACTTATTTTGAGGGAGTTGACAAAAATAATTACAACTGACCGTTGTGGTGAATTAAAGGAATTTCTGGACAAAAAGTGGACTTTATAGACAAAAAAATGGACTTTTGAGGTTACTTTGTGACAAAAAAGTAGGAGAAGAAAAAGGGTTAATGTGTGTCGTTATCTATAGGATTGCTTGAAAAACAAGAAATTAAAAAGGAAATCAAACAGATGTGACTAGACTTGTAATCAAAGAAGGCTAAAATATATCTGTGAGTCTTTTCGACCTTTAAAAGGCTTGTCATCAATTGTTCTCATTTTTAAGGGGGAAAAAAACAGATGGGGGTTTAAAAATCGCAGGAAAAGAAAAGAAAAGAAAATGGTAAAAGGTGCCAGCTAGATGAGAGATTTTTCAATGTGACTGGCACACGAGGTGGTATATTACGTGTTATTATACAAATAATGTGATTTGTGTGTCAAAAAGTTAATAATTTAAAAAATAAAAATTTTCACTGCTTACATTAAAATACATAATATACCATTCGTATTTCCTTCGTATTTAAAAATTTCTCCAGCTGGAGGAGAAGAAATGCAAATGTGCAGTCAAGAGCGAGAGACAGAAACAGGAGGGATTGGGGCAGGGATTGACTGGAATTAGGGACAAGAGAATTTGTCGGCCGTCCCTTCCTTCCCCATTGGCCCCTTGCTGTGGGCCTCAATATTCATCTAGTACAGGCACCATGTGATCATTTTGCTTCAAATGACCAAAATGACCCCCGTATAAATGTACTTTTGGTGACCAATAAAACAATATTTTCTTACATGCAAAATTTTAAGCATAATCAAGTTAGTTAAATGAATGTGGTCTCATTTTCTAAATTTAAATTTCATCTCCTTAAACAAAATTTGAATTCTATCTTAAACGTTTCGAACAATTTAATGAACGACGACAAAATAATAAGATGAGGGGCTCCGGGCACCCACAAAGAAGAGTCAAAGGTTTTGGGCATGTAGCTCTCCCCGTACCCCCTTCCTCGAGTGGTTTTTGTGTGAGGGATGTGCTGCAAAAAATCGGGCTTGAAGCTCTTTTGTTACTAGTGAGCCGACATCGATGCCTGTTGGTCACGACTACTACCAAATATGTAGACTATTGTTTGTATCAAATTAAGCACACTTTATTTCATTAGAGGTTGAACTTTAATGGGTAATATCAAATCTCAAACGAAGAACACACCAAATTTTTCTTCTCATGATTGTTGTGTCTGAAAATTTTAATCTACACCAGGGTGATGTTTCTTCATCATTAAATTTTTTTTCAGTTATTTTCATTACATTTTATTCTAGGATTGGGAATTGTTTTGGAGTGCCAATAATAATTCTCTCGTTATTTTGTAACTAATGATGTTTATTCACTTTTTATAATTAAAGGGGTATTGCCACTTAGTACTACGATATAATGGTATTCCTCTTCATTTGTAAGTAAGAGATCTTATGTTCGATTATCGCTAAAGGTGAATTTGAATCACATTATTACAAGTCTATTATGAGGTTTAGTCTATTCCTCCTCTTAATGTAAATAATATCGTTTATTAAAAAAAGAAAAGAAAAGGGTATTAACGTCTTTCAACAAAATCATCAAATCTTAGGGGATGTTGGTAACCGGGTTATTGATATTGCCAAGAAAGGGACCTTTATCTGACACAACGCAAACCCAAACGGCGTCGTTTTCTCTTCGCTCGTTCACACAATGAATTGAATCAGTGCTTTCAGGGCTTTGCTTTCAACGGGTAAGCCTTCCTCTGGCATTTTGCACAGCTGAACCACACTGAGAGAAGAAAGAAACACCCAAATATACCTCCAAACAAATAAATACATATAATTTTATTAATCAAAGAAAAACTTTATATAAAGATGTCGAGAGACGTTGAGTCACACAATGAACTGATTATAATCAAGTATTGAATTTATTGTTCACAAAAGTTGAATTGTCATTTATAAGAATCAAACTTGAGACTAAAACAAATAATAAACTCGCTATTTATAAATTTTTCATTTATATATACAGATAAACATCATAATTCATAAAAATCAATCCTTAGACTCAAATAAATTTTAAACTCGTTATGTTATAAGTACATATAAATTGAAGAAAGTTGAGATTTCTTTACAAAACTAGTGACAATATGATAGTAACTAAACCTCTTATAATCTCTTGCAAAGTTTCTTCTTTTAATGCTACACTATGATATTAGTAAATAATTATTTTCTGTAGAGATCAATAAATGAGGTTTGGTAGGGGGTATTTTAATGTCAGAAGGAGCTGCACATGTAGGTAGTGTGTTCAATGATAATTAGCTCGTAGAGAGAGACCCTTTTTTAACATTCTAGAGAGAGAAAGTGAAGAGTACAATAATCCATTTTTGCTGCCCTCAATCTCAACGTCCTTTTGTATATCATTTCACATTCCTCTTCTATCTTCACCTCCTCCCCTCTTAACTGCGTTTACTGTGCTTTTGCTCCTCTAAACACTTGGATTTGTTCCTCTCTCTCTCTCTCTCTCTCTATATACTCTCTCTCTACACCCATCTGAGCTAACAGCTTGTAGGTGTGTGGTGGGGTACGTGGATTTTTGACTTCAGAGGAGAGCTTCCCACTTCCATTTACTTTGGCTTTTGCTTCAGCTTGTTGCTGCTGTTTAAAAAAAGGTGCTTTTCTGCTTGGCTTTCTGCTTTTCCCGATTATTTTCTTTGTGCAAATTATTATTCCCTCTATGAACACTCCATCAAGCTTCTTGTTACACCATCACTCTCTGCTTTCTAATTTTTAATTATTTTCACAGTTCCCATCTCTATTATTTGGTAGTTTAGTGGGTTATGCACGTGATTTGTTCAATCTTTTGGATCATCACTCTGCTGACTGTTCCCCCTGTTTCTGCTCACTTCAGTGGGGGGTTTTTGCTAGATTTGGGATCTGGGTTTTGCTTAGATTTGGGTTTTCATAGTGTTTCTGGTGTTTTTCTAGTGAGATAAAGCAAGTTCAGAGGAGTAATCATGGCAGGCGGAGGCGGAGGCGGCGGCGGAGCTACAAAAGTGGATGAGCCACAACCACATCCACCAAAAGAACAGCTACCCAACATTTCTTACTGCATTACAAGTCCACCTCCATGGCGTGAGTGCTTCTAATCCTACATTCAATAATTATTTTACTTGTTTTGCTATTTGGGATTCTAAATTTCTAAGCTGTTTTTCACGTATTAATGATATTGTAAGATAAATGGCGGATCTTTAGTTTCTGGGTGTGATTCTTTTGGATCTTTTTGGTATATCTGAAGCGGGTGTTAGATAATTCCACTCTTTAATTTATTTATTTAGGGAAGGAGATTCCTGTATTTTAATTGTTGAAAGTAGCTTTTTCTTTGGTAGATACCACTTTTTGAAAAAGAAATAGAAAGTCGAAATTCTATGTGCTTTTGTTTTTCTTAAAAATTTACTGTTTTTCTTCTTCCCCTTCTTTCCTTTTTCTTTTTGGAATTGCGTTTCTGGATGGATTTGTTTTAATCTTTACTATATTTTGTTAATTGCTTATTTATCTATTCTTTGCTTGGGTAGCTTTACTGATTAAGTGTTGGTACTATTTTTGGGAACCTGGTATCTTGTTTTTCATTAGTCGGAAGCTAAGCGATGTGCCGAATGCTAATTTGATGGGAATCAGTTTGACTTTCGATTTCTGTTTATTGGTTACCTGTAAAATTCTATCATGGCCGCTATGGTTTCTCGTTTCTTCTTTCGGCTTTGGCAAAGCATTTCCGTTACTCTTTGGTTACCTGTTTTACCGCCTTTATATATTAAGGAATTAAAGGAATTCAAATTGAACATGTCACATTTCAGATATGGGGTAATTTTAATTTTGCAGTGCAGTTGAACGTCATTACTCTTAAATCCTGTTATTACTTCATTTGTTAGTCATAAATGATTTAACAAAATCACGGCTCATTTTTGGTCCAGCCGATGCCATTCTCCTTGGTTTTCAACACTACCTTGTGATGCTTGGAACTTCAGTTCTCATCCCCAGTGCTCTTGTTCCCCAGATGGGAGGAGGAAATGTAAGATCCAAAGAACTTTTTGCACAAATTCTAATTGACATAAGCCATATATTGTACTTTTCTTCAAAATTGACCAACTGTATATATGTATAAACGTGTCTCTCGCTATTATTATAGGAAGAGAAGGCCAAGGTGATCCAGACCCTGCTTTTTGTTGCTGGTTTGAACACATTGAAACAGACTTTGTTTGGGACTAGACTACCAGCAGTGATTGGAGGGTCGTATACGTTTGTCCCGACCACAATTTCCATCATATTAGCTGGTCGATTCAGTGATAATCAAGACCCTATAGAGGTTTGTTCTGAAGTCCATCCCGTTTCTTTTGAAGTCATTTTATAAACCTAATTGTTTGTCATTTTATAAACCTAATTGTTTGTCACCTGGTGCATAACAAAAGGATTCATCAGGTAAGCGTAGTTGTTTTTGATATGTGTCAAATGAACTTGCTGGAAGGCATACACTAAGTGCTGATGTACTACTTACTAGAACAGTAATTGTTTTCTAAATTTTAAGGGGAAGATGAGTTTTATGCATTCAAATATCGACAATTCTCATGTTTATCTGCAGATACTTGACTGTAGGCTTGCAGCTTGTGACTATGTTTTAATGTCTTTCATTTCAGAAATTTAAAAGGACAATGCGGGCAATCCAGGGTGCTCTTATTGTTGCTTCAACCCTTCAGATAGTCTTAGGCTTCAGTGGCCTTTGGCGTAATGTTGTAAGGTTGGTTCTAAATAAGTGGCACTCAATTATGGTTGTTAGAAAAATTAGTATAGTACTTTTGAGATTCATACAGAAATATTTCAGTTTTCTTGCTAAGCTTAAAAAGTCATGGTGATTAAAGCTCTACAAAAAAAATTTCTTCAGGTTTTTAAGCCCACTTTCAGTTGTTCCTTTGGTAGCAATGGTTGGTTTTGGACTCTACGAGTTAGGTTTTCCAGTGGTAAGTGTTCTTCTGAGATGTGTATGGGCGCATAATTATGGTGAATAATATTCTGACAATTATTTCTTAATGCTTCTCCTGGATATTTAGCTTGCCAAATGTGTGGAGATTGGACTGCCAGAACTTGTCATTGTAGTATTTATTTCTCAGGTGATGGTCCTTAAACGTGTTTGAATCCTTATTATGTCTCCTGCCTTTGTGGCTGTTATCTTGATAACCTTAGGGAAAATTATTCTTGTAAGGCTAATATTGTTTTTGCAATGTTGATGCAGTATATGCCCCACATAATTCACAGAGGAAAACCTATATTTGATCGTTTCGCTGTCATATTTTCCGTGGTGATTGTGTGGATATATGCTCACCTACTCACTGTTGGTGGAGCATACGATGGTACTGGCCCAAAAACACAGGCAAGCTGCCGTACTGATCGTGCTGGACTTATAAATGCTGCTCCGTGGTTAGTATGAAATGTGTTCTTAATACAGTTTTAACAGGAATTTAAGACATGTTATGAAGTTTAAATCCTTGATTTGTCTTCGTTAAATAGTAAATATTTGGTCACTAGCATGGCTTACGTTTTGATTGGTACCAACATTTGTTGGAAATGAATCCTTATTAGAATCGGGGTTTGCAGGATTAGAGTTCCATATCCCTTCCAATGGGGAGCACCTTCCTTTGATGCTGGTGAAGCCTTTGCTATGATGGCAGCGGCTTTAGTTGCACTTGTTGAGGTTTGTGCTCCTTACCTTCTTGTTCTCTTAAACTGATATTAGTTGATAAGCCAAAATTCATAATCTTCATTACTCTGTATTAATTGATAAAACAGTCCACTGGTGCCTTCATCGCTGTGTCAAGATTTGCTAGTGCAACTCCAGTGCCACCTGCTATTCTGAGTCGTGGAGTTGGTTGGCAGGTATAAAGCTTATCTATGTGTGAATTTTATTTTTCTACGATTTTCTTCGACGTCAACTTCTCTGATGCTTCCAAACCTGAATGTGTATCAATCTATCAATGCTATCTTTCCGTTATACTGAAGAGCAAAATATAATGCAGTTGTATTTTCTCTCCCTGCTTATTGGATTCAGTTGTGCATTTTGAATTGTCGAATGATCATGCTCTCCCAAAACACTTTGCACTCTTGCGTAAATAATTGTGTAAATGCTTTTCTTAGGGAGTTGGCATTCTGGTTTCGGGCTTGTTTGGAACTGTGACCGGATCTTCAGTATCTGTGTAAGACTCTCAATAGTAAACATTTATGCTGTATAAACATCCTACTTCATTAAGTGAAATTTACAGTTTCTCCCTTAGTTCTGAGACTTCCCTTTGTCTCTGAACAGTGAAAATGCTGGTCTTTTGGCGTTGACGCGTGTTGGCAGTCGAAGGGTTGTGCAAATATCTGCTGGTTTCATGATATTTTTCTCCATTCTGGGTAAGTTATTAACGTATGAGGTATTCTGATTTGATTGTACATTATAATTTATGTAATGGTGGCAACTATTTGCGACTGTTTTGTTTCTGTTACTCAACATTTCATCATTGTACAGGCAAATTTGGAGCACTCTTCGCGTCGATTCCAGGGCCAATCTTCGCTGCTTTGTACTGTCTGTTCTTTGCGTATGTTGGTATGTCCAGCTCATTTGACATGTGCTAGCAGACATAGATGGCTCATTCATTTTTATATCAGATTATTATATGATGTATTTATTCCATTTAATCATGCATTCACAGGTGCCGGAGGTCTTAGCTTTCTTCAGTTCTGCAACCTGAACACCTTCCGAACAAAGTTCATATTAGGCTTCTCTATCTTCATTGGCTTGTCCGTGCCACAGTACTTCAATGAGTACACCGCCATCAACGGTTACGGTCCAGTCCACACAGGAGGAAGATGGGTATGCAATTATTGTAAAAAACCCGTATAGATTTTCCTTGAATCATGCAATTATTTGTTATGATCTTCACTAACATAAATGCTCAACTGTTTTTGGCAGTTCAATGATATGATCAATGTCCCTCTACAATCAGAAGCTTTTGTCGCGGGCTGTGTCGCATATTTCTTGGACAACACGCTGCAACGAAAGGATAGTTCAGTTAAGAAAGACCGAGGTAAAACGTGGTGGAACAAGTTCCGGTCCTTCAAGGGAGATTCAAGGAGTGAGGAGTTTTATTCGCTGCCATTCAATCTAAACAAGTACTTCCCATCCGTATGAAGAAGCTTGTGGTTTGGAGTTTTTAAAGGGGAAGCCGGGTTACGGTGTGTACTGATATCCATCCCAAGTTCTCGATAACTTTTCTGCGATCCCTCCGTTTCTTTGCTGATATATAAGATTTATCTTTCCCTAAACAGGATGTTGTTGTAGTTCGTAAATCCAACTGGGGGTGTCGATTAAAGTTAGCACTGAAGCAGTTGTGTGCTCTCCAATTTTATTTCATTTTTTCACATGTTTGATATTACTACTCACTGTCTAAAGACATCTGGAAGTTTGATGGCACACTCTGAATGCCAACACTTCCTCGATCACGTTCGGAAATTTTGGTCTTGCCAAAGTGTTCCCGCTTAACATATCCATGTTCCGTAAGCGAGTCTAAAGTCGGTGATTTTTTGGTATGCTTTTGTGAATACGTTGAGATTCTTGATCGTTGGATCCTTGTTCGTTGAATTCGCAAACGCACACTAACCAATCCATTGTCTTAAAGGGAAACCAATGAAAGCAGCTTGAAAATTTTGAGTTTTAATGATAAGGACAAAACAAAGGGTAAAGTGAATAGTACTATGATTGATTTTTTAATGTAAAAATGTGGTTTTTCGTTAAAGTGAACAGTATTGGGAGCTTTTTGTTAAAGTTTCCTTGCTTTAATGATTGTCATACACAGAAGATAGTCCTATAATCCATTTCGATGAACTTATTAGAGTTTGTTTTGATTTGGCTGAAAGATCTTAAACATGCTACTGATTTTTCATGACTCTGCATTTCCAAGAAAATTCAATGTCTTGCATTTGCATGTGTTGGCTAGTTAACTAGTACCATAGAACTGTAAACGGGGCGTAACGACATTAACTAAAGCGAATGTGCTCCTCTCAATAAAATCGAGACCAATTTCCCCTTTTCGCAGTTTAGATTGTTCTTTTTTCTTTTCTTGACCAAGAAAAGAACATAACATACAAAAATTTTGTGGTCCATCCAACAAGTTGGAGTAGCATTTGGATATATCAGTTTTGGATTTGGAATGAATTCAATTGAGATCTATGTTATTGGTGGACCCAAAATATGATGAGACCCACTGTAGTGTGGTTGATCCAGACAATTTCTTAGAGCCCAATTACACCAGACCCACTGAAATCCCATTCCAATTAGTAAGCAGATCAGAGCATAGGTATCTCTTGGATGGGAGATTCTTTGATTCCAACCTACCAGCTTGTACTACATATGTTCATCCTTGCCACTTGACCATTGGTTAATTGAACAAACAAACAGTCAACCTGGTTAAAAAGAAATTCAAAATGTGTTAATTATTCTCAAGGGGTACTAGATTCAGTCGCTCATCTTGTAATGCATCAACATTTAACAGCTGATTGAGTCTGTCGATCTCCAACAAATTAACATCCCACTCACAGTTATTCACATGGAGAATCGAAGCTGGCATCATTCTAAATTATCTGAAAATCTCCCAAAAAGTAGGAGAAATTTTCCAAGGTGATGATTAAGGGGGATAAACTAGACAACCCATAATTCAATAGGAAAACTAATGAAAATGGTTTGAAAACTTTGAGTTTTAATGATAAGGACAAAATAAAGGATAAAGTGAATAGTACCATGATTGACTTTTTAGTGTAAAAATTTGGTTTTTCGTTAAAGTGAACAGTACCAGAAGTTTTTTTTGTTAAAGTTCTCTAATTCAATTTGATAAAAATCCTTATGTTCGGAAGAAAGAGGAGACGTGTCTTACTCGAAGATCACTTCACCAATTTAAGCACTTATTTTTAATAATTCAAAAAAGAAAAAAAAAAGAAAAAGGGGATATTCCAAACTAACAACACTTTCCGTTTTGTAAGGGTTGGAACAACGTCGTACATAGCCTTATCCTTATTTTGTAAAAAGACTTTTTACGATTTCAACACATAAACTTTCAGTCACAAAGGAGCAACATTTCCGTTTCGTCAAAACTCATCTTAAAAAAAGAAAAGAAAAGAGAAAAGTACTTAAAATACAGGCGAGAGGATTTTATTAGGATATCTTCTTGGCTTTTGGTCACAGATTAGGGGTACAAAAAACCAGAAGAAACAAAAACCAGCAAATTAATCAAATCTCCCAACATCCTATCTGCTGTTTGGTATGGGAAATTAATAGAAATCCAACGTTTTATTGCCTAATGGAAATGACAATGCAAGGGACCTACAAATTAATACACAATGGGAAAGAAACAAAAAACAAGTCGGATCATACAAAAATTCCCAGAAAGTACTCATCTCCTAGCTGCTGCTGTTTGGTGGGAGGTCCAATTAGAGAGACAACGTCGAATGCATGCCAAGGGAATGGCAATGGGACCAACACTATTGTTACTGTTCCTATCCACGATCAACCCACTTCAATTCATGAAAAGGGAGAGGAAGTCGATTGCAATCCATTCGTTTTTGGCATGGATAACATAAGCATATCAAGGGATTGAAGTAAAAATTATCTAGTTACAGCTGTTATATTTTCGTTTTAAATGAGAGAAAGAAGTGAGGAATCATTTTTTCGACTTTGACTTTCCCACTCCAGTTGTTACTTTTCTTTCTTTGTGTGTGTATATGTATATATTATATATATGGATTTGGTTTGGTTTGGTTATAATATGTTGATCAATATCTTTCATATAATGTTTACGATCTAGGACACAGAAGAACCAACTTGATGAAAATTTTGCATTAGTATGAGATTTAACTAAGATTAAAGCTAAGCAATAATCTTAGTTTGTTAATTATGAGAGATTAAGATCTAGTTACAAGAGTCAAAGTTGTATGATGCTGAATGATTACTGTTTCTCCCCTCCAATTGCACCTATACTAATGTGGGTTTTCCCAGGTAGATGTCCAAGTTTTAATGAATTTCTTGCTGGATTTGCAAGCTTTTACCACTAAATATATGCTTGTTAATCATAATCAGAATACCTCCTCTTGTCATGTGTAGTATTTCAAGATTTTGAAATGTACAATTTGTCACGTGATATCATCTTGATTTCACATGAGATTGGCCAAGCATGTGCACAAATGTAAAACAAGAAAGTGCAAAGAGTAATTTACACCAATAACCGATTTTGATATATTTCCTACTGTTATGGACTTGAATATGTGTAAAAATCTAGGCATTGCATTCGATTATCATAAAATAGTCAAAATATGTGTACAAATCTAGCCATTGCAATTTGATATATATTAACTAAGAGGCGGATATGTGACATCGCTCTTTTTACACAAGTTTTTGTGAGGCCTACTTAATATGTATTTCTTTGACTCAAATCGTTTATTTTTTAGATTTTCTTTCAAAGATCATGTGTATCAAAAATCACCTAAATTTGAAACTATATATGACCGTTGAATTAAGGCTTCAGGGTTCCTTTGTATAACCACATTCGTCAATTTGCTTCCGTACAAATGAAAATGTATTAATAGTTTTGGATTTGTTTAATTTTTTGTAAGGATAATCTTTGAATGACGTTTTAAAAGATAGACATCTGGATCGTTAAAATATATTAGGAAGTGGACTCCACAATAATAGATGTAAAAAATTGTATAAAAAAAATAGTGTCAAGAATACGCCCCCATTAATTAATACTGATGTGAAGCCAAATTAGCAAAAATTTTAGTGATAAAACACTTATTTTTATATTTCCGTTGTCACATCCCAGTCTCGGTTCTGCCGTAGCACGATATTGTCCGCTTTGGGCCCTGGCCACGCCCTCATGGTTTTTGTTTATGGGAACTCACGCAAGAACTTCCTAATGGGTCACCCATCCTGGGATTGCTCTTACCCGAACTCGCTTAACTTCGGAGTTCCAATGAAATCCGAAGCCAGTGAATTCCCAAAAGGCCTCGTGCTATAGGGATGAGAGTACATATAAAGCATAGAGGATCCTTTCCCCTGGACGATGTGGAATCTAACATCCGTTCTTATAACTTCCTTCCGAGAAACAAAAACATTATCTTGCGTAAAAATTAGTTGCAACTAAAAATAATATTAATTTAAAATAATATAGGATTTTGGTGATTAATTTGTAAGACTAAAGTTGCTACAAAAATCATTTTTAAGGCAGAATAGGAGAGACCATATCAATTGCTAGCCATATTTCAGAGACAGAAAAATCAGATAGAGTGGTGGTTCCACTTTTCCTTGATCTTGTAGTATGACTATTGTTTGCTCCTATCAACAACCGAGCATGGAACCTTACAGTGGTCCCGACCCCATTGCAATATCATGGCAATTGGTCAAGCATGGCGAGGTATTTTGAAACACAATTATTTCCCCTAAGCAATCATATGACACAGTGGTTACCTCTAAATCCTAAAAGCTTCAAATAATGCTTGTCAAAATTTTATTAGAAAATAATGAAGAGAACGAATGCATTGTATTACATGCTATTTCTAGATGAAAAATGTTAGGGAGATCATATTTAGTAGATCATATAATGTGACGGATGATGGTTGGATACCTTCTTAATGATTTAAACAAAAAACCCAACCATTAACTACCACATCATATGGTCTTAGATGGTCTCTTAGCATCATCCCTTTGAGGCTCGTTCTTGAAATGTTTAAAGTTTGAATTTTTAATAATGTTTTATTGAAAAAGAAAGTGTCTTGGAGTCTCTTCCTAAGTTTTGATCCCTCCTTACTAATGATATAAAAACAAGAGGTATTGATCAATCTATAAAAATGACATGTTTACGTACTTAAAAATAGTTGAAATAAATATTCCAACTATTTCGGTTTCTGATTTTTCTATGTTTACTTTCTCTATGTTTACTAACACACGTGAAACTAAGACATTTCCAGCATTACAAATTCTTAATTTATACTTGGGGAATATACATTATCTTAAGAATTTTTATCATATAACAATGTATGACATACACTAAACTCCACGATAAATACTGAGATGTATAGTTATATGTTAGGATTTACCTACTCGAGTTCTTTATCGCCACTCTTTCTGACTTCCCTAGTTTAAGCAAATAAACATGGCAGAAGATGAGCATGCGCAGGAGATTGTTTTTCTAATCTGAAGATGTTGCTTTGGTTGGCCGCCATGGAAAGAAAATAAAAAAAAGCAGAAGCAGAAAGCCAGAAGCCAGAGCTTTGGCTACCACTTAAGGGAAGTCCTTTTGTAACGTAAACGGTAAATCACAGCGACCGAAGCCCCGATCCGCTCACATGCATGCGACACGTACTCATGTCACGTGTCTAAAGCTGAGACTTGTCAAACTGTGAATCCAAATAACATGGGATCGTAAGATTGTCTTCCATCCAAACTCCTCCCTTCTCTCTTCCATCCTTTATCATTTTTCTCTTTGTCTTTCTCTCTTTATAAAGACACAAGATGTTAACGTTACTTAATCGTGACCATTTAAATAAGAGGAGAGAGAAAAAAGAGGTTAATCGGAGGAGAGGGAATCCTAGCTACTTCAGCAGCATGACCTATGGGGCCACACCACCTCCCTCAGAGAAACCGCAAAGCTTCTTCACGTTTTTATCCAGGTTTTGTACGAAACCCTAAAAACTGAAACTGGAAACAGTTCTCACGCTTTGTTCTTCTTCTCTTTTGGTCGTGTTTGATGGGCAATGCGAAACAAAACGGCAGCGTCCTGGTCCGGTGGTCTAATGGCTTCTGGTACAGTGTCACGCTAGGCATGAGGGCGTGCAATAATGGAATATAATAAAATGAATTATTATTATTATTGTTTGATGCTGTTTGATATTCATGGGGTCTTTTTCATTTGTGGTCCTATAGAATTATATTAATTTATATGGGGCATGCTATTGGTAGCTTTTAAATTTGTCAATACGTTTTGGAATTGAAAAGTCACAATGTTGGTAGGTCTTAGTTTTCTGATGGAACCATATGTGGATTACAATTTAAGGCCTTCGTTATGAAGTAAAGATTTAACGGTAAAAAATAAAAATAAAATGGAAAAATATATATTCAGTTATTGAGGAAGAAAAATTCGACGTGAATGTTCTCTTGACCATTAGGTGACCAAATGAATAGTCACTTACTTTTGAATTTGATATTAAGGTATAAGAGTACATGTTTACTTAACATAATTGTGAGAAGAGGGAATTGGAAAATGTAGAAATATGAGAGGTAAGATAGTATCCCTACTTCCTAGTTGATATAATTCATTTTTTAAAAGGAGACCAATTGGTGGTTTTGTCACGTCAGTCCATTTTTTAGGGACTGGAAAACCCAACAGAGGCATTTCAACCTCTTCTTGGCCACCATCTTTCACCGGTGAAAAAAATCAAACTCAAGACGTGTCGTGTGGAATACGAGCCTAATATTTGTCCCCAACCACTGGGTCATCTCGTGGTGGTTATAGTTGATATAATTCTTGATTTTTGGTATTTGATTACAAATTTTAAAATGTAAACTCAATTTTTTTTTTTTCAATTCAATATGCTTTTACATGTGAGAAAGTTAAGAAGTGAAATAATTTTCATAGTCATAGTTTAATAAACGCAAGAAACTCGAAAGTCAAAATGATTCTAATTCGTATTTGCTGTAAGCAAACTTGGTCTAAAATAATATTTTTTTATTCTTCATCGCTAAGACGCGAGAGCATATGAAATCGTTTTTATAATCTAGCTCTAATATCATCCTAAAATGTAAATATATAGAACAAAACCAATAATGTAGTGAAACGAGATTTGGGAAGTGAGAATCAAACTTTCAATCAATGTTATTAACGTAAGCATAATATTCTTTGGTTGAAAAAGGAACTAAAACATAATATTCTAAGCCTCGACACAAGTCGATCCTCATGAACAAAAACATAATATTTAATTTTTCCATGACTATTTCATTTTCGGCATGAACAATAAAAATCTAGTAGTGTAGATAATTTTTATGCAATCTAGTAGCATCGATAATACCTAGGAATTTTTTTGACTGTTGCGTGCATTTTTATCAACACAGACGCGTGGGAGAAACATAATGTTGTGATGCTGTTCTTTCATCCGGTGAAGTGGCAGTAACGCCCAAACGTTAGACGACTTGTCGCAGTTGTTAAGCATCTAATTGTTTTTTCAAAGCATCTATTAAGCAACCACCCTCGTACGGTCCAAACTTCTCTTTTGTCCAGCCACCCAATTACATATCTCCACGTCATAGAAAATTGGACCTAAATCACTAAACTAACCCTAATCAGATCTTAATTATCTTTTGGACCTTAATTACAGAAGTAATATAAGCAAGGATATGCAAGGGATGGTAAGTGGATGTTGGTGGGTGGCTATAAAGAGCGTGTTGTAGAGCTCAAACCACCTCCTCTTTCCCCTATCTTCCCTTCCCTTTTCTTCAACTTCACTCTAGAGAGAGAGAGAGAGAGAGAGAGAGAGAGAGAGAGGAACGAGAGGGAGAAATGGGAAATTGTCAGGCAATTGATGCAGCAACACTGGTAGTACAACAGCCAAGTGGGAAGGAAGAGAAGTTCTATGGGGAAGTGAGTGCAAGTGAGATCATGAAGATGAACCCTGGCCACTATGTTGCTCTTCTCATCTCCACCACCTTGTGTCCCTCCAATCCTACCACTGACACTGGTGGTGACCAGAAAGACAAGAATTCGAATCCAAACGACAACAAGAATACGGCTCCTTCGGTTCGAGTGACGCGCATAAAGCTCCTCAGGCCAACCGAATCTCTTGTTCTTGGCAAAGTTTACAGACTCATCGCCACTCAAGGTTTGCACTTTTTGCTCAATTTCCGTAATGATATTCTAAACTATTCTAATCAACGGGGCGGCCTTGACCAACTAAGCCGGCAACTAAGGATTGGTTATGGTTGTGGTTATGATACACTGTCCTTACCAACTAGAGCTGAGGGTGACAAATTGCCATAACCCTTAGTTAAACTGGCACGCTGTCATAAACAACTAGCTTACTTCAAATTCCCGCACTTTGTTAGGTTTAATCTTCTTATTTTTGTACTCACTTATCCTTTTTAATTGTGAGTTTAATTAAATCTGGGTTTTTGGGTTTTTAGAAGTGATGAAGGGATTGTGGGCAAAGAAACAAGGGAAGGTGAAGAGAAATAACAATCATCAGGTGGAAGGAGAGCAGCAGCCACAAGTAGAGAGGGTGATGAGAGAGAAGCAATTTCTGACATCAGGCAGAAGATCTGAGACTTCTGAGCTGCTGGAGAAGGACATCCAGGTAATTAAAATTTGATTTAACAAATTTATCTCCTTGATTATTAATTAGGTCCGTACATCTAATCCCTCTGTCACATTTCGAATAGATTCTCTTTTACAATTGGTGAATCTCTTAATCAACTAGGAGTTGAACACAAAACTTCAAGTTTAGGGTCAAACGCTCTTAATTACTAAACTTAAGCCCCTTCCTTTTAACGGAAGTCGAACACAAAATCTCAGATTTAGAGTTAACGCTCTTAAGCACTGAACTGCAAACTCCTTCCTTTTGAGCTGAGCTTTGATTGTGCTTGAAGTGGTCAATCTCATTTTGTTGATTAATCATGTTTTTAGTAAAAAATAATAATTATTTAGACAAGTTCATAACCAAAGAAGATTCCTTGATTTGTTATATCAGCATAAAATCGGGAAAGAGCATTGAGTTCTCCTCCTGTAACGGCCTAAATCATTAAGTAGATGAATAAATAAACAAAATTATAAAATGCTTTGAAACTTCCTTCAGTACTGTGCTAAATGGATAAACAAATATAATCAATAAATAATTGAAAGAACCAATAAATAAATAAATATTAATTTGGATTAGTTGTGCTGTTAATATACTGATTAAGTGAAAACCACTATCTAATTAATCATGTCAAACATTTTCAACAGGTGAATAACAAACGTGAGAGAGGAGGATACCGACAAAGAACAGCAACAACATCAAGAACGTGGCAGCCCTCATTACACAGCATCTCAGAGGCTGCAAGTTGAGATATCAATTTCTCCTAATCTTCCCACATGACGCGTAAGCGACTCAGCGGAGAAGTAGTGGATCAATCAGTACTCCACCTGCAGAAGATGAAGATCAAAGCTCCCCCTGATGTGCAGCATGAGGAGTTCTTTTGATTTGAAAAACCAGTAGGGCACGTTTAAGAGTGCAGGTAGAAAGGGGTGGTCTTCAGGTGAAGGGATTTGGGTTAAGTTGTGTACAGAAAGGGGTGGAATGTCTAGAATTAATTAGTGAAGAGATTTGTTTTTTTTTAATGAAAGTTTAGTTCAAGAAGAAAATTGCTTTGGTTTGATTTGGTTAATTAATAGTTGTTCAATAAATTTAGTTTACTAGCTCACGAATCATACCTTGCAGATTGCTTTTGAACCAGATTATATAATGGCCAACGGTTCAGAATTTGTTCATATCAAGATTCAAGAGAAAAATTTTAGTGTAACAGATCATTAATCTTGTCTCACTCATTATATCATATCGCATTTAATGAGCGAGATAAGGTGATGGAGATTCATCCCATTACAAGTAAGAATATTTCTCGAATTAAAAGCAGTGATATGATGAGTAAGATTGAATGACGCGACTTTATGAGCGAGAGATAGAGTGATGGAGATTTATCCTTCATTACATGTAAGAATTAATCTCCTCCAAATCAGGCTACGTTTAAGTTTCAGACAACTACCAAATTGTTGTACAAAATTTCAGATAAAGAATTTTGATTCTACGAAAGCTGCTATATCTGTCAAGAAGAGATGGAAAAAGTAAAAATTTTATCATATCGTGCTGCATGCACACAGCCATCATAGTCAGGCTGCAGATCTAGGGATAGTGTAATTATATCCATGTCCCTTATGTTTCATATAATTACCCGAAAGCTTACTTATTCCTGGACCAGGTGTACACGTCCTCCATACCTCTACGTTATATCTCACTTCTCACGTGATTCACGTAAAGAGCAAAATAAAATATTGTACTTTTTTTCACGTAACTTAAGTAAGGAGTGAAATAAAAACATGTCACGTCGTATATAACACGCGACAAATATATATACTTTGTCACAAGTGAGTCATACTCCCTAATTATACTAAAATTAAGATGTTTAAAGGGAAGAAATATCTCAGCATCCAACTGCAGAAAATATTCTCAATCAGCAAAACAAAACAACAGTAAGCTGCTAGCTATATAAGGTTGCAAAGTTAGCTTTAATCATCAAAAGCCCGTACTTTTTGACATCTTCTAACCAATGCAAACGCAAACGCAAACGCAAACGCAAAGGTAAAAAGGAAACTTCCCAACAAAACAACATCATTGATTTGATTCCTCATCTTTTTGCCATTCGTTGTATCAGAGCAAGACAGACCAAAAATAACAAAGCAAAAGACGGCTTTTCGCTTTTCCTTTTTATTTTTATTTTATTTTAAATTTATTTGCTCCACTTCGTTCACACGAAGAGCTTTTGAAGTAGGACAAGACAATTGCAAACAGCTCACACGAGGCTGCTTTTGCTTAGGCATGCAACTTACTCTCTCAGTTGGTTATTTATGCAATTTTTAATGATTCTGGGGTCCTCAGATTATTCCATGAAATAAGTGAAATCCCACTTCTGATGTGGGACGGACTTCATGCGTTTGCCATTGTTGCCCACTTCCTCAATATGCCATGCATATTGTTGGGTTGCTTAATCTAGGCTATCCCTTTTTCTCTTAGGTTGCATCTGTTCCTAATTTATCAGGAATATTGTTGGGTTGCTTAATCTAGGCTATCCCCTTTTTGAACAGATGCAAGCGGTTTTCGTAACCAACCCTTTAAAGAACACTCAAGGATGGAGCCACTAAGTTTTTTTGATGAAAAAAAAAAGTTGAATATGCTGGTGGCATTAGCAAGGTGTATCATTAGTTTACTTGCTTTTGACATTAGCATTAACTCTTTAATAGCTACTGCCAAAGTTGAAAGAGCATTTTTGATCATGAAATTTCTGAAGAATTGAATAAGAAATCAGATGAGAGATCAATGTATGAATGATAACATGATTATATATTTTTATATAAAAAAAAGAGATATTTGATGGTAATGGTAATGAAGTTGTAATGCAATGCTTTCAAAACATGAAAATGCGTCGAGAGATATTGTAATATGTTGTATGAAAAATCTTATAGATAAGTATTTTGTTTTGTAAATTCTTTAACTTCTTAATTTGTGACGACGTTGTTTGAAAATGCTCCTATCCAAACAAATCTATGACTTCTTCCCTGAGAACACTTTGAGTTCTTTCTAAATATACCTTAATTACTTCTCACTATCTCTTTTAGCTGCATCCAGTTACTTCATTTCAAAGAGACTTAATCTACAATTATTTTTTATTTTTTCAAAATGGTTGCAGAGATACTTTTCGTTATATATAAGACGGAGTGAGAGAGAACCCTCTGGGGCATTCATCTTTCTTGCGAAACCAGCATGCACCAGCATAGGAGCAGGTTCTCCAAACATTTAATTTGTGTGCGTACCAAGGAAAAATTGACTTTTTGGGGGAAAAAGTGGGGCAAGCCCATGACAATCAACAAAAGTTGTTGGCCTAGAGGGCCATCACAAACTGTTTGAGGAGAAATTTATCATTGTGATTGGAATACGAGTGGTATATCACGTGTTTTTATATAAGTGGTTGAAAATTTTAATATTTAAGTTGTTAACTTTTAAACACATATGTCTCACCATTTGTACAGTGACACGTGTGTACCATCATGTGTTCCGGTCACACTAAAAAGTCTCTCATGTTTGAGGCATGTCTTTTGTTTAGGAAGATCTCTCCAATAACACCATCAATTTAGGAAATTCACAAAATTAACTGAGAAACGATAATTACACATTGTCTTCTCGTTTCAATTTAATGGAAAAAAATAACGAGAAATGCGCAGGAGGAAAAAAAAGTGTGTGGTTATCATTTTTCAACCAATAATAATAGCTTATTGATGTGTTAGTTGTATGATATCCTGACTATACGAGACTATTTGCTATTAGTATATTGGGGGAACATCGACAATATCCACATCATATGTAGATGATCTTCATACAAATTACGGTGATACTGTTTTCTACTATAATGATGCTATTTGAAAATATTCCTACTATAATAGTGTAATTGAGAGAGATTTTTCAATGTGTCGTGACCACGCCCAGTCACCAAGTGTCATAATACGAGTGGTTGAAAATATTTTTTTTCTAATATCAAATCACTTGTATTATGACACTTGTGTACGGGGAGTTCCCGGCACACTAAATTTTTTTCCA
This sequence comes from Pyrus communis, assembly GCF_041283825.1. Classification (NCBI taxonomy): domain Eukaryota; kingdom Viridiplantae; phylum Streptophyta; class Magnoliopsida; order Rosales; family Rosaceae; genus Pyrus; species Pyrus communis. Next base: position 3,835,906 of record NC_142570.1, on the reverse strand, counting down.
TTATTTGAGATGATATGTAAGATGTATATCCAATTGAATTAGAATAAGTGCTGAATAAACCCTTCAACAGTGT